>NC_134835.1:88889749-89500769 GCF_004210375.1 Tachypleus tridentatus
TTATTTGTATTGTTTGTTTCAGCCGTTATATATGATAGTATAATTTGTTTACATCCACACACACACACACTGCTTATGTGTGATCGTTAGATCATTTAGTTTATGCAAAGTGTTTTACCATTCCTTGATGTCTGTTTTTGTTACATATGTTGGTTAAAACTCTCAAACTTATTTGTTTTTCTGAAATTAACTTATAACCTACTAGTTGCTGTATTTCTCTTAGGATTTGGTAAAAAGATGGGTTAGATCACCATTCCCGTAACGCTTTCCGGAAAAACTATGATATTAGATAGTTGTGTTCTCATGTAATGACATTGTATCTTTGTACTGAAGTATATGGGATACTCTCTGGAGACGTTAAAACGTATGTCATTTTATTCGAACTCTATTCTCAAAGGAAGGCAAATCTAGTGATCTAATCTTTTTATCTCTTCTCTTCATAAAAAAATTCTTACTGTCGTGAACAATTTTTATTTTATTTTATGATATGTTTTCATTTGTAGGAAACTTTTTGGCGAATTCCAGTAAATTTGAACGTCAGAATGCTGAGAACGAGAGTAAATGTTTTGAACAACGCGATCTCGGGAGATTTCACATCTTCAGACTCTTTGGGCAGTACAAAGAAATTAAATCCTCGCTACCAGATGTTGTCTGATCTGGCCAAAAGCAAGGAAGCTTCAAGGGAAGTTCGTGCCGATAACGTAGCAGGGTAAGGTTGTTTATAGCTCTTAAAGTATTTATTTTGTTTTATTATCTTGGATATTAGCGGAATAAATAACGTGTATGTAACCTATGCGTGCATTAACCAGCTGTTATAACCTTTACAGATGCTTTGTAATTGCTTTTCTTCAGGGAAACAAGGCTTAACCTTTACCCCTCGAGACTAGTGTTTTATTATTAGTTTGTTTTAAACAAATTCTTTAATACTGTTGTATTTAATTAAGTGAAAATTAAAGCAATACCTGATGTGATGAACGACTGGAGCCTCATGATATTCCATATTAATGATCCACAGTAATGCCATCTAAGTTTACACTTTCATCACTTATATTTAGCTAATTACTTGCTTATTTAGTTTTATTTAGCTAATTAACTCCTCTGGTGAAGTAAATGCGATTATTATTAGCTTTAAGCTTTATTGATAATAGGAGACATGAAATGAACTTGTGAATCTAATACCATTGTAAAGAACATAAAGTTAGGAACATTGTTAAGTTCTTAAGTATTAAACCCATGTATATTATAAATTAGTCCGTATCAAAGACCACTTCCATAGAAATAGAGAAAATTTGTCTCAGTAGATCAATAAATCTTCAGCAAAAAGTATTCCAAAGTCAGCGATAAGTTTGCCGACATAAACGATTTAATTCAGGGTTCTATTGCCCCCAGTGGACAGAGCGTATAAAATACCTACCGCTTATCTTTGCTCTGAAACAAACAAACATTGTTCCCAACGAGATTGTTTTAATGTTATTATCCACTGGGTTGGTCTTTTTTTGCTGGTAAAGACAAATCGGTCATTTGGTCTCTCAAACGACAGTTTTATAACAGTGGCGTGGGGAGTGGGATGGGCCCATGCCTGTCCACTTTTCAATGTGCCCCATGAAGATGCATCAAAATTATGAAATTGTTTTCGGGAAAATCAGGAGAAAATGGATAAAATTTAATCCAGAACCCAAAAGCTTCCATAGCCCCAAGGCGAGTTTTGATGAATGCTTACTGTGATGCGTGCACCTGTGGTGGACATTTTCTCGTCTTGATCGATGAAATAAACCTTGAACTTTTGACTTTTAACATGTTTGCCTCCTACGCCTCTTGATCAGGTGGATAAGGCACTCGACTCGTAATCTGAGAGTAGCGAGTTCGAATCGCAATTGCACCAAACATGTTCGCCCTTTCAGCCGTAGGTGCGTTATAGTGTAACGCTCAATACCACTATTTGTTGGTAAAAGAGTAGCCCAAGAGTGGTGGTGATGACTATCTGCCTTCCCTCTAGTCTTACACTGCTAAATTAGGGACAGCTATCGGAGATAGCCTCGTGTAGCTTTGCGTGAAATTCAAAAACAAACAAACAAATCAATTTTATGTAGCCAATAGCTACAATGTTTTAAACTTGTATTGTGACTTCACAAGAATGGCATGTTATTAAAATGCATAATGAGTGATATCTACGATACACAATTTCCAAACGGTGGCGCTGTATGCAGCCCTGTTGTCGGAAGGCTAGAGACAAACTTTAAACTGGTTCTTTATTTTGGTGTAATTAACATTAAGTAAAACTGTTTATGTATTAATGAAAATAATAATAATAACAAATAAAACACTTGACCGAATTTGATAGTATTCGACCGATCAATTGATCGACCTGTTTTTACCAGTCAAATGTCCAAACTCACGGAAATGTAGTACATCTTGAATTATGTACGTTAATGGAATCAACATGATATTTTGTTTTAGCGGAAAGGTACATAACATGTTAACTGTGATCTGACCATTACGAAGACTCCTGTCCACAATCTTAGAGTTGTAAGCTTACCGTTGATTTGTGGTGTAAAAAAACTTTTAACTGTTCATGTGTGTGTTACATCTACTCATTGTTCGGTATACATAAATATACTTCACATTTTCTTTAATTAATTACCTAACAGTAGAAAATAATAAAATCCCGGCTATCTTATACTTCTATGTAAACGCTTGTTTCACCTTTCAAAAAAGGAATATCTTCGAATTTCCCCCACGTGCTCATCACACATGATAACACAGATTCATACACTACTGTCTTGTGTTCTTTTCTTAAAATTGTAACTTATATTGAGTTGGTGTGATCTAACTAGTTGTAAATTGACACGTGGTGATAGACTGGAGGCAGAGTGACATATTTCAAACAAGAATATGAAAACTGTTCTTACTGATTAATTAATATAAGTTTTAACTTTGTGAACACTTCCCTCAACCAAACATTATCCAACAGTGTGATTCGTATACTGTTACAAACAACAAAAAATCTTAAAATTAAACCATTTGTTGGGAAAGCAGTTCCGACCTGGTCACTTAATAATCTGGAATTTATGTAGAGGTGTAGGATTGGTTTGGTTTGTTTTGAATCTCTCGCAAAGCTACACGATGGATGTTTGCTCTAGCCGTCCCTAACCACCTGGCTATGATGGGCCGCATAAAATTGAAGGATGTTGTAACACAGTTTAATATCACGAACCTTAAAGACGTTTGGGTGAGTGTATAGCAGGGGCACATTAAACGTATACATTATATTATATTAATATGTAGTACAAAATGTGTAAAAAAACAGTAAGGAATATAGGCTACCACAAAATAAGTAGTTTTTTTATTGTTTAAATCGAACACAGATAATTTTGAAGTCCATTGGTAGGGTCGTCATTTTAAGACTCGCCGCTAATTAAAGGGGGAATTTGGAGCCTAACATTATTCAACTAACCTCGGTTAATGCGCGTGTGTTTACGGTGTTAAATACAGGTATTGCATAGTCTCATCAGTTTTTGACCAGTCGAAAAGTAAGCTGCCAGTTGACTAGTCATGTAACATTATCAATTGAGCAACCTGTCATCTCTGATTTTTCGTGGATTTTCTTCAAGCATTTATGAATTATTATTAATCTTATCATTATAGGCTACAGGACGAATCTAAATGTACCAAAACGTCCAGTAAGGAAATTAGTAGTGACCGAAGGAATAAGTTAAAAAGGTCGTTGGAAGAATCATCTGATGAAGAAACCACATGGTTAGTTAACAAATGTGTTCATTGTGTAATTAGTTACTGGCAAACATGAAGAAACTAAAGTATCAGTTGACAAATGCGTTCGTTGTGTTGTTACTTATTAACTAACTAATCACTAAGTCAGCTACAAGATATTAAGTCACTGGCTAATCGGTTATAACATATCAGTAATATATATATATATATTATATATATTGTCAGTAATTTTGTAATGTTTTCCCAAAAAATTAATGATTTATTTGTGCTTATTGACTACTTTGTATTAAAAACGCCCTCGAAGAATTTATTTTATTGTGAAAAGTTAATTAAATCTAAGAAAACTTCTGGTAATATTTCCTGTTTATTAGTATATGATGTAATGTGGCGAGTTTGAGAGACTGTGTTCAACTGAAAATTGTACAAACTAAGAGATTTTTTAGGTTTGTTCGTTTCGCTTTCTAGATAGTTATCTGTAATGTAGGAAGTTTGGGTAAATACTGAGACTGGAGCGTGATGTAAATGACTAATTTACTGGTCTGATCTAAAAACTGCTGTTTTAAACGCTGTCATCTCGGGAAATTACTTTTACTTTAGTTTTCAGGCTCGTGATCACGGTTTAGTTTAGCTAAGTTAAACAGTAGAAATCGACTCTTGGGGAGCACGTGTGATATTTGATGTTCTTCTTTTTTGATATAGCAGCGAAAGTGTATTTACAAAAAGCAATCGCCTTACCAGCAGCAGGTCGAGTTTTAATGACAGCAGAACAAACGAATCTAATCTTAGAAGTGGCCTGCAGGAACGACCCAGTAAGAAAAGGAGGGTCGTTCGTTTGGAGGAAGAAAGTGACGACGACGACGTTCCTTTATTATACGTTTCTCAAGTACGGAGAGAAGACGAAGAAAACACGTGGCCAATGGTGAGTCTTTACATCTTCAACGAGATAGTGGAGATACTCGACCACCAAGTGGTGAAAAAGAAAAGTGGAATAGCAGGGGTACAGAATACTGAACAAATAATAACACTTTTAATGTTTGTTTTACATTGATAAGTAAATATACAATCAGATAGTTGACTTCGTATTTTGTTAATTTTACTTAAGTCTACAGTTACGTAACTTATTTTAATATTATAAACTCTTTAGGCAATAGTGCAGTTAGCTCACTGACTTCGGATGTATATGTTTAAATAAGGCTATAATTACGTGACTAACTTTTAATTTTAACAATTGTTTAAGCAATGGTTCAGTCAGCTGGTTAACTAAATTTTTAAACCGTAAGTAATAGTGCAGTCAGCTCGCTAACTTCGGATGTAAACGTTTAAGTAAGGATGCAGTCAGCTGGCTAACTTTGAATTGTATTAACTGTTCAAGGGTGCAATGAACTGGTTGATTCCAGATTTGAAGTCGGCCCGGCATGGCCAGGTGGTTAAGGCACTTGACTCGTAATCTGAGGGTCGCGGGACACCAAACATGCTCGCCCTTTCAGCCGTGGAGGCGTTATAAATTAAGGTCAATCTCACTATTAGTTGGTAAAAGAGTAACTCAAGAGTTGGCGGTGGGTGGTGATTACTAGCTGCCTTCCTTCTAGTCTTACACTGCTAAATTGGGGACGACTAGCGCAGATAGCCCTCGTGTAGCTACAAACCAAACCACAATTTAATTATAGGTGTAGTAAACTGATAAGACATCATGCAGTTAACTGACTTGCATATAATGTTTGTTTGATAGGTAATTCAAGTAAGCTAACATCAAATGTTGGCTGTGGTGTTTGTAACTGTAACATCTCCGTTACTGCAGTTAGTTTTATTGAGCGATCTTAGATTATTTCTGGAAGTAAATATTTTATACGAATTTTAGTTTTTGCGGGAATAGCATCGTTTCATTAAACGATATTAAAACCGTTATATCAATATCCAACTTTTCGATACGATATTTTTTTCACTTTTGTATTTTATTGTCTGTAAGAAGGAAAGGCAAAAAGAGACCATATTGTCACATGCTGTATATGAGAGAAAGATCAATACTTTGTCTGCTGTACACGTTTGTTCTAGCTTCCAACTGAACAGCATTCACTCTATACACTACTGTAAAGCCGCTAGGCGAAATGTTGTATGGTAATAATAAATGAAAAAAAAACAAAATGATATGAGTGTATGAAGTCGTCTTTTGTTTTTCGTTTAGTGTTTGTAAGTTCCTGTACACGTGTTCATTTCTCTGTGTAACCTTCGAACATAGGGGAAAAGTCAAATAGCGGTGTCAGTTGTTTATTTTATTGTAACCATTACTTCGTTTCCATGACGTGCCTGTTTCCTATTTCCCTTTGAGCATGTTTTTACTGTTACTGTGCGTCATGTGGTTTGTTCAAATAGTTCTTTAAAATATCAGGTTTTGCCTCAAGCATTAAAAAAAACTCGACAGATGATTGGTTCTTAAATTACACCCTCAGTTGAACTGACTCTCAGTACAAATAAGTTTACAAACTTAATATTTATACAGTCAGTTTCTGTTACATATTTACCTTTTGTCAGTTTCTTTTCACCAGTTATTAAACATTGAACCTGCTTGGAACCAATATCGTGAAAGGTTTTAATATTAACAAGAATAACTGTATTTTTATTGTTGTTTTAGCGCGAAGCTGAAATTGATAAAAATTACTTAAGTCTTACTTTTAAATTCCTTAACAAAGCCAATTAAGACGTGGAGAGGCTATAGGTTAGACACAAGGTAGAAAAAACTAACGATATTGTCTAAAACAGTGAAGGCGACATTCTCATGATTATTCTAATTCTTTCTCAGATGGAGATTAGTCGTAAGTGAAAAATATTAAGTATTGAATTACAACTGCTGTTTCCTTTTTTATGTTGTTATTGTTTTAATTTAATGCTGAGTGCACATCTTTCATTCCAATGAGACAGTAATTGACGTTTGTTTTTCTCTCACTTGCTTTGTATTTCTTCAGTTTCCAATTGTTCATGTGTTAACTTGGAGTGTAACAGTGCTGCTGACGTTGTTTTTTCTTTTGTAATTTATTGCAGTATTTTACTGCCTCGATTTTCATCACATATCCTGTAACCTGTATTTGGTAGAGAATAAGGCAGTACTGAAGAAATACGTGTAATATAAGAATGTTTGTGTGTGTGTGAAAATAACGTATATTTAGTAGGTAGCTTCACTTCTGTTTTACAATGATCTTGAAATATCGGCAATTTGTTTTGTAACGAAAAAGTTTCATGTAAGTGAGTTTTAAGCTTAGTTTTCTTGTAGTTTTATGTCGTTAAATTCATCAACTAATACAGAAAATTTTCAATAAAATTTTATATTCCAAATCTTTCATTTCAGAGCTGATTAATGCAAGTATCACGAACGTGTTAAATTCTGATTCACACGAGGATTCTGACTCTGACATTGGAAAGATTGCTTCTCAAAAAATTGAAGAAGCGCCTGATTGAAAGTGACGATGACGAATAAGCTTATATCGTAAAAGATAAAGGGCGAAATCTATAGTCAAATGATTTATAGTTTTTCAAGCTTTTATTAAAAATATCGAATACCATATATGGAATTTTGTAATCGTTTTAGAAATAAATATTTTACAACTGACTGAAGTCATCTTTCAATTTGTATATAAATACAAACATATATAAATACAAACATATATAAATACAAACATATACCTTTATCTTTCTTATTTATTAAATGTATTCTGTAATAGCTGTACCATTTTAACAATAGCTTTTTACTTAAGTTGTGAAATATTATTCATTGACATATTTAATAATTAATTGTAATGAACCTGTAGTATCATAACTTTTACATATTATATTTGCCAGAAAATTCAAGGTTTCATGCAACACTAACCAACAGGTTAGTTTATTTGCTATTAGAACATGTATGCAAAATATAATGTTTGGAAAAATTACTGTTGATTATTATTCCACAATGAATAAAAAAGTTAATAGATTAAATAATCGAGTCTTTTAACGAAGTATATGAAGTAAAACCCGCAGGCTGTGATGAAATTCGATACTTTAAACTGTAAAGTTTGATTTAAAACCGGTACTGCGCGCATGCGTGTAGAGTATGAAATATAAATTACGTTTAAAATATTACAAAATATTTTGTGATGTTTAA
Source organism: Tachypleus tridentatus (assembly GCF_004210375.1). NCBI lineage: Eukaryota > Metazoa > Arthropoda > Merostomata > Xiphosura > Limulidae > Tachypleus > Tachypleus tridentatus. The sequence goes on from NC_134835.1 coordinate 88,897,611, forward strand.
AATGAAAGACATTTCCTTTAAATTATCAATTCAAAAGAAGAAGAAATGTAGCTTATTCCACTCCTATTTTGATAACTCTACTTTTATCTACCTTGTCATGTTATTCTTTTTAGATGACAAGCAGAAATAAAGGTTAAGATATAATCTCTTATCTCACCTACCATTTTGTTATAAGACATATTTCGTTTTTCTCCAGAATCAAGCAATCTAGTAAAATCTCATAAACCGTGAAAAATACTGGAGTAGATTATAACGTTTAAACCATAAAAGTCTTGGTATCAAATAATGACATTGCCTACTTCATTTCACGACTTTTATTACGTAAAATATTTTTCTGAACTCTGTTATTTTTCACTGTTGAAAATATCTTTGTGGGCCACTTTTACCTGAGCTCACATAGAAATCAAGATACTGAGCATTTGAAACATTTTTCTTTAATGATACAAATAAATATAAAAAGGAAAACAAATGTTCGTGATCAACTTGTTCATAAAGCAGGAGTTTCAGTGTTGTTTAATAATATTTTTATCTAGGATTGTTTGACGATAATTCACGGAATTTTAAAACAAAATATGGCTTTTGAGTTAGCTAAAAATTCCGGCTCTTCGTTTCTCCAATATTTTCTATATTTTATTCTTCTATATTTTGAAATGACTCTTTTTGCCTTTCCTTAATGAACCGTTTCGTGTTTTATCATTCGTGGATTTCTGTCTGGGAAAGAAATTCCGATACAGTTAGCTGTTCAGTATTTCAGTCCTATACGTATTTTACTTACTGACTATAAGACATGTATATATTATGCACTTTAGTATATCTGTCGTAGTGATGATTTGTGAACGTATTTTTTACATAGAAAACGTTTTTAAGTAGATTGAGATAATATACACATTTTTTAAAACTTCAAGTCTTCTGTGTTTTTAACTTTGTGGGTGAAAGGTCTAGCAGTCAGTTTCGTGTTAAAAATAAGAAAGTAGTTTAAAATGATTTTGTTAGGTAATATTTAAAAAAATAGTTAAAAGCAGGATACTTGTAAAATTGGCGTTACTGCTCTTGGTTGTTAGTCGTTCATAATATATTAAATCGGAGTTTCAGGTTTCTGCAAGATGAAGAATGCATATTTAACGAAAGAATAAAAAAAAGTTCACGACACTTATAATTTTGAGATAAGATCTTTTCAGGCTATGTGCAGCAAAATAGGATCACGTGATCTTGAATTGGGGTTCCACATTCGAGCCTATCGTTAGACTGGGTGTTTCTTTGGCAAACAAACACATATTGTAAGTTATTTCCAGAGCCATTATCTAAAACTATTGCCATCCAGTAGTTAAAGGATAAGTCTGATGGCTGATGACGCTTAAAAATCAGGTTTCGATATCTGTGGTGGACAGAGTGCAGGTACCCCGTGGTGTAGCATTGCACTTCATAACATTCTAAAACTCTTACAAAATCTTACAATTAGGTAATAATATTGCTCAAGACGCACATGTTCTCTTAAGCCCTCCCGTGGCTCAGTAATAAACTTGAGGGTATAACACTTAACATTCTGATTAGGACTCAGCAGTAAGCACATCGTCTAACTTTAGGCTTAACAACAAACGAAAATCTCCCCCTGGTGCCAAACAAAGTTAATTACATCAAATTCTTAGCTGGAAACGTAATAAGTAATAGGGAGTATAAATTATGTTGTTCTACAGTCCAGCAAATTCAAAATATTCACGTGTTTTTCTCTAATAATTCTGTGTAACACATGCTGTTAGTCAAGACACGAGACCTGACTTGCAGTTACGTACAAAACATGCAACTGGTAAAGTAATTTCGACAGTTGGAAAGCAAGGCTTGTGGAGTATAATTAAATTCAAAAATAAGTTTGGTGTAAAATAAACAACACTTTTGGTTTTTAAATCAAGTCAAGCTTAATATCATGTGTTTTGTGACAGAAAGTAATTTCCTGCCTGTGTTACTGAAAGTTTCTTATTATACTTATCACCTAGTGGCGAGCTGTTGAAGTTATATCCTAGTTTAGCAGTTGACAGTTTTAGGAGCACAGTAACTGCACGCTCTACTGCTCTCCACGTGTTTGATGGGTTTTGCTAGCGTGATAAAATCTGAGCGGCAAACAATATGATATATCTAAATATTTTATTAATTTATTATTAGGTTTTAGTGTATGCGGAAGGGACAGCTTTGATTAGATACCCACCGAGTCCTTAACAGTACCAGCTGTGCAGTTACGAACAAAACTTGAAACAAGTGCAGTGCGGTGTACTCAGGACGAAATCTAGACAGTTTGAGCTACAGACGTGCGAGAAAAATAATATTAAGTGAGACTGAGTAGCTGTTATTTAAATAAAAAATGGCGTCATATATGATCATAAAGTGTTTTATGAAACTAATTATCCGTGTTCACTGCTTGTGTTCACAAAGGTGCAAAGTAATAAGCTTATTAAAACTAGTGCTGATGTACGTAATGGGTAAATCAAACAATTTCTAGGTCCGAGATAAATTTAGATAAGACTTTAAGGCAATACCAGTGACCGCTCATTCGTATCTGGGATCACCCAAAATTAACATATAAGACATTTCATCATACCATCTGAGAATGGTGATCAATTAAGTAGTAACAGTTGTAAACAAATAAAAAAGGAGTTGAATTAACATCTGTATTTTTGTTATTTGGAATACAGCAACTAAGACGTTCTCTAAGTCTATTTACGAAGCTGAGATAACGTATGTTTTGAAGTAGAATGTCAAAGCTGTGCTAGACAATTGTGCACTGAATTTTGCTATTCGTGTCATCGAAGAGCAGAATAAACATAAAGGAGTAACGTTACAGTTGTATTTTCCTAATGCTTTTCTCTCTTATATTTGTTTCTTCATGTTTGTGTTTTGTTACAACAAAGCCACATCTGGCTCTCTGCTGGGTTCACAGGGGGGAATTGAACCCCTAATTTTGGCGTTGTAAATCCGTAGACTTACCGGTGTACCAGCGGGAGACGCTTTCGCTTCATGATAAAAATATTTTATTGATGAGTACAACATAAAAGTAACCAACGGATTAATACAGAAGTTTCACGTATTTCTAAAACATGACCAGGTAGTGAGGGCGCTCCACTCGTAATCTGAGAGTTGTGGGTTCGAATCCTCGTCGCACCAAACATGCTCGCCATTTCAGCCGTGGGGCGTTATAATGTGACGGTCAATCCCACTAATCGTTGGTAAAAGAGTAGCCCAAGAGTTGGTGGTGGGTGGTAATTACTACCTGCCTTCCCTCTAGCTTTACATTACTAAATTAGGAACGGCTAGCGCAGATAGTCCTCGTGAAGCTTTGTGCGAAATTCAAAAACGAACAAACAAATACTAAAATTTACCAAAGCCGTAAAAGTTTTCACTCAATCAAAACCTAAACTCAGGTTGAACAATAAGGTTTGAAACTTTTTTATTTCAGGAATAATAGCATTTCCTGGTTAATAAAGGTGTTTCTTGTTTAAAAAGTGTAAATGCCATTAGATAGTTGAAGGAAAATGAGATATCAATGTAATAATTTGACATTACGTAATGTAACAATTGTAGGATGTTATTTCACAACTCTAAAGTAATCAAATCATTATAACAGTGAAGTTGTGTATGCACTATTTGTTTGGGTAAACCCAAGAATGATTTATACTTCTCAGAAAAGTTATAGGAGTAAGTGAAAAAATATTGGAAGTAGAAAATATGTTCAATTTTGTATTTGAATTCAAAGAGAGGGTGACCAGAGGCATGATTGAAATGAGAAACGGGACCCGAATTTAATTTTGTATTGAATTTAAATACAAAATCAAATAGTTTTATTTTCTAATTATAGTGATTTTGTTGAGTTTTTTTATGTGTTTCAAAATTTCGGTTTGAAACTTTAACGCTATTGCAAGCCTGATTTTTGTGTATTAAATTTCTGGTAAGGATTCTTAAAGAGTTAAAAATATGCAAAAAAAATTGTTTCAATCCCAAATATTAAAAAAAAACAACTCGTAAATTAATCCAATTAAGAAAGAAAAGTTCAGTTCCGTCAAAGACCGACCTAAAACATGTAATTAACCGAACTGCAGCGCTCCAAGTGGCATATTTGATAGCAAGTATGGTGCTACTCAAGCATGCGACAATATAATGAAACACTTCATATATTCACATATATAATACGCTCGATAATTTACACGCATAAAGGATAGCAGATGAGAGGGCATCATTCTCAGTTGTGATTATACATAGTTTTTATCGATTGCAATAAATATTCTTAATTTTAAACATCAGTATTACTTTGTTCTTTCACAACATTTCTTACATCTCCCGATTTTTCCAACCTACTTTACTTTCTCATACTTAGTATACAAAATCATCATGATTCAATTTAATATAATATTATAGATTTACCAACAAATAGAGGGAATACAAATTTCACAGTAATATTACTTATGATATACTCGGTGTTAGGGGCGGTCTCAATCTCTTCATTTCTGGTGAGGGTGTCGAGGTGGGCTAGACAAAAAGAAATTTGGGTGTTGCATCTTGCGGGTACACACAATGGTGTTTAGAAAATGCAAAATATTTCCGAAGTTTTCTTTGTGTGAGAGGGAGGCTAAGGTACATTTTGCGGTAGCTTCAGCCTTAGCAACCCCTTCCCCTCGCACATTTTTACATGAAGGCTATGTGCGTTAGCCGTCCCAAACTTAGTAGTGTAAGACTAGAGGGAAGGCAGCTAGTCATCATCATCCACCGCCAACTCTTGGGCTGCTCTTTTACCAACGAATAGTGGGATTGATCGTCACGTTATAATGCCCCCACGGCTGGGAGGGCGAACATGTTTGGTGCGACGGGGATTCGAACCCGTGATCCTCAGATTACGAGTCGAACGCCTTAACTCACCTGGCTATGCCGGGCCGTTTCTGTAGAGACGTCCATTTCGGTGTTCGAATGCTTCGGTCGTATTTCGCGTTGCTTAACGGTTTAATACCTAGCAAAAAGACGTAAACAAACTACAGAAAACTCAACCACAAACCGTGAGCGATATTTCGTAGACGTTTAGTTAGAAAAAGTAGAATAATTTTCAGAATTGGTTGAAGTTTGGTTCTGAGAATGCAAGCAAAAATGGTTTGTTTGTTGTTAAGCACAGAGCTATATAATGGGCTATCTGTGTCTTGCCCACAAGGGGTATGGAAATCTGGTTGATAGCGGTGTAAGTCCGCAAACAGAACAAAGATGACTGCAAGTTTTGTAAAACATGACTAAAGCTGAAATAGTTGTTTTATGGTAACGTGATATTGAAAACGTTTTTCTCTTGCCAAAAAACTTTAGATCTAAAAATGTCACTCACTATTATTTCACAATACACCATTTACTAAAGCTATAAACATATTCCAAAGGAGACTGTTTTTTTATTTTAACTGTAAATAGATTGTTTCATTCCTCACTAGGGCCCGGCATGGCCAGGTGGTTAAGGCACTCGATTTGTAATCCGAGGGTCACGGGTTCGAATCCCTGTTACACCAAACATGCTCGCTGTTTCAGCCGTGAGGGCGTTATAATGTGACGGTGAATCCCACTATTCGTTGGTAAAAGAGTAGCCCAAGAGTTGGCGGTGGGTGGTGATGACTAGCTGCCTTCACTCTAGTCTTACACTGCTAAATTAGCGACGACTAGCGCTGATAGCCTTCGTGTAGATTTGCGCGAAATTCAAAACAAACCAAACCAAACCATTCCTGACTATTCAGTCTAATAATAATAATATTAATGGTAATGTCATGATACTAAAACGCATGCTTCCTTTGTGTCCCGGTCAAAACAAAGTTCATTATGACGTAATCAGAGATTGAGACGCGTTGATATATGGTGTCATGCTACACGATACAATTTGAAATTTATGTTTAGATAAGTTTAACAGCACACTCTGGTGAGACACTAGGGAACCTAATAACAAAACATTTGCCTGTGCCCCATAGATGTCCTAGCTCCTAGTAACACATTTTGTAACTATCTACCGTATGGCGCTCCTCTATAAAACTCTTCCATTAACACTCTTAGGCACCGAAATCTTTTAAAATCACTGTAGGCGAGTTAATTACTACCGTGTTTCTCCGAAAATAAGACAGGGCTTATATTAATTTTCACTCCAAAATATGACACTAGGGCTTATTTTCGGGGGGATGTCTTATTTTGATATATTAAAAAAATGAAGTTACAAAGTAAAACTATTAAACTAACCATTTAAAATAAACTATTATTAAACTATTAAACTAACTGATTAATACTTAAACAAACTAATTAACTAACTATTAAACTAATTAATAAATTATTATTTTTTATTTCTTTCCTCTTCCTGCCACTCTTAACTAGGGCTTATTTTAAGGGTAGGGCTTATATTAAAACTATCCCCAAAAATCACACTAGGTCTTATTTTATGGGTAGGTCTTATTATCGGAGAAACACGGCAGGAATCTTGCAAACATGAGAATAAAATAATAAGCTAGTACAGTTTAATAGTTCCCGTAAAGTTTCTGAATATAAGATTAAGATAGGTAAAGTTCAGTAACGGAATTAAAAAAACACACAGCAGAGAAACGTATTCCTTTTAAATCACAGAGAACATGTGAAAGTAGAGAATTAAATCGTTTATTGTATTAGGTCTGGTTCGCACAGTTCTGCAAGAAATAGGGAAACTCATCTTTGACGCTTAAAAAATGGTTTAGCCTTCTGATTAAACAGGAACTGGAATACAGAATCATCCCCAAAATGTATTTGTTTCTTTACTTGAATGATACTCTAGTGGCTGTGTGTGCTTTTTATGCCACTTAACGATTTTTTAAGTTTCAACTGAAGAGCTTTTCTGTATTAATGGAATTTCACTGAACTATTTTATTCATTTAACAAACAAAATAGCCAGACAATTGTCAGTTTCTTTACAATTCAATCTACTATCTTCTTTTACAGAAACAAAAAAATAGATGGTGTCAATTTTATTCCCAAAAAGAATAAGCATCAACATTTTCAGTTTTCTGTTGAAACTTTATCTCTGTGATGAATGGTCGTTCTAGCTATAGACGGTTTCGATAACCAAATGGTTTGCCATACTTTGGAGACGGTGAGTGACAACACACCAGCATACAGAACCATTTCTTGATTAAAACCGACACTGTGTTCGCCAGAGCAATGCGATCGTGTAACGTTAACAACATAATCTCCGTACAAAACTAAATTACATGTGAGTTTCTTTTCGTCCCAAAAGATTATTTGAAAAGAGGTGTGTTTGTAGGTAAAGATTATTTATTTTCGTTATGCTCAAGTCCGCATTGTATAGACACACGTGCTTGCCGATAACATCTTCTAAGTTGTTGCAAAGATTGACAGCCTACCCCTGATTGCTCGCTAAATATTCCAAGAAAGAACCTTATCTTTTAAGTAAACTTTCACGAGCAGTTTTTATACTGATGTTGAACAAGAAAAACCTAGGAAAACGTTAAGTTTCGACAGCAACTATATACTTGTAACATCACAAAGTGTGTGATTTAATTAAACCACCAGTTAAGTCTTCCAGTGAATAAAATGTAAGTACGTGTTCTCCTGTAAAACAACTTATCAACTGAAAGTGTTTTCCTGATGATTACTCTCCGTTCGTGGAACTGAACCGTACAATGTTGGGAACTGATATCTTATTAGCTTGTAATTTCGAACCGAGACAAGGTAAACTCGACTGAAATGATTTATCCATCATAAGTTAAACAACATCTTTTTTGCCATAATATTGCAATCACTAAAATGTCAATTAAAAAAACTTCCACCAGTGATAGATTGTATTGTAACACATCCGTAATTTTTACGAATATAATCATAGATCGTGTTCATTTCTTCGAAAGATGTTTTATCAAAACTTAGAACGAAACTGCAACTAGATACAGTTCTATTTCACTTATAAATGTGAAGCATACGAATTGATGTGGTTTGAAATTCGTACAAAGCTCTATAAGGACTATCTGCGCTAGCCGTCAATAATTTAGCAGTAAAAGGTTAAAGAAAATGGAATTAATCATCACCACCTACCGCAAACTTTTGGGCTACTCTTATAAAAACGATAGTTGGATTCACCGTCACATTATAGCACACCTACGGCTAAAAAGGGCGAGCATGTTATTTGTAACGGAGAATTGAACCCGTGACCCTCAGACTGCGAGTCAAGCGTCCTAACCACCTGGTGATGCCGGACTGAAGCATATGAAGAAGTGCGGTAGAAGCAAGAACAACCATTCATGGACGTACATATTTTAACATAACAGAGAATTGTACTATTAATTCCACACATTATAGGAACCAAATACTACTGCCTACTTTACTGTTATACTTGGTGTAATGGCCATTACTGCAGTGTAATAAATAGTATTAGCCATTCGCATCTCATCAAGAAATGTCTTGAAGAAGAGAGTACAAACTAATCATGTGATCTGCTCGTTCACCATATTTCAATCCAATCGAAGAGAGCTGGCATGATCTAGTGGTTAACAATTTGAGCTGAGAACTGAATGACTTAGGGGTCGATATGTGGCTTTACATAACTCGTTCCATACTTTCATCTGTTGGTGAATTATAAAAATGACAGTCAGTCTCATGATCCGTGTCAAAGAGCCCAGCAAAACTCTTGTGACAGTGGCTACTAATGTCTGACTGGTTGTATTTCCTCTAGTCAGTAGTTCAAAATTAGGGACAGCTAAAACTGAATTCTAGGGACCACAGGCTTAGGCATTTAGCTAATGAGTACATAAGGTACTATTAAGACTGAAAACTAATTAAAACTGAGCATGTATGAAATATTATTATGAGACGTGTTGCATTTTGCTAAATGTGTTTAAACACTAAAAATGTTCTGCAAAAACCTGAAGATGACCTAAGAAGGTCGAAATGTTGTTCTCTATTTTATCGTAATAAAAGTTTTAATATCCATACCAGCCATCTTGAGATACATTAATTTTAAAAGAATCAGTTTTATTGAGTATAGATGGTAGTGCTAGAATTCATTCCAATTTTATATATATATATGTGTGTGTGAAATAATATTTTTATGAAATTCATTATTTTTTTTAATATTCTAGCCTACTAATAGGTAAATATACACATATTTCATAAAGAATATCGTTTTATTAAATAAACAAACATTAAACAGAGTATAAGTGGTTACCAATATTATTTAGTGGTATTTCATTTGCAGAATTTGTGGTAGAAATTGTTACAAGGTCTGAAATTGAGGCTTGAGGAATATGGATGATATTTGGTGAATAATGGCCACGAAAGATTGTCAGTGGCCTGGTCTTCAAGCTTTTGTGTTGTAGTTCAGACTGAATCAGCAGAAGTCTCATCTGGCAAGATAACACTGTTTTAAGTGGTTAGCCAGTGGCTGACGTAGACAAATAGAAGATCTCCCTGGAATTGCCTTCTGACAAGCAGGAATGGCTTCTCCTTGTCATTCAACCAGCTAACTGCTCAACTGACTCTCACCGTAAAAGAGACATAGCTGTATTTTGTCAGGGGTTGTCGGTGGTTTAACAAAAGTAGTTTGCTCATTATTCAATAACTGTTTAAACCTGGACTTATCGGGGGAGAAAGAAATGAGTGTCTCAAAAGGTAGGAGGGTGCAATAGAATCTGTGTGGCCCACTGCTGTCGATGTAACATATTGTCTGGGGGTGAAGATTGTTTTTCATCTAGCCACTCTGGTATAACCGAAAACTAATTATTTGATGTTTGTATTTTACCGTATGTGAGATAGTTTTATATTTATAAATTTGATGTAAAGAGGCAGCAGTAAACACAAGGCTATACAATGGGCTATCTGTGCTCTGCCCACCGCGGGTATCGTAACCCGAATTGTAGAGTTGTAAGTTCTGAGTCTTATTACATAAATTGAAAAAATGTTACTGATAATTTGGAATAGTAAACTATCAGAATAGAAAAAATTAATAAGTTCCTAATAAGTAAACACGTGAAAAGTTTACAAACATAATTTGTAGTTACAGAAAAAAAAAAGAACTCTTGACCAAGTTTTACGCAACGTCAAAACGATCGATTTGAACTTTTCTAATATAGTGAAATATAAAACGTTAGTACTAATATGAAATAAAACGTCAACACTAGCTTTCACTGTTTTTTTTTCAAAGTGTTATTAGATTTTGATTCGTGAGTTTGTTTCACATCATCGCGCTCTACACAAGGGCTATCCTCGGATTGACAGTTCGGGCACGCTAACACTGAGCCACGCCTAGTTCTCGATTCTTTAATTTGGTACTGTTCACTATAGAGAAAACCTAGCGTTTAAAAAAAGGGTATTCGAAAGGTGTGTGGTGTTTATAGCAAAGATGCATCAGGGTATTTGCTATGTCTACTGAAAGGAATCGAACCACTGGTTTTAGCGTTGGGGGACTAAGAAAGTGATAGTGCTCTCATCATCGGAAAATATTTGAATATGTTTAAATTATCATATGTCGTGTTTTATCAAGACGCGTACATTATTGAAACATATTCTATAAAAGTTTAAACACCGAATTCCTGTTTAATTCCATATTTAACACACCATGACACATGGTCAAGTTGTTCATGCTATTAAATAGACAATATCAGATACATGAAATTTCACAAAAAAAAATTTGCAGGTTTAATCCAAAATTAGGGCTTTATTATAGATATTGTTTACAATTTAAAGTTGAAGTTTGTTTTAATTTACCAGCTAAACATTTTTTTATGTAGCTAAGATATGAGTAACCAGTTAACATGTAATGCAGTAAAGATTACCAAATATAACGGTGACATTAAGGTATTATGTTTATGTTACTACAGATCAGCACCATGCATTAAGTTTATTAACCGAATCTACGTCTTATACGAAGAAAAGGTAGAAATCCTCAAAGCCAATTCTACAAACACGTGCGGGTTCTCTTTATCAAATGTACCCTACGTCAAGTTGGCCGTACCTGCTCAGTCACTTTAGAATCGTGGTAACACAAAGATAGACCTCTGCAAAACTGTAGGTTTATAAATATAATATTCAGAAGGATCAAATAACGAAAAAGCAATGTTCAAAATAAGTAAAAAACATTCATATATGATTTTTAAGAACTTTACATCTTAAACCATGTTACATAGAAAAAAGGCTTAGATAGAATCATTAGTATCCAGATGGATTGAACAACTTGTCACAGGTATATTGAAAGAAATTAGAAATAAAAATCAAGTTATTTTCTGAAGAAATAAAGATCAAAGTATTACGGTATGGGGAAAAGGACTAATACGTTGTGAAGCAGATGAAATAACAAAGATAGCACGTCAAGAGAACAAACTATAGTTATATAACGACTATAGAACGAACTTTCCTTGGTAAATAAGTAGCTTTATTTGGACAAATACACACAACCAGCAGCAATAAGAGCAGTATGTGAAGAAATCTCACTAATCAGTCTTGGTCCTTTCAGACATGAGTCTTCTCTCCTTAAAAATCGAAAGAATCTCTTCCAGATCGCAAAAATTGCATTCTTCTCTCGGTAGCTGACCAATAATGAAACAGGCATTGGAATGTAGAAGTGTACATCCTTCATGTGGCAGCCGCAAAGCTGTGTTCCAAGTACGACTTAGTGCAACTATTCCATGAAACAGTGGTTAGGTTCTTTGATTGCACCTGCTACAGAAAATAACATCTCAAGGGAGGTAAAACGTAATACTATTTGTTTACTTTTGTGGACTGATCCACTAAAACATTAGTTGTTGTTTTTTTCTGGGGGGTGGGGAAAACTTTCGAATATTTTATTCATTTGTTTGTTTCATAAAATATTTAGTTATAAATTATTGCTTGTTTGTTCATTCGTTCAGTTTTGCATAACGATAATGGGGGCTTTATTTGTTCTAATTTAGAAAGTGATAGACGAGAAGGAGGACAGCCGCTCAACGCGAGCTTTTAACATTATAACTTCCCTATGAATTGTAGAGCAGAGAATATACTAAATTTATGTTCGTGAAATTTCGCAGTGGTTTCGTATATAAAGTTTTTGTAAAAGAAAATTAAACTTTCTATTCTATATTCGTACTACCTTTGATTGTCAATTTTAGAAATTTTACACAATCAAACGAGCTGAAGGTGATTTTCAAGCTGCTGCTTTTTGTATTTTGTTAAGCGGAAAACTACACAGCGAGTTACGTGTTGTCTGACCATCGTGGACATCGTATTCCAACTTTTAGCGTTATAACTACGCAGACTTAAGACTTAGTGCTGAACCGTTAAGAGTGGAAGCAGCTGAAAATAAAAATATACTTTTTCAACTTAAAGTTTTCATATTGAACTAGTAAAATATCTCGAATCTTTTAAATAAATAACAACAAGTTTATTAAGAAATATATATATAACAAGAAATTTGAAGAGATATATCTAACCTATATAAAAGCTACTGTGTTTCACTCCTTGTCATGCTTTATTTCTCCAAATAGGAAGCCATTATTACCAAAATGCATTTGTCCAAATAACATAGTCTATTACTGTATACCTATTATGTTTTTTACTGACATGGGCACTAGGGTATGTGTAACGTGAAACCTCATAAGTGTAGTGAGTGTTGGTATAACAAGCCTAAAGTAAATGTGACGGTCAATCAAAGAGTAGCCCAAGGGTTGGCGGTGGGTGGTGATGACTACCTGCTTTCCCTTTTGTCTTACACTGCTAAATTAGGGACGGCTAAAGCAGATAGCCCTTGTGTAGCTTTGTGTGAAATTCAAACCAAGCCAAACTAATCTAAAGTAAATATGTAGTGTGGGATCACCTACCCTTGAGTTAAGTGCATAAAATTTATCATGGAAGTAAAATATCAATTCAGTGTTTTTATGTGAAACAAATCACCTTAATCAATGGAAATTATAAATTAAATACGTGTTTGTGTGCTTTTCTTATAGCAAAGCCATATCGGACTACCCGATGAGCCCAGCGAGGGGAATCGAACCCCTGATTGTAACGTTGTAAATCCGTTGTAAAGCAAAAAACAAAACAAATATATTTTCGAATTTTACGACCAGCTTTGTGCTGTTACAGTCTAAAAGTTAGGAATCTGTTATTTCCCCAGCGCGACATTCGTTCCAATCAAATAACACAAAATCTCTTGACCATATTCAAGAGAAGGATTTTGTAATATTTCCTAACTGAAAATGCGGATCATCAGTTGAGGTTTCTAATTGATATCATAAATGTTTTTTGAGTTCTGTTTGATCTGATAAATCTTGCGTTTTACTAACGGAAATTTTTTGTGGTTACGAGGAACACCTTCATTTGATCTTTGTTTGTTTGTTGTTGAATTTCGCGCAAAGCTACTTGAGGGCTATCTGCGCTAGTCGCCCCTAATTTAGTAGTGGAAGGCAGCTAGTCATCACCACCCACCGCCAACTCTTGGGCTACTCTTTTTACCAACGAATACTGGGATTGACCGTAACATTATAACGCCCTCACAGCTGAAAGGGCGAGCATGTTTGGCGTGACGGGGATGCGAACCCGCAACCCTCAGATTACGAGTCGCATGCCTTGACACGCTTGGCCATGCCGGGCCGGTGGGAAGAACACTAGAGTAAAAGAAAACAATGTGTGTTTTTCTTATAGCAAAGCCACATAGGGCTATCTGCTCAGCCCACCGAGGGGAATCGAACCCCTGATTTTAGCGTTGTAAATCCGGAGACATACCGCTGTACTAGCGGGGGGCAAAAGAAAACAAAATATATATTAAAGATAGAAATACGTATGATACAATATTTCTCTATATAAGAAATCGTATGGACTAGAAATCACCCAAAGTGATGTGTCAAATTGAAAATTAGAAAAAAAGGGAAGAGTGTTGGAAGCTGTATTATTAAAGTATACCGACATTTGACATGTTTGAAGGATACTTAAAGATGAACTGTTTCCTAACCACTTTCTCTCTCAAGATAATTTAAAAATCTTAAAGCTATGTGGGCAAATTTCTCCTTAGTAGACTTTGTAGAAATGCAATATTATAAATGCGATGAAAAGTTCGCAACCTTTAATAGAGAGAGAGAGAGAAAAAGTTGACAAAATGGTTTCCTAGAAACTTTTTTATTCAACATTTTCTCCGATTCAATAGTAACGCCATTAATGTGATGATAAACTCTACGTTCTGGTTGTGTTGGAAGAGTATGTTCAGCGGCTGTTGAAGATGGATCCACAGAGGATGATTGATAAGATATCGGCAGTGGAAGCCATCTGTTCAGTCTCTATGGGCATTACTTTGAAACTCGTGACCACTTGCGTTCTTATTTCTTCTAAAGTAGCTATTACCTCTCACTCCCTCTACAAATTACGTTATAAATATGTATATATATATATAACGTATATATATTTCGTTTTAATGACATTGTGTGTTCTGTATGCATATACCCTATCTTGAGTTCGTTCTTTGTTCTCTGAAGAAATACATAAATATTGACTGCTATTATCTTCACGAAAGCTCGTAAGAAACTAACTCACCATCTAAAAAAAAAAAAAACCTTTAGAGCACATATAACCAACTCCCGGAAGAGTAATGTACTTTATTATTGTCCTTGCTGACATCTCACTGTACAGACGTAGATAAAAAGGCACACATAACATTCTTTTACAGACTTGAGCTTCATAAGTTTAAAACCGAAGATATAAAACACTATTTAAGACGTTCAATGAATAACATGTGCCTGTATTTGCTTATCTTAATAAGAATGAAGTTCAAATATTAATTATAATTAATTATAAGTGCAAAATTAAGTTAAAAACTAGTAACAAATGTATTGTTTATAGTCTGCAGAATAAACTATAATTATATTACATTATATAAACAGAAGATATAGATGGTTAGATTAGAATTACAAAAATCATTAAGCATTTATATCTTTAATGATAACATATAAAAGAAAGTACATAGAAAATAAAAACACCTTTTAATGCATATTTCCGTATTTGCTGTTAACTACCTCTGTACTGTTGTAATTAAGCTAGCTAAAGTCTGCCACTGTATGTAATTACAAATCACTTCACCCTTCTCGCTAGAGATGTAAATCTGTCTTACATATATAAAAAGATAGCAAGCGATAGCTCAATGAATAGAAGCATGCAGATAAAAACTCACTTTCTTATACTAAATGCCTCTCTATTCAATCTCTGATGTACTTCCATCATTCAAGAAATTTAGATAGTGGAGCCTAAGAAAGCTTAAATAAAAATAAAATGTTCATCAGATGATCTACATCGATGTTGTTGAAGCTTCTGACATATTATAATGTTTCCTAGCAACACAGAGGTATGTCTGCTTATTTATATCATTAAAAACGGGATTGCGATACCCGTGGTTGGCAGAGCACATATAGCTCATTGTGTAGCTTTGTGATTAACTTGAAACATACACCAATAATTGAACTAAGTGCTAGATTTATCCTTATTAAATTATATTATTACAAAATATTAAAAAAAGCGGTAAGTGTAGTGCACTAACATTTTCTATATAAGCCCATAATATTAATACTGGAACTTTATGCAAGCCAAATCGTATGTATATTTACTCTATAGGTCTCTTTAATCTCCAGATTCGCTACATTCACTGTATATTTGAGATCTTTGTTTTGCTGAGAATAAATCTTCATCACATAATTATTTCTGCAGGAACACAATGATGGATGAGATTAATTCAATAATCAAGATGTCAATGTTTATGGCTAAAATACAGCCCATACTTGTACTGGTTTCCAAGCATGCTTCACAATATGTGTTGTATTTTATCTCTCTGCTATTGAACAAGCTATTGTCGATTGTTGTCAAACGCTTTAAATTTGTATCTTTCTGTTAAAACACTTTTATTCACACAGTATTCAGAGGCTGATGCCATTTCAGTTTGGTTATCGATCTAAGCAGCAACTTCCGATTAGCTGAACGTCCAATGAGGCAGCTTAACGTTAATACGGATCTTCCCGATCTCAAGGTTACACTGACGCCATTATTAAGATTTCTAATGGGTTGTCGTACCTTGAATTACTTAACATACTTTTAAAGAATTTGGATATTCTATTTATGTCGCGCCTATTACAAACAGCATTAATTTTACGTGGATTCTTCAAAGTTTCGATACTGTTTCTACGGAAACATTAAAACGTCGCTTCATTGTTTTACATGGAGTAGCCTTTACCAAAACGACACAACCTTTATTTTTACAGTTTCTCATGTGCCATTTGTGTTCTTAGAGCCATGAATGCATTCACCATACTACAGTTGGAAATACCATGAACGACTGCATTTTCATAGTCACTATGCATTGTCTGATTGGTTGGATGACCACAACTGTATATTTATTTTAATATCGATATTTGTTTTACTTAAATATATGTTTAGAACCACGTGTAACTAATACTGTTAAATGTGTATTGCGAAATTTCTACCTTTTCACTAAAATTGCAGAAAATTCTAGAGTGTAAGAATTAACAATGTACTATGTGTGTATGTAAATACTAGTGATTACCAGTATTGTTGTCAAATGAAATTTCGAGAACCTTGCCTAACGTTTATAAACCGACGAGCCAAGAGACAGTGTGTATATATATATATATTGTTTGTTTGCTACATATGGTACACTATAAACCTCGGAAGCTGTAATTGTGATTAACGCTTATTGATTAAGAAACTACAGATACTTGACAAAGAACGTTTATAGATTTCAAACATTATAAGCCGTTTAACTACAGCGGATTACCGTTGGACGTTAGAATTGCTACGAGAACATTAGATAATTTCAGAGGTAAAAAACTCACGTGTGATCAGTGAAGAACTAGCGAGCTAACCATTAAGTAAACTATACTAATATCAACTAGAACTTAATTTGCTCATCGTGAACAGTCAATAAAATACACAGTTCCAGAGCAGATAGAAGACTCAGTATTGTTTGTATGTTTGTAAAACGTTTGTATATGAATCATTATTTGTAATAACTGTTTGCAATAACTGTTATTATAAATTGTATTATTGATCTATATTAAAATATATTTGTGTTAAGAAAGAAAGTTGTGTGTATCAGTGTTAATGGGAAACATAATTAATTTTTAACATCTCAACATTTAATTAACTTCTAAATTTAAATCACAATTTAACTCAATTTCAGGCTACTTGAAATTGTCCCAGATAAATTGTAATTCGTAACATAATGTACTCTGTTGCAGTTTATTTTTATTTAACAGACAGCAAATAGTCCAATAATATTTGACTTTTATGCTTATTTTATTAATTGTTTCCAGTATTATTTCTCACTTGTCATCTCACATTGTGAGGTTGTAATTTGATAAACAAGTCTAATGAGTTAATCCATCAGAAAATGGTCTTTCTGCAGTAATTAATTTAGAATATAGGAAAACCGTATGAAACAAAAACACAATAGTCTAACATGTGTTGTCACATTAATTACGCGTATATATTTTGTTTAGTGATACAAAACTTTGTTGAATATTTTATTAACTGGCCAATGATATGATAATTTTGACATTTTTTGTTGTTGATCTAAACTCTCAGTATATCGCAATTTTCTTGAACTTCATCTAATATTCTTTAACATTCTACTCGCCCCCTAGCCTCACAACGGTATGTCTGCGGACTGACAACGCTAGAAACTTGATTCAAGGCATTCTCCTGATTCTCTTTAGGTGTACGAGCTACTTTTTGTTTATCGTCACTATACCTGCAGAAACAATATGTGTTATATGGCCATATTCCAGAATATCTTGCACAATTGTTTTATTTTATGGTTTTAGAAGACACAAAGATTATTATACATTTTTTGACTTGTAAAAGATAATATTGTAAGGTTTATGTGTATGTACCACAGTCATAATTCCGAGCACTGTTTTGTACGTTTTAATAAACTATACCAGAAACAAGGAGTCCTTATTACACAGAGATAACTCAATGAATGTTAAAAATTAAGTTACTTCAGGGTAGATTGAAGATTAGGAGAAAAAGCTTCACATTGAAAGGAAAAGCTTCACCTGTGCGTATAAGCAGGTACTAAAACTTATTTTGCAGAAGAGATTTTTTTATAGTAAAAAAGTCTGAGAAACTTTATGAGATACTGCAGCTGTTATAACAGGCCGTTTAATCAAGACAGTTACGTCACACGAAGTAAGTAGTAACTCCTTTTATTCGGGTACATGTATTTGGTGATGGTGGTGTGGTATGTGGGAGGGGGGACTGTTATATTTACAGCTTGTGTGGAAAAGCTAGCAAGTGATTTATAAAGCAATAACAAAAACCAATTCAAAATAAGCCAGAAACAACTTGGCGACTCAGAATAGCACAATCATTAAACTAAACCGTAGTATAATTATTTCAGTTCATACGCGTGGACAAAATGAGTAATGGCTGGACGTTTCGTTCAGTGAAAAGTAAAATAATACAATAATCATAGTAAGACATAAACGGTAAAAAAGCGCATTTGTTAAGAAACAACGAAGATTATAAAAAGACACTAGAACTCGTCATTTCGAATATACATGGCCATAAAACATAGACAACCGACCAAATAGGAATTACGTTATTAAAACATGGCTTTATGCTAATTAGCACACTAAACAACAGGACCCATCCAGCCTATTGTCGGAGACATCATAGGATCTATTCTTTCAGAGGTTATGAAACATGGAAAATACCATTCGAAAACTGCCAATGTCAGGAATAATATATTAAAGCAAATATTGGGCCCAACAGAAGGATGGTTGTTGAAATGATAAAATAAAATATATTTTAGTTCCTTGCGACTGTCGTTCTTGGAACTATTTATTGGAGGATACTGCAAACGGAACATTTCTCAGTTCTTTCGAACAATTTGCATTGCTTTTACATCATCAGCAAGCAGAATGGATATTTTGTAATCCTTTGTCAATATCTTTTTTAATCTTTCCCACAACAGATAGGTGTGTAAAATTAAAATGTAAGAGTAACAAGATAACGAATAAAAGTTGTATTGGCAGAATCAATGGAAATCTGAGAAATACAGAAGACAATGCAATTTGTTCTTATAGTGGATCATGTACAAGTATATATCTTTAGTAGCTTGGTGTAACGGGCATGTATAAATAAATCTAGTCAGCAAGAAAATGTAAAGCATAACCACGATAATTACTATTGCTAATAACTTAAAGTATGGGCTATGGAAAGCCTTTCTTTGGTACATTGTAAGAAATATATCAGTTATTCCAGAATTAACAGAGATTTGTGTCAGATGAATCAAGTATCTTGCTAGTTATGAATTTGAAAATGATTGAATGACTGCTGCAGAACTGTACCTCAGAACATGATTTTTGTACAGAGTACTAGATTGTAGATACATTCGAATCATGGAACAATATTTTGGTTCCTTTGTAATATCAAAGCAATTCGAAATGTAGAACATAACGGGTTAATAAAGTCGTGAATGGGTTATCTTGCTGTTCAGTGCTTATAGAGATTCAAATGTTGAAGGAACTTGACGTAATTGTTAAACTTTGAAGTGTAGTTACAATTCTTTTGGTATGGCCAGGTGGGTTAAGGCGTTCGACTCGTAATCTGAGGATCGCGGGTTCGAAACCAGGTCGCACCAAACATGCTCGCCCTTTCGGCCGTGGGAGCGTTATATAGTAACGGTCATTCCACACTATTCGTTGGTAAAAGAGTAGCCCAAGAGTTGGTGGTGGGTGATGACGACAAGCTGCCTTCCCTCTATTCTTACAGTGCAAAATTATGGACGGCTAGCGCAGATAGTCCTCGTGTAACTTTGCGCGAAATTCCAAAAAACAAACAAACAAACAGTAGGTATGTTTACATTTATAATAAAGAACTCTCATTGTGATATATTTATTTTTACATTTATAACAAAGAACTCTCACTTTGCTATGTTTATTTTTATCTTTATTATAAAAAACTCTCACTGTGCTATGTTTATTTTTACATTTAAGTTCAAAAAAGAAAGAAGAGAAAACGGTAAAATTTATTTGATATTCGAAACTTACAGCTGATAAACGTGAAGAAGGTTGTAAAGGAATGGTTGAAAGGTTGAAAATTTCCACCTCTCATGTAGTTAATGTCACATTTTCTGATATTAAAGGAGCGTTTCTATAGTGTGATCAATATACGTGATCGTGGCAGTGAAAAAAGTTGCTGATACCATTACTCCCTGAAATTGTTATCATATACAAAAGGTTTTAGACAGTAAGATATGATAAATTAACCAATCATATTCATAGCATTTAGACAGATAAAAGAAATTACGTATGTAAGAAAATTAAATAATTTTTCCTTTTTGTTTTTAAGTTCAAAGCTATACAATGGACTGTCTGAGCTCTGCTCACCCTGAATATTGAACCGGATTATTATCGTTACAAGCTGGTTAGGATCTGGTAGACAGTTATGATTTTCAACTTTATGGTGAAATTCCCCATCAATTTTGTTTCCTTCAAGGCTTCTTTAATATTTTTACTGTGTGATAACCAAAGTGAATGTTCCTCGCTAGTACAGCGGTAAGTCTACAGATTTACAATCCTAAAATCAGGGGATCGATTCCCCCCGGTGGGCTCAGCAGAAAGCCCGATGTGGCTTTGCTATAAAAAAACAACAACACACATTCCAACGTAAAAAGTAAGCTCACAGATAGTGTAAAACGATTTGTGTATCAAAGGATTTTCTCTTACTACCTCCTTTTAGTGAGTTTAGTTTTTATTTTCCTCCCCTGAACTATACAAGAACAAGACAAATTCATAGTTTATTTGTATGACTTTTAAATCATAACGAAAAATTTGACTTCGTTTAATGATAACAATAATTATTATAAGTTTCTGGAAGTAAATTTGTTTACATTTAATAATAACGCATTACTGTTTAATGTTAAAAGTTAGGGTTTAATATATAGCGCTACTAATCTACTTTTATACTTAGGATTAAAGTTTTATACTAAAAACGAGGTATTAATGTAAGCTCAGCGTGATACTATATAATATAAAAAAATTGCTTTAATGTCTTAGTTAAGTTAATTCTCATCTAATGAGATGCTAAATGTTTCTATTTATTTACTAGTTCTGTCAATATAAGACAATGTAATAACCATTTATTTATTCGATTTATTAACCAATTTATTACCAAAAATACGGCAATGATAATAATAGTCTTAAAATTTAATCATAGTTTCTAGAGTTTTTAGATGATTTTGTGTTAGCGTTCTTTTGTCGACTACATGTTATTTTCAATTTCAACATAATGCTTTATACGACATAGCAAGTGTCACTTACGTAACGTACTCTCAACTGAATATGTGGAATATCTTCATTGTCATTTCGAGACTTTAATCTTGAATCTTTTTTTTCCGTTTCGTTGTCTCGCATGCTAACACCTAGCCGGATCCATTTCATTCATAAACGAAACAATTTTAGTTGTTTGAGTCAAATGTTAAAACAAACTTAACTTCCTACCGTTTTTATTCTATTACTTCTCACATTCGACGCTCAGTTTTTACAATTTCGAAATTTCTCTTGTGATTATTCTTTTATAATGTCATGTGTATTTTGCTTATTTAATTCAACTATTTTTTGTTATTCTCTAAGCAATAAGATATGTGTCATGAAAAAATTACTTTTCTAAGGAGCTGAAATATTTTGTTGTTCAAATTCAGTTATTTAAGATTTAATTTTAGAATTTTAGCCGTAAATACGTAATTGGATGACAGTTACAAGAGCGTGCTCTATTTAATATGAATTTCGTACTTCACTTGTTACCATTGTTCCTGGTATTAGGTCGTTCTGGTTAAAAAAGGAACAGTAATCAGTTGTTACTCAAACTATTGATGTTAAAATGGAAAGATTGCTAACGGATTTAGGTTTTAAAAGTTTTAGGTGGAGTATCTTGGTGGTTGAATGCAAGTGTTTTGATGTTATAAGAGTCGAATATTTAGAGTTGAAATTGGGGAATCTAATTTAAAATTCAGCAGCAAGTTTACTGACTTAAAACGTTCAAATTCGGGGCAGTCTTTCCTACACAATACACAACAATAACAACAACTGATTCAAAATCCGTTTCAGAGCATTTTCAGATTGTGCAAAATCTTAATTATAGTGTAAAAAATAAGTTATCTAAAAATATAAATTGGACTTTCGCACATCTGTGATACAATAAACAATCTTTACAACTAAACCATTTAAATGTTATATTAACGTTATAAGAGTTACTAAATTATCACAAAGGCTATGTGTGTATAATTAAAATCAAATTATTCAAATTATATCCTTTATTTTTAAAATTAAAATTCAGTCATTCTGACTCTATACCTTGTATTTTAAACGTAATAAAAATCAAACTGGTTCCATCATTACAAGTTAACTTCAGGCACTGTTATGATAGTCATCTATCTAACTTATTTTATCTGATCACCTAAAATTTAACACTAGATTACTCAAGCACTCCATATACATTTTTGTTATGTATTTTTTAATCATATTTAACATAAACATTATGACAAATATTGTATATGAATAAAATTCAGTACATTTAAATTTAACAAAATTATTAACTATGAATTTTTGTAAAATTTACGTTGCTTTTTTTTCAAGTGATAATATTGGACAAATAATAAAACTCCTTTCTTGAAATACAAGTATATTTTAGGGAGGTCGGTATATTCAGGAATACATCAGGAGGACTATTTAATTTCCGTCTTCTTCGTAAGAGGTTTGAGTAATGTAAACATTATTTTATCATCGAGTGTTTCTGCTTATTATGTCTTTTCTGTGAGGGTTTGTTTATGATGAAAATTCAAAAAGATAAAACTGCTCTACTTTTGATGCTCGTTTTCGTTTAATAATCTCAGAATGGTATTTAATTGCTATTTACAGAGGCTCTTAAACGAAGTATTTCTAGTTTTCTTAACAATGTTGCAGTTGCGAGTTGGTTCCATTTAACTGAATCTGATTAAATGTATTTCAAGAGCCTCCAGATCCTCTCTTTTTCTTTCCTAACTTAATAAATTTCAGTCCTTTGTAATGATTGATTGCTTAAAATATTAGAATTTTACTGAGAAAGTTTATTACTGACTCGTCATGAAAACCAGAGTAAGGATATGTTTCTTAAAGTTCTAATCAAAGAACTGTTGTAAGTTTAAATAGTGACTATGTCAATTTCTATGTAATATTTTTCATAAGTAGTACGTTTATAAGAAAGATTCTTATATAATTCCACTTATTCATGTTCAAAAATTTGTAATTATTCTCTTGGGTAAGAGACACAACAGTACACTCGATACTTCACTAATAGCACTGAAAACTAAATTCTTCAAATTTGTAGTTGCAACATTTCGCTGAAAACTGATATGCATTCAACCAAATCACGTTTAATTTCTACACATGTCTTTGGTAATGTATAGAGGTGGTATACATTTTGATGACAGGTTTCATATTTACATTTTTAGAATGGATGGTAATCAAAGTCGGCTGCTGAAATGTTATAACGGAAAAAGGCAGCTGAAGGGAAAACATTCTTACGATTCGGTTGCTTTTTACCTTTTTATTATAGGTACAATATAATTTGGTGAAGTAGAACACATGTGAAAAACAGTAGTCATCCTCATGAAGGTGGAAAAAATACGACAGCGTGTAGCCTGAGTATCGGATTTTAAGCACAAGGTTTTTCAGTAGTTATATTTTCAAGAACTATATAAATCATACTTATAGAAGATTTGTTTTCAACATTTTTCAGTTGAGAAATGGACACTTAAGAAAGTCTGGGTCTTAAATACTTTCAGTCTATGTCTTCATTAAATTTGCTGCGACAAAATGCTGTAAATGTTTTTGTCGTATGCATTTCTTAGTATTGATCAAATATACCAGGTTAAATATCAAGTGAGGAATAATGAGAATATCACTGACCACAACTTAATTACTTTATTGTGAAGAACTAATCGTACAATACATTCTTATATTGGTTCTGATTAGAGTTAATGAAACTAACTGTAACATTCTTCAATATCAATAAATCGAAATTCGTGAAGGTAGACCTAATCATTTGTAACCTTTAGTTTGTAATTTTTCTCATTTTCTAGCTGTAATGTATCCTGGTGGAAATTATATGATAGAAAACGCATTGTTATCTCCTTCATTGTCTTTAATCTAAATTTAAATGTGATACAACTAAAGACATTATTTTAGTAGCACAAACAGGACATATTTGACCATGCATAGTCACACTTATGCATTTGTGAGATATTTTATTTATTTACGTTTGCAAAACAGATTGAAAATGTGTCAGGTGAAGATGATTGCTTAAGCCCTATAAATATTGAGATGCAGTCTTATCGTGATTGTTTTGTAATAGTGGGTTTTTGTGTAATAGGAGTATGTTGTCCAAGATGACCAGAGTTTATCAACAGTGGCAATAAGGAAAAATTATTAGTCAAAAATACAAATTGAAGCCTCCTAATTCTTGTTATAGATAAAAAAAGGATGATTGGACAGATTGTAGAAGTATTTTACAGGATTGTAAAGTGGTTAGACAGACTTTTCAGGTGTAACATATTATGTCCAAATTTATCAATCCTTCCACCAGATGTCCATATTCGATTATCTCCACCTGTACCATGTTAGTATAAGGCAGTCAACAACCAATAAGGTAACCTTTATTTCACGTGCAGAAATTGTAAACAATGAATTACTCGAAGGATGTGATGTGACCTGATGACTTGGGTTTCACTATTTTCTGTATTGACAGTAGAGTAAAAGTGTGTAAAAAGTAGTCGAAAACAAATATAATAATTTCCCATATGAAAACTTTACTTCTTCTAGTCTTACTTTTAATGATTTTCAGTTTAACCAATAGAATATGTTAAATGTGATGATCCACTAATTAAGAAAACTTAAACAAAAGAAAGATAAATATAATAAATCTTCAGAGTTAGGGTTATTAATCCTTCTTTAATAACTGATACAGTTAAAAGAGAAGGTGATAATTCTCAAAACCGTAATTTTTAAAAAACTAATCCTTATTTTTCTCAATTTCACGGTGGAACAAGGAACAAACAAAAAAAAGGAACTAATATCAATATATAAGACACTACTATGATTAATAGAGGTATTGCTGATATAAATATATGAAATAAAACCTCTTCGTTCACTTTATATTGTACTACGAGGTCTTGAAGTAAAAAAAAAAAAAAGGTAATTCAAACAAATATGATTTAAGTTCCGCAAATTTAAATTTGTCACAACATGTTACTTTCCAGCAGTTTTCCAAATAAATCCGAAACATATCATAAAGATAAAATATTCTTCGCTGTTCGATTCATTGACCAATGTGTATAAGTTAATATTTTAGGATATCTTATTTAGGACAAGTACTTACAGCAAGTTATTACATGTATCCTGCAACATTATATTTCGAGTAATAAGACACACCTTATAAAAAGCAACCGGAAACATAATTATTAATTATAACGGAGTTTTAGATAATATTAGTAACGCCTTTCCTTACATTATGATTGTATCACTTCACCGTACTTCCACACTCCCAGTGGTTCAGCAGTAACTCTACACGTTACAAAATGGGTTATGATAGTCGTAGTGGGAAGAGCAAAAACAGCCCATTGTATAGCTTTGTGTTTAAGAACAATCAGTCAGCCAGTTGTTTATTTACACATCCACTCAAGATGTTATTACTTGTGATGAGTAAAGGGCCTGAATTTGCGACTAAAATTAACTGGAAATGTAATAAAAACGTTTTGATACAATCACTTAAACGTACACTACCAAATCTGAGTAAGTAATAAAACTAAATCCTGTTCAGTTTTCATAATAGTTTCAATATGTAGAAGAATAACACTATGTAACAACATTTTTACCTTTTCTTGTTCCTGGGCAAAAAGTGTTATTTCCCAATTGCTTATGCCTAAAGTGAATGGAAAAGACCTATTTTTCTCTTCAAACTTTACTTTTGTGACCTGGTTAATGAAATTTTCAAATTTACCCATTTTCAAAATGGGCTCTGCTTCTGCCACAATTTATCCGGTCTATGGGAGGCAACTGTAATTACCTGTAACCCGAACGAGTGGCGCCTCTTCATTGATTGCTGCTCATCCAGAAGCATCAAAACTGTGCTGCTCCATAACGGGAATAAGTTTCCGTCTCTTCCCTTGGCTCATTCGGTGCACCTCAAAGGGCAAGGCAAGCGCTTCCACCACGATATACTGGACTTTGAAAGCCGCTGCCAAAGAGCATATAACAAAAACATGATGGGAGACTATATTTGAGGGCTGATACGTGAAAGTGGTTTACATTACAGTCGCAAATCTAAAAAAACTACTCACTTCTAAACATTTTTGCATAACTTTTGTATAAATACGTGTAAATCTTGATTCATATGTTGTTTTATTCAGACCTTATGTAAATGAAAATGTGCAAATTTGCCCGTTTCTACATAGAAAATAGGTTAATTTGTAAATTTCATTATCCAGGTCACAAAAGCAAAGTTTGAAGGGAATAATGGCCATTTTCTGTACTTTTACAACATAAGCAATTAAGAAATAACACATATTATCCAGGAACAAAATTTGTGATACATAGTTTAATCAACAATATAATAAGTTTTGTTGAAAATATGATTAGTGCTTTCAGCTAAAGAATGACAAAAAATCTATAAAATCTTTACGTTAAAAAATATGTCTTAAAGTCAGCTGATACAACAGCCTATAACTCTGTTGTTATTGGTAAAAAATCTACTTTATTACACTTTGTAAGGAACTCAGTACAATCTTCAAACTTTGTAACCTTCAGGTAAATCTATTATATCAGTTGAATTAAAAGCAATCCAAACAACGTTATCTAACAATATGATAAAAAAAAATTACCAGAATTTTCGGTTTAAAATAGATATTAACAATAATGCAATTTCAAGTTATTCTGGATTCCTGAACTCCGTTAATTGACATAGCTGGTGTTTAGAAAGTCACTACAAAAGATTTATCCATTTTAATAGGTAAAGGTCTTAAGTATATCAAAGAACATTTAAAGAAATATTGCAGCATTATAAACAAAAAGGACAGGTATTAATCTACATGTAATGCAAAAAAAAAATCAAAGTTAAATTGGATTAACTCGTATAAACCGCAGATTATGTATTTCGTACGGTTCGGCTCTCACGAATTTAAACAGAAAAACAAAGCATGCCTGTAGGTGGTGCTTCAGTCTTCGAGCAGCGGATACTTTTCTTTTTGAACGTGAATATCGATACATCACACAATTACTCCTCAGTGATACAGCGACATGTCTGTGGACTCACACAGTTTAAAACTTAGTTTCGATACCTGTGGTGGGCAGAGCACAGATAGCCCATTGTGTAGCTTTATGTTTAATTCTAAACAAACTAAACCAAACATCATACAATTTATCACGAATGAACAAGAGTATGCAGAGCATAAAAACTATAACATTTTCATGACATAACTGCATATCTACCCGATAGATCTCGTATTTGAAAAACGTTCAATCAATACAAATGAAGCACACAGCCTCAATTTAAACATTGGTTTTATTACTAAAATATTTTCCTTGAAGGTCTACAATAAAAAAATATTTCAAAAGTTATAAATTTCTCATTTTAAACACAAATATTTCAAAGAAAACGTGCTATAAAGTTCGCCTCTCATAACTCATTAGATGTGGTAGAATTTGTTATGATTTGGAATATATTATAGAGAGAGTTCGAATATTAACACATAATATTTTATTAGAGATTTTTATCTCAACAAATTATACACATAATTCATTTACTTAAAATTATAATATTGACGATTTTACCATATTTTATACAATTGCTAATAGTGATATTGTGAATGTGGGTTCTTATAAATTAATATAACAGACACTGGTTGTGCATAATTTTTTCCATTCTTACCTTACACAAATCTAACCTTTCAAAGTAATCAGCATATTCAACTTTAACATAACGTGTTACCGAGTGGAACAGCGTTATGTCTGCGGATTCACACCACTAGCAATCGGGTTTCGATACTTGTGGTGAGTAGAGAACAGAAGACATACTGTATAGCTTCGTACTTAATTCCAAGCAAAAACATTAAACTTTATCCACTGTTCGATCTTTGACTGATATAACTCGCATAATTAACGTGGTAAAAAGAGAATAAAAAATACTTTCGTCATTATAGACGAATATACTCCGATAAAATCTAAGCATTTAATCTTTCACAATTATCATTTTATTCAGCTCCACTAATAGTCATGTTGGTATCAATCGTTATATGTAATTAACACAATCTATATATAGTACATATGACTTTCTTTATTCTGGTTTGTTGTTTGATAATATCACTAAGCAGGCCAAACCTTGTCAGGTGTTCTTGGGTTAATGGCCGAAAACATTGCTAAAAGTGAAAGGTACCCAAATGATGACTTAGGGAACAGTGATCATAGACGCTTTTTGAAGTATTCCTGTCTGTTAGAAGATCGTACTTCATGATATATGTACACACTGACTCGGGATTGTTTCTTTATACATATATATAAATATATATATTTTTGGTGGTGGTGAAGACTTAGTGCACGTAGTTCCTTTACTATTATAGCAATGACCCTGTTTATAAAAGTCCCTGGCATGGCCTGATGGTTAGGGTACTCGACAAGTGATCTTTGGGTCGCAGGTTCGAATCATACCGCCGGACATGCGTGTCCTTTAAGCCATAAAAGCGCGATTATGTGTCGATCAGTCCCACTATTTGCTTATAAATAGTAGCAGAAGAGTTGGTGGTGGGATCTGTTGACTATCTGCTGTCTATATAGACTACTACTTCAAAATTAGGAACGGCTAGCGCAGGTAACCATCGAATAGTTTTAACTAAATTCAACAAACAAACAAACATTTTTAGTAATAACTTATACTTTATGTTTATACGACTTATCCTGGCTTATATTTCATTTGACGGAAAGCTATATGCAGTTCTTGCCCGAAATGCCAAATACTTTTTCAAAATGTGTTGTTTTTTTTGTATTTCTGCTGATTGAATTAAGGTGTGGTTATTCGAAGTGGTCGTTATGTGTTTGTTTTTAAACTCAAAATTACCCAAAAGGCTACCTGTGCTGTGCACACCATGGATATCTGAACCTAGTTTTTATTTTAGCATTATAGCCCCGTTGACGTACAGCCGAACCAGGAAAAGAAGAACACAGTGAAATACATAACGTTTCGCTTGTGTAGCCTCTCTTGCCGTTTGAATTAACCTCTACGTTTGCAGCTAGCACGTATATATCCGTGTAAATATAGTGTACGCTTAATTTTCACTTGTTAAACGTTAGTGTTTCTATGTTAATTAATAGTAGCAAAAGCATTTTTACTTTTAAAATTGTATTTTCAAAAATAATTTTTATGCTTGTACTTGTTCTACTGTTATTAATTTCAAAAGATAATATCTATCTTCTTGCGAAACGTAACATTTAACTTTGGTAACTATGAGTTTAAGACATATTAAGTATCGTTTAAACTTGGTTTATTTTTCGCGTACACTACTTGAAATATTTTTCTAATATTTCCAGTTGCCTTAATTGAGACTTGACATATTTTTATCTTTTTCCACTTGTTATACTATTACCTGAGACCAAATAGCAATGTTTCATACTCTGTTGTACTTAAACATGATTGTTGTTGCACGTGCGCATTCATTTGGTCGATTGACCGCTGTGTAAAAGGAAGTAAGAGATGATTTTGTATATGTTCGTAAAATGCTTCCACTGTCATTTCATTTAATCCAAGAACGTGCGAAAATTAATTAAAACTTCAATCAGTTAATTTTTCTAACAATTTAACACAATACTTTTACTAACTGTAAACCCGGCGAGTACACGTTACACAATATAATACACTTGTATTTAGCAAGCTTTATAAGACTATCCATGGTATTTGTTGATATTGTTCTTAATAACAGCACCCTTTGTCCATTAACGCAACTTCTCCCTTATATCTGCTCTGCCAATAAGATAGTTTCTGACCAACATTTACAAAAGTTAATAAGTGGAAGTTCTATTCAGCGTGTTCTTTGAAGCTGGAAGATTTTTGTATTTGATTGTACTTTGATGGAGTTACTTACGCTGTAATTCAGGGATATTTCCTTTATTTTGTTGCTTAGTAACCAACACGTCAGAATTTCTCATCATACGGATTTTTGCTCCTTTAGATATGCTGATCTCAGTATAATTGATGTGGAAATTCAATTTTCCAGGCTGTCCGGTGTTCTTTTGAAGACCTTAAATGAGTGGAATGGAATTTCCGTGATATTTAATTAAATACACGGTTTACGATTGGTTCATTAATTCGACTTGCTGAACCATGACGTTCTAAAGCCATCTATTGTCTCTTGTCAGTTTAAGTACTTAGTGGTTAAGCATCAACTGATATGCGAGACATGGAATACAATTTTATACAGATATTTCAAACTGTGCTTCAGCTGTTATAATTCTGTGCCTCATAGCAAGAGCGTGAAGTCGTCGTGTAATCAGCATTTTGGATTTTAATATCGTTATTTGTGTATTAAGCATTTTTGTTAGTAAAGGACTAATATGGTGCCTTTCGTGTCTTGATTTTTTAATTACACTCTTCATTACTGTGTATAGGTTTTGTTAAGCTAGATGTGACATTTATTAAAAAACTACAATATGACATCTAAGAATTTTGATGTGACATCTTGAAAAGCAGTGTATAATGTGTTACGTTGTTTTTTGAAATGGTTTAAAAATAAATGCATGTAAAAGGTTATAAACCGGAACATCCCTATTTCATTTCAAGCGTGGTTGTGGAATAATCTTCAACAGGAACTCCAGTAGATCAGTAAGGGTTTTTGTGAAATAAAATACCAGGGTAGTATCAGATACATACTCAATATGTGAGGTATGCGGATAGCTTTATAATTTTTTTTTTTTCAAGAGATAAAAGCGAGAAAAGCACCTTATGAAATTCTACGACTCTAGAATGTCGAGAGCGGACATGTTTTAAATCCTAGAAGATATCGTAGCTTAAAAGTTATTTTCGTGTAATACATGTAGCCATCACCATGAGTTAAAATATCATTTTTTGTCTCGGAAAATTTAAACGTGAGAAAACTTTTTGAGCGATAGACCAGGAAGTTTACCTTCTATCCGTTACATTTCTTTTTTTCAGAAATTCACGCAAAGTTACACAAAGCTAGTTGATCTAGCTGTTCATAATTTTGAACTTATGAACAATAGCACTCAGTGCCATCTCTTGAGCTACTTTAATCACATACTGTGATTTATCGTCACTCGTAAAACGAACACAGTCTCAATGTACGAAACGACTTTTTTCAGAAAACGGACTAGAACCATGAACGCTCAGATGAACTCACAGTTCGGGTACACTTACTAATAGACATTAAAATTATACATTAGCTACTAACTATAACAGTACAAGATAGTTAATGTAAGTAGTCGCCACAGACATAATCTCAGTTAATTCATTTGTTATTCTTGAAATATGCTGTGGTAGGAAATCTTACATTTATCTATTTATCAGATTCTGAAGTGAAATATTAACAAATGGAAACTTAAAGGTTTGTCTCGATATTTATAAAAATGGAAACAGAGAACGACACAAGCTTACAATTATGAATCTTTTCCATCGGTGTGAATTCCTGTACTTGGCGAGGGGACCTCCCAGAGAAGGTTTTGTTCTTTCAGTTTACCTTCTCTGGAATCTAAACATTTATCCACATGTTTGTCATGCATGGCAATCTGTGAAGGGGAGGAGACGACCATGGTGGTTGAGGGGTCCAACCCTTACACACCACTTTGACCTTGAATTCCTGTAGACGGGTACTCCCCAGAGTCAATCAGCTGATCCACTTGGGCTAGAATCAACCAATTGCCAGTGTTGAACGTTCTCAACGGGTGTTGTGGACATTGTGTATGATGTTGGTGTTTGGGTATAGCGTTCAGAAAACCTTGGCGTCGCTGCAGTGTCCTTGTTTGGCATTGTAATGCGTCTCCTCGTAGGGCTCTATGGTGGGTGGGGTCAGTGGGCGCCGAAATATTCTTTCTTTTTTATGGATTCCCCAAATAAAAATAAAATAGTGAAAAACACTTCATAGGTAAACAACCACGTCTTGAAGATTCTGAGCAGCAATTTCCAGTCTCTTCAACATCTGTACCTCATTTTCTGATATTACATTCTCTTTCAGAGAAATCTTTAGGGCAAATGTCACCCTTTTTTATTCAGAAGGGACAAGAGGGGCTTGCTGGCTCTCCTAAGTCAGTCAAAAAACTTCGTTCTGGTGACATACCGGTGGAAACATCCAATCCTAAACATAGTGAACTCCTCTTACATTCGAAGGACGTTGGGGATATATCCATTGAGGTTACTCCCCATGCTACTTTTAAATCATCACGAGGAGTTACTGTTGAGAGAGATTTAAAGAACATCCCCGAGTTGGAAATTCTCGCTGATTTCTCCACGCAGGAAGTTTCTGCAGTGAGGCGTATCTCCGCTCGCAAAGATGGAATTATGATGCCGACCAATGTCCTAATTTTGACTTTTAAATCACCACATTCACTTGCCACCACCAAGGCAGGTTATCTAAATTGCAAAGTACGGTCATATATTCAAAGCCTTCTCATATGTTTCCAATGTCAATGGTTTGGTCACTCAAAGACGCCATGTTATGATTCCTTGAGGTGTGCTCGTTGCGGTGGCAAAACCCACGATGCCTATGAGTATGAAATAGACCCTCATTATGTTAATTGTAGTGGCTTTCACTCATCTTACTTTTGTTCATGTCCTAGATTGGTTGAAGAAAAAGAGGTACAGCGTTTAAAAACGGTTCATAACATTTCTTATCTTGAGGCTCGAAAGTTACTGTGCATCATTCCATCTCAAAGGTATGCTGCTGCACTTCATTACACTGCTACAGTGGAAGTGCAGACGGATCTCTCTGTGCCTCTGAAAGAATCCTTCTCAAACCATATGAAGAGTCTTTTGCCCTCCATGGTTAAGAAACTTGATGAATCAGTGTCAACACCCATCTGTGTCCCTACCATTCCTTCAAGCAGATCCCCGGATCCACTTCTTTTGGTTCCAGGTTTGGGCGTTTTATTCGGGTCTATCTTCTTCTCCAGCCCTGAGATGCAGAAAGATCATTTGTTCACACCCTCATTCGCTGGAGTCTTCTTCCAACGACAGAAACCTGCCCAGTCGACCCAAGTAAGGATCCATGGAGGTCGATAGACCTTCTTTCGAATAAAGAAAATAAAGAAAAAGAAGTGGTCGAAAACAGAAGGTCTCTACACCCAATTCGCCTATACATAAGTAAAAATGGCCACTTTGATACAGTGGAATTGTCGAGGTTTACATTCTAATCTGGATGGCATCAAAACACGGATTGCTTCCTACCGTCCTATATGTCTTTCCTTACAGGAAACATTTCCGAAACCTGCCGATACAGTCACCTTTCGGCAGTGTTTTTTTGTACAGAAATGACAGGTTGTGTGATGGAACAGTGCATGGAGGGGTGACACTGCTGGCCGATCAGCATGTACCCACCCTGTTTTTACCACTTGACACACCTTTGGAGGCCGTAGCCATCCGTATTTCCTTGGGTCATACCATCACCATTTGTTCCCTCTACCATCTCCTGGAGAAATATATGATCAACCAAACCTTGATGCTCTCATTGAACAGTTTCCGTCTACCTTTTTACTCCTGAGAGGACTTTAATGGACATAATCCACTCTGAAAAGGTACTGATATTGATGGATGGGTTCTCTCCGTAGAGTGTATGCTCTCACATCACATACTTTCCCTTTTCAATACTGGTTCTTATACCTATTTTCATGCACCTGGTCAGTCTTTTACTACTATTGATCTTTTAGTCTGCTACCCTTCACTATTCTCCCACTTTTTGTGAAGGGTTGACAGTAACCCACGGAGCAGTGATAATTTTTCTATCATTGTGAGAGAGAATAGTCGTGATCGAAGCCACCCAACCCACATACCCAGGTGAAAACCGGACCAGGCCAACAGGCTTTCTTTCACTGTTCTCGCGGAACTTGATCCTGCTTTCGTCTGTAAGCCGTCGATAGACGACTGCGTAACAGCAGTGACTGATTGTATTATCCAGGCAGCTGCTCAATGCATTCCTAAAACCTAAACATGTTTTTCACGATGTCATCGTCCGTGGTGGAAACCTGCCTGCCTTGTGGCACGGAAGACTCAAAAACGGCCTGGAATACCTTTCGTAGGTATCCCACACTTATGAACCATATCGCTTTTCAGCAAGCCCGTGCACATGCGTGGTAGATAAGACGTCAAAACCAGAAGGAATCTTGGATTAAACTCACAACCAGTATCTCTTCTACCACCAGTTTCAAAGTCATATGGGACAAAATTCGGAAGATCAGTGAGTAGCACAATTCTGTCCCACTTTCGATTTGCTATCTGATGGCCAGGAAGTTGCTGATGCTCGGAGCAAAAGCGATACTCTCGGAGAACGCTCTTTCCGTGTATTTAGCATTTCTGCTCTATCCTCAACCTTCTTAACCGTCAAAACTTGGGCAGAGCGATCGCCTCTTCCCTTTCGGGCTGATCGTCTCTACGACTATAATCGCCCATTTACACTGGTGGAACTTAAGCTGCCTCTTCATTGGTCTAGCAATACATTGGTCGGACTACGCTGTGCCATCTTTCTCATGCTTCTCTTACTATTCTTCTGATTGTTCTTAACCGGATCTGGCAGGAGAATATTTTTCTTGATGCATGGCGCCAGGCTATTGTCCTACCTTTCTCTAAGCCTGGGAAGAATTTCAAGATTCCTTCCAACTACCGTCTAATTGCTTTGACAAAGCTATCTCTGTAAGACCTTAGAGAGGATGATTAATGCTCGTCTTGTTTGGTTCCTTGAATCAAACAACCTCCTCTCGCCCACCCAGTGTGGGTTCCAACGACAGTGCTCCACCGTGGACCACCTGATTCGACTTGAAACGTCAATCAGAGAAGCTTTTCTCAAACGACAACATCTTGTATCAATATTCTTTGACATTGAAAAGGCTTGTCATACAACATGGAGGTATGGCACTTTGCAAGACATCCATATATATGAGTTTCGTGGCCATTTGCCCATTTTTATTATAATTTTTTTAATGGACAAGAGATTCCAAGTTCGTGTAAGTTCAACACTTTCCTGTTCTTTTCTACAAAAGCTTGGAGTCCATCAGAGCTGTGTTTTGAGTGCCACACTTTTCAGTATAAAGATTAATGCCATCACTGAAGAACTCCCTCTTACTGTTGCAAACGGGCTCTATGTTGACGACTTTCACATCTCATGTGAGTCGTCGAACATGAGGTATATTGAGCGGCAGCTACAGGCTGCTCTCAATCGTTTACTGAAGTGGACCACAGCAAAAGGCTTTAACTTTTCTCTCTCTAAAATCGTTTGCACGCACTTTTGCCGCCAACGGGATATTCACCCTGATTCTTAACTCCGTATTGGTGAAGTTGTGCCGCCTGTGGTCCCTGAGACAAAGTTCTTGGGGCTTATCTTTGACCGTAAGCTGACCTTATCACACATCAAGCAGCTACGGGTCAAATGTACAAGAGCACTGAGAATCCTCCATCTCCTGCTTTCACCACTTGGGGAGCGGATCTATGTTCTATGCTACAGATATATCGTGCTTTTATTCAATTAAAACTAGACTATGGAACACTGGTCTATGGCTCTGCCAGGACCTAGGCCTTAAAGATGCTGGACATATTCATCATCAAGGACTTCGGCTCTCTACTGGGGCTTTCCACACTTTCTAAGTTCAGAGCTTATACAGAGAGTCTTATGAACATTCTTTGTACCTCCGCCGTTTGCAACTGTCTTTACTATATGCCTCGAAACTTAGTTCCTTACCAAAGCATCCCACTTGGGGATGTGTTTTCTTTTCTCGGTGGGTCATACTTTTTTAGAACAGACGATCTTCCATTGCTACTTTTGGCCTTCCTATTTAGGCACAGTTGGATGAATAAGGTCTGTCCTTGGATAACATTGCTGTATCCACTGGTCAGCCCATCCCACCATGGCTTAATACAGTCCTGAAATATGACCTATCTTTGAACAGATGACTTAGACAATCCTGATTGTAAATACTATCTGTTATTTGCTGAACATCTTTCGAACCGTCCTTCCATTTCTATTTAGATAGTTCGAAATCAGATGACTGTGTGGGCTCTGTCATGGTTTGTTGTGGTTCGGTGGTTGCGTGCAGAATACCCTCTACTTCTTCTTGTGTTCACTGCTGAACTGTACGCCATTTCTCTTGCTTTGGATCACATAGAATCTAAACAGTACTCAAATTACACTATTTATACTGACTCGCCTAGTTCTCAACTGGCCCTGGAATCGCTTCGCATCAGTTCAATCACACCCTGTTCTCACAGATATTCGAAACTGACTGGCCCATTTCTCTTTAACATCTACTTCTGTCCAGTTTTTCCGGATACCGGGCCACGTTGGTATTCGTGGGAACGAGCTAGCCGACACCGCAGCTAAATCTATCTGCTCTGGCACTATCACTGCTGTGCCTGTTCTATACATGGACTGTGGTCCTGTATTCAAGGCTTGGCTCTGTGCCAGTTGGCAGTGGACTTGGAGTAAGCAACATGAAAACAAGCTTTTCCAAATAAAAGCCTCTGTTGGGCTCTGGCCACCTTGTTTCCATAAGGATAGAAAAGAAGTTATCCTAACTAAACTACAAATTGGTCACAGATTTTTAACTCATCGTTTTCTTTCATCTGTAACTGCTGCACCAATGTGTGTTCTACGTGACACTCAGGTCACAACAGTTCACATTTTACTGTCATGCCGTCGTTACAAATCTCAACAACAGCACAATTTTAGACATATTTTGTCCCAAGGTTTACCCCTGACGCTGACAGTGTCATTTGCGATGGTGACACTGTCCACTTTACAAATATATTTAGTTTTTAAAGGGCCCTTGGCCTTTTTAAGTTTTTAATTCAAAAATTGAAAATTGGACTGTTTTATTTTAACATGATTCCTTATTACTACTTTTATTTTACTTTTTATTTTTACCAGTGCTTTATAGTTCTTTGCGCCATAAAACACCAAACAAACAACCAAACAGGCAAATTCTGAATGTTTAAACTTTTTCATCAGTTTCCTAATCATTTAATTTGGTTTCAATGGATGTCTTAGGGCCAAAACTTCTAAAGCTCTCAAATGTATTATTATTTGAATCACCAGTTGTTAATACCTTACGATATAAACTGAAAGTTTGAAAGCTGTTCTGAATTTACCCTTGATAAACTTCTAAGTTTTTGAATTTGTATGGGTCGGAATCTATATCGTAGATATTACTAGGAGTTCTAAATCAATCGGATAAAAGTTTACTCTCGTCTTGCCGATTTATAATTTGGATAGTTTTCAAAATATTTCATTACTGATTTCCAAATTTCGCCTAAGCGATTTTATATGAAATCTTTTTTTTTCTACTCACGTTGAACTTCTTCATTGTAACATTATTCTTTTACTTGATAATGATATTCCATTTTGGATTACAAATAATCTTTTATATATTATGTATTCTCATTCAACTCCACCAAACATGCTCGCCCTTTCAGCCTTGAGGGCGTTATAATGTGACGATCAATCCCACTATTCGTTAGTAAAAGAGTAGCCCAAGAGTTGGCGGTGGGTGGTGATAACTAGCTGCCTTCCCTCTAGTCTTACACTGCTAAATTAGGGACGGCTAGCGTAGATAACCCTCGTGTAGCTTTGCGCGAAATTCAAAGACAAACATTCAACTCAAAAATGCCTTTCGTAACGCTATTTCGGTATTAGACACGTGGCTCTAACCAATATCTGCCTGCCTGTCTGCGTTTGTAAACTGTCATAATCACTGAACGTTCCTGAAAAATCAATGTTTCCGAACACTTACACATATTCATACCAACTTTTTAGTTCAGAAGAATTTCATGCTCTCTTTTTCTCAAAAGAGCATACATTTATATATATATATTTCTTGAGAGATAGTTAAATGTATGCGTTTGTCTAACTATTTAATTGCCTATATATCTGTCTCTTTCTAGCTCAAGACAACACAAGTGTTAAATCGCATTCTTCAGCATTAGCAAAGGATGGTGAACTGTTTTACTTCCCGTACGTACGATCTAGTATTTTATTTCCAAGTAATTAACCAAGTCAAGAGACCTAATGCT
Organism: Tachypleus tridentatus; assembly: GCF_004210375.1. Classification (NCBI taxonomy): domain Eukaryota; kingdom Metazoa; phylum Arthropoda; class Merostomata; order Xiphosura; family Limulidae; genus Tachypleus; species Tachypleus tridentatus. Next base: position 88,935,909 of record NC_134835.1, read on the forward strand.
CAAACCGTGCATACCTCTAGAGAAGGCCTACCAAGTATATGCTACATGCTTTGGAGTTGTTGCTCGCTTCGTTTAGGAAGAAATATTTTTCACCAATTTTATAAACTTTCGTTTCCTGAATGACAAAACGTCGAGTTAACTCCAGTAAACAGGCGTAATGGACTGAAACGTTCATTATGGCAAACATGTTAGAATATTTTATTAACTAAGCTGCTCACTGAACAAAAGAAAAATTTTAAAAGTGTCCATATAAATCTATCTGAGAGTGAATGTTTGACTGTTTAGTTCAACTAGAGTCAAACGCCAACGACCACAAATTAAACTCATGAAAAAAGTACCGTGACTAATAATATGCAGAAAATATAATTGTTTTAAACGTTTGGCAGAAGTTCTTAAAACATAATATTTATACATACGATTAAAGCTTCTTAGGAAATAGTGAATAAAGGTATTTAAAAACTTTTCTGGTGGAATAAACTTCTCTTTGATTTTCAACTCGTTTTCTTCTGCGGGTTACTTTTAATCACAGAAGTATTGTTTCACCGAGTCGCGCGAAGTTACGTGAAATTTAGCTTCATTCTTTACTGGAAGCTCTTCTTCGTTATATAAACTACATGTAGGGATCGTTATCAAGTGCAAAGATAACATTTAATTAGATCTGCCTCCATTGTTGGCCAAGATATCGATTTGAGGGCTAAATAATTTTAAAATTTAGGGTTCGATTTTTGTAGTGCACACAACTGATAGCCACTGTGTTGATTTGTTCATAGCAACAATTAAAACTAAACCTAAATTAAATTGAGTTATTCTTCTGCTTAAGCTTCATATGATGAGTTATTTCTGACAAGAAGTGTTGTTTGACTTTGTGTATAAGTAAGTTTTATTTCTACACAACAAGGAACCTCTATGATGTAGGTTTTACATTTGGGAGGTTCAGTTTTCCGAGTTGCTCAGTCAAGTTCTTCTGACAAATGATGATTGATCGTCACTGACATTATTGTTAATTGGTGACAGCAACCGTCATACCAGGTTTGCATAGCCTCATTTAGACAAAAAATGTAATCTGAACAACCCCGTATTAGGGTATGGGCTTACCGGGCTGAAGCCCAGGGCCTTACACTTATTAGGGGGTCTCAAGCTATGGCTGTAAATGTATTGCACATCGAGGTTTTGTCTCGAGGAGACCTCTATAAGTCGAAAAGCCTAGGGCCAATAAAACCCTTAATCTGGCTTTGAATCTGAACCGTTAATAATGAAACGAGGGAAATTTAGGATTAGATACCAGACACGATTGTTTAGTTTTCTGAAACAATATCGCGATTAGCAACACTGCGGAATTATATCTCGCCGTATCTCGGATTTTAATTCTTCAAAACATTTTGTAAGCTTACTGTTTGGTTACGAAATAATAACTTAGAGATTTAAAAAAAGTTAAGATAACAATCTGGTGACCAAAATTTCAACTGTTATTTTATTACCAATAAACTCTAAAAAGAAAATGTTTTCTGATTATTGATGATGACTGCCAACTGATAAAATAAATGTATAAAATTAATAAACCCACAACATATCGCTGATAAAGTTTCTTTCTTTTTTTTGTATATGGGAAGAAACAGTGCAATGTTTCACTACTTTGCACTATTATTAGTACTTGTTAAACTGGCCGGGACTCCGTAAGCGTTGTTGAGATTACGGACAAAACAACAGGGGCTATTCATTAGTCGCGGCACTTGAATTTTTTTAGGCAGAATTAGAGTAAATTAAGGTATAAGACCTTACCCCATTTTAACTACCTTTCGTTTTATGCGCCATCAATACCTAGTATGGGTGCGCATATACGAGATCTTATCTTATTTCTCATCAGGATCTCTACTAGCCTACCCTCAAATTGAAATTATTTTAGACACAATCAGAGTAAATTAATATATAGATCTTGGGCGTGGTAAAATACATCAACTAAAAGGATTTGACCTCCTAAATCCTAAACTGTAATCAGATGTCAAATCGGTCAAGAAATAACGGACCTATGAGATAAAAGTTTGTACTTAAAAAATCAATAAAAGAACTTAGAGCCATTCTATAAGCCCCTATATTGGGGCTAGAAAAAACATGGTTAACTGTAAAGTCACAAACTGGGAATGATTGAAATCTGTGTATTAAACCTGCTATCCTGAGACTGCCATATCATCGCTGTTCTTCATAATTGAGATTCAAGTGACTTGTACAAATTGAACATTATACGAGAACTTGAACTTTATATAGATGTAAATCATTTGTCTCCAGTGTTTGACGTCGTTTTTTCGTTATCAGGTTTAAAATTACGGGATATTTATTTTATATACTTGCCAGTCTCTAGTCATTGAAGTAATAAATTATGATCGTATTTCAGTCATTAAAAAAAAATGCTACCTATCAGTCTACATAAATATGATTTTACGACTGAAAGGAGCCCCTTACGAGGTGTTAGTTTACTACTACACAACAGTGTAGAAAAAGTAAGATAATTAACTGTGTTCGTCTAAGCAGTTTATTTCGTTATTTAATTAATACTACGCATGGCAGTTCTGTGACGCTACATCAGTTGTCAGCTGTGGTTGATAAGCCACTCCCCTTCTCATTGTAACTACTGTTGGTACATATTTTCGGTGTTTCTGTGCAAAGTTCCCTCTATATCGATCTTACGTATATATATTCTGTCTGAATTCGTCACACTAACACACATTATTTTACATTTTGCTTGGTGGCTGTAATTTAACCCTGTCATAAATGAGTATTCACGTATAACATTGATACATAAAATAACATGCATATTTGAGTAAAGAAATACATCATTCTTTCATAATTATGCTCCACGAACTAGCTTAATATTAATATGTAATATTTGAAGTAGTTTTCAATATAAATAAAAGTCAAATGTGAAACTTAATTTTAGTTATTTTTACAGGCTTGGAAGTAAGTATGAAAACACAAATGTGATACGCATACAGGGGTTATAAACAATCAGTATCTGTAACTAAACTGACAGTTTTTCAACAGTACAATACATTATTCAAGAAAATACAAACGGAATTGAACTGAATATATAACAGACTAGTATTTTCCATTCGCTTTAAATAAATCAGTACAACCTGCTTTATGATACCATAAGTTTATCAATGTATGATTGTGAAATGTGTCACCAACTGTACCGTATTACACTCCACAATTCAGCCAAATTTTTTTATTGTTGTTTGACATTCTCAGTTTTCATTTGAGCCCACACAGCTTTAATAGTATTCATAATAGAAAGTTATAAAAGCTAAGTGAACTGAGAGTGTAAATTTAACTTCACGAGTAGGGCGAAGAGAAGGTCTCTTCCGAGCGCCCTCGATTGCTTTGCATCTCTTTTTGAGATGCTAAGTATTAAATCGGAATACCTGCCACGATTTTTAATTTAATTTAGTTCAGTGTTTCACAAGCCTCCTATCATTTCACCAGACTAGATACCAATTTGTTGAAAGATGAATCCATGCCCAACGATACTTTTGTGGAGAATTGATATAAAGGAACAAGAACCTGCTTGTACTTATCAGAAACCAGCGTACCATAAATTTTGTGTAAATTTCCAATACCGTTGGTGTATTGGCCATCCTACTATGTTTCCCTGTAGACGTTGGTATGTTGACTGTAATGCAGTTCTCATTATTGTTTGATTATTGATAAACAATTTGAATTTTAACACATTCTTTATTTTACCACTGAAATTCCAATTGTTTCAATTTTAAACTTTTTTTAAACATGGGTTTAGGGCATTTAAAGATATACTGAGATCACTTAATGCTAATGTGTATCTGTACTTGTAACTAGGCTTCTGGCAAAGTATCTGTTTGGTCGTTATCTATCGTTTAAAGAGCATACTCTATTAAACGTCTATTTAATATCACTTGTACAGAATTTGGTCTTTCTACGATAACCACTTTTATTATCAACAATATTAATTTTATGTACTCGATTCAGTTTCTATATCGCTTCCACTGAAATATGAAAATTCTCTCTGATCTGTAACATGAAGTTGATTTTATCAAACACAACTTCGATTTCTAAATGTTTTTCATGTGACGTATTTAACCTGGGAATAAATAGCGTATTAGCCACATTAGTAGTGGGAATAGTATGTTTGTCTGCAGTTTTATATAGATTATGATAGTGTGTACTGTCTGGTTGATTACATGACAGCCAATCACAGTGTAAATCATTAATATTTTCACACAATAGAAAGGAAGAAACTAATATTTGAACTTCATACCCATATTATTTACTGTTTTCAGAACTACTTCCAGTACTCATTATATTTCTGGTTGTGTGTGTATGTGCATGACAAATTAAATAATCCGTCTATAGCAGGCAGTCTAAAATAATTTGTGAAGCAAATTCTCTAGAATTGGTTTAATCCATTTAAAATTTTTGCCTATGAGCTGAAGCTTCCGTCTTATACGTATTATACGAAAACGATAATGTCTCTGACATTAATTATTGCTAGACATGTAGAAGTATCTCTGCTTCCAAATGTCGTCTTCTTTTCGGGGTTCTGAAGTAGCAGTTGTAGAATAAAGAGATTACCTAATGATGGAGCTGTTCACAGTATTCTAGTCAATTTTTCTACGATTAATATTCTGAAGTGAAGGCTTAAAATATAAACACAAACTATAAAGAATAAGTATTCATGTTGTATAATAATAAAAATTTATCGATTCAGTTCTTTCCATTTTTTTAGACTGTCTTTGAATCTTCTGGGTATTTCGAACCACTATTTACGAATACTATTCTCCAGCTATAGGCCTGCAATATTTTTATGCATTTTCACTAAGAAAGTTTTCTTTTGGTCCCAAGGCTCTTGACAAAATGAACTGTCTTTAGACAGGCCTGAAAATAGCACTTTCCTTTACTGTATTTGTGGGTAATTTTAATATACATCCAAGATAGAAGCAAAGTTTGGTGAGATTTGTTGCATAGTATACGCCTTATGTGTGGTGGTATTGTTTCCACTTCATGCTGTCAACAAGCATTGTTACTGAAATCAAGAAAATGGATGAGGTAGTTTAATGTGATACATAAAAGAATGTACTCGTCTGGTATGCATTACAGATGAATAGATAATATTCCTTGAAATGCAGCATTTCTAAGTCGTTCGAACTTAATGGTCCAGACAAAATCCTTAAATGGTTTTCAACTGAGAGAGGTTCTATTATCTCCCTCCAGACCAACTTTACATAGAAGATAATAAAACTTATATAAGTTTATTTATATATATTCCTGGGTAAGATCGCTACTTTTATTAGAAATAATAAATTTTGCCTGACCTAATATTATAAACTATAAGGCAGGCAGTAGCACTCCTATAAAGGGGTTGTTCGAACTGTTAATCAATATGGTACTTTAAATATCTTCTCAATAGATTATCACAACTTTACAATAGTATACAGCGCCATTTTAATGTAATAAATGGATCACAACTTCTGGGAACGTTTAGATATGTCACAGAAAAAGGTTTTTAAATTTCTTGTTCTTTTTTCTTCTTTTTTATTACATGATCACTCAAAAAACCAAAACTATGGAGTCATCCAATGTCACTGAGGTGACACAAGTTCAAGGGCCTGGCATGGCCTAGCGCGTTAAGGCGTGCGCTTCGTAATCTGAGGGTCGTGGGTTCGCGCCCGAGTCGCGCCAAACATGCTCGCCCTCCCAGCCGTGGTGGCGTTATAATGTGACGGTCAATCCCGCTTTTCGTTGGTAAAAGAGTAGCCCAAGAGTTGGCGGTGGGTGGTGATGACTAGCTGTCTTACACTGCTAAATTAGGGACGGCTAGCACAGATAGCCCTCGAGTAGCTTTGTGCGAAATTCCAAAACAAACAAACAAACAGACACAAGTTCAAACGGAGTATCCGCTAGTAGTAATTTTTAAAAAAAATCCTAATTCTAGTGTAAACAGAGTTATCATTACCCCTTGAGTCAATTTTTTTTTACGTAAATTTGTTGTTTCTTTAAAAAGTTTCAATAAAGGGTGAAAAAGGTATTACTAGTCATTGTATTTATAACTTGGTTATAAATACAACCTTTTTATGTCTATTGAAACACTGCATTAAAAACAAGTGAGAAAACTTTTCACAAACGGAAGTAAATGTAGCGATGGCTAATATCAATCCTACAAAAAGAATACAAACAAGATGTAGGGATGGCATTTACATCATCCCAACATAATAGAAAAGGCAAGAATTAACGTATAGTAATGTGACAGTTCAGTCACAATTGAGTTTAGTTCATCACATTTTTGTCTGTCAACATTCTACTGTACTGTGTGTCTGTGCTGTCACGTAGAGATGTAGCAAATACTATCCCTAATATCTTGTTTGCATCGTTTTTGAAGGATTGATATTAGCCATCTCTACATTTACTTCTTTTTTTGAAAATGTTTTTTTCTTTACCTGTTTATTATTTCATTCATAACTTATTGGCAAAAATGTACTTATATGGATCATTGAGTATTAGTAGCTTAATCAAAGAACAATATGATAATTATAAATTTCTTAATGTTTATTTTCCTGGTGTAACATTTTTTTTAGAATCATTAAGGAAAATTGAAGATGTAACCTTTCCATAAAGTACATAACCTTAGAACTCTATTTCCATTATTATGTTCTATTTCAAAGCAAAGATCTCTACACAATCACAGTTAACATCTAAATATTAATAATCCATGCCACCAGGAGCGTCATTCAAGAAAAGTTAAAAAGGTTTGAAACAGATAAAGTAAAATGAAATTGATCAATATAATTATTTTTAGTATTTTTAATATTTAAGATAAAATAAAACAACAACTTATTTTGAGTTAATCACAAAGCTATACAATGAACTAGCTGTGCTATGCCCATCACTGGTATCGAAACCCGATTTCTAGCATTGTAAGCCCGCTGTGTTACTGGGAACTGGGAGGAGGGCTGAAAACTTCCAAAGTAAAACTTTTATCTAGCTTAAGATTAGTTTGTTTTACACCATATAAAAAGTGAAGGGTTGTGGAAATGAAATAGTGAGATGAGTAACCATAATCGAAAGTGTTATTTATCAATTATATTTTTGCTAAACTTTAAACCTTAAATTGTATTTGTAGACATTATGCGAGAAACAGTTATTTTTTTACTTAACTTACTTAAACATGCAATAAAAATGTATCGACACAAATAAGGTGTATTTGACTTAATTTCATACGTGTCAACTTACCCCACTACTTCTACTTGAAATAGGATGACACACAGCGCACACTTTTCAATCCTGTTAATTTCTGAGAATATTAGCAAAGAGGAAAATTATTCGTTTCTGCTATGTAATATAAATGGATGTCTAATTTATTTTAGTATCGAAATTCTGATACTACAGTTCACAAACAACTTCGACTAAAAATTACGAAAGTGAGTCAACCCTCCCAAATCTCCCCCTGTATTCAAAGATAGGAATAGGAAAGCTAGAGTACAAGAGATACAAAAAAATCATGGGGGTGATTTTATGTCACTTTGGGATAGCATCTCGTCTAACGATGTTGGAAACGTATTGTAAATTGATACATTGACAGCAAAGAATACAGCCGGATCTAATTACACCCTGATATTTTACTAAGAATGCGCCCAATTAGTCAAGGGTTTGTGTTTCAGGAGGATAATGATCACGAACATGTGGCAAATGTAATAAAACATGTCAAGGAAGGAAGGAGACAGTTAGAACACGAGAACTGCTCCTAGTACGGACCTGAACGTTAGTGAGGGAATTTAGAACTAAATGCATAAAAAACGCAACGAATTGAATTGTGTGACGTGCTACAGGGTATTTGATGGAGTATTATATGCACTTCCATCAGTCAGTTCTAGGTGGATATACTGACTAATGGTCCTGCTCTAAAAGAGATCAAAGAACTTACAAACCATATACTAATTTATATAGTTGTATACGTATATGTTGTGTCATTATAGTTCAGCCTGGTTTAATTCTACAACATTAATTAATCTCCTATATGCTTTTATGAAACGAACCTTTCTCCTACGATACATTTTGTTTCACCAATGTTTCCATATTTATTTCCATTATTATATATTTGAGAAACGCAGTGTATCTTTTCCTTTTATTGCACAAGGTGTATCAGTTTTAGAAACCTGCAAGTTAAATGTTTTTACGAATCGCGAAACAAAGAGGTTTTCTTAAGAAAGAATGATCAAAAACAGTAAAACAATTCATCAGTGTGAGACATATAAGATAATTTTCATGTATGAGTGGGCCTTTTAACAATCTATCAGTGTGAGTCATATAAGATACCTTTCACGTATCAGTGGGCCTTCCGACATGAGACTGTTTGGAAATAGAAGTAAAAACTAGGTGAATTAACTGCTTTTATGATGTTAAAACCAATTTGTAATGTTTGCAAGATACTTTAATTGGTTATTATGGATAATATAAACATTTAAAATAGTTATTTATAATATCTTTAAGACTAGTTATCTCTGCTGATAGAGAAAAAGAAGATTACATGCAACTACTGAAGAAAGCAAACATAGATAACTAATGTTGACCAGTTATTGACAAGGGAAGTCCGATAATTGTTATTTTATACAAAAATAAGTCAGTTATTTTAACTTTTGTGAAAGGAAGTTATCAGACAGAACACGTGTATCAAAATATTTGTTTGTAGTTTCCGTTATTCACAAAAATACGAAAGATTATTTCTAAGGTTACCGTACTTTTCTATAGGCTTGGTTGTTACTCGACTGCTACTGTAATGTTCTGTAATATACCACTGTATAAAAGATGGAAAGTAAATACAGTTCACAATATCCTGTTTATATTACTGTTCTAAGCTGGGTTTGTGAGTATCAGCGGTAAGATTCTTAGCTCTGTTTTTTAAAGAGTTACATAGCAAATGTTCGTTTTATTTATAACACAATTTTATGTGTGTTACGGTCCTTCTAGTATTTATATGATGACATAGAGACATACTAATTCTAGTGCCATTCAATATTATGTAAAGATTCACTTGACTAAGTATAATTTTGTAAAATCCATGATTACGGTTAATATCGTTACATTCATGAAAAGCTTTAGGAAGAATCATGTGTCGATTTGCTACTATTCTAGGGATAGGGTGATTATTTTTCCTTTGGAAGTAAAATGGCTGAAACACGTACACTATGAATAAGAACGTGAAACACTATTTACAAAAACAGAGACGACAGGTAAGGGCATTTCACGTTATATGCAAAAACGGCTCGTTTGGGTTGAGAAAATATTTTACATAGAAGAGCGAACAACGTTTCGACCTTCTATGTAAAATATTTTCTCAACCCAAACGAGCCGTTTTTGCATATATATTTCTCAACAAGTGGGTTTCTCGACATCACTGATTATTATTTCATCATTGGCGTTTCACATTGTTCTGAGTGTCTTTTGTCACGACTTGTACTTGCGCCATAATGGAACAAGTTTAGCTATAATTACAAGTGTAGAAGTACTAGCACTATATCAAGCTACTACACAATTATTGCCTTTTTATATTAACTTATACTGGCTCTAGGCCAAACTACTAGTCTAATTATATTAACATGTACCAGCTCTAGGCCAAGATAGCAGTCGAGGTACATTAACCTATACTTGCTCTAGGTGAAGTTACTACCTAGTTACATTAACTTAACATCTGCTCTAATTGAAGCTACTACTTTAGTTACATTAACTCATACCAGCTCTAGGTGAAGTTATTGGCCTAGTTACGTTAACTCAACACCAGCTGTAGGCCAAACTATTATTGTAATTACATTAACATGTACCACCTCTAGGTCAAACTACTAGTCTAGTTACATTAACTTATGTCAGCTCTAGGTAAAGTGACCAGTCTAGTTACGTTAAATTAACATCAGCTCTAGGCAAAGCTGCTAGTCTAGTTACATTTTTTAACATGAGCTCTACATCAAATTACTAGTCTAATTACATTAACTTAAACCATTTTTATGTGAAGTTACAAACCTAGTTATATTAACTTGACATCAGCTCTAGGCCAAGTTACTAGTCTAATTACAATAAGTTGTACTAGTTCTAGACCGAGCTATCAGTCTAATTGAATTAACTTAACATCAGCTCTAGATCAAGCTACTAGTCTACTTACTTTAACTTATACCAGCTCTAGGTCAAGCGACAAGTCTAGTTACATTAATTTAGCATTATCTCTAGGCCAAGCTACTAGTCTCGTTACATTAGCTTATACCAGCTGCTCTTGATGTTAGTAGTTTAGTTATATTAATTTAACATCAACTCTAGGTTAACCTACAAGCCCAGGTACATTAACTTAGCATCAGCTCTTGGGCAAGATACTAGTCTAATTACATTAACATGTACAAGTTCTACTAGTCTAGTTACAGTAACGTAACATCAGCTCAAGGTAAGCTACTACTTTAGTTACATTAACTTGTACTAGTTCTAGGCCAAACTATCAGTCTAGTCATATTAACTTAACATCATCTCTAGGTCATGCTACTAGTGTAATTCTATTAACCTGTACCAGTTCTATGCTAAATTACTTGTATAGTTACATTAACTTATATCAGCTCTAGATGAAGTTACTAGCCTAGTTACATTAACTTAACATTAGATCTAGGTCTAGTTACTAATCTAATTACATTAAATTGTAATAGCTCTAGGCCAAGCTATCAGTCTAGTTATATGTACTTAACATCAACTATAGGTCAAGCTACTGGTATAATTACATTAACCTGTGCTAGGCCTACTTGTGGAATTGCGCTCGCACTTGTTTAGAAATTTGGCAGTGTTGATCAGAAATGTGGAACCAAATATTGTCCAGCCATAGCAGAAGTACGAGTCCAGTTTTCCTTGTGCTTCAATAATTTTAAAATATCCTGAACAAACTCAAGTTGTTATTACAGAACAACAGACCTAAAGCTTATTTCACTAAATTCAACATAAATATTATTTAAAGAACTAATCGAAACAGTCAAAAAATGAAGATAACTTAAAGAGACTCACGTAATGATACAGGAAGGATCCCAAACTCTTCTGGACTGACATTCATCCCCAAAACAAAAAAATTGAAGCAGAATTACGTGAAGCATAGGTAACAAGTATGCACGCAAAGCTACTCAAAAGATGATATGTATTGTAACAGATTTACTGTGGTACATTTATTTTAGTGCGCACGCTTATTTCTGCACAGTTTTATTTGCACGTGACGTATATTCTTTACTATCTATTGCGCAATACCCGTCTGTTTCGGACATTTATCGATTTCGAACATTACAAACACTTCAACTTTAGTGAATTACTTAAAATGTCAGAATTTCCACGACGATATTAAATATCATCACCAGTAAAAGTCAGTGGAATGAGGCCAATCAAGCTAGCTAGCTTAAACGAGGTGTGACAATATTGACTCAGAATTATTTTGCTCGTCGTGGACCTAAATCGTCGACAAAATATTCAGTTCTAGAATATTGTAAGCTTGTAGAACTCTTATGTATAAATCATAATTTGTAATAAGTATTAGTAATAACCGTTATTGTAAATTGTACCCGGCATGGCCAAGTAGGTTCAAGTGTTCGACTTGTAATCCGAGTGTCACGGGTTCGAATCCCCCGTCACACCAAACATGCTCGCCCTTTCAGCCGTGGGGGCGTTATAATGGGACGGTAAGTCCCACTATTCTTTGGTAAAAGAGTAGCTCAATAGTTGGCGGTGGGCGGTGATGACTAGCTGCTTTCCCTCTAGTCTTACACTGCAAAATTACGGACGGCTAGCGCAGATAACCCTCCTGTAGCTTTGCGCGAAATTAAAAAAAAACAACAAATTCATATTTGAAATAGTAATATGTAATGTACGTAATATAATAGATCAGAAACTCGTCCGAAATAAATTATAATACGTAACAGGTGGAACAATGATCACATCCGTTTGTAAAAAGATACTCTTCTCGTTAAGCAAGAGAGTCGTTCGTCAGCTCTTCGTCGTTTGCAGTAAATCATTCAGTAGTTTAGTTATTTAATAAGTTATGTTATTGTTAAGTGCAAAACTAGACAATTGACAATATTAACTGTAACCATCGCGAGCATCGAAATCAAATTTTTAGCGTGATAAGCTCTCAGATACTGCTGAGATTAGAATACCTTTGGGGTAACTTGTACATTTTTATGTGCTTTCTTATTCCCTAATATCTTGTGTAGCATTGAGAGTTTGTGATAATGTTCAACACCGATGTTACATATCATTTAAACAATTAAATGCATTTTCGCCTTTATGATGCACGAACACGAGCTGTTGGTCTTCCAATAAGATAACTTTTTATTATGGAATTAAGATGTTTATTTTTATCAAGAAAATGTAGGCAGTTATTTAAAAAAAAACTTGAGCAAAAAACAGGTCTTCTGTCACATGCAAGCCTCACTTTCAATAGCATTATTTTGTTCTTCATTCATCTCACATACTGCTTGTTACTACGTATTTCAAACGATGGACCAATGCTTCATCACTAAGTAGAACAACAAACGCAGCTGAGAACATGACTATCTCACGTTATCCATATAAAAACTAATAAATGAACCAACAACAGCTTTGTTTCTCATAGTCTTATAAAATTAAACAATGAACTATTTCTTATCTGATTTTTAATCTAGCTAGCCAAAAGTTCCGTTAGTTCTCATCTTCCACATTCAAAATAATCAATAAACTACTTTCAATTTTTTCCTATATTCTAAGCACATTTTTCAAATAACAATTAAACACAACCGCTTTTATCTTGCAGAATCCTTGCAAATATTGACCAGTAAATCATCATCATTGAAACTATTTGATGTTTCAGACTTTTGTCTACATTTTATTTATTTTTTCATATCATACAGAACGTTTAGGACGCGACAACAAAGCGGAAATAAAGTATTGATAGAATGACATGAATCAGAACTACATTTTAACAATTTGGTGTTGGTATGTATTATGATTCCACAGAACATTGATCGCTTTTGGCAATGGTGTAGAACAGCCTTTTCTAACGTAAAATATTCACACATTCAGACCATAAAACACTGTTCAGACTAGTTTCCAATATAAAGTGATCCTTTGTCCTTACTAACATTGGAAAACAAAGGAATATTGTTCATTTTGACGCATAATGACCATCCATAAAGAGATTCTAACAAACTGTACCCTAGTCATGGTAAGCAAAATCTGGCATATTGTATCAGCTGAAAATTCACAACATAAAAGATATTCGCAAACCCCTTTCATATGTTACAGGCAATAGCAAGTAACTTAATCAAGAAGGATCTTTGTCTAGAAAAGCGACACCAGCTGCTTCCACGACATATCTATTCAAGTGTCGCATATCTTTAGTAATAGACGAACCGTTTTATTCATTTAAACACTGTTTAAGTTCGTCAATTAATAGACTTTCCTTTACACTTAGTTACTGTTCATTGCCAACTATGATCAATGTTTTAACACTGTCTCTATTTATGGATACAATACAACTGTATAATATTTGCTTGAATATGTCGTGGATATCAAATTTGTACGATGTTTAAATTCTAAAATTCTATTGCTATATTATATGGTTGTAATGATACTATAGCTTAACTATAACAAGAGTAGCCTCGACAGGTCGTAGACCTTTGATCATATGTTTTTATAGATAAACGATTAATCTTGACTTAATCACGTTTTACATGCATTTATATGAATACTCGTTATAAACTGATTTCACATAAAGTGATAGATGAATATCTTTTTTTCTTGTAGACCATACTTTTTGTCATAAGTGTGTGTGTTTTTTATAACGGCAGAGCCACATTGGTCTATCCACTGTGCCTAAAGAGGTGAATCGAACCCATAATTTTAGCATTGTCAGTTCAAGACTTACCACTGTTTCACTAATAGATCTTTTTGTCATGAAATCACAAAATTTACAAGTATATAACCGTATTGAAAATATCCACTATACTATTCATGATACTTATTGTCCCAATAATAGATTGGTGTAGTGATACTATATTTAACGCAAGGAGAAATTGTGTGCGCTTATGAACATAAGCAAATCACAATAAAAAGTTGTCTTTTAGATGAAAATACTAAGAAAGTACACGTCATTCAATGGAGAAGAAAACTAATTTTGGCGCAGCCTAACAATATTAATGGTAATAATATCCGTGAATCTATTGAAGTATAATATAATATAATAAAAACTATTTTAAAGCCTTAAATAGTGATAAATGATTAGAGGGACAGATTATCAAAACATTGTGGAAAAATTCATTAAGTTAAATTCGTATGTGTATCTTATATCTTGATTTTTAAATATATATATCTTACAAAATATCGCACTCCTCACGATGACATCGAAAGAGGTAATGTATGAGACTGTGCCCAATCTCAAGAGGATTATCTTTAAACAGTATATTACTGAAAAAAAATGTGTTTTTTATAGTGAGAACGGGGGCCAGTCTCATTATTTAACATTATTATACATAATTGCTTTTCTTTAATATCTATTTTATTTGATATTTGTAAAAATTTGTTTTAATACTAAGGTGTTTCATTTTTCAAATCAGTTGGAATTCCCAATTTTCATTTTCAGCAGAGACTGTTCACTATTTTAACCGTATAGAATAGCAAAACTGACTTTGAGAAAACTACGGTAAATTACTTCCATGTCTAAACATGTCGCCAGTTTGTGTGTGTGTCTTCTTAAAGCAAAGCCACACTGGGCTAATTGCTGAGTCAAACGCCAGTCTGTGTCCCTTGGCTAAACTTGTAGCTGATTTTGCTAATGATTAGTTCGGTTAATTTGTTTGTTTTGAAATTTCGCACAAAGCTACACGAAGTTTATCTGTTTTAGCCGACCCTAATTTAGTAGTGTAAAAATAGAGAGAAGACAGCTAATCATCACTACCCACCACCAACTAACTCTTGGGTTACTCTTTTACCAAAGAATAGTGGGATTGACCGTTACAATATATAACGCTCTCACGGCTGAAAGGGCAAGCATGTTTGGTGTGACGGGGATTCAAACCCGTGACCCTTGGATTACGAGTCAAGCGCCCTAACCACCTGGCCAGTGCCGGGCCCAACTCGGTAACTCACGATTTCCCTCCTTTTTTTTTTAAAAAAAAAAGTACATTAAATTTTTGTCACTCTGTTACTAGTTTTAAGGCTGGCGTAATTCCAGAACACTTGGAGCTAAGACTTGAATTAATAGTTGGGCACTGCAGCGTTAAGTAGATATTTAATCAAACTGTCTGCCATCAGAAGCTGGAAATAATAGAACAAGTTCACAGCTCTCAACTTCTGTATAGTAACTTCAGGAAAGTAATTTCGTTTTTAGCATTATCATGCAACACGCGCAAAAACCATTTTGCTTTAGTTTACTATGAGAATAGCAAAATCATAAATTTAACTCTCATAATTTTCTTCAGAACCTTTAAGATGTTTTCACTAAAAATGAAAGATACTGATGAGAACATTTATTATATTGTTATCAGGTGTAATGGATAAAAGATAAAATTATAGCAAATTCAGTGATTCAGTAATTTGTTCATTATAACTCCTGTACTTTCATTTAAAGAAATGTGTATTTATGAATTTTTTTAAAGCAATAACAGCTGACGTTGTCAATTTACCAGATACCATAGTTGTAAAAATATATACGTATATATATAATTTCAAAGAATGTTGTTTGTTTGTTTTGTCCGGTTTGTGAGTCATTGTATTAGGTATTGTAATGTTCGTTAATAATGATGAATGTAATAAATAAAGAAATGCAACTGAAATTTTTATATCCTTCAGTTTCGCAATCCAAGCTATGATACAGCTGAAAGAACATTAGCTGGAGTAATCTTACATGTAGTTTTAAACGCAGTGCCCCTGCTTGTCTTTCAATTATGTATTAATTATTGTACTTCTAGCCTTGATTAAGCTGCATTGACAAAACGTTGCTGAAGTAGAGTTTTATTATTAATTGGAGAGAAACGTTTTTTAAGTTAATTGAGGAGATAATAGTAAAAATGACAAACTGTAGAGAGCGGAGAAATTGAAAATGAAATATTAGAAATAAGAATGGCTGTTTTTGATAAAAGAAGAGCAAATCACAAAACCAATATAATATACGCGGAAACTTTGTCTCCCGATATTAAGACGAATTATGGAGGCATTAAGAGGTAATTAATATATTTTAATCACATCTGTTACAATGTTCTCTCATTGACCTTATTGTTGCGTTAAGGACAAGATAATATAACTATTTGATATGAATAGTCTTTCTGTAGCTTTGAACAAACATTCATAACAAATACACCATTCATTTTCTAATAATGTTCTCACTAGCATCCTTCTATCCCTGTCAGGAAGTATTCGACTCCAAATGTCTTTGATTTGGTCTAATAATTCCGTTAGATGACAATTATTGCTTTAGTTTGTTTCTAAATTTCGAGCAACGCTACAAGACTGCTATTTGCGTTAGCCGTTCTTAATATAGTAGTGTAAGACTACAGGGAAGGCAGCTACTCATCACCACCCACCGCCAACCCTTGAGCTACTCTTTCACTAACGAATAGTGGGACTGACCTTAATTTATAACGCCTCCACGGCTGAAAGGGTTAGTATACTTTTGTGAAGGGGATTCGAACTATCGACTCGCAGATAACGAATCGAGCGTCTTAACCACCTTGCCATGCTGAGTCTGATGCTAGTTATAACAAATAAGTGTTATGAAATGGTTTGTGTCTGTGTGTCGTTCTATACTACAACTTCTTAATTTCCGATTGCCATGAAGCATTTAGTGTTGTTTTTTTATTTTTTGGATATGCCTAAGAGAAATTTTAAAACGCCTTATTTTATTCATTTTTTCATTTTTAATTGTTCGGTAGCATTTTTTACATTTCCCTTAAGACTTTTATAAAATAAAAACACTGTAAATTATTTCTTCGGAATGTTAAAAATTACAGAATAAAAGAGAATATTCAAAAATGTAACAACAACACAAAGACGTACATTTCTTGAATAACTGCATTCACTCAAAGTGAAACTAGTTTTCGTATAGTTTTAAGAGCCAAAGATAGTAACATTTAATTCTGCATACAGCATGGATACCTTTGTTAATAAACGATACTATTAGGTATACTGAATTAACTCGTGGAACAATGAAATTCTTAAATGAACGATGTATTATGATAATATATTTGTGGTAGTTTTTAATACTGTGAAAAGGTTGTTTGTATGATTATTAATTGCGAAACATGAGAAATGATTTATAAACTAAATACGTTTCCAGTAGATTTACACCATGAATATCTTAATATAGATGTCAACAATATTTCAAAGTATTGGTACATGTTTAGTCTCAAATTCCTATTCCACAACTCAAATTATCACACAGTCGAAATAAAAGAAACTAGTAATTATACGCGATTTTTAAATAGTACTTCGACAGCGCACTTTATTACAAAATATAGTAGAGAAACAAATTAAACATAAGAAGAAACCAGATTCACTTTATATTTAAATGAGTTATATTTAAGTTTCAATAATATTCTCGTACTCGTTAAAACTTGCATAAGTGGGTAGGTGCACGTATTATTTTTTAGTCGGAAAAATACTTTCAGAACTGTTGTGATGATATGTATTCGCACGTTGAATTCGATAGCAGATAAATCCTAATGATTAGAATATTTAACTCAAAACCAAAACGAAAATAAGAGATTGTCATAGTCAACAAAAATCAAATGTTACAGAAGTTTTATAGATTTGTAAAGTAAAATATCTGCTATTAAAGAAGATATCGCAATCTTAGGGTTATTGATTCAGTATTTTATTTAGTGTAAAAAAGATGTTTCATTGTATTTCAAAAATATTATGAAAACCGGTTTCATCTTACCTTATAGAAGCTAAATGGTCAATCTGCACAGAGATTCCACTATCTGTATATACTTAACAACAATGATTAACATTGAAGCTTTGATTTTATTTATCTAATTGTTCCTTTTAAACTATCTAATTGACTATTTTAATCATATAATTGTCCATTTTAAATATCTAATTGATCATTTTGAATTATTTTGAGTCACATAATTTTATAAGTCACATAACTTTTTCAAGTTACCATTTTCTGGTTATTAATTATTTTATTACACTTCATATAAGCTAGACAAGGTTCTATTTTAAAACCTATTTTTGAAGTTAAATGTCTAACGACATGAAACTCTCATGATCGGTTAGTTCTAGTTTGTAGAAATCTATAAGCTATTGAGTTTAAATATAAGCCAGGATTATATCGTGTGCTCAGTGATTTTGTAAATTTTCCAAGGTAAAATTGCGTTAAGTTCAAACAGATGTTTTATTGGAAGATTTCAGAGAACTGATAAAAACAATGTTTAACTTTATTTATTGTTGAGAGGATCTGGCAAGTTAGGATAAAAGTTCGTCTTCTTTTAAAACCCAGTAATAAAACAAATACAAACGTATAAAGGCAATGATATCCAGGGTTAATAAATGTTTTTAAAGTGTTCTATATCTCTTCATAACATTGCTTATCTTACTAAATTTTAAGGATTATTTTGTTCAGGGCTTAGCATAGAATAGAATTTAGGGCACTCGACTTAAAATATGTTGTTCGCAGGATTGAAACCTGTCTCTGCACATGTTCGTCTATCAACCGTAAAAGCGTTATTATGTGACTGTTCGTTGTTAGAATAGCTAAAAGAGTTAGTGGCAAATTTATGTTGACTAGCTGCGTTTCCTCTAGTCTATTTTTCCTAGACCAGGGACGGCTAGAGCAGGTAGCCCTCGAGTAGATTTGCGCGAAGTTTAACAAACAGCCGCGGAAATTTTATTAGAAAAGTAATGAGAAAAAGCTCTCATAAATAAGTAATCATAAAAGATAGTAAAAGAAATAGGGACCGTGAGCTGCTGTGTTCCTCCAAGTCATGGTGCACTGAACTTAATAAATTTAGAAATAATAGTTTTGTTCCTGCATGATAAATTAAAGGTTGTACAATTTTAAAACACGATACTAAATAAGTACAATATTTTTAGGTAAGACAAAATAGGAATAGTTCTAAAAGGTATAGAAGAATAGTAGAGATAAAATTCATTATGATACAGCAGTGATGAACATACTATAAAAACATTAAACGTGATTACCTCAGTAATTTCGATAGAAGAGAAACGAAGAAATGGCATCGCTTCACACGTCTGTTTAATAATAATGATATAGTTTCATAAAATGACTCAAATATAACGCAAAAAACTCTGTGCATTTGAAAATACATACACATGAAAATGTTAATCCATAATAAACTGTATTTCCTGAAGGTATATAAAGAATGAGCACATTATATTAAAGCAATTTTGAAACTACACCACGTCGTTACAGTTCATGTCACCACATCTGGTCATGCTCTATCCGATAACGTGCATTTTGGTTGTAGCTCTGTAACGTAGTTTCCATTGCTAAAAGCTCTGTTATAACGATGTTATCTTCAAAGCACACCCATTCTCTCTGAGGCTTTCAATAATCCATCTAATGTAGAAGGACGACGATTTTCCAGTGTCCGTTTGAGCAGTCTGGTGGACAGAAATCAATAAGAATTGCGTCCAAAAATTTTACTGATATCTTAGTATGAGGAAAACATGAATGAATACTCGCTCTATCCTCCAGTTGTAAAAATAATTCGTGTACATGTGACTTGTTTCACTTTTAGAAGAAATCCTTTTCATTAAGTTGACTGGGGTATATGAACGGCTTTTGTGTTCGTACATTTTTACGTGTTACAAGATGCCACATTTTCCTTACCACCGTTAGATCTGTTTCTAATAGTTCTGGTTCTTCAAGTTGATTCATATTATTTTGTTTTTCAGTATTAAGTGCAAGAGATATTCCCACCTTGGAAATTTTAAATCGTCAGTCTAAACGAATCTGTGTTATCTGAATGTATAAATATTTTGAATCAGAAACGACTGTTAGATGTCATTCCTAAAAGCGATCGATGTTCGATTAAATGACAAGCAATTTCATAATGTGGTTCTAATATATTCTGTTCCAAAGTTATTTTATATTGGCTGTGGCTGTCACGTGACTTTCTGATTTGCATATTTAAGGTCACACAGTTTTAAGTATTTAAATCTCGCATCATATGGAGAAGTCTAGCACTTTGTAGTCAGAATTGGTTCGTTTAAAATGATAGATATACCCATTGAATTCATCGTGTTAGATGAATCGCAATAAAAAGTTAAGATTGATCATGTTAGATGGGTTCTAGTAACAAATCAGAGACTAAACTTAGTTGTTCTGAAGTAATTGTTATAAAAGGTAAACATTAAGTCAAACTAAATGAGGTGAAGAATAACAATACATATATTAGCGTACAGTGAGTGTTCACTATCTATGTAGTACTTATATTACACAAACAACATTGTGTATAAATATATTCTATATGGATATAGGAGCTGCACTAACACCTAAAAACAACCCTAATTTGAAATGAAAAAGACAATTCAAGTACATAATTTCTGTACAGTAAGTCTCAAGTCGTTCGATTTTTTGATATATATCCGTGGATAATCAGATTATCAATTTAGCTTCTTCATTTTTCAGGCATAGGAATGATAGAAAGATTATTAAAGGTAACTGCCTTTCTTGCACATTTATGTGCACGTACATGTGTAGGTGTGTAAACATGTGTGATGTTTGAGCAAATAAAGTTAACCAAACAAGTATCTATCTTCTTTTTTGATTGATGTTGGTTGTGCCATTTCAAAAAGTGTAATGTTCAGTATTTTGAATTAACATATACATTATGAAATATGTTATAGTGCAGTAAGAAAATACGTTAAGTATTTTTTAACAAATAGTTTCATAAAATGTTATTACAACAGAGCTTACCAAATCACTTAAGACTTGGATTTTTAATTTAGCATGCTTAATATTTTAAAAACTTCTTCTATACTGGAAGCACCTAGTGTACTGTCAAGTTCCTTTAAAGAACTGTTTGTGTTGTTCCAGTTTACCGCGTTTTTTCTCTTGGATACTGAACAGAAAACACATAGTTTTATTGTTAGAGGTAAGTAACACCCGTACACTGTGTTTTTATGCTAACTATTAAATTACAGACAATTATAATACCAAAGCTGTGTGTGAATTTATTGTAATAACATTGTGTACAACAGTTTATTAATGCAAACATGCGAGTTTAAAATGTATCTAATGATCAAGTAAAGAGACGTTGTTTTAGTACATTATAAATGTTATAGGAGTAGCCTTCCACGTGTAAAAAATATATTAGGCACATGAAAAAACACACATGCGTTTTTGTGATACTCTACTTTTAACTATAGAGTGTTGTTTGGCAAGCTAGAATGTTTGTTATTCTATAGCAGACATGTTGTGTGAGTGTTTGAACTTACATGGTGAGATATCGTTCAAGATTCAGCCTTTCCATTCAAGATCTTGGTCTAACAACATTATCTTATCTTATGAGAGTTTTTGTTTTGGTTTATTTATATATTACGCACAGAAAAAGAAATTATTTTATAGAACATACACATGAAAACTATCTCAGGAAAACCAGTTTTTATACTCACTGTTTACTTAAAGTTGATTACATATTAGAATACAGACTGCCATTACATGATTGGTCTATTAGTTTCCTAAATGCATTGTTCAACTTCTTAGTAGTTGTCACGAAATTACGCAATGATACATAAAGCTAGCAAATAATATTAAGTAAACTTACAAAAGCGCAGATAGCCTTTGTGTAGCTTTGCGCGAAATTCAAACCAAACCAAACAAATAAACTTTCGAAAGTTAATCGACTTTAACTAAAACGTTTATAACTAAAGCTGGTGAATGAATTAATATTTATATGTATTTTCAATCTAAATGGCATCTTGTGCTCATAAGAACTAAACGGCTAGGTTTTCGTTTGAATTTCACGTAAAACTACACGAGGGCTTTTTTGCTTTAGCCGTCCCTAATTTAGCAGTGAAAGGCTAAACGAAAAGCAGCTACTCATAATCACCAACAGCCAACTTTTGTGCCACTCTTTTACAATCTATATTGACCGCCGCATGATTGAAATGGTGAAAATGTTTGGTGGAAAAAGATTCTAACCCAAGACCCTCGGATTACGAGTCAAATGTCTTAACCACGTGGCCATGCCTGGCCGAAATGATCAGGTAAGAAGTCATTAATAATCGGATATAGCCATTATCAATTTTAAACCACTGATCACTAGAAAGATACCTGTTAGTATCACATGCTGCCACCAGAGCTTACCCGATATCGAACAAAATAAAGGGACTGACACTCATAGCTCGAAGTGCGGAGCATGTTCAGCGGCATCATGGAGAAAGTCTCAGACCTTATGATCATTAGCCTGATACGATGATCACTTGACCACTCACAAGTCAAAATCAATCACACTGCCGATGAATAAAGCCTGATCACAAATTATATATATTCGTCTATATTACAGTCATTAAGTTGTATGAGTGAGCCCGTAGTAATACTTTAATTATGCAACATATGTTTTTCTATCTGTGAAATAAAATTTATTGATAATATGGCCACCATCAGCAAAATGAAGATTTTTAAAATTGGTTTCAACTCCTTGAGAAATACATTTCTTACTCCCTCCATTCGTTTTACGTCTTTATTTTGTTTCTTTCTCTAGTTTGAAGGAAACATACACAAAATAAAACATAAGTGCTAAGGCTGGCTGTACACCCGTATTTTATATACAAAAACTACACGAAACAAACAGTCCGGCATGGCCAGGTGGTTAAGGTGCTCGATTCGTAACCTTAGGGTCGCGGATTCGAATCCCCGTCGCACCAAACTTGTTCGTCCTTTCAGCCGTGTGGGCGTTATAATGTAATGATCAATTCACTATTCGTCGGTAAAAGAGTAGCCCAAGAGTTGGCGGTGGGTGATGATGACTAGCTGCCTTCCCTCTAGTCTTACACTGCTAAATTAGGGACGGCTAGCGCAGATAGCCCTTGTGTAGCTTTGCGCGAAATTAAAAAAATAAACAAACTCAATTCTGACGGCTGTCCAATGACAGGTAAGCAGAAAACGCTGTACCGTGTGATTTGTCTTAGTCAGATGATTCCCCCCAAGTAAAATGCAAAGAAGCCGTATAATGACAAACCATACATATGAAACACGCTCGTACTGAGAAAATGTAATATTTTTACTGTTGTTGTTTTTTTGAGACAGAAAAAAAAAAGAGTGGAAAATAGGTTGATCCCTGGCTAGAGCTTCTGGTTATCCTAACTATGAATATACGAACTACAGCTTTAGAAAATATCGTTTCTGAACTAATCTTGGTGAAGCATACAAAATAATTTACATGGATGTTAAAATTTTCTTTTGCAACAAAGACTATTTAAATATAATTTGTTCTTTAAATATTTGTATCGTAGTTAGATAATAGCATGTTTCTATATAAATATATATATATATTCTGTATTTGTGCACAACCACTTCCTGTTTTTCAAAATTAACAGTAATATTTCTTTACAGTTAATATTCAGAATTTTGTTAGGTTTATTTAAAGCTACAATGAACCAGTATCTAAAAATTATTGGCGAGAAGAAAGTGTCCCGTCATGTTTCCATTTTGCATTATTTCAACGCAAAAATTTTATTTCTGTTTAGTAAAATTCAAGTTTTCTGTAATGTAATAAAAACATTTTTTACTTTTTAAACAGATTTACAAAAATTTATGAAACGGCATAATTAGTAGTTACATAAGCTCCGTTGTTTAGCGCTTGTTCTTCACTCAAATATTAAATGCGGCAGTAATTTGGAGTATGATAATTGACTCTATTCCTGAACGCCCCTGGTGTTAAAATCCGGGAACTGATCTCCTGCGGCGACATTGTGTGGCTCGACACAAAGAAAAAAAAAAATTTATATGCAAAAACGGCTCGTTTGGGTTGAGAAAATATTTTACATAGAAGAGCGAACAACGTTTCGACCTTCTTCGGTCATCGTCAGGTTCACAAAGAAAGAGGTAACTGACCGGAAGCTGACCACATGTTTGAAAGGGGTTGTGTAACTGTGTGTCGAAATGTAGAGGGCGGTATTAGATGTTTGAATATATAATTTTATTTATTTTATTATATTAATATAGGTATAAAGGCGTTCCGTTATATTGGTTTATTTTGGGTTTAAGTTGTTGTATAAGTAAGGCTTCTTTAATTTTGCGTTTGTTTATGTTTGTTTCTTTATTTAGTATTTGAGTGTTTTCTATGGTTATGTTGTGTTTATTTGACTTGCAGTGTTCGAAAACGTGTGAAGGTGACTTTTTATGTTCTTTGAATCTGGTTTCCATTTTTCTACTTGTTTCTCAATATAGAAGTCGTGGCAGTTATCACATTGTATTTTATAAATAATGTTGGTGTGGTGTTTGTCAGTGTAGTTTTTACGTAGTATAGACCTCAGTTTTGTGCCGGGATTTTGAATAAATTTGGTATTAACTGGAATGTCATATTTTGTTACTAATTTTTGCCAAATGTTGGTTATTTGTTTGCTGATGTCAGGAATATATGGTATACAGCAGTATATGGTTTCGTGGTTTTTTGATTCGTGAGCTGTATTTACTTTAGTTGGTTGATTTTGCTTTCTGTGTAGGTGTGTGCTTATAATGTTTTCTACGGTTTGTGGAGGAAACTTATTGATGTTGATGAAGTATTGTTTTATTTTGTCTAATTCATCGTTAATTTTATCTGGTGAGCATAGTTTTATGGTTGTGTTTATTTGGTTTCTTAGTATGTTGAGTTTTTGCTTTTGTTTCATGTGCTGAGTCCCAAGGAATGTATAGTCCAGTATGGGTGATTTTTCGGTGGATTTCTGTTTTGAATTGTGTGTCAGTTCTTGTAATTTTGAGGTTAAGAAATGATATTTGATTGCTTTCTTCCTGTTCACATGTGAAGTTAATGTTGGGATGTATAGAGTTAATGTGATTGAAAAAATTAAGTATGTGTTCTGTAGATTTGAATCCCGCAACCGTGTCATCTACATATCTGTACCAGTATAGTGGTGGATGTAATGCTGTGTTAATTGCTTATGTTTCAACTTGTGTCATAAAAATATTGGCTAGGACTGGTGATACTGGGTTGCCCATGCTTAGGCCATTTGTTTGTATATAGTTTTGGTTGTTGAACATGAAGTTTGTTTTTATCGTGGTGAATTCTATGAGGGTTGCTAACTGGTTACTGGGAATTTCTATAGTTGGGTTAGGGTCTCGGATATAGAGTTCTAAGGCTATCTTGCAGGCTTCAGTGGTTGGAACTTCTGTAAAGAGGGATATAACATCGAAACTGGCCATTAAGGCTTTATGATTAAGTTGATTTAGATTAGACTTGAAATTAAAAGAGTCTTTGATGAATGAGCTGGCTGATGTTACATATTTGGAGAATGCCCATGCTATGTATTTACCAAGATTGTAATTAAACGATTCATATGTGGACATTATTGGTCGTAATGGACAATCTGGTTTATGAGGTTTGGGGATACCGTATATTTGCGGTGTGCGTGAGTCGGTTTTACGTAGGTAGGAATAAAGTGTTTGTGAAATTGTGTTGGCTTTTTTCATTTGTAGTAGTAATTTGTTCAGTTGTGTTTCGTGTGTCTTTGTTGGATTTGTGTTTATTTGTTTAAATTTGTTCGTGTCTGATAGGATGTTATTCAGTTACCTCTTTCTTTGTGAACCTGACGATGACCGAAGAAGGTCGAAACGTTGTTCGCACTTCTATGTAAAATATTTTCTCAACCCAAACGAGCCGTTTTTTGCATATAAATTTCTCAACAAGTGGGTTTCTCGACATCACTGATGATTATTTCATCAAAAAAAAAAAAAAATTCCTGAATAATTTAATTTCAGTTAGTTAAACTTTCTAATTTCCATGGCATTTGTAATTACTTGCAGAACTTCTGTTAAGCCTTAATTTTGAGAAATTATTGCTTTACTATAGAGTAATTGTTGAAGGATACACGTAGTGACATAAAGAAGGTTGTCTGCTATCACAATTAACCTTTAGCTTTAGACTGTGTCAATTAAGCAATCGTAGTAAAGGTTCTATACTCTTATATTACGTGTATATCTTACAACGATTGTAGCTAGATAAATGTAAATTTTGATACATTAGTGACAACCATGCTTTAAATAAACATTTAAACCCTTATAGTTTGCTTACAACGGTTTTATGGTATCAAAAGCAACCATGGATTAAATAGTCGTGTGGTTAATCGAAAACTTTTAATTTACTGGAAGCCGATACATAGAATTAGTTTCTATTTTGAAACGTATGTCATTACTATCTCAATGATACTATTTTAGTTTTTATTCTTTAAAAGTGTCAAGAACTTACTTATTCACAGTTGCAATTACTGTAATGAAGGAATAAATAAGTCTTCATATTTGTAACTATAATTAGTGGAAAAATCTAAAAATAGCATGAATTACATTAATACATTCATGTGTTTTGTGCAATAAGAAATGTTTTCCCTAACGATAATTGTGCGTGTGCACGTTAATATCAAGAAGCTTTGAAAATGTTCATGCTTGAATAATGTATCTGTTGTTATTTAATGAGAAAGCCATTTTTAATAAAATGAGAATAAAGTTATGGAACATATAGAATGTCAGAATCTTCTTAATTGGATGTTGATTTTATTATTTTATAAATTTTTTAGTTTCCTTTTTTCTTGCCGTTTGCTTTAGGATTAACGCCACCCATATAAACTTTATTTAAAAATGTTTAGTAAAAACATGATTTGAATGTTTTGTGTGCAAAACGTAGTACGTCTTGTTAATAATGCTATTTTTCTATAAATAGTTCATAACGTTGATCGATTTAAATATCTTATGCTTAATTTTGAATTTATGAAACCGTAGTTTATTACAAATAGTTTGCCCATTTTAAAACCAGCATTCAATAGTATTTGTTTGATATATATATAAAGCGCTATTGGTTGTGAAAGAAAATTTTAGTTTTATTACTGCTGCTAACATCTACGAAATACATTAATAGAATTAAAACCGGATATCGTTTACATAATATCATGGCGAAGTTTGACCTAGAGGTTGCCTTGCTCAGACTTTAATTTTAAGTGTTTATGGTTCGATAAGTGACTCCCTAAAATCATAATCCGGACTTCGGGTCATTCTCAATATTTGTTGGTAAAAGATGACTTCAAGAGTTGGCGGCGGGTGGATAATAAGTAGCAGCCTTACCTTCACTGGACAGTTAACACAAATAGACCTCGTACAGCTTGGCGCGAAATGTGTAACAAACCAAACTAATCGTCGACTCCCGTTATCCGGTCGGACTTGAGTTCAAGGGTTAACGGTGAGTGTTAACTAGCTGTCTTCCTACTAGTCTATCATCTCAAATAAGAATAGCTATGCACAGTCATTCAATAGGACTTAAGTCTAAATTTGTGAGGCTGCTTAGTAAAGTAGATGAAATAGTATACTATGATACCATTTGGTACCGCGTCATTATTCTACATACCAGTTAAATGTTTGTTTGGTCGTAGTTAAGCACAAAGCTATACAATGGGCTATCTGTACTAAACACACCAAGAGTTTTGAAACAATCAGTAGCTGTGTTTGTCTATACAATATATTAAACTTTTTTTTCATTCTGATTGATAAATACCCCAATTCGTTAACTATTTTCCTTCTTGAAAGGATGTCGCATTTTACTTTTATTCGGGACATGAAATTGATTATTTAACCTCTCTCTGGTTGTTTCATTTATATATATACATAATTCAAAGCGAAACAGTCATCGAATCTATTTAATCACTTGCACAATTCGTTTCATCTAAGAAGTCAATGCTTATATTATCGACGTATATAACATTCATTATTTTATTAATATCCCTTTAAGATTTCGTATGCTGTAAAGCTGTGTGACCTAAAATACCTAATATATTACATTTTTTCTCAATATACACTCAACATTTCTTATGTTAATAATTTATTATAATCAGTTTGGTTAATTTCTCTGCTGTTCTCGATATAAACCATCCTCCAGAGACATGTTGTACCATCTACAGTTATAAAACTATTTCTTGCAAGTACAAATCCATTTACTTTTTTCTGTAAAAACTAATTCGTCTAACTTATTTTCCAATGTAATTATTAAATAAATCTACTGAAATATATCCCTAATATTCCTTGTATTTATTCGAAATCAGTTTACTTCCCTATTTCTGTTACAGAGAAAACATTCTTATTTATTTGTCATTTGAACAATTTGAAACTTTTTAAACGTTGTTTTTTAAATATATTGAAGTTCATTTTTCATTTCATTTTATCAGTTTATTTAACTTTTCCTCGTTGCTTATTCTTCATATGTTAGTCCTTTTTAACTTTCCTTCTTTTACGGTTAGAGATTTGAAACTTTCTCCACTTTAAAAATATATTGCTTTTTAATACCAACTGTTTTGATGTAGATATTAGGTATTCATTTAAGTATATTTTACCTTTTTGAATTATGAACTTATGTCAGTAATCCTTTCCATTTTTATCTGCTATAAGCCAGTTATCTCTTATTACTTTCGACTTAAACTTTACCATTAAAGTTTGATTTTCTCTATAACAGTTGGTACTTATGTACAGCCTGTATGTCACCTTCATTGATCCTTATGAAAATATTTACTAGCACCTTTTGCACAGTTTCACATACATTCTATTGGTTCTTCTGGTACTTTATTTGTTTCCGAATTTTTATTCACAAAAGTCCTCCTTAGTTTGTATTAACTTTTTTCTTATTTCTAATTTTTTATTATTTATATATTTCTTTTAACTCCTTCATTTATCTAGTAAGTCTTAATGTAGTGCTTATAACTTCACCAATCCCTCTTTGCCCTTGTTGAAGAAAGGTCCATCTTTCGAAAGCGTTCGGGTTATAGGGTTACATATTTTTGTCGTCAGTCTTATTTGATATACATGTTCCACTGTTTTTGTTTCAGTTTACACATCACTCTCTAATTCCATTATTACATAGCTTTATCTGCTGTATATATATCTCACGAAGTTCTTCTTGTTCAGGGTATGCTTCTACTTTTGTATATTTATCTTCAATACTAATTTTAAGTAAGTCTTGTATTCTTCAATCTTATTCCTGTGGCGCCGTTTTATACTTACCATTTAATTTACCCTGATTATACTTTTATTTCCCTTTTTTTCATCAAATCCAATACAATAAGAAATGTTCATATTTTCCCCCAAATTTCTAGACTGAGCACAAAAGAAAATAATTTAACTCAGAAATTCCTTCAACACGGCCTGGCATGGCCAGGTGGTTAAGGCACTCGATTCGTAATCTGAGGGTCACAGGTTCGAATCCCCGTCACATCAAACATGCTCGCCCTTTCAGCCGTGGGGCCATTATAATGTGACGGTCAATCTCACTATTAGTTGGTAAAAGAGTAGCCCAAGAGTTGGCGGTGGCTGGTAATGACTAGCTGCCTTCCCTCTAGTCTTACACTGCTAAATTAGGGACAGCTAACGCGAAATTAAAAAAACAACAAACAATTCTTCATCACATACTGTGCATGCACTCGCAATTTTTTTCATAATTGTAAATAACTTTATTTGTGTAACCATGTATTTAATGGAACAAATTTTCTGAAAGAAATTTCATTTCACAAATAACTCGGAAATATAAAATAATGTTCTTTGTCACTTGTTTTTATTATTTGTATTTTTATATATGTTTTCATTCTGGATTATAGCCTGATGTTCACAGTTAACTTGTTTTATTTCTATGATACATACAAATATTACTTTACTACGCTATTTAGTGAAAAGTCAAATATATCTTAAAGAAGCAGAAAGAACCAACACTACTCTGAATGTACAATTTTTTTGATACTCATGAACAATCCTACTTTCAACATATTTATCTCAACCAAAAATATTTTGTTCCTATTCACACTATGAACAGCAGTAGGTAATGTAGTGAATTCAAAATGGAGTGAGTCAATCGTGAAAGTTCACAGTTCTTTTAGTAGCACACTAAATGGAAGTTTAGATTTCCTGCCAAAACCAGAAACCTCACGATCCTATTTAGAATGGACTTTTAAGTGTTCACTCATCGATGAAATGAATAAACGGACTTTCGTTATTTTTTTGCTTTGTGTC
Source organism: Tachypleus tridentatus (assembly GCF_004210375.1). NCBI lineage: Eukaryota > Metazoa > Arthropoda > Merostomata > Xiphosura > Limulidae > Tachypleus > Tachypleus tridentatus. The sequence goes on from NC_134835.1 coordinate 88,966,132, forward strand.
TATCTAGTGCAAGTGCCATTTAAATCTTGTACTGCTATTGGCAGGGTTTCATTTTGGGCGACAATATGTTTGAAACTGCTTTAGAAATGTTTTTTATAAAACCACACTGTTTTCGTCTTTTTATCTGTTATGAGATGTTACGTGAATGGTGCGTGTTGAAGTATATTCGCATATGATATAAATCATATTGTTTTGTTGGTTGTTAAATCTTATGACACACCTGTTGGGGAGAGCCCTTACGGAACCCATCAGGATTTTAATATTTTATGAAATATTTGTTAGCAAAATCTCTTATGGGTCCATTCCATGATTTTGTTGATGGCAAGATCCCCAATAAAATTTTGATCTTTGACTCATATATTAGCAAATAGACCATAAATATTGACATTAATACCATATATACTAAAAACATGAAATTATTCAATATAATATAATATGGTTTTTACTTTTCACTGAAAACAAACTGCGTTCAAATATTGCGTTAATACAAAACGTTACAAGAGGAAATTATAAATGTAAATATTTGCCTACGAACGCAATTAACTAACAAATCGCTATCAGGAATGTCACGTTACATTAATCCTAACTACGGAGATAAAGAAAAGCAAAGGGGCTACTCTCGTTCCACTTTTCAGAGCTGCAACATGAAAAAAACATTTGTACAATGGCTAGCTGCTTTATTGAGGCCTATCTATCGTCTGGTCGTACGTTAAAAACAGCCCCTGTAAATTTATTACGGGTCATATCCCTCGTGTTATTCGAAGAATTGAGTCTATAATTAGTTCAAAAGTAAAGAATTAGGTGAATACCTAGTCTATCTCAAAGCAGTTACAGTTACGACAGAAAGTGTTCGTACCCCTGCATCGTGAGTAGGTTTTTCCTCATAACTTAGTATCATGATTAGGATAATGAAAGTACAGTGTATTATAAATATTATACTAACACACAACTACATAAATTTTTATGTAAATTGAACGACTAATAAACTGTTTATAAACAAATAACCAAACATAGGAGGGGCAGAAAGTGTTCGTGTGTCTACTTTAATTGAGTTTATCACATAATACTTTATACTTCAAAGCTTGTGTTTAATGTTATTTATTTTTTTCTTTCAGATCTTATTTGTTTTCAACAATGAGTACAAGACAGTGAAACAATGATCCAAACAGATTCTGTTACATATGTGGGGAATTAACTTTTGCTAAAGAAAAGCGCAGTATTAGACGCCATATCAAGAAAATGTACAAGGCGTACTTCGTTTGTGACTTAGGAGACCAGGACAAGTTATGGGCTCCTCATGTGTGTTGCCTTACATGTGTGAAGACATTGAGTGCCTGGTATGCAGGAAAAAATGTTCACATGAAGTTTGGTGTGCCAATGATTTGACGTGAGCAGAAAGATCACTCTAATGATTGCTATTTCTGTCAGCAAGACTTTACAGGCTGTACTACAGCAAAGAAAAAGAAACACATTGTTTACCCAAATTTGCAATCAGCAATGCGCCCAGTAGAGCACTCAGAAAATTTACCTGTGCCCAAACCTCCAGATCAAGAAATGCAGAGTTCCAGCAGTGCAGATGAACATTCCAGTGGTGAATATGTGAACCCCAATCATCCAGAAAGCGAGAATAAACCAATACCATTTTCCCAAGAGGCTCTAAATGACTTGTGCAGGGATCTCTCTTTAACCAAAGACAAAAGTGAGTTTCTGGCATCAAGGCTTCAAGAACGTAATCTTCTTGAGAAAGGAGTGAAGAAACGTACAGAGGATCTGTTTGCATTATTCACCATGAAGGATGACTTATGCTTTTGTAATGACATCACTGAACTTTTTGAGCAACTGGAAATACCATATGATAACACCAACTGGCGACTTTGCATAGATGCATCCAAGGACAGCATCAAAGCTGTTCTGCTACACAATGGTAACACTCTGCCTTCTGTTCCCATAGCTTATAGCACAACCATGAAAGAATCATATGAAAATCTGAAAGCAATTCTAACAAGCATACAGTATGATGACCATAACTGGCATATTTGTGCAGATTTCAAGGTTGTGGCCATGCTTACTGGCCTTCAGCTTGGCTATACTAAATTTTGCTGCTTCCTGTGCTTATGGAACTCCAGAGCAAGAACTGAACATTATGTACGCAAGGATTGGCCGATCCGAAATGAAATTGAGCAAGGAACACACAACATCATGCACAAACCACTTGTGAAAAGTGATAGAATTCTTTTACCACCTTTGCATATTAAACTTGGTTTGTTTAAGCAATTTGTGAAGGCCTTGGACAAGGAATCCTCCACATTTGCATATCTTGCAGAGAAGTTCCCTTCCCTGAGTCAAGCTAAAATTAAAGAAGGTATCTTCATGGGTCCCCAAATTCGAAAAATTGTACTTGATGAAACCTTCATCACACATCTCAAGAGAAAAGAGAAGCTTGTCTTTGAGTCATTCAAGAACGTTTGTGATAACTTCCTGGGGAACCATCGTTCAGAAGACTATGTGCAAGTTGTGAATGATCTGCTGAGTCATTATCATGATATTGGATGTAACATGTCTCAAAAAGTTCATCTGCTCCACTCTCATTTGGATTTTTTTGCGGAAAATCTTGGTGATGTGAGTGATGAACACGGCGAGAGATTCCATCAGGATATTTCAATGATGGAGCGACGATTTAAAGGAAAATGGAACCCTGGCATGTTGGCAGACTACTGCTGGGGTATAAAAAAAGATCACACTCCACACAAGAGGCTTAGAAGAGCAAAAGTTGTTTAAACTGACAGGTGTGTGTTTTTAATTCATAACCAATAAATGTTTTGTTATACCAACTAAATTTTTGTTTTGTTTTTTGTAACTTTCAGTATTTGCAATGTTGTGTTCAATACGCGATATTTTGCAGTATATTATAAAACATATGGTTCATGGTACAGGAAAACGGTGCCTAATCTGGAGGAATAAAGGTCAGATTCAGAATCAGGACAATTTTTCGACCCAGAAACAAGTCTTACTTAATTTGTACTTTTTTTGAACCTGAAATTTGTTGCACAGTGAAAGGGGTAATGCAGCCATAACAAAGGGTACAAGGAACGCACTAGACTCGTAGATTCTCTTTGCAATTTCACCTTTGATGGAAAAGAAAGTAAATCTTTAGCAATTTTGTACATGCCGCAATGCCTACTTCACAATAACTTACTCATAAAAGGAAGCCTAGTACATCATAAGAGTTAATATTTTGAATGGTGTTAACTTTCAAAAAAAATTTAGTTGTTAATTATTCAATAAAATGTTTAGGAACTTGAGTGGATTGTAATTTTTATGACTTAAATTTAACTTTTAGTGTGATCTTACAGTTAGCAATTTTGTAAACTTTCGTCAATTACATTATCAAATTTCTTGTAACACAATCAGACATAAAGTTACTGAACTTTGTATCATTGGATACATTAATTTAAGATACACTTATACTTTAAACTTCTGTGCCAGATTATGTACACAGACAGACTTACAATTTCCATTTTGCTGATTTGGAAACATATGAAATTCTTTCACCTTCGTAGGTTATTTAAGAACTTTGTATGAATTTGGACACCTTTTAAACTAGTTTCTATGGTAACATAAAGTTTAATTTGGTATTAATGATGGTCCTATACTGACACTGAAAGTCTTGCAGAAAACAGTTCTATTCAGTTGAAGATGTGTTTCTTTAGATACGAATATCAAAAGATGTATTATGTGAGATAAGCTGAAATCTTTTCAGATAGCATCTGTTACTTTATTTAATGGTATATTACTGTGGCAAAATTTGGTTACAAATTAGCAGTAATTACTATAGAAACAAGACATAGCTGGACTCTTTCTACGTACTTAACACCTGATGGCATATATGACTTTATATGGCACCATGCCACAACGTTGTGATGTCTATTGCATTCAGTCTCTGGGCTACCATTTCATCCAGTCGTCGCTTCTGCTCTTTGTTAAAAAAGTTCTTCCAGTCTCCAAGTTCTCCCTTTCTGAAGTAATTTAATGGCATTTCTTTCTTTTCTGACTCCCCACTCAGTAAAAACCTGGATATATTGACTTTATGGGCAGACTTCAAATTAGAAAATTCCGTATTTTCTACAATTTTTCTCACCAGGTTTTCATCGTGTTTAACAGGTGTTTCAAGGAAGTCAGCAACTTTACAGACAACAGTCTCGTGATTAATTTTCATATCTTCATAACTTACAAAAAACACATTTGGATCGCATCGATGTTCAAACCACGAAAGAAAATGGTCAAAATAATTGCCATAGGGAACATTTCCTCTGTAAAAGTTTTCGAAGAAATCGTCAAAGCTCCCGTCAAATTGGTAAATTGGCTTCAAATTCTGAGCAAAGTGATAAAAAGAAACACAACAGTCATAAGGATTTCTAGTCACGTAGATGTATTTGGCTTTTAGACTGACTGGGGTAAGATGATAAGGTAAATGTATTCTCATCACACGAGGAGATTCCAGGTATTCAACCCCTTCAGCACCTACAATGTCTAAAAATGGCGCAAGGCGGTGAATCATGTCATCAGCAGGTGGAAGAGGCTCTCCATTGTGGAGTATTTCCCAAACAATATATGACATCCAAGTTGTACCGCTGCGTGGGTAGGATACAACAAAGATGTCTCCTACTCTTGGTGTCATGGTTGATACGGATTTCACATGTTCTAATAGCATGTTCGGAAGCATGGGTAATCCAAGACAATCAACAGTTTCAATTTTCTCGTATTCATCTTCTCTTTCCGTCATCACTGAAAGAAAAGTGCTGAGCAAATATGAAACTAGGAAAAGAAATCAAGAATTCTTAAAAAGACAATATAATCTTAAATTCGAAAATATAGGCTAAGTTCTTGGCCAAAAGTAAGTATTGTAGAGATGGAATCAAAATAGGAGTTTTTCGCTTATGAAAATAATATAGACACTACATCCAGCCTAGTTTGTTTACTTTTTTTTTTAAGAGTCTCTAGTTGAAGGCTTGAAAATATAATCTTCCATTGTTTATACACTTTTTGACGATATCTTTTATCCTTTTCAAATTAACAAAATTTAATTACCTTGTTATTAGTATGCATTGGGTGAGATTTAATTTTAAGATAAAACAGCTATAAGTAATAAACGACCATTGTTTGTCGAGTGAAAATTGTTACGTTATTCGAAAGTTTTCAAACTGTACTTTCTAGAGTTCACTATAACAATGAAACATAAAACGTAACTGCATGTATAGAAGATTCCTCCTGAACGTTTTCACTGTTAACTGGCGGTTTGGCAACGAGTATATTACGTATGATAAAAATCAGGGAAGTTAATGCGCATGACAAACTTATATGACTTTCTATTTTTATTTTAACCTCTGTTTTATTTTCAAATTTTTATATCTTGCTATCAAGATCATTTTATAGTAATTTATTTATATTGACTCGTTATTTTGAACTACAAATTTAGTTTAATAGGATCACTCAAAAATCCACCAAAAGTAATTTAGTGATGGTGGTGGGGAAGAAGGAAGCGTTGTTCCTGCTGTATTGAAGATAGACAACATTGACCTCACTGTCCAAACACATGTGGTAGGAAGCACTTCTGTGTATTTTGTTTGTTTTAATATTAAGTACAACTCATATATCTAAGAAAGCACTACTAGAAGCCAACTTTATGTGTGTGAAAATGAATCCAAAGTGGGTAAGAGAAAAACTGTAAGATATTTGAACTCTTCATACAGATGAAGTAGCAGTAACGACATGATATCACGGAGCTGCATGCTTCATAAACTAGACTATTTTTATATATAATTATATAGAATGTTAATTACTAGGCTTTCTTAGTGCTTTTTCTATTGCGTGTTCTTCTCACCCGAACAGCACCTAGTGGCACAAGGGCATATCTGCGGACTTACAACACTAGACAGCCCACTGTTTAGCTGCCAACTCAGCTACAAACACACAAATAACCCAACAAATAATTCTAGTAAATATTTAGATCATCTAAACAATTAAACCTGTGTCATACAAATAGTATTTAGAGTTCCGTTTTCGTTTATTTATATAAATATAATAGTTTATTTTATTTGTCTGTTTTATTATTAAGCACAAAGCTACACAAAAAATTTCCTGTATTCTGCTCACTATGGGTATCAAAACCCGGTTTCTAGCAGTATAAGTCCGCAGATATATTATTATAACACAGGGGAGAAAGATAATAGTACTGTCTGTTGCATGTTTATATCACTGTTTCGCAGGGTGTACAGGGTCTTCAACAAAATTTGTATGGAGGTTCATTAAAGTCCATGCGAGGGCACGTACCAATTTTCAATTTTGCGGTTTTTATGAGCTTTTTGCGTTTATTTTACTACTTCACTCCCTGTATTTATCAAATTTGGTATGGAGGCTCATTGGATCCATGGAAATACATGTACAAATTTTCAGTTTTGCAAGTTACATTTTTATTGGGCGTTTCCTACCTCATACTTTGCCCCTGTTGATGGATCTTCATCAAATTTGACATGCAGGTTTGTTGGTTCAATGCTGAGATACATGCAAACCTGAGCGTTTTACATTTTGTGTTTTGCAATTTCTATGGACCCATTTTTTCAATTATATATATTTATATGTATGTGTTTTCTTACAGCAAAGCCACATCGGGCTATCTGCCAAGTCCACCGAGAGGAATCGAACCTTTGTTGATTTTAGCACTGTAAATCCGTAGACTTACCACCACAGGGGGACTATATATATGGGAAGCAGCTTTTCATGTCTTAAGATAACCTTCCATTAATCGTGAAATTACATAAACGTAGTCAGAGCAAATAAAAAAAAAGTACAGTTCCGGCTTTTCAAAAACTTCAGTATGAACTGCGATATTCATCTTAACAAAATAGATTCATTACTTAACTTAAAATATCGACCAACTCGTTTAACGTCAACTGAAGTTTAGATTAGTAAAAATATATATTTATTTTCATTGGATGAATTAATTGTAGAGAACAGAGTATCTTTTATCGTTTTATCCATATAAACAAAGCTTCATCCGGACCACTGAGCTGCAAAATTACTTAACTTATAACATATAATTAAGTATTTAGATATACAGGGGTAGAGAAAATGTGGCCCTCTCTTGAAAATGTTAATTTTTATATATTTTACTACGTAATATAAAAAGATATATAAAACTATATGCTTTCAGAACGTACTTGAAGAGATCTGTTCATGTATGATCTCAAATCCTAATTTTAACACCTTCTTTTGTAAATACCTGAACTTTTCATGATTTTAGTTACACGTTTTCATAAAAAAGTGTTGCGCACCTGCTGTAGTTTCTTATTTTTATTCCAATTATCCTAAAAAACGATGAAACAAGTTTCAACTGTGGAGTCGTTCTTAAAAGATATTTTAGAAGAAGAACTGACGTTATGGAATAGACAGGTCAATCACATGATGTCAATCTAATAGAAAATTTATTTGCTGAGTTAAACCGACTAATGAAAGATCGCAAGCCAAACACGAAAGATGAATTTCCTGAGCTACTCAAAGCAGGATGGCAGTAACTCAGGAATATTTGCAAAACTCATTAAAAGTATGCCACGTTGATGTGAAGCAGTGCTGAAATCAAAGGGAATATCAACTAAATATTAACTTGTGAAAATGGTTTGTCTTATTTTGAGAATCATTTTTACGTTCGACTTTTGTAAAGAAAACTTGTTTGATCATTTTTAAGCTAACTGGAAAAAGAAAATCTGAGAAACTACAGCAGGTGCACAACATTTTTTATGAGAAAGTGTAACATAAAATTTAAAATCTTGAAAAGTTCAGGTAGTTACAAAAGCTGGTGTTTAAAGTAGGATTTGAGATCATACGTGAACAGATCTCGTCAAGTACGTTTTAAAAAATATAGTTTTATATATCTTTTTATATTACATAGTAAAATATATAAAAAATAACATTTTCAAGAGGGGGCCACTTTTCGTCCACCCCCTGTATATTAGTATGATTCTTACACACACCCACATATGAAACACAAAATGATAAATAACATGATATGCAAGTAACTAGTCTAAGAAACGGTAAGGCTGTCACGTAGACTTGCAGAGCCGAAATCTATCTTACTTTCTGATTTTACAATTTTCTTATATATTCTCAAAAAGGTAATGCTAATTTATTATAAAAGTTTTCGCGTGTAGCCCATTAGAACTAAATTTGTAAGAATTTAAGATTCTACTACACAGTTCTGAAGTTCAAACAAGTCGAGGTTTGTCTCTTTTGAAGATCTTAAAATTCAATCTTAGGCTGTAAACCCGTCTTTATATAGAGGATGCTGGAAAAATACTATCACATTGTAATAAGTGCTGAGTGTCTTGCGTTTTGGTTTGTTTTGAATTTCGCGCAAAGCTACACGACGGCTAGCGCAGATAGCCGTCCCTAATTTAGTAGCGCAAAACCAGAGGGAAGACAGCTAGTCATCACCACCCACCTCCGACTCTTGGGCTATTCTTTCACCAACAAATAGTGAGACTGACTGTCACATTATAATACCACCCACTGCTGAGGGGTGAGCATGTTTGGTGTGACGGGGATTCGAACCTGCGACCCTCAGAATACGAGTCAAGCACCCCAGCCACCTGGCGATGAAGGGCCTTTATGGTTAACATCTCTACGTAAAATTCTATCTTATTTTATTTTTTCTCCCTCAAATTTTTTGAAGGAGCTTAGAGAGATTAGCGGTGATTTTTTAAAACGTTCGGTTTTCTTTTTGGACCTGTACGTGTGACGTTATTTTGCACGTAAACAAGAGACGTGCTAATTTTAATATACTTCAACAGCATTTGTAGTAACTTACAGACTACTCACGTACGTTGCTGCTACAAATGATGTATGCCAGTTTACTGAATACAAAAATTGATAAACCTCTAGATCTTTCGTTTCCGATAATTTATATAGCATTTCGTTAGTTCTTAGCGTAATTTACACTGATAATCACTTAATTAAAGAAAAAATAATGGGTGAGGAAGGTGTGGGCTAAACCGTTAAGAAATGTTTCTAAACAGACAGATTAGTTCACTACTTGACAACGAAGTTTGATTAAATGACTTCCTCCGCTGGGGCAGTGGTAAGTTTTCGGATTTACAATGCTAAAAATAGCGGTTCGATTCTCCTCGGTTGACTCAGCAGATAGCCTGTTGTGGTTTTGCTAAAAAATACAATAATGAATTGACTTTTTACACTTGTAAGTAAACTATTCCCACACTCGAAGGGATAGGAAAAATTATTATAATTGGTAACAAACACTAATTAATGGTAAAAAATTAAATCTTTGTAAAACGTTAGGTTTTATGTTTTCGAATGACAGATATATAAAGAATAATTTTCTGTCAGAGGGTAACATCTGAATATACTTCCACTCCACTTTCTTTATATAACGGCAAAAAAAAATACAAAACGTTTATTATACAAAACTTGTGTCAGATTGGTTAAAAACTGCGATACGTTTCTGTTAGTGCTCTATAATTTCTTTTTTTCATATTTTAATACTGTAATGATACAAATACTTCCCATAATTAACACACTCTATCCTAACACACTCTTTCACAGATTAGAAATGTGTACACCGTTTTGTGCTACTGTTACACACAGGGTAATGTATTAAACATCAAAATTTCGTTTTAAAATGACTAGGAGTGATTTGGGTTTGGTTTTTAAAACTACGACGAATTTCGTGAGTGTAATCTCTAGATATTCAATATTAATGTTTACGATATTTACAGGAATAATTATTACTGGTAATTTTTTTTTAGCCCATGCCCTGGTCACAGCAGCATTCTTTTTGTTTCCTACTTCGAAATACGTATTTCATGCTATAGCTGCAACAGCTGCGAAGAAATGACCAGACGAACTTGTTTCGTAATGATGGAATATATCTTCGTGAGCTGGACAACAGTAAAGTGCCTTATGGGCACACAAAAGTGGGATAAATGTGATATTTATTTCACTGAGGAATCCAACTACAGACAAATCTGGTAAAGTAATAAAACCAAACAGTAGAAACAAAACGTGTAACTAAAAGAATCTAAAAAGGAAAAAGACAAGCGATTATCTTCCTGTGCAACCATGAATTTTGTCCCCCTCTCTTTCCCCTTCCCAAATTGATCGAGAAATATAGCAAACGTTTCGGTTGCGCATTTGCAATTTCGACCTGACACTACAAGCAAGTATTTGTGTTATAGTAAAAGATTAGTGTCTAATTTAATTAACCGAAACAGCAGGAAGATCTATCTACGGATCTTTTTATTAAATCGGTTATTGCTAGAAAAAAAAAGATATGTTAATACTTCATCTAATGAAGGCCAATCACCTTCAGTCATAAAATAAACGTTCCCTGCAATTTTTTGTCAAGAAAAAAGAAATTATACAAATGGTAATGCAGTTGTTTAGAGCCCCCAAAACAATTAAAATCACGTTTTAGTGAGTTAGTTTGTTATGAACGTGTATGTGTGTATATCAGCTACTTTGGTGATCCAAGCCTTATGGGTGGTATAAATCACAATACAAAAAATAGCCTTGGTTCTCAAACTAATTGTAGAGACGTTTCTATATATAGCAGACCCGAAAATATTCAAATTCGAGGACATGCCAAGAATAATAAGTACCGTGATTCGTTTACGAACAAATAAGCAAAAAATCTACAGGCTGAACAATGCTGGTGGAAGTGTGATTATGGAAATTACAGTACTGTGTATTGTATGTCCACCTAACTATTTCGCAGGTGTAGATGGATATTCACCAACATTGGTATGCGGGTTCATAGATCCATGCAGGGCCACATATAGTTTTTCAGTTTTGCATTTTACATTTTTCGGTTCTTTATGATCATCTTTGAGTGTGTTTTTTTTTACCACAACTTCGCCTCTCTGTTGTTGGATCTTCATCAAATGTGTCATGAAGGTTTATTGAATCTACTCGTAGATACATGCAAACTTGCGGTTTCGTATTTTGTCTTTATGAGCCCTAATGCATTTTTTACACTTACATATAAGGGAAATAACTTTTCATTTCTTATGATAACCTTTTATCAACTTAGATAGCTTCTGTTCAAAAGACGGGTTCTCCAGCTACAACTGAAATATATTGTTTAAAGTTATTTTGAGACTAGTCTAGTAGGGAACAGAATGTTGCATTAGTTACGTACAATATTATAATGATCCATTTAAAATATATTATTTTAAAAAACGCAAATTGTTTGTTCTGAATTTTGCATAAAGCTATAGGAAGGATATCTGTGCTAGCAGTTCTTAATTTAACAGTGAAAGACTAAAGGGAAGGAAGCTAGTTATCACCACCCTCCGCCAGCTCTGGGGCTATTCTTTTATCAACGAATAGTGGGATTGACCGTGAAATTTTAATGCTCCCACGTCTTAAAGGGCGAACATGTTTGGTGCGATGGAGATTCGAGCCCGCGACCCTCAAATTGCGAGTTAAGCGCCCTAGCCATCTAGCCATGCCAGTAAAAATCGAACGCGTCCTTTGTTATAACATTGCAATTAGAGTGAAATAAAAATTAAAAACTTAACTAAACATTATAACAGTTAAATGTCAGTTTTTCCAAAAAGAAATAAATATTTGGGTATAAAGTGATATTTGTAGATGAGAATGCTAGTGTTTCGAACAGAAAAAAGTTTTATACTATTCGATGAAAATATTGTAAGCTACATACAATTAAACGTTAAAATCTTACAAGTGAGAGTAGATACGTCTTTGTAATATAAAAATATGACTTAATTACTTTACATTTACGAGAGTAAATTATACATGTTGCTGAAGATCTGTGTTTTTACATCTGCTTCTTACCCTTCACGATGGTAATAATACTGTTCTCACACTTCTCTTTACATATTTGTGCGCGTTCGTGAAGATAGTATAAATACAAAGTTTCCGATTTTGATTCCCATGTTAACTGCCTTCTTAGAACTAATTGGTTACATTTTAGTACATGAAGGTTAACCATTTTCATTATAATAATATTAAATTTACATTTTTAGAAGCTGTAAAAACTCGGGCGCAAACTGAGATAAAATTATTTTGGCACTTACTTCAGTATTTATAGAAATGTTTTGGTGTGCATTTTAGGTAGAAAACATTGGGTGGGGGGCACATTCTATGAATGTGTGTGTATGTGGCTATTGACATACATTCTATAATTTGTTAACTTGTTTGTTGTATAACCACACGGATCCGCAGTCTATAAATCGAATATTCTAGCTTTTGCAACAATGTTCTAGAAATAATCCTATTTGTTACGAGGTATATAATTCACACATTTCCTTACTACGCTCCAATGACTACGCAAGAATTGCAAAGAGATAATTCAGTATAAATATCTAATTTTGCTGTGCAAAATTAATTATCAAGACATGTTTGTATAACACTAGGTAATTCTTCCAGTAAAGCAATATAAACAAAAGTAAGTTTTTTTTCAGAACAACGTGAACATGCCACTTTGTTTTTCAAAGTATTTTGTGTTTAAACATAAAATAAAACGAGTCTGAGATGTATTAAGGTCAAGTATTAGGAAAAATTTTACAATTTTTTAATTTCGCACAAAGCTACTCGAGGGCTATCTGTGCTCGTCGTCCCTAATTTAGCAGTGTAAGACTAGAGGGAAGGCGGCTAGTCATCAACACCCACCGCCAACTCTTGGGCTACTCTTTTACTAACGAATAGTGGGATTGACCGTCACTTTATAACGCCCCCACGGCTGAAAGGGCGAGCATGTTTGGCGCGACGGGGATGCGAACCCGCGACCCTCAGATTACGAGTCGCCGCCTTAACGCGCTTGGCCATGCCGGGCCCATTTTACAATTTTAATGTGTTTCGTAAAACATGAACTTATTGGCGAAATGTATTATTTTCTATGTTTCAAACATATTATCTCGTGGTCCCCAAGAGACTTCCTAAAGCTAAGCCTCATATTAGATTACTTCTCTCTTCAACAATGTTAATACATTTTTTTTCTGTATCGGCAAATGTATTAACTGGAAAATGACGCACAATGAAATTTAGTATGGAATTCTCCTAAATTGCACAGTTGTACGTCTTCGAACTTATACTGCTAGAAATCGGGTTTCAATACCCGTGATGGGCAGAGCACAGATAGCCCTTTGTGTAGCTTTGTGCATAAAAACAAAACAACACAATATTTTGTTGTCGATTATTTCTGAAGTGAGGGCATATAAAACTTTTCGATTACCGACGCACTGATCGTCTTGGTTATTGCAATAAGTGTTTTATTATAAGCGCGTAGAATATTTTCTCTTGTGTATTTTTTACATAAAAATTATGTTGTGTATACTCAAAGTTACGGTGAACGTTAACATTGCGCAAAACCTATCGGCTGAACACAGATTGAAACGAGCCTGCATTTATTGTTTAAACTACACACATGTGAAGTACGTCGTCAAGTCCACACAAGAAGACTGTTGAGAGATGGAAGTTAAACAACTGTGCACTTTAATAAAATACTAAAATACAAAGTCCATTAATAATACGAGAAAGAAGTTAACTCCTAAAAAGGTCACAACGGTTCAGCGACCTCGCACATGTAATGTTTCAAAACCACATGTAAACACACAAGACACGTAGCTAGACTTGCGGGTTGATTTTTCTGCGCATCTATTAAGAGAAAATCGTGGTAAACTCAGATTGTTTGATTCTTTTTGTATAATTTAAAAGACTAAACATTAAATCAAGCTAACTTAATTTTAAGGTATTTCAACACAGCAATTTTCTTGGTAACAACCTGTTAATGCACTTTAAAGAAAGTCGAGAAATCCTCACTGAAAAAATCTAATAATTAGAACATTCGAAAAGTTGTACAAAATTTACCTTAATGAAGAAAACTGGCAGTAGCTAAATTATGTCGTTCGTTTCACGAATATAACGTTAGGTTTTCCTTGTTTTAATATAAAAAACTGATATTTATTTTATACAAGTAATAGTTCAAAAGAAATTCAGCAGTTTCTATGATAATGTTGATCGATACGAGATGTTTTTGTAGAAATTCACCCCTTCTTCAAAGCTTACTACAATAAACTACATTTAAGAGAGAGCAAAAAAGTGTTAGATTTCCTTCTGCATAAAGTGTAATAACAATTCCTGATGGCATCAACACAAACTGCGTCGGAGAAAATCAGTTCAATCTATCTAAACTATCAAACATTAGTCGGTATGAGACAATTTAAGGCACAACTTGTTCTTACGAAGCAAGCTGGTACGATGTAGTTTAAGGCACAATTCAGTCTTTACAAACAAAAACTGGTGTGATAACATTTAATGCACTTAAAACTCTAAAGTCTAGCTGAAGTTTTCACTTTATTTGGGAAAAATAGTTATGTACTTGCAGTTTTTACTTTTAAATGAATTAGAACGAAATAATATGAACTTACTTTTGGATAATCAACGACAGCACCACTCGAAAGAATAATCAGGTCTGACGAGTTTATTTCATCCTGATAAAACAGATGTGCTTAGATCATGTGATAACACTGCGATTTGGAGTTCGTTAACCTTTACCATAAAATTTTACTTGGAAAGGTGTTTTTCTTTTCACCACCCTGGGACTCGAAGTGCTTGATTTTAGTAATTCGATAAACACCTCTTCATTTCATTCTAGTAAACATTCCAGAGTGTTGTTTGCTATGCTCATTACCTATACATGGTGTCTCCCGCCTTAATGGCGACTGTTATGATTTTTGTTTTTGAATTTCTTGCAGAATCAGACGAATGCTATCTGCACTAGCCGTTCATAATTTAACAATGAAAGACTAGAGGGAAGACACAGTCATCACCACCATTCTCAATTCTCGGGCTACTCTTTTACCAGTAAATAGTGGGATTGATAGTACGTTTATAACGCTACCACGGCTGAAAAGACGTACATATTTTGGCGTAACGGGGATTCTAACCCGCGACTCTCAGATTACGAGTCGAGCGCTATAACCACTTGGTCTCGACTGTCTTGAACAGTTCCTTTCATTATGGATTTAAAACAACTACGTTTTATAAGTACCGAATCCAAACAATAAGTTTAGATCACGGGCTAACATTTTTAAGAAAAGGAAGTGTGTGGTAGAGATAAGCAAATTACTAATAAATGGGTGCAGAATACGATCTTGAGCCCTCTCGCTGCTACAAAATTTATGTAGTGGGAATCGAACCCTAACTTATGGCGTTGTAATTCGTTAAACTTTCTACTAAACCACTGTGGAACGAATTTTGATGAAAAGATAAAGTGAAAGTGACAGCCAAGAGCATTTCATTGGATCTATTTAGATGCATTATACCAGTAGCACAGCGTTATGTCTGCAGATTTATACTGCTAGAAACCGTGTTTCGATACCCGTAGTGGGCAGAGTACAGATAGCCCTTTGTGTAGCTTTGTGCCTAATAACAAACAACAACAGTATACATTATCTAAGTTAACAATCGATATCAAATCTGTTACTTGATGATGAAGAAAATATTTTATAATTTATTTGTAAAGCTGTTAAGAAAATATTAAAATATAAAGTTTGACTATTGTTTTAACTTAATTATTCGTAATTTCAAAAAGCAATAAGATGGAATCTCAATAGCCGCGGCATTTGAAATGATTTTAGCCAGGATTAGAACAAATTAATCAATGAACCTTTCTTCCCTCTCATTTTATTAGCAATATATTTTGCGCACCAGCAATACCAAGTTTGGGGCGTAGATAATGTCTGATTCGATTTTATTACTCATCAGAATCTCTACCAGCCTACCCTTAAACTGAAATAATTTTAGACAGGAGTGGAATAAATTAATTTATAAAACTTTGGGCGTGATCAAATAAATATTAAAGTGTTTGTCCTCATGAGCTCAAAACTGTAACCAAATCTCAAATTCGTCAAGAAATAACGAAATTATGAGTTAAAATTTATACTTGGAAACCTCCAAGCCGGTCTATAAGTCGTTATGCCAGGTCTAAAAATTCCTGTTTAAAGTGGAACTTGACTGACTGATTATTATCGTAAAAGTACACATGAAAAGAATGTTCCATAAGTTTAAGTGTAAGCAAAGAGCTTACTCAAACGATGGAAATTATAAAGGCCTAAGACACCAATCCAACCTTTATTTCTAATTTGTTGGAAAGGTCTGATCACATGTTAGTGGTAAAATTTTAGTTTTCGAAATTACATAAATTCGCTTCCTCTTCAAGTGCTTTGTTACAGTTGGAATAAACAAACGTTGCAACTTTACTATTGGCACTTCGGGGTTTAAACTGCACTGTAAATTGTGTTAAATAAGCCCCATCAGAAGATATTGCCCTTCTTAAAATTCATCACAATTTTTTTGTAGTCTGTTCTAAAATAAGTGTTTAAGAAAATTTAAACGAGTACCTGATGGGAGCTATTTCAACAGCGTGCAATCGAAAACACTTGTGAATTTTTATACTTTTTTCTTCAGTGTAATAAATATGCTGAAATATATTATATATATATTACGAATGTTCATTAAAAAGAAGTTAATAATGACTAAATATGAGGTTATTACAGTATAATTTATTGACGCAGGATTTGACTGTATTGTTTTGAAGTGACGTTGAACAAGGCATCAAATAATTTTCATAGATAACTACACTTTACTGTCAAACAGTAATAAAAGTACGTAAGCTAAAACAGTAAATAAAATGGAGAAAGAAAACTAGTTTAATTAAGCTGATCTGTTAAATTTGAAACAAGAAAAGTAATGTTTTTAAGGAGTGAAAAGTAAGTAGGTTCAGTGGTTAAAAAACAATATATGAAGACATTAATTTTTTACTCTTTCGTTTGTTTGGCAAAATTAAATATATTTTTTGTGTTTAATACATATTGATAAAGTTTAACACATTTACACGGAAATGGCATTTCTTAAAGTTTTCATAAGCGTATATCACAAACTTAGTCTTTATATATATATATTGGGTTGAGGAATAATTCGTGAGCGTTTTTTCAAGTTAAAAAAATATATTCATAAATGGAACGCTTTCGCAAAATATTTCATGTCATTTGGTAGATAATATTTTGCTCTAATAGATGGTGTGTTTGATTTTCATATGTCTTTAATTTTTGCTTTCATTTTCAGCTCATTAAATGGAATGTCAAGTGGACAAAATCGAGCATTTTCGACACCATCTGCTTTTCGCATTTAATTTCTTGTAATTTCGTTTAAAACAATGCATACTATATACCTAGGTATTACATGAAATAAAGTATCATAATAAAAGTTTTGGGTGTAATGTGTTCATGCATTGAAGTATTGTATAGTCTTGCATGTAATGCTTGAATGAAAGTATTTAAAAACGCTCACGAATTATTCGTCAACCTAATATATATATCAAACTGTCTTAATTATGAGTTGGAATGATCCAGTCATGACCGTAAGAACCCACGTCATGGATTGTGACGTGGGCGCGCTGTCCGTAATCAGGCCACATGATTATGATTTTTTTAAAATACAATCACAGCAACTCTATCTTCTTGGGCTGGGTTTTCTCAAGCCTTTGAGAGTTTCTGTTCAGAAGACTATGAAGACAGTCCAGTCCCATTGTGGGAAATCATATCAGATGTTGTAATTTTTTAAATCTTTAGTTATTATAGTATTTAGTTCTGTTTTTAATAATTTCAGTTTCTTCGTTATATTATTTCGTTAGTTTATTCTATATAGCCTTATGTCCTTGTTTATCTATAAAATATTGCCAAATCCGCTCATCTCCACAGTCACTTATCCCTTCTACAGCTGTTAATAGCTGGAAGCTCTTATAATCTATCTTATCTAAGAGAAATATACATGCTTATCTTTATGTACATGGTCTCTAACCAGAATATATTGACGTGCTCAAAAGCGACAAAATTTTCTATTTTAACTTGTGTATTGTGTAAATAGGCAGAGCTTTAGATTAACAGGGAAGCCACATGTTATCTAGAAGAATTTTAAAAAAGAGGAGCATAGTAAGCCCAGCACTTCAGACGCCCAACAAGAAAGCGTCGCGTGTGTGCCGAAGAGTGTGTGTGTTTTTCTTATAGCAAAGCCACATCAGGCTATTTGTTGAGCCGAGGGGAATCGAACCCCTTCTTTTAGCTTTGCAAATCCGTAGGCTTACCACTCTACTAGCGGGGGGCATGTCGAAGGGAAGAAAGATATAATCAAAGGCAAAGACATCATAGTTCCAAAAATTATATTCAGAGAGCGAGTCGTTAGGGACGCATTGCTTGGCTAACATGACAAAGGGTCATCATGTC
This sequence comes from Tachypleus tridentatus, assembly GCF_004210375.1. Taxonomy (NCBI): domain Eukaryota; kingdom Metazoa; phylum Arthropoda; class Merostomata; order Xiphosura; family Limulidae; genus Tachypleus; species Tachypleus tridentatus. The sequence continues at coordinate 88,984,446 of NC_134835.1, forward strand.
ATAGTACAACATATCACTAGAGGGCGCTACTAAACTTATGGAGGGCTGAAAATATAGTTCGATACCAGATAGGTGACCATAATGGATGATTGCATAATAGTACCACAAAGTAGAGAACGTGTTTTTAGGCTTTCATGACTCACATAATGCATGTCTTATTGTGTGGATAATTAATAAATAAATCTTTCTAAAAAGGACGCTAAATTGCTAACACTAATTCATTTATAATTAATTCGTCCTAAGATAAACTTATCAATGCTGTTAGGTAAATCAAAACTGACCATTGTCAATGATTTGAATTCTTCTTATAATATATTGCAACATTGTTTCGAAACATGATATAATTAAAATAATAACGAAATCTTACATATTTAAGAGACTCAATCTTTTATTTATTTCTGAAAGAAGCTACAAACAGTTCAGAAATCCTTTCCGTATTTTCACAAGTTTTGTGTAAATTTGGAAGTAACAAATGGCTATATAGAGAATGAATCAAGTAAGTCAATTATTTTTATTACAGATAATAAATTTTAATACAATTAAATCTAGGCGCTGATGACTTCTCCACAATATATTTGTTAAAATCCTAAGGTAATAATAGTGATTAAGTATATGTAAAAATCTGCCTTTGTAAAACGTGTAAATTACTTTGTCACGAAAAATAAAAATGTATTGTATAAAAAACAATTTATTGATGATGTAAAATGTATAAGGTATAAGTTTTAATTGTTGTATGATATAACCCTTTTTTGGTAAATTTAAACATATTGTCGTGTATTTTTTGTATCATACTGAGTAAGATATAGTCCTTTCAGAACGGGAAATGTAATACTTTAGTTCTGAAAGTCTTTAATCTGTTGATTCAGTAAGTTTTAATTTTCGTATTGTCCTTGTAGGACATATAAATGATAAAGAAATTTAATGTCCATTTTTAGGACTCCACCTTTGTAAAACATAAGATAAAGTAACATTGGTAAATTATTTCATCACAAACTAGTGAAATTTTTAATTACTGCGTAATAAAAGTTTTATTTACGAAGTGAATTATTATACAAAGTATAAGTTTTAATTATTGTATGATATTGCCCTTTTTTAGGGCGATTTCAATATATAGTCATGCATTGTATGAATCAGATTGAGTAACATATGGTCCTTTGAGGACAAGAAATGTAATAATTTATTACTACAAATTTTCTATCACTTTGTTGAGTAGAATTTAAATATTACTTGCAGAACTAATTAATGATAAAAAATGTGATGTCAATTATTAGGACTCTGCCTTTGAAAAGTATGAGACAAAGCAACGTGTGTAAATTATTTATTGTATAAAGTCGAACTAGTAAAAGAGTTATTGTATAATAAACTTTTTATTCACGAGATAAACTGTTGTATAAAGTCAAATTAGTAAACGTTTTAATTATTGTATTATACTGCCCTTTTCATGGTGAATTAAATCTATAGTTATGCGTGGCAAAAATGTATATATCATGTTACGTTAAATAGCGTATCATCTCATTGAAAAACACTTGATTGAAAGCACTATTTAACAGAATTTTTAAGAACTTTCTTGAATGTTGTAGAACTTACGAGAATTTTCTAGAACTTTCCATAGTAATATATATTAAAGGGGCTCACCACTCACCACTTCAGTTTAGGTGTAGCTGCCTAAGTAAACACATAGACCTATCTGATTTTAACAGAGATGGCATCGAGAAGCTGCTAGCATTCTCCAGACTCATTCTGCTATTAATATAGCCAATTTATCAAGATAAGAGCGAAAAAGTACTCTGTGACACCATCTGCTAAAATGTGTGAAGCCTACAAGGAATATTTCGGTATACCTGCGAGCACTGAAAAAAACAAAAAACAAAAAAACTCTAGAAGGTAAGACGGACAATTTTTGCGTGAATAGTAAGATGTTATATTATACAAATTTAGACCTTTCAAAATTTAAATATCGTTTAATTTATTATTTTTTTAAATTTCCAATAGTATAGAAAAAACATTTAAATATTTTGTATGAATCTCTTACACATTAGCTGTGGATGAAATAAATTTATTTTTCATAAAAACAATTTTATTTTGCTCTTTTGCAGGATGGTACAGAGGGGAAAACAGAGCCATGAACTTCGTTATTCCAAGAATTTAGCGTGAACCCACTGACCACTCAAGCAATCGCTACTTCTGCTTGTCACGCTTGAACTGCCTGTACCCACTCTGCCAGAGAGAAAGCAGCCATCCTCAGAAGAGAGCAGCAAATCAGAAGAGGAGGTAGACGTTGAAGATCCAGATTACAATTTCAGAGGTACAACTGGTGAGAGAAACCATACAACCCTAACCAAAGAGACCTCAATGACTTGATCAGAGATCTTGGTCTAACAAATTCTGAGCTTTTGACGTTTAGGCTCAAGGAGTGGGATTTGTTAGATGAAAGTGTGCAAGTCCCAAGTCATGTAAATACATGTAAATCTTGATACATATTTTGTTTTATTCAGACCTTATGTAAATGAAAATGTGCATATTTGCCCGTTTTTAAATAGAAAATAGGTTAATTTCTAAATTTCATTATCCAAGTTACAAAAGGAAAGTTTGAAGGGAATAATGGCCATTTTCTGTACTTTTACAACATAAGCAATTAAGAAATAATGCATTCTATCCAGGAACAAAATTTGTGTTACATAGTGAAGTTAAATGTATAAGTTTTAGTTAAGATATCTTCCTTTTAGGACAGAAATTTAAATAACTAATGAATTAGTGTTAAGTGTCGTTTTAAAGACGAATTAATTATAAATGATTTAATGTATGTATGTATTTCCTTGTAGCAAAACCACATCGGGCAAGCTGCAGAGTCCACCGAGAGGAATCAAACTTCTGATTTTAGAGTTGTAAATTCGTAGATTTACCGCTGTACCAGCGGGAGACATAATTTAATGAATTAATTGTAATTGATTTCATGAAATGATTGTTAAGCATTTTTTAAAGAATGGTTTAATTAATTATTAATTATCGACATGATGAGACATGTACTGCATGAGTCATGACCGCCTAGAAACATGCTTATGACTTTGTGGTAGGATTATTTACCTATTAATTAATTAACTAATGAACTTACATTCACTCTATTTTTCAGGATTAGCTAATTAATTAGTGTTAATCGACATTTTTATGATGATGTAATTCATTATATTATTAATAAGACATGCACTGTCTGAGTTATGGCTGCCTATTATGGCGGCCTAAGAACACGTTCTGTATTGTTTTTGTTTTTTGAATTTCGCACAAAGCTACTCGAGGGCTATCTGCGCTAGCCGTCCGTAATTTAGCAGTGTAAGACTAGAGGGAAGGCAGCTAGTCATCACCACCCACCGCCAACTCTTGGGCTACTTTTTTACCAACGTATAGTGGGATTGACCGAACATTATAACGCCCTCACGGCTGAAAGGGCGAGCATGTTTAGCGCGACGGGGATACGAACCCGCGACCCTCAGATTACGAGTCGCACGCCTTAACACGCTTGGCCATGCCGGGTCCAAGTTCTGTAGTTTGTAATACTATTACGTAATCATCCATCATGACCACCTGTCTGATATCGAGCTGCAATTTCAGCCCTCCATAAGTTTTAGCCCTCTGGTGACACTTTGTTGAACTGTGACATAATGACCGCCTGTCATGGCGGCCTAGCAACGGGAACCAAACATTGTAACAACATTTGGAACTATGACCTATTTATTTTTAATGACATCCCCCTCTCCCTCTCTCCGCGTGAGGCGGTATCTTCTCTCCAAGACAGTCAATCAGCGTGAGGCGGTATCTTTTGGGCAGTAAAGTGCAAGACTTATTAATAATAAGCCTGTCTAATGTATGTTGAGAAGCATTCATAAATGATTTTTTTTCTATTCCTGGTAAACTTAATATAAAATAAAATAAAAATGCTTGTGTAGGTAAATATATATTAATTAGATGTTAGTTATTAAAATTTCGGATTTTATCTATATAAGCCGATAGAAAGTTATTACTTTTACTTCCACCCAAGTTAAAGTTCTTCTATATAAATAAAGATAACTCAGAAAAATCTGATATTTCTTCAAGGGAAGAAACGAACAGAAAAAGAACGTCTACGCTTAAGCATCTAGACACGTTCATCTTAGAGTATGTTTTTAATACTTCAGTGAGAATTATTTCTAAGTCTAATTGTCGTATAAAATGACAGGAAATTATCGTAGCATGACAGGACTCTATTTGGTGATGATACGAGGTCTAAATATCCATTAGTAATCCAAGAATTGGTGGAAAGCATTTTTTTTCTCAGTATATCTTGATTTTCTCTGCGCTGAGATGCTGATTTATCATGCTGATGTAACACAAAGATTTTCTCCACAGGGGAATTTTATCAAAGTATATATTTTTCTCGAATAGGAATGATAAGGGGTCGAAATCCCCAAGAATATCCGTTCTGTGGTAGGCCTTCGAGAGAGCAAAAGTATAGAAACTCTTTAGGTGATCTATGACTAAGTATTATTCTTAGTCATTTACTGTTTAAACCTTTTATGTGAAATCAGTAATGACGTAAACTATGGCCAGGTGGATTAAACCATTCGACTCGTATTCTGAGGGTCGCGGGTTCGAATCCCCGTCACACCAAATATGTTCGTCCTTTTAGCTGTGGGAGCGTTAGAATGTTTCGACCAATCCCACTATTCTTTGATAAAAGAGTAGTCCAAGAGTTGGCTGTGGGTGGTGATGACTAGCTGCCTTTCCTCTAGTTTTACACTGCTAAATTAGGGACGGCTAGCGCAGATAGCCCTCGTAAAGCTTTGCGCGAAATTTAGAAACAAAAACAAACAAAAAAGACACAAACTATTCCTAGCCGTTCACTGTTTTTCCTTAAAACATAACATAAGCTCGAAACATGTGAAATACGTAACACCATTCTTGTTGCTACAGAAAAAAAAAAAAGCAGATGCTACAAAGATACAAATGAAGAATCTGTAGAAGCAGGAGTTATATAGCATCATATTTTATCCTATTCAGGGAACACTATTTATTAGAGGGTTTCCGTTTCACGATGCAAATGAAATAACACCTCCTAATTTTGTCAGTCATTGACTGATGTTCTTAATCACACAGTTTCAACTCTTATGACCTTCTTTAGTGATGAACATATTAGATTTCATTTTCAAATGACACTTACGGTAAACTGTTTTTGTTGTTTTATCATAACAAAATAAAAAAAAATGTTTATTTTATATAAAACCTAAGATGAAGGACAATGGGATAGAAAGTAATAAAAAATGTTGGGCAGTAAATAACATGTATCTTTATTGGATGCCTTAGTTGAATATATAGAATCATTTATCTTAAGAATTTGGCTTCATTCATTGGTGCCAAGTTATCGATAAATCTGCAGGTGTGTATTAAAATGTTCATAAAATGGTTGTTATAAATTCAAGAACAGATGTGATTAATAGCTTATTAGTTCTATACGATTACCTAAGTTTTAATTACTGATTAGTTAATAATTTCTTATAAATACGAATGGTTAGTTGTAATTTAATAATTATGCTGCTGTATTTAGGGGAGTCCTGATGAGGACTAATGAGAATTATAGTTAGTTCTATTTCGTTTAAATCAACAGAAATTACTGGTTTGGTTGTGATATATTTTAAATTGATACGTTCGTGTTTTTGATTTGGTGTTTCTCAGATATCCCACTGTGTAGCTTGATGCTTAATTACAAAACACAATTTTGATTTGAGGAATAAATTATTTCATATTTTATATAAAAATTATTGCATCTGCTAATAAAATCAGTAAAGAAGAGAGCTATCTGCTTTCACGTATACATATGATATCTACTATAGTTTCTAACAATTTAGAAATCATGAACTAATTATAGTCTAAGTTTAATAAAGAAGATAAAATACCGTGTTGAACAGACTGATTAGAATTTTTAAAATCGTACCCAACTCAACCCTGGTGAGAAAGTACAGTACTATTCTGTATTATCTTATTTCTAAATCCTTGGAGGAAACTACAAGTAGTTTTTATTTATGCTTCACATAAAGGTTTTATATCAAATAATTGTATAAATAAAATTCTAAGCATGATTTAATTAAAAACCTGGCCGCATTGCTGAGAAAACGTAGTTATACCATACGAATAATACTGCAGATCTATCTACAGTAAAAAATAAATGGTAATGCCAAGAAAAGTTAAACTGATACATCTTTTCTAATATAGCACTGACAAGTCGTTTTTCGTAGTATAAGCTTACTTGGAAAGTAACAACGTACAGCTTTATGGAGATAATAGTAAACCTTAGGTATCAACTTAGTTAATATTCAACAGATGTCTTCTAGGGTTGCTAAGAAGCAGTTATGTTACCATAACCCATGTTTTCTAATGCATATTTATGACACGTCGTAAAAGGAACACTTTCGCCTTCAGCATACGCAGTATTGCTTTTTACTTAAGTGTATTGCGAAGTTATAGTAAAGATAAGTTATTGATACATGTACAAATTACTTAATATCTGTGATTTGCTTACATAAGCTTATATAAAAAGACTATTCATGAAGGAAAAAGAAACAAATAAGTGCAAACATTAAAGAACTGGGCCTTTTTTACCCGCCTTTACGAATATTACGGTTTTATTAGTATAATATTTTATCGTGTTATGCATGTAACAGTAAAAGTGCATTTTTACAATAATATCAGGTTGTTGTTTTTGTCTTTTATTACAGGAGCTTTGCCAAGTGAATTCATATAAACGTCACTACAGTGTTTTGTTCTTTATATAACTTAGCAAAATGCGCCCTATATCATTACTTCATCTTCAGGTACTTGCAGAATGTGAAGAACTCACAAGGGTTCCGAAGCTTCATTGGAGCTGTCTAATCTGTACAGAATACTGTATGTCAAGGATTAGCTTATGATATAATACATTTCTGTTGGTCAATCCTGAGAGTTGTTGCACCACCGTATGTCTGGAATGTTTTTGAACGAGACAAAAGTGATCAAAATCTATTTCTTGCAGTTACTTTCACGTTGACGTCATCTGTTAATTACCGTGCCGTTGAATGTCTAGTAGTCTTTGCTAACCGATTATCTATCCTTGTCTCAAAAACATTATTTTTTCATCTACAACTTTTCCTACTTTCTGATTTTTATTGAAATTTCTGCTTCGTTGTATAAATTGTGAGCTTACTGCCTTTAATTTCCCAATAAATGTTATTCAGCTGCAGTTGATCGGGCCCCATTCAAAGACAGACACAATCTTTACCTTATTTATCTTAATGAATAGTGAAGCGCACAAACCGTGCTTACGCTGTTTATACTAGTGTAATTGTTACACGGGACACATTTCACTGCACGTTTACTTATTGACTTCTGAGTAAGTTCAACAAACAAATAAATTACGAGGTTTCTAATTTCCAGCCAGACAATGAAGTTCACGTTTATATGTCTGACTCCTAGTGCATTAGTTTAGAGGGTGTGATACGATATTTTAGAGAGAGGATCTAGTCTGTGGTATAAATACGAAATTGATTTGAAAAAAAAAAAAAAAGTATTGCCAGAAACCAAGGTGTATAAATCAAAGTTATGAAAAGAAAATTATAAAATTCAATCTATAAATACTCATTCGCAAGCTAAAATGTCATGCATATTACTTATTTCATTGATACATTCTGAAAATGTAGTATAAACTCGAGCCTACGTTCTTTTTAATGCCATGAACTTTAATGAAGCGATTTAAATTTTTGTTTTCAATATATTTAAATCTGAAAATTATAATTCGTGATAGAAATGTCCACTACTGTAGAAATGAGTTACACTGTTAGGCCTAAAGACGCCTACAACAAGTAAAGATTTAAAGCGTAAGAAGTGTACGAAAGGTCTGTAACCATAGGGGATTTTCTACATTTCTTAATTTCAGATATGCGACTACTTACGACGCTGTCAAAGCATGAGAAGGACAAGTTAATCCTGTTATGTCGTAGAAAAGGTTGGACCAAGTGGAAGGAAGGTTACTGCCATTTTTAATGCACGCCATCCATATAGAAAGACCAGAACCACAAAACATCTCATGAAAATAAATTCGCGCCGACTGTCGGATCATTGCCAATGACATGAATGTTTCGCAGTTTTTAGAGATAATGGAAATACAGTCTCCAAACCAGTTTCGAATTATAAGGACATTTTGGAAAACATTTTGTAAAATTTGTTAAAGTGCGTATGGTTGCAATTCTCATAAAATGTTCCGGGAATTTTTTTTTATATTGAATTAGAAGTCAGTTTTGAAACCCTTGTTAAAAATAACAGGAAAAATTGGTTATTAAAATTATCAATTATCTAGAAACAAAACAACTTTCAGGTAAATTTACAGAAGTTAAAGTCTAATGTGCAAGCATATTGGAGAGTGAATTAAATCTGGTCTGTCGTTATTATAAAAAGAGCCCGGCATGGCCAGGTGGGTCAAGGCGTTCGACTCGTAATCCGAGGGTCGCGGGTTCGAATCTCCGTCGCACCAAACATGTCCGCCCTTTCAGCCGTGGGGGCGTTATAATGTGACGATCAACCCCACTATTCGTTGGTAAAAGAGTAGCTCAAGAGTTGGCGTTGGGTGGTGATGACCAGCTGCCTTCCCTCTAGTCTTACATTGTTAAATTAGGGACAGCTAGCACAGATAAATATGCAAAAACCGCTCGTTTGGGTTGAGAAAATATTTTACATAGAAGAGCGAACAACGTTTCGACCTTCTTTGGTCATCGTGAACCTGTGAACCTGACGATGACCAAAGAAGGTCGAATCGTTGTTCGCTCTTCTATGTAAAATATTTTCTCAACCCAAACGAGCCGTTTTCGCATACTTATTTCACTACAAGTGAGTTTTCTCGACATCAGCTAGCACAGATAGCCCTCGTGTAGCTTTACGCGAAATTCCAGAAAACAAACAACAAACATATGAAAAAATATGTAGTAACGAGTGAGAGGAAACTGTAAATATTTTGATGAAATTAAACAATTTCTAAATCAAACGATGGTGATTCATGTAGAAATACAAGAGCACAGGAACTCTGTTATTTGTTACCCTTAGCTAAAGTATTTACAATATAAAGAATCATTTAATCAACATAAATTTGAGAGCATGTCAGTAGAAGAACAAAGTTTAAAAAAGGCGGCTAGAAATAGAAAATTTAAATGATAAAACTGTTGAACCAAGTTAGAGAACAAATTGCATAATTAAGATTCCAGGAATTAAAGAAATTCTTGAGATAACCTAGAAATAGATTTTTCAACAAAATATTTAGAAGGAATGGGTTTAGTGGTCAACTATGCGATAAGAATTATTATGAAAAAAATGTAAATGCACTCGAAATTATATATTTTGGAGGAAGCCAGATGTTAAACCGATCCATGTAAAGTGTGTTCAGACTACGTGACAACAAATCTGGTTACAAATGTAACTCTTCATATTGTCAATAATTTAACCCCGTGTCATCGAATTTAGAAATGAAGAGCTCATACAGTTTTCGAAATACACAAATGATTTTAACACTTTATTAGCTTCATTTTGAATAATACCCTAAAACGAAATTGTTAAGATAAAAGTAATTTACTGCCAGCAAAATAACAATACAATCGATTTTATAGAGAGGGCCCAGCATGGCCAGGTGGTTAAGCTACTCGAAATGTAATCTGAGGGTCGTGGGTTTGAATCCCTGTCACAACAAATATGTTCGACCTTTCAGCTGTGGGGGCGTTATAATGTGATGGTCAATCCCACTATTAGTTGGTAAAAAAGTAACTCAAGAGTTGGCGGTGGGTGGTGATGACTAGCTGCCTTCCCTTTAGTCTTACACTGCTAAATAAGGGACGGCTAGCGCAGATAGCCCTCGAGTGGCTTTGCGCGAAATTCAAAACAAAACAAACAAACTTACATAGAGAGAGAATAATAAAATTCAATCTGAAGACATCAGTTAAGTTAGAAATACCATACATACTACCATTACCATTCTTAGTGATAAACTACGAAACGATAATTCCTCAATATCCTTTTCACCACGTGGTTTGTCTGTTTTGAACAAATACCATGTGATAAAGCCTTCACACACATGACATTCTGAAGCTCCAAGACATCCAGTTGTTTGTTTAAACGGGTGTAAAACCATCTAGCAAACTGAGTAAAACTTCAAGGGATTTTTTTCTTGAAAGATCATCGTTTAGACGCAAATCGATTTCAAAAATTATTGTCTGAATTAAAAGCACTATGAATAAAGAAACATTGCAAAGAAAGAGAAGATAAACAGTATGGATACCAACGAAAAATCTATAAGGTTAACGCTAAATAGCATTTAGCTTATTCATGTGACATACATTTATTGAAAATAATTTTAACTTTTATTTAAATAATAACATTTAAAAAATAATATTTTAAAATAAAAAAACAACTTAAGTATAACCTTAATGAAGTTAGTAGAAACGTAAGGCTTAGGGATGATTTTCTGAGGTTGATTTTTATCTTTTCCTAAGCCCTAGGATTTACACCATTTCACACTAACTAATAGGTTACGACCAGTTCAAGAGTAGGATTCAATGGACGAACCTATTATAACACCGAAATCTAATTTCAGTCCCCTGAAATGAAGTAGAAATAAAAAATATGCATCTTTAAGAAAATATGCAGAACTGTTCTATTTACAAGAACAAATAAATAAAATAAAAATAAAGAATGGAGAAAAACAAATTGTTGTTACTTTAAGAAGCATTTAGCCCGGCATGGCCAGGTGTGTTAAGGCGTTTGACTCGTAATCTGTTCGCCAAACATGCTCGCCCTTTCATCCGTGGAGGTGTTATAATGTTACGGTCAATCCCACTATTCGTTGGTAAAAGAGTAGCCCAAGAGGTGGCGGTGATGACTAGCTGCCTTCCCTCTGCTCTTACAGTGTTAAATTAGGGACGGCTAAAGCAGAGAGCCCTCGTGTAGCTTTGCGCGAAATTCAAAAACAAACAAAAACAAGAATTATTTATGTTATTGTGATATTTAAAAATGTTACACTTTTTTATGGGCAATTAATATTATAAGGAAGTTGGTTTTGTTAAGTTTGTTAAAGATACACAACAGACTATTTGTACTGTGTCTAAGACGGATTTTAGCGTCGTATGTTTGTTTGTTTAAAGTTAAATACGAAGCTACACAAAGGGCTATCTGTGTTCTGTTCACCACGAGTATAGAAACCCTCAGACACGCTGCTATCCCATTGGGAGGGCAGCGTCGTAAACCCTTAAACGTATCGCGGAGCCACTGTGACCGTTTAGATGAGGAAGAAATTTTAAGAATAGAAACCGAAAGAGAAAGATATGATATTTGGAAAAGTGGTGGAAAAGCTCATAGACTTTACAAATAATCTTAGTAGTCAGAATTAGAATATGTTTTATATAATAAAGAAATTGAACATCTCTACGTTTTTCCAAAATGAAAATTTACGAGAAAGGTTGAATGAAGGATATCATAATGATCTTCGTTTCGAACATCAGGACGCGCAACTGATATAGAATAATAAGGTTATTGAACCTTTTAGTAACGCTTTTGTTTTGGATGTTCATAAAAAGTCTGAGAAATAAATACTAATCTAGCCACGCTTATGAATGTGTAAGGTATTTGAATGATTAAGGTATCTGACGAAAGATATCTAAGCACTGTTGATTATTACAAATCTAAAATTTCGCACAAACATTTAGATTTTTATGCTCTTTTATTCTATACTGAAAAGCGAAAATATGTAACATATTACTTGAAGAAATTTTCTCACCCTGGAGGTTTCATAATTTCTGAGGAAAGGCTTAAGCACCTAAAACTGTAAATAAAAGAGCAACTTGAAGAGCTTAAATCTCAAAGTCTGAAAATATCGACTGTAAATTTATCTTATATAGTAAACAGCCGAAACAGAAACTAGATATTAAAAAAATAGTTCTATAATCAACGAAGGAATTTACCTATGGTAACAGAGTATTTGTTAGTCGTGTCTAAAGTTACATTAAGGAAAGAAAAATAAATGTATCAGGTCATCCCATAAGTAATGTCCGAAAATTTAATACAGAAAGTGCATAATCATTTCTGTCTTTGTAGAAGGCTTTAATGACTAAAATATGTAGTAGTGCGTGTACAAAAATGTTCAGACAAATAAAAGAAACTAACCCAACTCCACTTTTTCACATCATTAATCAAATAAATCCTTTTGAAGATGGATGTGTCTGAGGAGCACATTAGACACATGCTTTATGAGTTTAAAAAAGGCAATATTACAGCAGAAACTACACGAAACATTCAAGGTGTTCATGGTGCGAAGTCTCTCAATGAAAGAAAATGTCGAAGGTGGTTTCAGAAGTTCAGATCAGGTAACTACAGCTTAAGTGATGCGCAACGTTCAGGTCGTCCTGTTGAGTTTAATGATAACTTGCTGCTGGCTACACTTGATGAAGATTGTGCGGTAACAGTTGAAGAACTAGCACAGAAGCTTAATTCAACCCATTCAACAGTTCATCGTTATCTGCAACTGCTAGGGAAGGTGTCAAAACTTGGAATCTGGTCCCCCATGATTTGACACAAGCCAACATCAGAGAAAGAGTGGACATTTGCACTTCTCTGTTCTCTCGTGAACGTAACTTACATTTTTTGGACAGGTTAGTGACTGGAGATGAAAAATGGATATATTATAAAAAATGTTAAGCACTGCAGACAATGGCTCAATATAGGTAAACTGGCTAAAGCAAGCCCAAAATGGACCTCCACCATCGGAAAGTCTTGTTAAGCGTTTGATGGGATATTGTTGGTGTGATCTACTTTGAGTTGCTGCAACTCAGTGTAACGATTACATCAGACTTCTATTTTCAACAGTTATTGTGCTTGAATGTTGCACTGAAAAAAAGAGGCCTGCTTTGATCAATCGTAAAGGTGTTGTGTTACACCAGGATAATGCACGACCTCATACAGCAGGGATCACATCTGTAAAGAATGAAGAGTTAGACGGGGAAAAACTTCCACATCCACCTTATTCTCCAGACCTTGTCCGTATCTGATTATCATCTATTTCGAAGTCTGCAGAACCATCTTGAAGGAAAAGGGCTTGAAACACATGAAGATGCCAAAACTACTCTATCTACGTTCTTTTCCTACAAACTCCAATAATTTTATACAAATGACATTCAGAAGCTTGTGAATAATTAGCTGGAAGTAATTAATAATAATGGAACATACATTGTTGATTAAATAACATTAAAAGCGTTTGAATCCTTTTTATTTTTCTGAACATTTTATTACTGCTTGGCCCAGCATAACCAGGAGGTTAAGGCACTCGACTCGTAATCCGAAAGTCGTGGGTTCGAATCCTTGTCACACCAAACATGCTTGCCCTTTTAGTCGTGGGGGCATTATATGTGGCGGTCAATTTCACTATTCGTTGGTAAAAGAGTAGCCCAAGAGTTGGATTGACCATCACATTATAACGCCCCCACGGCTGAGAGGGCGAGCATGTTTGTCGCGTCTCGGGCGCGAACCCGCGACCCTCAGATTACGAAGCGCACGCCTTAACGCGCTAGGCCATGCCAGACCCATAAATTATGGAACAAATTAGATTTTACAGACAACATTTCATAATTTTTTTTTAGCATGTACATGGTTTACAATAGTTTCAACGCTGGCGCTTTCTTATTCTAAGACTTTTCATCGAAAGGTCCATTACATTGCAATGTTGTTTTTCATCATGAAATTTGAAATAATATAAGTATATAAGAATATTTATCTATAATATATTCTAATTTCTAATGCAATCAAACTGTATAAAAATAAATACACGCTAATATTTATTCATATTTTTTTCAACTAAATAATTAAAGTAACAAACAGAAAAGCGTGCTGAGTGAAGAGTTGTGACTAATGTTTCCCTTAGTAATAAACATAGTAGTAATTTGAAAAAGAAACTTAATACTTTGCCTAAATTTCGGGAAAATGCACTAATTTGAAAACAGTCCAAAACGTAAAACCTTTTCTTGTTTGAGGATGAATTTACTTCTAACGGCGTTCACTTGTTTACTGTACATACAGTCATGTGAAAAAGTTAGGACACTCTGTGAAAGCCTGTGTATTTTTGTAACATTTGTGGATATATAGATATTTAATCTCAATTTTAACAATACTGAGATATTATGGGAATATAACTAAACAATTAAAACTGAAGAAAAGACTTTTCAAGATCTTCTGTAAATGTAATTCTACATTAAATGTAGTTTCAAACATTATTTCGTCTGAAGTTCTGTTAGTTAGCTACTGAAACATGTTATTTTTAAAATTATTTTGTCTGAATATCTGGTTAGTAAGTTACCAAAGCAGGTTATTTCTAACATGATTTCATTAGTAGCAAGGGTATTACACTGCCTGCTGAATTGTGAAAACGGGCACTCGTGGCTTGTGGCCCTTGCCGCAAAAATGCTTTTTCCTCTTTGTGGACTTCGATGAACGACATGAGCGGCGGTAAAATCCCACTGTTCGATCAAACAAATATAGGCCAAGGGATAACTGTGGGTGTTTTTCACAAATTGCCTTCTCTCTGGTTTGTTAATTTGAAATTAGAGATGGCTATGCGCAGATTGGTCCTGTGTAGCTTCTTGCGAATATCTAAAATAAACACACTTTTGATCATCATGAAATTTGAAAGAATGTAAGTATATAAGAATATTTATCTATAATATATTCTAATTTTTAATGCAGTCAAACTGTATATAAAATAAATACACGCTAATATTTATTCATGTTTTGGGATTAAAATTCTCACCTCTCAGGGGTAGTTTGTTCTTAAGCTGTTACGAAAAATAGAGATGGAAAAATGCGCTGTTTTGTTTGTTTTAAACTTACATTAAATGTTCTGTTTGCTTTAGATACAGGTTAAATGTCACATTTATTTTAAACCTAGGTTAAATGTCTCGTTTGTATTAAGCCTAGCTTAAATGTCCTATTTATTTTAAAACAAGATTAAATGCCAAAACTCAGGGTGGACTATTTGCAAGTAACTCATTGTGTAGTTTTGCACTGAAACACAAAACAAACAAAAACATATAGAGTCGTAAAATTAAATGTGTATAAGAAACAGCTATAGAAATGTTACATTAAATAGGACAATGATCATAATCAGATGTGTGTTTAAATTACGTTCGGAAGTTAACGTTTATTTTTACCCTAAAAATTTAATGCTTAAGATCTAATCAGTTGTTATCTGATGTAAACTAACGTGTCCCAACTGTTCTGAGGAATGAGTAGACGTTATGCTATAGGTGACTGTCTACTCGTGAAACAGAACATACTAAAAACCAAGGAATTTGTCAAGCTTTGAATATGATTTGAAAAAACAAACACAATTTTTTTTATCGCAACTGTTAACTCTGTGGTAATCAGAGGGTTTGAGGATTGGAGTGTGTCAACTGAAGCTCGCGGACTTCAACGTTTCCGCTTCTCCTTAGATTATTTTTTAATATTATAGAGGTTGGTGTATTCTGAAATGAAATGAACTAGACGAAGTTTTGTTGTTAGAATAGAGAAAGCTATTAATCAAATTTTGTTGTGTATTTGACGATAAACAACAAAAAGCAGAATCACTCAATTAATTTACGAATAAGAAATAGAAGCATAATCAACGAATCTACACTACTTAGTTATTATGTTAAATAACATCATGAACTAAGTTTTTTACTCATCACCATAATAAGCTGTGACAAGATAAAAAATATCTTTTTTGATTCATTATTCTTTGTCTCAGAAATTTCAGTTACCATAGTAATGAAGAGCTCTTAATTTTATCATTTTGTGTAATGGTTTGTTGTTTGTTTGAACAATGTTTACTAATAATCTGTCTTTCTCATGTGTTTTAACTGTTATTAATAGTGTTATTGTTGTTTTTGAATTAAACACAAAACTACACAATGGGCTATCTGTGCTCTGCCCACTAGGGATACCAAAACTTAGTTTTTAGTGGTATGAGTTCACAGGCATTACAACTTGGGGATACTGCTATTAATATGCATTTTGTATGTTATTCTTTAAAATAAGTATTGGACAATTAGCTAACTGCTTATTTGTTAATAGTCAATCAATTTCCACTTTAAACTGGAATTGTTAACTATGCATAGCAGCTCATAGAATGGCTCTGAGTTTTTCAAGTACAAATTTGTAGCTCATAGCTCTGTTATCTCCTAACCAGTTTTATATGTAATTCCAGTCTTGAACTCAAGAGGTCAAACTCTTTCAATTGATATATTTTAACACGCCGAAGATCTGATGGATTAATTTGCTTCAATCCTATTTAAAATAATTTCAATTTGAAGGTAGGCTAGTAGAGATTTTAAGATGTAATAAACTCGGATCAGGTATACGTACGCACCATGCTTGGCATTATTCGTGCACAAATATATATATCTATTAAAAAAGAATAAAAAGTATCATAGGTTAAGTTAATCTAATTCTGCTTAAAAGAATTTCAAATGCTACGGCCATTGAAAATTCCATCATGTGTTTTGTGAAATTTACCAATCAGAAAAACAACTGCATCAATAACAGTAAAATAATCCCTCCAAACCTTTTAAGCTTGATGATGACCTTATAAAACAAAAGTTGTAAATTATACACTCACTTCCTCAGAGGCTCGGCATAACCAGGTGGATTAAGGCGTTCGACTCGTAATCTGAGGATCGCGGGTTCGAATCCCCGTTGCACCAAACATGCTCACCCTTTCAGCCGTGGGGGTCATTATAATGTGACCGTCAATCCCACTATTCGTTGGTAAAAGAATAGCCCAAGATTTGGCGGTGGGTGGGGATGATTAGCTACCTTCCCTCTAGTCTTACACTGCTAAATTAGGGACCGCTAGCGCAGATAGCCCTCGTGTAGCTTTGCGCGAAATTCAAAAAACAAACAAACACTTTCTCAAATGTTGGGTCTAAGTGGGTACATGCTGAGCTATCCTATAATTCTTAAACATGTGTTATTTTATCAGAGTCGTACAAAGGAATAAGAGCTTCCCAAGTTTCTTCCATGTTTAATAATATAATATGATAAATACAGCGTAACTACCATAACGATTGCCTCAGAAAATGAGGACCGCTTCGTTCAAACATATGATAAAATGGCTCAGCATGTACTCACGTGACATCACAGATTTGAGAAAATGAGTATAAAACACATGCCATTTAGAACTTTTGATTTACCATCAGTAACACATAATATTTATTATTCTCCTATTGTTGATGCACTTGAGTGAGAAATATTTGCATAGCCTGAAGTGAAACTTCATAACTTGTTAGCAGATGAGCAGTTAGTAATTATTATTTTTATATTATTATAGTTCTATGATCGTAACGTATCACTTGGTTCACCAGCCGTCCTGGAATACAAACACTTACCTGGTTCACCAGCCGTTCTGAGATACAAACACTTACCTGGTTCACTAGCCGTCCTGAGATACAAACACTTACCTGGTTCACCAGCCGTCCTGAGATACAAACACTTACCTGGTTCACCAGCCGTCCTGAGATACAAACACTTACCTGGTTCACCAGCCGTCCTGAGATGCAAACACTTACCTGGTTCACCAGCCGTCCTGAGATGCAAACACTTACCTGGTTCACCAGCCGTCCTGAGATACAAACAATTACCTGGTTCACCAGCCGTCCTGAGATACAAACACTTACCTGGTTCACCAGCCGTTCTGAGATACAAACACTTACCTGGTTCACCAGCCGTCCTGAGATACAAACACTTACCTGGTTCACCAGCCGTCCTGGAATACAAACACTTACCTGGTTCACCAGCCGTCCTGAGATACAAACACTTACCTGGTTCACCAGCCGTCCTGAGATACAAACACTTACCTGGTTCACCAGCCGTCCTGAGATACAAACACTTACCTGGTTCACCGGCCGTCCTGAGATACAAACACTTACCTGGTTCACCGGCCGTCCTGAGATACAAACACTTACCTGGTTCACCAGCCGTCCTGAGATACAAACACTTACCTGGTTCACCAGCCGTCCTGAGATACAAACACTTACCTGGTTCACCAGCCGTCCTGAGATACAAACACTTACCTCGAAAAGTCATTCTAAAATTTATAAATCGCTTAGGCTTAGAGATCTTTTCTTTCAAAATCCTAAGAATGGTTTATCTCAGTCAACACAGTTATAATTATTTTACATTTCATTGCACAAATACAATGGACATAGATAAAAGAATACTATTTGACTTCTACTTGTTTAAAAATAAAAATAAACTCTTGGTGAAAGATTTTCATTTACAACTTAATTCTATTTTCTTATTTCATAAGGATATCGAATTTTTATGAAATCTCACTCTGCAATAATATATACTCTAAAATAAACAGTCAAATAACTAAGAGCTTGAAAATTTTTTTTTAAACATACGTAAAAGCAAATATTTATACATTAATAAAGGTAGAAGTTTTGCCTTTTAAAACACTAATACAAAGAAACATTTGTAAAACAGTAACTTATGACTCAAATAAACTTATGGAAAGCAATAGATGAAAGAGCAGTAAGTTGGAACAATCAAGTCCCTTAGCAGATCCAGAGATGATTTGTAATAGTTTCAAGCACTGGCGAGAGATGGCTACAGAATTATTACATAATAACGAAGGTAAGATAACTATCAAATGTAATCCCTAAATAATGATCGCAAGAGTGGCGAACCTAAAAGTAGTCTTGTGGGAGGTAATTTGAAAATTTGTAGGCAAAATATTTGCATTTCAGAGGGAAAAGGGGAAATCTGGAAAATCCCAGTTAGAGACCGAAGCAACTAAACTAATCACATAGCAACATCATTAGCTCGAATATCAGAGAAGTAATTACATGTCAAAGTACATGCTATGTCATACAATATAATATTAAATATATTTTACTAAGTCTAGGTTCACTATCGACCGTCTTCTATTGTGACAGAAAATACTTCCACGTAAAAAAACAGCAACAAATGAAAACTATATAATCATTATAAGACATACCCTTTGTTTCAAAGACAAAAAATGCTTATAGCGATCCACAACTCCAGTGCCAATACCAGATTAAGTATCTAAGAAAACCGCAACTACAAAAGTTTTATTTGCAATAGTGATATAAGTTGATTGTTCAAGTTTAAATAAGCAGCTTAAGGTACTCAAAGACAAGTTTGACTTGGAAAGAGATAAAAAAAGTATTCAAAGGATCACTTAAGATGTTTACTAACCACAAAATTAAGAGTGTTGGTTATACTAGATAAAAAATAGCCTAGACGATGACATGTTAAATGATGAAAATCATTGGAATTCGGAACAGGAATGAAATTCACATGTTTTCATGAAGGTTAACAGCAGTCAGTAACTTGACTGTTATTCAACATGTTGAAGATGATATTGCAAGAGAGACTGTTTAGGTGGAGTAAAAAGGGCTAAGTAAGAGAACAATTGCCAATTGTCAAATATCTTTGGTGAATGACAACGTTAAGTTAAGGCGTGTTAAAAGGGTTACTTAGTGGAACATTAGCCAGATCATCATGAGGTAGTGGTGTAACATGTATCAAGAAGAATATTCAGTGCAGGTACTTATCTTTGTGATGACGAGAAACCAACTTGAAGAAAAAAAAATGTATCTCAGGACGGCTGGTATGGCTATTAACACGTTTACTAATAAAGCAGAGAACAACGTTTCGACCTACTTAGGTCTTTAGCTTGAAGATGACCTAGGAAGGTTGAAACGTTGTTCTATGTTTTATTAGTAAAAGTGTTAATACCCATACCAGCCGTCCTGAGATACAAACACTTACCTGGTTCACCAGCCGTCCTGAGATACAAACACTTACCTGGTTCACCAGCCGTCCTGAGATACAAACACTTACCTGGTTCACCAGCCGTCCTGAGATACAAACACTTACCTGGTTCACCAGCCGTCCTGGAATACAAACACTTACCTGGTTCACCAGCCGTCCTGAGATACAAACACTTACCTGGTTCACCTCCTGGTTACAAACAGCCGTCCTGAGATACAAACACTTACCTGGTTCACCAGCCGTCCTGAGATACAAACACTTACCTGGTTCACCAGCCGTCCTGAGATACAAACACTTACCTGGTTCACCAGCCGTCCTGAGATACAAACACTTACCTGGTTCACCAGCCGTCCTGAGATACAAACAATTACCTGGTTCACCAGCCGTCCTGAGATACAAACACTTACCTGGTTCACCAGCCGTTCTGAGATACAAACACTTACCTGGTTCACCAGCCGTCCTGAGATACAAACACTTACCTGGTTCACCAGCCGTCCTGGAATACAAACACTTACCTGGTTCACCAGCCGTCCTGAGATACAAACACTTACCTGGTTCACCAGCCGTCCTGAGATACAAACACTTACCTGGTTCACCAGCCGTCCTGAGATACAAACACTTACCTGGTTCACCAGCCCTCCTGAGATACAAACACTTACCTGGTTCACCAGCCCTCCTGAGATACAAACACTTACCTGGTTCACCAGCCGTCCTGAGATACAAACACTTACCTGGTTCACCAGCCGTCCTGAGATACAAACACTTACCTGGTTCACCAGCCGTCCTGAGATACAAACACTTACCTGGTTCACCAGCCGTCCTGAGATACAAACACTTACCTGGTTTGATAAGGATTTTGAAAAAGCTGAAAAAAACTTTAATTTTTCATTTGGTAGTAATTATCAAATTTCATGAAGCCAAGGTATGTTTTAAAGTTGGAGGCAAACATGGTGGTAACACCAAAAAACATTTCAAGCTTGGGAAATAGGAGTGTATTTTATAAGAATAAAGCATAATGAACTACAGCTTGCCAGTTTTTGAGAATGAATGTAATATTTAATTTTAGTACAGGATATCCTGTAGCTATAAATATTTTTTATTAAAGCGTTGCGTTAGGTGACAGTAAACAATGTAACTTAAGGTAATGAGATTCCTGTATTTAGGATTCCACCGAGATACTCGTATAAGAAGTTATTGGGTAAGCCAGTGGATGAGAAGACAGTTAAGCAGACTGAACCAGCATCTCACTAAAACTATAAAACAAAGCAGTCTCATGAATAGTCAAAAAAGAAGAAAATATCGGCTCAGAGGAATACTTTTCCAATATGAGTTTTGAGAATTTCAAAGTGAGAGTTGACAATATAGAAAGAACTAGATGAAAGCTATACAATGGATTATCTAAAAGGATAGGTGTCACAGGTATCAAAACCAGGTTTCTAGTATTATAAGTGCGAATACATACCGTTGTGCCACTGGGGGGGCTAGTGAAATAAAACATGTACCAACCACATATTTCTCAACTTATATACAATACTGTTTAGTATAATTCAAAATAAACTTCTTGTACCATCATGGAACTAGACAAACTTTTAGTAAACGTTAAAAGTATATTATACACATGAAATCAAGTTTTTAACAGAGTATTTACACAAAACACTTATCCGTGAATTTTCGAAATGTTTCCTGGGTTATCACAATAATGTGTGATTTTTTCACTAAGAATGATTATATTTCTTTTCATTTAAAGTTTTCATATTTGTCTTACATAACTTTTAGAATCTTCTAAATGTATATCAAAAATGTTTTTATGCAAATATTTATATTTTATATCCTATTCTCTCTACTTTAATACTAACTGTAACGTAATAATCAATGTATAGTGAAATGAAAAGTTTAAAAATATTTTTCTTTGACTGCGAAATTTATTTCACTTTTTCAAATTAATTATTTTCATCTGTTAACCGTTTCATGCTTCCTTGTACTAATTTTAACAACTTCTTTTTTCATATGATTATTATGTTTATTAACTACTAAGAGTTACGTAAAACTATGTATACTCATGTAACTCAGGTGTGATAATTTAATACACCATTTTGATGTTTTTAGTTTGTTTATTTGGAGTAACGCACAAAATTACACTATAGGCTCTTTGCTGTGACCATAATGAGCATCGAAACCTGATTTTTATCTTTATAAGCCTTCAGACTTATCACTGTGTTATTAGGGATGTCCGTTTCAAAAACATTATTTTAGTTATATAGGGTAGCTTGGAAACTATGTATATGTACATTTAGATTATTGTTTTGTTATTTGTAATGATGTTTCTTGAAATGTGAGATTGCATATAAATTCACACAAATATCAGTTCTTAAGAATATGCATACAGGTCATGTTCTCAACTTCATGCGTACTGGTCAGTCCTCAACAGTATCCATTCAGACTAGTCTCAATAATATGCATAAAATTCAGTTCTCAATAGTATGTATACAAGTCAGTTCTCAACCGTATGATTGTCAATGAAATATTTTTGAAGAATTATAATAGCTGCTATTCACATATAACTCATTCGGTCGTGTACAGATGCACATAATAGGTTCATATCTGAACTTTATTTCATAGGTCATTATAATGCTTCTCTGAACGGATGATCAGTAACCGCCATTGATCTTTTATTTTGAGCTATTGATCCATCTGTTGTTAGCAATTTAATCAGTCCATTTATAACCCTCCTTGTCCGATTATTGGTGTGAGCAAAGCCACATCGGGTGTTCTGCTGTGTTTACCGATGGAAATCGAATCCCTGATTTCAGCGTATAAATCCGCAGACGTACCGCTCTCTCCAACGGAGGACCCGAGTATTGGATTCATCATTACACCAGTTAGCAGTAGTTCTTTTTTTTCCTAGTTAAGTCTAACTTTTAGATTATATTTCGCATAATTTTTATTAACTGAATGACCACTAGTAAGTTTAAGGACTTACAACACAAAAATCCTAGACTCGATTGCCCGCGGGGGGGACAGGTCATGGATAGCCCGTTAATTAAAAACAAGAAACTACTTGGATTATCTTGTTCATTGTTTAGAATTTATTTATTTTTTCACTAATTACGATAAATTATGTGAGTGGACGCCTCGTCCAGACGCACAGTCATATAGTCGAAACAATTTGTTGAAGAGTGTTATTAACAAGAGTGGTTTGGATTTTTGAATTTCGTGCAAAGCTACACGAGGGCTATCTGCTCTAGCCGTTCCTAATTCAGCACTATAAGACTAGATGGAAGGTAGCTAGTCATCACTACCCAGCGCCAACTCTTGGGCTACTCTTTTACCAGCGAATAGTGGGACTGACCGTCACATTATGACGCACACACGGCTGAGAGGGCGAGCATGTTTGGTGTGACGGGAATTCAAACCCGCGAATTACGAGCCGAGTGCCCTAACCACCTGGCCATGCCTGGCTATTAACAAGAGTGATAGCTTAGCTAATTTTTGCCATCTATATCTCGGACTGTTTTAATCAGAACTATCACATGTTTTGAGTAGGTGTAGTGTACTGGACTATTATATAACATACCACGTTTTGAAGAAATCATTTTAATAATACCTGAGATATATTCAATTTTCGTTGGACTTCTTTTTTTTCGCATCAAAAGTGCACTAATACATCTTTTTAACCTACAGTTAGGAATCTTGTTTGGTTTAAATATAAAACACTTGTGCAAAGTTATTCAACAAAAACCGTTGATATATGACGTAATTTGTTTGTTTGTTTTTTGCTCACGCGTACACAAAAAGTCGCTTGAGATATTCGTCTCACATTTTTACTACGATTTCACCTAAGAGTAAAAGTGGCCCGTTTTTAGTTTTTATCATTCGAATTACATTACGACCAAATTTAATAAGTTAGTTAGTTATCACCATTAGATTCCATCTAGGAACATAGGGCCGCAATCGCTTGCGGATTCTTCAACAAGTATTTAAGTTAGTAGGTTGTTAGCCCACTGCACCGAGCCGTCCCTAATTTAGCAGTGTAAGATTAGAGGGAAGGCAGCTAGTCATCACCACCCACCGCTAACTCTTGGGCTACTCTTTTACCAACGAATAATGGGATTGACTGTAACATTATAACGCCCCCACGGCTTGGAGGGCGAGCATGTTTGGCGCGATGCGGGCGCGAACCCGAGACCCTCGGATTACGAGTCGCACGCCTTACGCGCTTGGCCATGCCAGGCCAAATTTAATAAAATTATCCTAATTAAGACCGTTTGCCATCACACACTATCAGCTTAAAAAATTACCATAAATAGTAATCTTTGATACGTCTTTACAGATTGCATGTTTTTTGGTTTGAATTTCGCGCAAAGCTACACGAAGGCTATCTGTATTAGCCGTCCATAATTTAGTAGCGTAAGACTAGAGGGAAGGCAGCTAGTCACTACCATCCACCGTCAACTCTTAGGTTATTTTTTTACCAACGAATAGTGCGACTGACCGTTACATTATAACGTCCCTACGACTAAAAGGGTGAGCATGTTTGGTGTAACGTGGATTCAAACCCACAGTTTTCGAATTAAGAGTAGAGTGCTTTAACCACCTGGCAATACCAGATCTGAGGTGATGATACTGTTATTCTACATTATATGGCGTCACTATAAAGGAAGCCATTAACACTGTTTGGAGAAGAAATCTATCACCATATTTTATTAAAGAATTTCAACTGGTTTGTAAAATAAAGGTGTGTTGTCAATAATAGGGTGGGTTACTGTCGTAAAAGTATCACGATTAGAATAATGAAAGAATAGTATATTATAAATATTATACTAACACACGTCTACATAAACTTTTATGTAAATTGAATGACAAATAAACTGTTTATAAACAAATAACCAAACATAGGAGGGGCAGAAAGTGTTCGTGCATATACTTTAATGGTCAGTTGTGTAGCCTTTCAGGTGAATTATTTGGCGCAATCTCTCCTCATAGCCCTCCATGATCGTTTGACAGTACTCGACTGGTATTTTCTTCCATTCTTCTTTACAGAAGGCCTCCAACGTTTGCAAGTTTTTCGGATGAAGCTGATGAACCCTGGTCTTCAACTCATTCCAAACGTTTTCAATTGGGTTGAAATCGGGTGACTGCGATGGCCACTTCAGAACGCTTATATGGTTCCTCTGCAACCAGGATTGCACATATTTCGATTTTGCTCAGGGTCATTGTCGTGCTGGAAGATCCAACGACGCACAAACCGCAAGTTCCGAGCATCATTCTTGATATAAGTGCCTAATATATCAACGTACTCTTCTTTTTTCACGATTCCGTTGACGCGGTGAAGGCTGCCTACACCAAAAGGGCTGAAGGAACCCCATAGCATGATCGAACCATCTCCGTGTTTAACTGTAGGGACGGTGTTCTTTGGAAGATTTCGTTTCCTCTTCTCACGGAAAATATAGCGAACATCATTGTGGCCGAAAAGCTCGATTTTAGTCTCGTCTGATCAAAGAATACTCTTCCAATAGGTAAAGCGTTTTATCTACATGCTTTCTTCCATACCTCAATCGTGCGTCTAAATGAACAGGCTTTAAATATGAAGTTCTACAAGGACAGCATGCTTTGAACCCAGAAGAGCGTAATATGTTCGTAACTGTAGATGTGCTTACTTCAAGCCCAGTTTCCCTTATCAGTTTCTGCATGTCATTACGTGTTAAACGAGGGTTCCTACTAACTTCTCTGAGAAATTTCCTCTTGGTTCTCTCTGGAATTTTGGTAGGGCGTCCGGAACGAGGGAGGTCAGCAGTTGATCCTGTGAGCTTAAACTTGGAAATTATGCTTTGAACAGTAGATTTCAGCACATTAAGTTGTGTAGCAATACCGGAAAGAGACACACGAGACTTGTATTTTACAATAATTCGGTTTTTTAAATCACTGGACAGTTGTTTCCTGTTCGCCATGATGGCCAAGCAGATAATGACGGAGACGGCACTAAATTGCCGGAAGTAAATTTTTTGCTGGCTAAATTCCAATAATTATGAACCCAGTATCTGGTTCTGGAATGGTATAATGTAGTTTATTCGCCAAACTAAACAAAATTGTTACTGAAATATCAGTTTTTTTCACACGTTCTGAACTGTACGAACACTTTCTGCTCCTCTTATTTTTGGTTATTTGTTTATAAACATTTTATTTGTCGTTTAATTTACATAAAAATTTATGTAGATGTGTGTTAGTATAATATTTATAATATACTATACGTCTATTAGCCTAATCGTGATACTTTATAAGTTATGAGCAAAAAACCACTCGGGACGCAGGGGTACGAACACTTTCTGTCGTAAGTTTAAATGTATAAAACTATATTTTAACCCTCTTTCCGGTTACATCTTCATTGACAAATGTAACGCTGATTTTTTTACTTTTATATACCTTTCCTTGTTTTTACACAAATAATTTTAGGTATTTCATCTTTGACTCTTTATAATTGAAATCCCATAGTTTTCTGGTATGCATGGGCCTACTAGCCTTACATACACCGAAAAGAAAGAATAAGAAGAACTTAGTTTTCTTTTATTGACAAGTGAAACATAGACTACAAAATTTAATAAGTTTATTTTGGTGGTAACTATGAACCTATTTTTAATCTGCAAAGTTTATTCATATATTTTACTCTTTTGTTTTATAAATGTTTTATTACTGTTATTAACCCACTCTTCGAGCATATATATATATACAGATATATTGTAAACCATGAAAAAACCAGCAAAGTGAATAATAGCTTTGTACTCAAAATTCTAAAATCACAAATAAAAATTATATTGATAATTTAACAAACACCTGTGTGCAATGGCAAAAAATATGACTATTTTGTGAGGTAGTGGTGTATTCTGTCAGACCCGAAAGTCTAGTGACCTAAGAGGGTGCGTGTTTGTGTGCTTTCTTATAGCAAAGCCACATCAAACTATGTGATGAATCCACCCAGGGGAATCGAACCCCTGATTTTAGTAGAGTAAATCCGCAGACTTACCGCTGTATCAGTGGGGAACGCCTAAGAGGGAGGTACATGGATGTGTAGGGGATGATCTAGGGATCCTAAAAAAAAGGACAATCCGCACGTTTTGGTCATGCTATTTCATCATTGTTGTAATACACTTCGTATCCCTGTAGCATGTTTGCACTTCAATCAGAAAAAAATCTTCATTTCTTATTGATCTTAAATGGTTCCTCTCCTTTGCATTGTGAAGATTCTCACTACGCCGAATCGCCTTCGTTCTGATGGGAAGTTGTTGAATACATCCATAAGTTTATCGTTCCTGTACTCAGAAGCACTTTGCTTTGGGTGCTTGACAGCACTTTCTCCGCTGAAGCTTCTCTAGCATTTCTTTCTGCTAATTGTTAAGCATTTAGTGTGCCATCGTGATCGTATTTACACCTGTTACTTTACATTTACAGGTTAACTTTGAATCCAGTCTCGTCTTCATTTCAATAGGAACAAACATTTAGAAATTCTAACTCGTAGCTTTAGCAGTTTTTTATAGGATTCACAAAAAGTTTGGAAATGGTAAGCGTTTCAAAGATAATGTACAACAACAAAGTATTGATTCTTTTCCCAGTTATGATAAAAACAATTATCCAACTCTACTAACAAAAGTCAATCACTATTTCTTTGGATGTATTCAATTAAAATGCATACTGATGTAGAATGTACAGAAGAAAAACAACAACATCGTTCTAACAAACTGTTTCTGCTTCCTTTAAGTAGATTTTATTATAAATAAGTGGAAAGAAGATGATGAGAATAAAGTTATGATTGAAAACATTTGATAAATACTGTTTTAGTTCTATATATATATTAACTTATAACACGTTAATATTTAAAAAATAAACAGTTATTGGGTATTGTAAATATGTGCTAACAGTGTTTCTTTATGTGAGAAATTTTGCTCCAGGATGTTTAACATCAGGCATTTGAAGATTATAAAATAAAACTACTCTTTTGTTGATCATTTTTGAGAAATTTTTGCATATGTTTACTGTTTAAATAAAAGCAATTTATAATATCAAACATTCGCAGTTTGAATAAAAGCTTCAACCATCACACAACCAAGTATTGGACACATTTTGAAGAAAGTAACTAACTATTATAATTTAAAAATACTCATTTGCACAACATTTACAATTTAGTACTTAATACCATCCATTAAACGAACGAGGAATATAAAATACCCACTTTTTATTGTTGTCGGATAAAATATTTTGAAGAAAAATTCATTATTGTTATTAGATTAAAACATTTAAAACTACTTGGTTTTATCACTTGTTTTCAAAATAAACATAGAAGAGGACAGAAGATAAAAGTTTTAACTTGGGTCTCAGCAAATCATTTATCAATCTTGTAAAACTCAGCAAGAGGAAGCTAGATAGTGACATTAAGTATGTAATGTTACTCCTAAATTTTTCCATGGTATCTTTTATAACAACAGTAAAACGGAACCTAACATTCCAAAAGGAAGAGCGGCTTTAAAGTTAAGGTGATTTAAGAAAAATCAATATTTTCTTCGGTCATTATATCACAATATAACAATTTTCTTAAATGCTCTGAGCTGCCTTTTTACTTTAACCATAAGATTTAAAGTGGTAATTATGTTGGCCTTAGGTTATCGAGAAATAATCTCAAAAACTACTTTCGTCTGTGAAGAATATTAGTGAAAGTTTTCTTGTTTGTATAATATCTTTTTAGTTGTTTTTCTACTCTGACTAAGTGTTTACTATTATTTCGTACAGTAATGTTCGCCACAAGAATAAATTCTAGGGAAAAAATATTTAATAGCTATGGTCTGGTATTGATACAGGAAAATGAACATGTTTCGAGCAGTCAGACTGCTAAGTGTTTTTACACAATCGACTGTTCCATCCATCTTGATTAACTTTCCTGTCACGTGAGGGTAGAGAATAACATTCTTAACAGTATATCATTAATTTTATCTTACCTTGTCCACAAAAATGATATTTTTTTTCATCAAAACAATTACACAAACCTATAATCAAATACGAAATAAAACGACACAAATCGTAAAAAGTACTTTTCTCGCTTTAGACCTTGATGCAACTCATCTTAAAAGCAGTTATTTATTACAGAAACCAAATAAACCCACCATTAGATAGATATTGTCATCTGGAGGTGGAAATGAAGAAGTGTGTAATGAATAGCGTCGTGTTGTTTATAAGATGGACATAACGTAATTAACAGGCTTTCCCTGAAAATAAACTTACATTATGTTTTGGTAGTTTGTACTTTTTCTAAGTTTGTTAATACGTCTATGTCCACTTCTTTTTATCTATTTTTCTTGTGGACCAGTATTGTCATTTGGTGGATCAGCGGTAAGTTTGTACACTTGCAACGTTAAAATTGAGAAAGCTCATTGTATAGCTATGTACATAAAAGAACAGCAATGAAATTAATTTTCATGTTAGTGTTGTAAAAGTATACATCTCAAGTACAATAAGCTAGTAATCAATTTGTACTTCATATCTTGTTGAAATGTGGCTGTTTTCTAGGAGTTTATAATTGTCATTGGCGATATAGAATTATATAAATTTCAATGGTACAAGACCTAAAATAATATGCATATTTCACTCACTGCAGATTTTTTTCAATGAGTTAATTATATTTTCAAAACCTCGTTGTTTTTGCTCTTTTCGTTTTTGTTTTATTTTTACTGTGGTTTCTAATGACACTTGAAAAGCTTTAGTACTATGCAAGAGTTTATATTATAACTTACACAGACGGCCAATTAACATCAAGTCAATGTAAGGCTAATGCACAAAATAAAAGAACGCGTGGTAGTGGGATGCCCATTTGACAGTCTGAAGATCATCAAATGTTTCCATAAACGAAGACAAGTAACTGATCTGGCAGGTTTGTAGATGAACAGTTGTTCTTGCATGTAAGTCGATGAGCAAATGCCCCGATGTTATTAAACACAAAGCTGTAAAATGGAGTACCTTTATTCTGTATACCATTGGTATCGAAACCCGGTTTTTAGAGAGTATAAGCACTAATAGTTAATCCACTAGGCGGCGCTGGCATGATGAGCTCTTGCATCAGTATATGCCCTGGAAGGAATGTTACTCAATAATTATTTTGTTCAGTCCTCGGATCACTATTTATCCTGATAGACAAATAATTATTTTGGGAGTATTTGAATGCGTGTGTGTTCCAAAGTGTCCATGAATCAATAACACACTTTTTCGGTGTATTCTGTAGAAAAAGAGCTGTTTTGGGTTAAATGTAGGTTACTAGCCTCTCTAGCAAATTGGTATATGAGTAAAAATACAACAAAACTGTTCTTATTTACCAAATTCTAAGAACCTATGAGCGAAAACAAAATACAATACGTTATTGTATGTTACACTATGTCTACCATATCAGTTGCTTAATACCAGGGATTACCGGACCAGTTGGGATACGGTAAACATATTAGTGATCTAGGCGTTATATATACATCATAAATCTTCATAATCAATTGTTAAGCGTGAAACAGATTAAGAACATTGACTGTAATTATTACCAGTTCTAATTTACGTTATTTAGAAATCACATTTTAGGGTAAGAATGAATAACAAAGTACTTATACAATATTATTTACATTTCTCTCATTTACAAGAACTGGCGAAAATGTATATATTATAATACATAAAACTTTAATTGAAGATCTTCCATCAGAACCGGCAATGTTCTACATCTTTGTGCTGTTACTTTTCTGGCATGAGCGGACTTTATTTATTTTCCTTTTGTTGTTTGTGGACCGAAAGAGACAATTGAGCAGCACTGGATCTTGAAAGTTACACTTGATATGCAGTCGTTGATGGATGATTTCACGAGAAGGCTATTAAGGATGTTTTTCATTCAAACCAAAAGTACCAGAGATGCTTTTAAAGAATGATGTATTTGAGCAATACCATCCAGATGAAAAACAACAACAGTGCTCTTCAACCCATTCTTATCTTATTTATACAGTATCTTTTTCACGGAGTCTATATAAGTTCTCGGATTTCCTCTGGATCTCTGTCGTAAATATCGAAGCATGTACGATGTAATTTGTTGCCTGTTATTTATGAAGTAATCCAGGCAGCTTCTGAATTTTGCAGTGCACAAAGAAACTGTTCCTTTTCTTTTCCTTGAAAATTTTAGGGATAAAATATAAAGCAACTTATAAGAAGGTATACTGAACGTTCTTTTCATACAAAAGATCTTACTTAAGTTGCTCGAATTGGACAACAAACGCATAATTATCTTCATACAACCATCTTTGAGAGCACGTGATGTTTTGTTTTTCATAACTCTCAACACAACAGATCCAACTTAATAATTAAACTAACCAAGTGCTTAATTCAGAACCATTTCTTGCTTAATTGAGTGTACGTTTTTTTTTCACATTTCTATTTGTCAGTTTAAAAGACTAAATGCATGAGAACAAGTTGCTATATTTAAGCAGAACATGAGCTTATTAGAGTTTAACTAGCTAACGTGTCAGAGCCGAGCCAGTACTCACTGTGTTATAATTTTATGATTTAAGAAAATAAACTTATTTAAATATCGAATATCAAATTAAATCACTGTTTGTTCATATTAGTACAGTTATAACATAATGCTGATTTGACTGGGTAGGTGCTTTAATATTAAGAGAATCCCAGGGTTTTTCTCCACCCCAAGTATTGGTTTGGTTTGGTTTGAATTTCGCGCAAAGCAACAAGAGGACTATCTGCGCTAGTTGTCCCTAATTTATCAGTGTAAGACTAAATTGAACTTTTGGACTACTCATTTACTAACGAATAGTGGGATTGACCGTGACATTATAAAGCCCCTACGGCTGAAAGGGCGAGCACGTTTGGTGTGACGGGCATTCGAACTCGCGACCCTCGGATTACGAGTCAAGTGCCTTAACCGCCTATGTGATTACTCAAAACCAGTTTGGTGATTTAAACGTTTCTGATTTAACAGAGCTTGCGCTTCTGTCATGATACTTTGTTGGTTTAACTTAAATTGTGCTCATATCTAAAAGTATTAGTGGGTTGAACTTATCAGATGTTACGATTATTTTAGCAGAAGTTGCTAATGTAGCTAAGTATAGGCTTGCTTCTGTATAAGTTTGTTTCTGTTACTTTGTATTCATACTTACGTTAACACTGATGGTTCAGCTGAGTAGATGTAATACCGTGTTTAGATTCTGTGACCTTATTTTTCGTATGTTCATTTTTATAACCAACGATCTTTTCAATGATATATCCTGCTTCTTATGCCCATATACACAAAATGATACATAAAACGTCATCTTCCATAGTTACCAAACAATAAAGTAGCTCTTGACCATTAATAATACCAATATTTCCAAACAAAGATATTGTAATAATGAAATCAATGATCAATTTTTGATGAATAAAACAAAATCTTTCTTCATTCACTTACTTCCCGCACACTATCTAATCATCAAATCGTTTTGGCGGTTTATTTTTCTATGATTAAAAGTGCGAAAATGTGTTCACCTACTACCCTTTATTGCTTTCTTATCACTGGGGAAGTTCTCTGTAGGTAGATGGTGGAAGAAATTAACTGGTGGCTCTATGCTTGACAATATTCTGGAAATTGTCCTGGCCTGTTGATTTGCTTTTCAAACATCTTTGAAGTTATCTAGATTGTTTTCTCCAGCCAAGATACTTCCAGAAATACCAACAATCCTTAGCTTAGACCATCTGCCTTTCTGAACACTATAAATCAACCCATTGATTTTTTTTACTACAACAAAGAGTCTGTTCCAACATACAGTTACGACACAAAGTGTTCGTACCCCTGCGTCCCGAGTGGTTTTCTGCTCATAACTTATAAAGTATCACGATTAGGCTAATAGAAGTATATTGTATTATAAATATTATACTAACACACATCTACATAAATTTTTATGTAAATTAAATGACAAATAAACTGTTTATAAACAAATAGCCAAAAATAAGAGGAGCAGAAAGTATTCGTACAGTTCAGAACGTGTGAAAAACTGATATTTCAGTGACAATTTTGTTTATTTTAACGAATAAACTACATTATATCATTCCAGAACTAGACACTGGGTTCATAATTATTGGAATTTAGCCAGCAAAAAATTTACTTCCGGCAATTTAGCGCCGTCTCCGTCATTATCTGCTTGGTCATCATGGCGAACAGGAAACAACTGTCCACTGATTTAAAAAACCGAATTATTGTAAAATACAAGTCTCGTGTGTCTCTTTCCGGTATTGCTACACACGTTAATGTGCTGAAATCTACTGTTTAAAGCATAATTTCCAAGTTTAAGCTTACAGGATCAACTGCTGACCTCCCTCGTTCCGGACGCCCTACCAAAATTCCAGAGAGAACCAAGAGGAAATTTCTCAGAGAAGTTAGTAGGAACCTTCGTTTAACACGTAATGACATGCAGAAACTGGTAAGGGAAACTGGGCTTGAAGTAAGCACATCTACAGTTACGAACATATTACGCTCTTCTGGGTTCAAAGCATGCTGTCCTTGTAGAACTTCATATTTAAAGCCTGTTCATTTAGACGCACGATTGAGGTATGGAAGAAAGCATGTAGATAAAACGCTTTACCTATTGGAAGAGTATTCTTTGGTCAGACGAGACTAAAATCGAGCTTTTCGGCCACAATGATGTTTGCTATATTTTCCGTAAGAAAGGGGACGAAATCTTCCAAAGAACACCGTCCCTACAGTTAAACACGGAGATGGTTCGATCATGCTATGGGGTTCCTTCAGCCCTTCTGGTGTAGGCAGTCTTCACCGCGTCAACGGAATCGTGAAAAAAGAAGAGTACGTTGATATATTAGGCACTTATATCAAGAATGATGCTCGGAACTTGCGGTTTGTGCGTCGTTGGATCTTCCAGCACGACAATGACCCTGAGCAAAATCGAAATATGTGCAATCCTGGTTGCAGAGGAACTATATAAGCGTTCTGAAGTGGCCATCGCAGTCACCCGATTTCAACCCAATTGAAAACGTTTAGAATGAGTTGAAGACCAGGGTTCATCAGCGTCATCCGAAAAACTTGCAAACGTTGGAGGCCTTCTGTAAAGAAGAATGGAAGAAAATACCAGTCGAGTACTGTCAAACGATCATGGAGGGCTATGAGGAGAGATTGCGCCAAATAATTCACCTGAAAGGCTACAGAACTGACCATTAAAATAGACGCACGAACACTTTCTGCCCCTGCTATGTTTGGTTATTTGTTTATAAACAGTTTATTTGTCGTTTAATTTAAATAAAAATGTATGTAGATGTGAGTTAATATAATATTTATAATATACTATTCTTTCCTTATCCTAATCGTGATACTTTTACGTTATGAGGAAAAAACTACTTACGACGCAGGGGTACGAACACTTTCTGTCTAAACTGTATGTATAAGTTTGGAGTCAGTCTTCTTGTGACGTACATGTCACTATCAGCACTTATGACTTGTTGTGTGAGACTCATAAAGTAGACAAATTAATATTTAGAATTACAGACGGATTTTCCTCTGTATTAAAATACTTTTATTTGCGAGCTTTCGGCTTTTTTACTGGAGTCTTTTTACAATGTACTGAGTGAAAAAATTCTTTAAAATGCGGAACACTGTTTAAAACAGGTATCTGGTATTAAAGCTACCAAATATATAAAGTTATGAAGAATATGGAATATAAATCGACTGTTTCGATATAATAAACACAAGATAAGTAATATGTTTTATATATTTTATTAGTAGTGTCCATGCAGTATTGATAGTTGTTTGGTTAATACCCACTAGTTGTCCACTGTCTTGCACTTGGATGGTAATAGCTTTCTTAACTTTTCTATGTTACGGATTTTCTCACCCCCCCTGCTATTTTGTCATTTCTTTGGTCTATTATATGGTCGTTTCCCTGAACGTAAAAAAAAAGTAATAGCTGATGTGTTTATTGCATAATTCCTAATATCTCTTTGGAGTTCTTTGAACCTTACCTGTAATGGGCGTCGTGTTTCCCCATTGTATTATTTATTACACTCACGCCTAGTGCTATAAAATACGTTCTTTGTGAGAGGACTAGGAATTAGGGATTTTACCTTCGTATGACAGTTGCATAGTGTAGGAGAACTTAATAAACCTACGGTGATGTAAACTTTATTCATTATCCTACGAAGTTTTTTATTAGGTCTGATGTGTGAGGAATAAAGACCTTTTTTGTGTTCCTTGTGTAGGCCCGGCATGGCCAGATGAGTTAAGGCGTGCGACTCGTTATCTGAATGTCGCGGGTTCGCATCCCGGTCGCACCAAACATGCTCGCCCTTTCAGCCGTAGGGGCGTTATAATGTTACGGTCAATCCCACTATTCGTTGGTAAAAGAGTAGCCCAAGCGTTGGCGGTGGGTGGTGATGACTAGCTGCCTTCCTTCTACCCGTCCAACATTCCGAAAGAAGTAATTGGTATCGATACAGATATCCAGCAAGTTCATGGTGGTTAGGATGATGATGTATGCTATAAGGGAAGTAAAATGTGAAATACTTAATCGTTTAAGTATTATTTCCATCTAACTTAGTGAAAAGTGAAACTATGTCGAGGCTATCCTTATAATCATTTTTAGATATTATTTGGTCAAAATTGTGATCAGGGAACTTGACTCGTAATCCGAGCGTCGCGGATTCGAATCCCCGTCACACCAAACATACTCGTCCTTTCATCCATGTGAGCGTAATAATGTAATGGTCCATCCCATTATTCGTTGGTAAAAGAGTAGTCCAAGAGTTGGCGGTGGGTGGTGATGACTAGCTGCCTTCCCTCTAGTCTTACACTGCTAAATTAGGTACGGCGAGCACAGATAGCCCTGCTGTAGCTTTGCACGAAATTCAAAACCAAACCATACTAACAGCTATTACAAATGACGATTTATATACAATAGAGAATAAAAAGATATTTAATGTCCTCGTAGAGATACTAACGTTCGTGGTTCATTCAATAAGATTGAACGATTTGTAATGTTTGAAATCTATAACGTTTTTGGTCAAATTCTGTAATTTTCCAATTAACAGGCGTTAATCAAAATTATAGCTTCCTAGACTTACAGCATACTAACTGTAGATGACCAACAAGGTTCTCCTTTCTTCTTTCGGCTGGCCACACGAACCACACGAGATTGTAGAAATTTCAACAATGTTCTAGCTCGTTTTCATAAAACTAGTATTGTTGCTTCTTACCACCAAGAATCTTCTTCAAATTTTGAGGACAGGCGGGACTTGCACAATACAAAGTCAACCATATACGTCATATGCAAGAAAGAAAACTATAATGAAACAAACGTCGGTGCTAAAATAAACATATAACGGTAATTTTGTAACAGTTGGATTATACAATCACTTTGACAGCAACTACATTTATCCATGTTACTGAGCTACAGCATCTGGAAGCTACAACTTATGATCTGTCTGTCATATACAGGTTAACATTCAGAAAGCTTGAAGAAATGAAATGCCATAACCAGCAGTCTACCCATAAATCTACCATAAATGTGTGCCTATGTTCAAAGTAATCAGTAAAGCAGAAAACAAGACTATGCTGAGGGTGAAAGAGACTCTTATTATTATTAAAATTACGGCAGAATTAAACAATCAACAAAGCACTACGGAATTTTTCCTCGCAATTTAGGTAATTAAATGTTATTTACCATTTTGTTTTTATGAAACAACTAATACACAAGTTTTCAATAATTTAAACCCATAACTACTCTCGTAATTCTTTCTTTATTTTTTTGAGAAGGCATGTTATATTTTAATAAATATTCCAACAATTGTTTGCATATATTAAATGTAGATAAGCAGAGCTATAACATAGAGTTATTCAACATTTCGTATTATTCAATATATTTTTAAAAAAATTGTTTATTACATCTATAGGCAGAAACATTTTGAAGTGCATAAATTCTTAATATGAATTATTATCGAAATATCATCTGAAAGGTAAAATTAACTTTACATCAAACATAAATGGAGTGTATCACTAATTACTAAAATAACAATTGTCTCTAAACATAGCTGCAAGGAACACTTCTTGTATTAAATATTTCATCGTAATATTTGTTATGAACATAAACTATTGATATTGCACGTTTCTAAATACTTTTCCAACCAAAAATATGTATGTTACTTCTTATTTCAACATATGGTATATATAACTTTAAGAATAGTTGATGTTTTACACTATAATATATTTAACATAATTTTAATATCTGTGTTTGTTTCAGTTTAATATATATTTAGAAATGTATCTAAATTATATTTTTAATATGTATTGTGGAAGTCCTGCTGTTTTCTCTAAATTTGTAGAAGATTCTCATGTGTAAGAACCAACAACATAAGTTTTACAAAAACAGTAGTATATCTTACAATATTGTTGAACATTCGAGAGTCTCTCTTTAAAGTATATAAACCGACGCACAGAGACAGTTTTACAATGTTGTTGGTCAACTACGGCCAGTTTATTATAAGTCTCAGAAGCTATAATTGTGGTTAACGCTGATGAGTCGGAAAACTACAGAATTTGACCAGGAACGTTTATAGATTTCAAGCATTACATACTTCGGTGAATTAACTTCGGACGTTAGTATTTTCACGAGGACATTAAATATCTTTGTCGATAAGAAGTCAGCTTTTAAGCGGCGTGAGACCAGCCTAGGAAAAAAGACAGCGAGCTATGTAGTTTAAGTGAGGTGTAACATTATCAACTCAGAAATAAATTGCTCTTCTTGGACTTGGACCACCGATAAAATATTCGGTTCTATAACACATATAAGACTTGGTATAGTTTGTAAGTTTGTAAATTTTTTGTATATAAACCAATATTTTAATAACTATTTGAAATAATCGTCATTGTAAATTGTATTCTTGTGTGTATATTAAAATATATTTGTGTTAAGAAAGAAAATTGGGTGTATTAATCTTGTTGGCAAATGTCATACATATAGACATATTAACTTTTAATCAAATTCAAATTTTAGGATATTTTAAATCATAATACGTAAAGTACGTAACATAATAAATCGAAGACTCGTCCGAAACAAATTGTAATACGTAACAACACAATTAACGATAAGCCTAACAACACACATATGATAAATTTGCTTTCCTCCATATTATTTAGTAGATTTGCTCTTAGAATTCCGTAGTGATATTCAGGCAGTAAATCGAAACTTACTAACAAATCCTAAAGCCTATTGTAAATTCACTTTTGTATCATTTTAGTATAATTGCTAATCTGTCTTATATCTTTCTAAATATTATTACTGATTTTCTCTTTTTTGAGAGACTATAAACAGCTTTTGTTTTTTACTACGCTCCAATAAAATATATAATATAATGCAGAAACAATACACTCAATGATTATTTTTAAACTATTTTTGGGTTATCATTATTCATTACTATTGTTATATTGCGTTAACGAAAAAACCTTCAACACATTTGCTTTGATTATTGAGTATGTTATGATCATATTGTCTGCAATTACACTATCATACAATTACATCATCAATATATTCTTTTATTGATGATTTATTCAATGATAAATTATTAGTGAAGTTCCACTTTTTATATGATTATAAGAAGTAAAATATCATCATAATATATTTTTATAATTTGTCTCACACAATCTGATAATTTACTTCTGAACACAGTATAATTATTCTACCATAAATATTATTAAATCATTCAACTTTAGAAGCTAATTCAATTTTGTTATTATTTTATTTTTGGAAGGTTGTTTATCCAAAGTTTAATTTGATCAATTTTAGTACTTC
The DNA here is from genome assembly GCF_004210375.1 of Tachypleus tridentatus. Classification (NCBI taxonomy): domain Eukaryota; kingdom Metazoa; phylum Arthropoda; class Merostomata; order Xiphosura; family Limulidae; genus Tachypleus; species Tachypleus tridentatus. The sequence continues at coordinate 89,023,145 of NC_134835.1, forward strand.
TTTTGTTGAACATGTATCTGCTGTAATGTCTCTAGAAAAGTTGCAAAAATATTCATAAGCTTCATTTTATTCAAGCATACCATATAGAGTATGCCAGTATATTATAGCCAATTCATTATGTAATTTATTTTTATCTATCTCATTCACTTTTCTATGAGCTTTTTTTTTCTTCTGTAATTTTACAAGAATTAATTACATAACAAACAGGCTAATGATTAGCAATAAATTATTACATTTTCTCTATTTTACTGAGTTAAGAATAAGATACAATATAATCGATTAACGTATAGATTTTGCTATCACTCTTGTCGATAAATTAAGATTATCTATAATTTTAGCTCGATTACTATGAATCAAATAAAATAGATCACTTGCGTACTTCTGGTGGTTATTTTACATGGTAGTTGTTCCTTATTTAACATACCTAATATATTGTATATTCATTTTCAGGTAACTCATAGAGACAGTCTAAATTAGTTAAATTAATCATTTTAAATTTTGTAACTTCAATGTTTTCATTCAGAATCATAATTTGAAAACACTGACGGAGAAATTCATTTTTAAGAAAGAAAATATTTTTGGTGATTGTTAAATAGTTTAAGACTTGCCTAGGTAATTTGTTATTGTTAAAATTGTTATAGAGAACGAAGACAAGAGAAAAAGTAGAGTATTGTGTTATTATACGTACAGTAAGTGAATCACGTTTAAATGTTTTTGGTTCTTACAATATAAGTAAACAAATACTATGTCTTAGGTGTTATGATAACTTTCCTCAACCCCATAGCACTTACACGATATTTTTGTTATCTACATCTAAAACGATTTCTATTAGGAGTGAAAATATTGTGACCATTACCTGTAACCAATAGCTATCAATGAAACGTTTATCAACAGGACAGAACATAATTATGCTATGTAAACATCTGAAGGATCGTCTAAATGGAACATATAATAATAAAGAAAACTAATATAAAACTAGCATTATAAACTTTATTTTTTGTTACATTTTGTAAGATTCGAGCTCATAGTTTCTAGAAAATCTTTGAGGAACCTTTTTTCTGTGTGTACTTTCTTGTCCCAACCCACATCGTACGAAGAATGATTTGGTTAGTGTGATAGTAACCGTTTATTCAATAAACCTTGTAAGCAGATAAAACAAACTTGCTTTTTGGAAAATGTTGGACTAATAGCGTTCCTTATTTTTAGAGAAAGAAAGGTTATCCTTTTAAAACACCGTATGGCTAAAAATCTCATTTTATATTTTAGCTACGTTTAACTAGGTTAAATTGAGTCATGTTTTAGCCAGATTGCTTTAGGTTGATAAAAAATTCTAGAAGAGGCATCAGATACGAACGTGGCTCATGATTCGTATGTATGTTTACATTGAATACAGTATATTGTTTGCCATAAAACTATCTATAGCCGTAAGATCAATTAATATGCCTGAGTTTTTCAATAAATTAGCAGCTAAAACTCTGCTAATCGTCATCAGATTCAGTAATAGTTTCAATTAATTACATACTTACATTATAATTTGCCGGCCTATCTTAGTTTAGTGTTTACAAATAAAGCTTGCCATCATTGATAGGCTTAAAAAGTAATGCTATAAAAGAAGGCGTGGGTTGTTTCTTTCCACTATTTTAAACCAAAATTAAAAACCAATTTCTTTTAGTGTCAGTAACTTTGCCAAATTTAATCGAGCTTTGTTCAATAAGCTCCTCCAATGAACATACGTCATCAAGATCCCAGATATAAACAATTCTATTTTGTGTATATAGAAAGTGTTTCCTTGCGAATAAATTATTATTACAGGTAAATAAGGTGGTTATGTAGTTGAAATAATCATATAGACATGTAACAGTTGAATTGTTTTCGTATGTTTTCAGTTGTCTTCATATAGTATATTAAGAAGGCAGGCGTAAATATATTTGGATCCACTTGCCTCTGAAGTGCAAGAGATGTTGAAACATGGTGCAACAGTGTTCAGTTTCTCTAAGTGGTATTGTATTGTCTGGTACAATTATTATCTTATAGGAAAATGAAGTCGTGAGTAACAGGAGAAAAGGTTGAAAACGTATCATAGGTTCAATTTTGATTTCTAGCTTTGAATGAATTGAAAAACAGAAGCCCAAAACACAAAGTAAAATAAAACGTAATGTTTCTTTAAAGACAAGTACAAAATAAAGTAGACGAGATGATTTAACAGAAGAGAGTGTGACGACTAAACACAAAGTAAAATAAAACGTAATGTTTCTTTAAAGACAAGTACAAAATAAAGTAGACGAGATGATTTAACAGAAGAGAGTGTGACGACTAAACACAAAGTAAAATAAAACGTAATGTTTCTTTAAAGACAAGTACAAAATAAAGTAGACGAGATGATTTAACAGAAGAGAGTGTGACGACTAAACACGAAGAAAAAGCTAGGGTGAACTCCCTCGCCACTCAAGTCATCCATTGGTGAGGACAGAAGACAAAGTTTTTAGGTGCTATCAAACCTCTATGTAGCTGACTCAAGTATAGTACTGCCTTATGTTAAGCCACATAGCTCTCCAGTGATATGTTCTGTGAGAAGGGATTGAACAACTTTCTAAGGGGATTGACTCGTGACAATGAGTGTCTACTGCATTAGCGAGTTAGCCATATATCTTAACCATTTTCTACACCATAAAACATGTACCTTCACCCGTAAGTGTACCTCTATAAACTAAAAGGAAAAGTAATACCTGGTATGCTTGACACGCTATATCTTTACCAGTAGACAGCTACACAAAGAAATAACTGTTTTAGGGAATTCAGACGATAGATCAGGCCAGTATCATGTCTTAACATTAACGATAATACGCCAAAGAAAATACGCAAACATCGGAGGAAAAAGTGAACGTTTAAATTTTATAGATGATTTAAAATTGTGTCACTTTATCGGAGTTTATACAATTATATACATGTTCTGTAGTTTCTTTGGGCCTAACCAAACTATTTACACGTCTTAAAGGATAATTAAATCTTATCTAATAACAAACATCCTCATCACATTTAGATATCTTATCTAATAACGTATATGTAACGATTATATCTCCACCACACTCGGATGTCTTCTTTAACTATGTTCATTTTTATGTTCATTAAACCTTATTTCTAAATATAGAACCTTTTTTTACATTCTTTGTCTTGCACCTTAAATTTTCTTTTACGTTTTCAGGACGTTAAATAACAACGTACATATCCTGCTGCTTCATGATGCCTTACCTAACAATACACATATCCTGTTGTTTCACAACACCTTAGCTAACAAGGTACGTATCCTGTTTTTTTTATCACACCTTAGCTAACAACGTAATCTCTTGCTGTTTACGATACCTTAGTTAACATCGTACATTTCTTGCTGTTTACGATACCTTAGCTAACAACGTACAATATCAGCTGTTTCATGATACATTAGCTAACGACGTACACATACCGCTGTTTCGTGAGATCTTAGCTAATAATGTACATATCTTGCTGGTTTATTTGATCTTACAGTATTTTATATAGCACCATAAGTTTATATTTAAGAGGTTGCATACCGCTTTGATCCCTATCTTGAATATATGTGGAAAGAAGTTGCACAAGTTTTAAAAAGTGTTGTCTCAACTGTGTAAGACATTATTAGCAACTATCAGCCGATGGTTATTACTGTTAGATAAAGTTTTAATATATGAGGACATGGTTTCTAAGTAAACTATTCTTGAGTCACTGGTTAAATCTTGGTTACAGTACCTGATCAGCTAATCGTTTGTTACAGTATCTGATCAGACAATCGTTCTTAAATAAACTGTTTTCCTTTCCTACTTTGAATTTATTCTTTTACTTACTGTGCAGTTGAAAGTAACTTCCAGTGATGACGAAGGACACTTATAGTGCAACTGAGTAATGAAGTCTGAAAATACTTTTATATGTATCTACAAATTACTATATCCTAGAATAACGTATTAAATTTTCATTAGTAGAAAAGAAGAGAAACTGGATGGAATATATTCATTAAAAAGGAATATCTACGTCTATAAGACAATGTTTTTTTTTCGAAGCACAATATATGTGTGTATGTGGTAAGATGGTATCTTTTGGCAGTTCAGTTCGAATATCAAAGGGGATTAGCGTGCAACTTGATACTCTATACATTTTGAGGCCAGGTTTAATCTATGTCTTTAAGACTGTCTGTAATTGTTAATTACAATTCGTCACATCTCTTGAAAAGCTGATAAAAATGGTTAAAGTTTCTAAACAACACTCAAGCGGGAAATTGTGCTTTAATCTAGACTCTGTATTGTTTTAGTACATTTAAAATATACCACTAAGGTCTTTAAGAAAATTTCGTTTGTTTTTCTAATATTTTCTTCGGCATTTTTTATTATAACTTAGGTTCTCAAAATAAAAGCATTACAAGGGACTACCCAATATAAATCTAACTTTTGGGAGCAATTTATCGAGTTGCAGTCATTCACATTTTTGTGTGGGGAAAATATTCGAAAACATTCGTGTGAAATGAATCCGTTATCATTCGTTTTTAATATTGTTGTATCCACAAAATTACGTTTAACAAATAAGATACATGAGTAATTAGATTTATATGTTTTTTGCCTTAGCGCTTACGACACTAAAAACTGAGTTTCGATATTCGTGGGGAAAACAGCACTTATATCATGTTGTATAGCTTTTTGATTAATATACATGTTATTATCATTAAAAAGAAGCCAGCCACAACGTTTAGTCACATTCTGTTGCATAAATTTAAAATGTTCGTACGTTCTACAACTTATTTTAGATTGGTGGTTGTTTTGGTAGTGATATAGTAAGAATGTAATTGTTTGCTAAATTCATTTAAATTGAAATTTTCTCTGGTATCTAAAATAAAAAGAAAACACGAGTAAACAAAAAATAACATCTACACACTTATTTTTATTTTCAAGTTTTGAAAAGTTCCACCTTTGGCCATATTTGAATAATACTTCCTCTTTATCAGTATTTTTCAATTAATTATAACTATAACGAAAATGTCTGTTAACGGTAATAAATAATACCAGTGAATAATAAAAGTAACTACAACTAAAAAAGCATATAAAACAATAACGTACTAGTAAAGAAAAGTAACGAAATTTATTTAGTTACCAGACTTGGTGGACAAACGATTTCGTTGAAATCCCTGTGTATGTGAATAGAATTCGTCAAATAATGAAAAATAATTATATATCTAAACTGAAAGTATGTTTATTGAAGATTTCTGTAGATAGTCCAGCAAAACAGAATAATACTTTACCTTTAATTTTTTTTTATTCTCATATACCACCGTATTTCTATCCGCCAGTAGCATAACGGTATATATCCGGTATATATACTACACAAGAAACCGAGTTTCGATACCCGTGATGGGCAAAACACTGATAGCCCTTTGTGCTTAAGTACAACCAAAGAAAACACCGTATTGTCTTGTTTTCATTTGTTATGGTCGTCACCACTCGGTTAACAATAATAACTAAATAATATAAAGTTAACTGTAATAATAACAACGTCTTCCAGTGGCACAACTGTGTGTCTGCGGACTCACACGGCTAAAAACTGAGTTTCGATACTTCTGGTGGGCAGAGCACAGTTAGCCTACTGTGTAGTATTGTGCTTAATTCTAACCAAACAAATAACAATAACCAAAATTAACTAATAAGTAGAAGTAACTAAACGTGTTACATAATATAATTCATCTCTGACGAGCCTCCAATTTATAATATTAAATGTTGAAATATATCAAATTTATAATATTTGCCAACAAAATTGATACACAGTTTTCTCTTTTGAACAGAAATATATTTTAATATACAAAAAAATACAGTTTATAACAACGGTTCTTACAAATAATGATTTATATACAAAAGTTTTAAAACTTATAAACAATATTGAGTCTTCCACCTGGTCTGCAACTGAATATTTTATAGATGGTTCACGATGAGAGAATCAATTCTAAATTGATATAGGTACACCTCACTTAACGAGAAGCTAGCTAGCTCTTCGCTGATCACATGTGAGTTTTACACAGCCGAAGTTATATAATGTGTCCTTAAAAATAATAACATCCAAGGTTAATCCGCTGGAGTTAAACGGTTTGTAGTGTTTGATTGTTTGTTTTTGAATTTCGCGCAAAGCTACTCGAGGGTTATCTGCGATAACCGTCCCTAATTTAGCAGTGTAAGACTAGAAGGAAGGCAGCTAGTGTTCCAAATTCGAATACCCGTCACACCAAATATGCTCACCCTTTCAGTCGTGGGAGCGTTATAATGTGACAGTCAATCCTGCTATTCGTTTGTAAAAGAGTGGCCAAAGAGTTGGCGGTGGATTTTGATGACTAGCCGCGTTTCCTCTAGTCTTACACTGCTAAATTAAGGACGGCTAGCCCTCGTATCTTTGTGCGAAATTCAAAAACAAAACTATAGATGTTTCTGATCAAATATATCTAGTTTTCCGATTAATAAGCATTAATGACAGTTACAGCTTCCGAAGTTTATAGTATACCAATTGCAGGAAATCAACAATATATACATACTTTCTTTTTTGCGTTGTGTGGGGCACATTTTATAAGCTTGAGAGGAGAGTTTTTAGAAATGTCAGCTGAGACAATAAAATTGGCAATCACTAGCACTCACATATACACAACGAATTGTTGATTTTTACACTTGAGAATTTTCTACATCTTCACAGTTCACAGTATAAGTTACCTGTTTTCGTAATATATGTTTAACTGAAACAAACATCTATACTACTATAAATATATAATAGTAAATCTAGCACAAAGGTAAAAATCTTTAATTATAAGTTTAACTACAACAAGAAAAACACTGCTCTTTATGTTACTTCTGATTTGGCTTCAAACTATCTGACATAAGCGGATACCATTATTCCACTAATAAATACTGTATTTACATTTTCAATAACTAATACCTTCATGTTTTTTCTCAGATCTAGCTGAGCAGTAAAATAAAGTTTTATAACCAAATGATAATTAAAATACATTGTGAAACTACATTACTGTAAATTAAAAACAAATGACCAAGACACCTTAACAATGTATCCGTGACACTTTATACACAATGCATAACCTGAACATTAAAATAATAGGCCCGGCATGGCCAGGCAGTTAAGGCACTCGACTACTACTCTGAGGGTCGTACAAAACGTGTACGTACTTTCATCCGTGGTGGCGTTATAAATTAACGATAAATCCCACTATTCGTTGGTAAAAGATTAGCCCAATAGGTAGCGGTGGGTGGTGATGACTAGCTGCCTTCCTTCTAGTCTTACGCTGCTAAAGTAGGTAAGGCTAGCGATGATATCCCTCGTGTAGCTTTGTGCGAAATTCCACACAAACAAACGTTAAAATAATATACACGAAAAACAGAAAGAGAATAGTATAACGAGTTCCTTAATGTTCGAGATACCAAGTTGTGAACTTGAGGGTTCGTGGTTCGCGGCCCGTTGCAGTAAAAATGTGTTCTGCACGTTAGAGTCGTGAATAGAGCACAAGAGTAAAGGTTAAATCTGTGTATTCTGCTTGATTAGACGAGCTTAAGAGTTGCCAGAGAACGCTATTGCCTTCTCTCCAGGTTTAGTTAATTAGTTATTTTCTCCCTAGTTTGCCAATTTAAAATTAGGCACGACTGTGCGCTGATAGCCCTTTTGGATAACCTTATTCAACCCGATAAAACCTTCTGTTGAATATCTATATTATAAGATTATAAGTTAAGAAAAAGCGTTTTTAGTCACTGACTATCATAATTGAGGGAAATAAAACGGATATAGTTCGTTTTGGTATAAATACTGAACAAAACCTACAAATAAAACATGTATTACCTAAATCAGCTGGTTCAAAGTTGTATCTCATCTGTAGCAAATATATTTAGACACCTAGTATTTTAATTTTAATTTGCTTTGTTGAGGAGAAATTTCTTTAGAATGATAATCAGTTTCTAGTTTTAATTTAATCAGAAAAAGGACAACATTTAATTGATCTCACTTTAATTGTTCGTTGAGTCTCAAGGGAGACCAAGCGGCTGTGTAATTACTGTGGAAAATTGGTTTCCTTAATTCAAAGACGTCTAAGTAATAGCACATTTTAAGCTGTAGGGTATAAACAAAATAAAGGTAGAAAACAATAGTTAACTGTTCCTTATTTGTTTAACTGCACAAGGTTGGTGTTCTAGACTAAATTTTTCCGATACAGCGCCAAAATTAATTCGCAACAAACAACAACTGCAACATAAGAACGATTATGTAAAGCGATTAGTTTTCTTTATTTATTTTTCTCTCTCTCATAAGGTAAACTAGTATGCACTATTTTTATAATTTCTAACAACTTCCAACTGCGTGTTGTTTAAAATATGCTTGAGCATTACAAATTCAGCATACGTGTATGTTAAAAACAGTCCTACAGTTTTCTATGAATTCTATACGACCCTTCATAACTGCAAATTGCAATTAACCAAGGTAATTTGTATATTTTATTTTTATAGATACAGTAGAGTTCGTAGAGCGTGTGTGCTTTTTTTTTTTTTTACTGGAAACGACTAATTTGAAAAGAAATGATTTATCTTCGACGTTCTGAAATATAGATAAAAGGTATTAAGGCTTTTACAGCTGTGAAAGCAATGATCAAATGTTAAAAGAAAGAGGTAAACTTCCGAACTTGACATATCAACAAAAGGAACATTAATGCTTCGATGCACATTTTTAAGTACGTGTTCATTTCTCTCGCGGCACTACCGCTTCTATGATAATATACTTTGTTTTATGGATTTTTCTTTAATTTTTATATATTGAGGTTTTTTATATATGAAAAATATTTAATATACATAAAGTCGATTTTTGTTAAGCTGTATAACTTATATATTTTGTATGAATTATTAAACACATTAAGAATGTGATTACATCGATCTTCGATAAGGCATGGCCATATGGTTAAAGCGATCGACTACTAACCTGAGAGTCGCGAGTTCAAATCTCCGTCATACCAACCCTGCTCGACCTTTCAGCCTTGACAAAAGAGTTGGCGATGGATGGTGATGACTAGCTGCCTCTCCTCTAGTCTTACACTGCTAAAGTGATACACACAGTTTCTTTTTTTTAACACAAGAATATTTTTATATACATATAATAATACAATTTACAATAACACTTATTACAAATAATGATATATGTGGTCCTCGTGTAGCTTTGCGCGAAATTCAAAAGCAAACAAACAATGATCTTTTCTACATTTCTAAAAATGTAACAAATGCGTTAAATGATAGCTCATAAATCTATTCCTACAAAGAATATTCGAGTAGAAATGTTTCATTATTTTATCCCCCGACGTGCCAGTGGTAACTTGACAGAATTAAAATACTAAATTCTGGGGTTCGATCCTCCCCTCTCCCTGGATGACAGATTGCATACACCCCTTTCTGTTACTTCATAAAAAGAAGAAAACAACATACTGAATTGCTCATAAAACCTTAGCATTAATTATTTATTGTGATTGGCATGTTTTTACTAATACCGTGATACGTTGGTCAACTGAACGTGTCAACTTAGTCTAGTTTAAGTTGTCGTTATTTCTGTATGGCGTTGCAACAGAACTTTGCGGAAGACAATTTTCTACAGCATAGTGAAAACGTACGCACCCATTTAGGCCTAATTTATAAACAGCATTATATGTAAGTTTTATGCTGGAATTAGAGAAGTGCTACGTTATACATTTGTTGGAATATTTACATAATAACGTGCTCTTATATTTTGAAAATTAACCAAAACTGCCAGTCAGTAATTGTTTTATTATATACAGTTCGTTTGTTTAATTTATATGCAAAAACGGCTCGTTTGTGTTGAGAAAGAGGTAACTTTACCTCTACCTCTTTCTTTGTGAACCTGACGATGACCGAAGGAGGTCGAAACGTTGTTCGCTCTTCTATGTAAAATATTTTCTCAACCCAAACGATCCGTTTTTGCATATAAATTTCTCAACAAGTGGGTTTCTCGACATCACTGATTATTAGTTCGTTTGTTTGTTTGTTTTTAATTTCACGCAGAGCTACGCGAGGGCTGTGTGTACTAGCTGTCCCCAATTGACTAGTTACAGACCAATAGGAAGTCAGGTAGTCATCACCAACCACTGCCAACTCTTGAGCTACGCTTTTATTAATGAAAAACGAAATTGACCGTAACATTATAATGCCCCCACGGCGAGCATATCTAGTAGTACGTGGGTTTGAACGCGCGACCCTCTGTTTGCGATCCGAATATTCTAACCACGAGCCTGTTGTATACAGAAAATATTCACATATGTGTGCATTGTGCACGCTTAAAATGTTAATCAAAACAATATTTAATTAGGTTAAACTGACACCAGGGAATATTTTAACCTAATAACAAAGCCCCATACCAGGGTAAGAGCTTATAGCATAACTTTGAAAAAAATGCTGGTGATAAGAAATAAAGAAAAGTATATTCTATCAGAAATATTCACACATGTTCGACTAATTATAACACCATTAAAAGGAGGGTTTAACGTGTATTACAATGTCTTTTTACGTAATGCTTTATAAATATATATATTCAGTAGTTGGTGCCTCCCGCTAGTAGAGCGGTAAGTCTACGGATTTACAACGCTAAAATTATAGGTTCGATTCCCCTCGGTATGCTCAGCAAGTAGCCCAATGTGGCTTTGCTATAAGAAAAAACACACACCCAGTAGTTGTAATAATTATAATTCACGAATATTGTGAGGATTATTTCTCAGTGAGGCAGAGTAAAACCGCTACGCTACTCCTGGCAACAGATTTCAATACAAGCATTCCTTGCGATAGAAATGTATAAATCAGTATTTTGGCTGATAAAGGCTACTCTATGCGAAATATTTAGGTGAGATTTATTGTTTCTGTAGGAACTGTATGGAAATTCCGAAGGCACGTGAAACTAGTACTGTTCATAATAGAAGCTGTCGTGATAGAAACACATCAAAAGTGGTGCACATAAATCCAGATAATTCTGTATCCGAGATAACGACAGTCGAATTGGAATCTTGTAAATAATCCACTGGTGTGAATATTACCACTAGATCAGTAAGATGCACATTAGCAAGAAATGGTTTCTTGTGTAGCTGTCCATAAAACCACTATTTAGGAGAAATGATCAAACCAATAGGATGTAAGAGCAACTCTTTCCAGTGCCCCTGGTGCAAGTCTATTAAGGGAAGAGTGTTGTTCTAATTATAACTAAACGACCTACAATTACTCATTGTTTGTGATTCATATAAGTGTCTCACGCATGCGTTTTCATAATTATTTCCAATACACTATATATATATCATCAGGATGAGTAGATTCTGCTGTTCTACGCTTTGTTCTGTTTGATCCCTGACTAGATCATATAGGTTGTTTCGTAAATTTATTGTTGAAATCACATGTCAAGGTTTGTGAAATGCTGTAGCAGCCACTCAAACAGCTCTATATTACCTCAAAACATTTGATAATCATTTTAATAATTTTTAATTTAAAATAGTTGTTTTGCAAATGAAAACATAAAGTTGTACATAAATTATTATGCCCTATCTATACTATATTTACAGTAAAACCGAGACCTGAGTCTATCAGCGTTAATAAAGGTTTTCGTTGCAGAAAAAGTGGGAACTGTTTAAGTATATATCTGTTTAGTTTACTGTATCACGAAGTTATGAGTTTTAGAACATGATTCAGTGCTGTTTTTTATTGTACGTTATAATTTCCAACACAAACCTGTTATACAACGAAAAGAAAGAATATCGAATTTTTGTCAATGGAAAAACAAAATAAACATATAAATAACATCCTCCACGATGAAATTGAAGATACGTAATTTGAAATTTAGACACACAACAAAAATGCTGCCCTCTAGTGGTGAGCATTTCGATGGTAGCAAGGTATTCAACAAAAATACTAGCGATCGAGGTTTTCAAACAATGTAATAGCTCTTACGCAAGCCGTATCTTGCATTGAAAATATTTTTATTTGTTTAGAATTAAGCACAAAGCTACACAACGGTCTATCTGAACTCTGCCAACTATGGGTATCGAAACCTAGCTCTTAGGGGTGGGAGTCCGCAGACATTCTGCTGTGCCACTGGGTGAAGTCGTTGAAAATGTTTCGGTGAACTTAAGATTTGATTGTCTTGAATTTCGCGCAAATCTACACGAGGGTTATCTGCGCTAATTGTCCCTAATGCAGCAGTATAAGACAAGATGGAAGGCAGCTGGTCATCACCACAAACCGCGAACTCTTGCGCTACTCTTTTACCAACGAATAGTAAGATTGACTGACTGTCCTCACAGATGAAAAGGTGGGCATGTTTCGTGTGATGTCGATTCGAACCCGCGACCCTCAGATTACGAGTCAAGCGCCCCACCCACATGGTCATGTCGGACCGAGTGAACTTAGGAACTACTATACTAAGTCTTAATATATATACATATTTTCATTAATTTCTAGAATGTATCCATGAAAAATATTTATTTTCGAGAGTTTTAAAATCAATTTTATAAAAAAAATGTTTCGAAAGCCAATTACCAGTTCCTGAACCTAGTATATCATGAGAATAGCAAATCATTCAACATTATATTGTTCTAACCTGCATTCGTATATCTTATACTATCTGTTAATTCTTTTGATCAGTTAATTCGTATTATTATTTTATAAATCCTCCTCGGAGTTTCACAGTAACACACTATTAGTAGTAAAACAACACGAATGAAGCAATATGAATGGTTATGGCATCATAACAACATAACCATCTTCTCGTATGTGTGTTTCTTTTTCTTTTTTCGTTGATCTTTTTGTTATTATACCAAACAGGTTAACTTCATATTTATTTTCTACACATTTTGCAGTTTTCAAATGTTGAAATCATGTGATAACTTGCTTTTGCAATGAAAATCAAACTTTCAGATTAAGTTTTTCCTGTATCCAGTAAAGTTCAGAGATAATTCTGATAATAATAATTATGTAAATCCTCTACAATAACAGGATATATTCAAAATTATTAAAGTGGATTTTCTTATTCTCTAAATTTATATTTATCAGAGGCCCCCCAGTGGTGAAACGCTATACCTAGGGACTTCACACCGCTACAAACCCTGCTTCGATACCCACAGTAGGTAGAGCCCAGATAGCCCATTGTGCAGCTTTATGCTTAATTCTAAACAAACAAAATTATCATATATATCTATTTATGAAACGATATAAAAATATTTGAACAATTTTAAAACTATTATTATTAATTTAGTACAAATAAATAAAAATACAGTTACGAAACCGGTATTGATGTTTTTACAAATCTTTTAAGTTAATTTTCAGTTTATAAATCAAGAGTTTCTGATAAGACCTAATTAACAATGAAAAATGTTCTTGCGTTTTTTTAACTTAAAACTGTTTGACCAGTTTCATGGCCCGGCATGGCCAAGCGTGTTAAGGCGCGCGACTCGTAATCTGAGGGTCGCGGGTTCGCATCCCCGTCGCGCCAAACATGCTCGCCCTTTCAGCCGTGGAAGCGTTATAATGTGACGGTCAATCCCACTATTCGTTGGTAAAAGAGTAGCCCAAGAGTTTGCGTTGGGTGGTGATGACTAACTGCTTTCCCTCTAGTCTTACACTGCAAAATTAGGAACGACTAGCGCAGATAGCCCTAGAGTAGCTTTGCGCGAAATTAAAAAAAAACAAACAAACAAGAATTGATTTAAAATAACATGATATATGTATTTCCAGTATGTAAAACAGTTTTAAAAACACAAAGACTGTGACCTTTTAACAGTGCGATATAAATAAAACAGGACCTTTCTATAAAATGTGATTATTATTTCAGAACTCCTGAAACACGTAGCACAGTAGATCTCTCCATTTATCTATCTGTCTATAATAGTGAGTAAAAATTTCTGGTACATTTGCTTTGCACGAAATAGAAAGTGACTCCTTAATTCCGGGTTATGGTATTCTGCTGTAGTCCATAATTTCAAATTTAGGATAAAATCCCTCAGCTTTTATAGCCACACGTGTGCGGTAAAATTCGTGTATATGAGCGAGTGAAGCTACAGTTCTAGAATTATAATCCCCTTTTTGAATCTCAAATCAGTGGCTCTTACTGGTTTCCAGTACTTCTTATTTTGCAATAAACTTTGTTTCAGTTCTCGTGTAAGTGGGTTCAGCCATGAATTACTAGACTTACATCGTTTCGTAATTACTGGTGTTTAGAACATTTTATCCTTCATACTTTTATTGATTTTTGTGTTATAGAAGTAAGAAATCTTGAGTTATTGGTTAGTTCCTCTTAGATGAGGGTTTTGTGTGATGTTCTTCTGTATTGATAAAATCGTAACAAGTAGTATTCTTTGGGAGTAGTATGAATGTACACAGTGCTTTTCCTATGATCGTCGATAATCACGAGCTCTAGTACAGTATGTTCTATGTGGTTATTCAATCTACAATATCTCCAAGTACACAGAGACGAAGAATTAAATAAAAATGAAAAACTTATGGCTTCTTATATTCTTGCATGTGAAACAACTTTCGTAAATTTAGATAAAATTTCATATCGAATTATAAAATGTGATTATTTTATAACTTTGGTCCACAGTGCTATCTTCACGAGGTTGAGAACCTATAATTGTCATAAAAACATTCTTCACAATTTTTTTTATATAAACACATGCAGGGAGAATGTAGGTTTGTTATAGCTCTTGGTTATGTTTTTAGAGAAAAGAACAGTTGTTTCCACGAGGTGGCATCATATACTATTAGCTTAGCTTGGATGATTTAGCTTTAAGCCCAGAAGTTTTCTTTGGTCATAAAATAAGTTACTTTGTTTGATTTGAGTTGGTATAATGCTTATTTGTAAAAAATTAAACTTTAATCGACCCTGATTCTTTGAACTAACTGAAAACGATGGACATCTAAAGAAATTAGACTTGAGATGAAGAACAAAATATACACAAATTTAATTTCACACTGTAAAAGTGTTTCAAGGCAACTGGACAATATATTCAGTTATGGATCACACTGAATAGCGTTTTCTGAAGTCCATAAATGGTCGTAACATATAGGGGACTGAACCCGTTATATTAAAATACTTTAGATACTCCCTACATCGTTATAGTTCTTCATGATGATGTTCTAACTGCCTATCGCGAATCTTGCCAATAGGCTGCACTGTAGTTTCTTTTGAAAAATGTTAAGTCGTTTGGCCATCATGTCCAAAGCACCCTCCCTCTTTCCAAATGGTTTTAAATAATTTGTCTTGTAGCCTAGGAAGACGGTTTATCAGCCTCTTTTTAAATATAAACGTTGCTTACAACGACTTGATCAATATGTTTCTGTGGGAATTAGCATGAAAACCTATACGCAGCTGACTTCGTTTCCAGACGGCGATCCTTTTTGGCTATGTTCCGCATTGTTGCCTGGAACATGTGAACGGATTTTGCCATTGATCTTAATGTTTTTAGGTTCGTCCCTGTTACATGACGCCTAACTTTGCTTACTATAAATAGGGTACGGTTTGTCACAGGTCTCTCTGTAGATGGTTCTGGGTACACAAGTTCATACAAATTCCTTGTTTTCCAATTCCATAAAATAAAAGGATATCCCTGTTTTGTAAATTCGAACTCCCCAACCTGAACACAACAATGTGATCTTAAAGTGTGAATATTTCGCGTCGGGTAAGATTATTGCATGCCCTTCCCAAAAGCGATGCATGTTAGATGCCATCACAATACCAACGAAATTCCAAATGATGATAAATGTAGTCTTGACACCTATAGTTCTTCCTTGGCTGTATATGAACTTTGTTTGTCACGTTAGGTGCTAATTTGCGTATTCAAAATATTTTTCGTGTACCGTACTCAACGTTGTAGACGGTACTATGCATATAAAGGTACTATGCATATAAATTAATGAAGATAAATGTAATTCTGTTGAGGGTTTACATCTTTCTTTTCAAATATAAAAAGTTTAAATTATATATTTTTTGGTCAAGATGAATTTTTATCTAATAAATAATTTGGATTTCAATCAGTTAAGTATTACATACTGCACTTGATAAACTAGAATAAACATATGATGTCATAGAAGAATATTCCTGCAGCTTTCAAATAGTCAAAAATATTTTCAGAAATAAAACCACAACAACAAAAGAAAAAATTCTTGTCTTTGATATTTTTCCTCTTTTCCCTGAGCCTTACATTAAGAACATTTGTTCACAATCATGAGAGCTCTGGGTATCTAATATGTTGATAAACCATATCGTTGTTCGCTCTTCTATGTAAAATATTTTCTCAACCCAAACGAGCCGTTTTTGCATATAAATTTCTCGACATCACTGAACGTTGTAGACTGTTGTTTAATGTGAAATTGTGTATACAAATACCGAAGTCACAAACGAAGGGTAAATGCAGTAAAATGGAAATATTTCATTAGTAAAATACATCAGTAAAAAAGAAAATATAATAAGTTATAAAGTATACTAATTTTTTATATTACAGAGAAATGCATAGTATTGTCATGCAACCGCTGTAAGGTTATAAATCTTTGGTTATGAAATATGGTTATAAATGTCCTGTATTACTCTCCAAAATTCGTTAAGTCATATAGTTGCCATATGATCTTTACAATACTTATATAACCTTAAAACTATTTATATCAAAACTTTGAGCAGGTCAATCCTTGAAAATAAGTGTTTTATCGGTGTCTTTTCCCTTTCAGGTATCGTGTCACTAAATTTGAAGCATAGTTAGGATCACTGTCTTGCTGGAAGGTGTGTCCCTGCCCATCAGGTCTTGCTACTAAGGAAATAACATAATGAATAGAAGTGATATTAACAAACGGGCGCCATTAGTGTTAAATAAATCTACAACACCATTGACAGCTCTCATTTGTATTGTCTCTCCCGTCAAATATCCCAGTATTCTTCATTGTAGATAGTGATTTGTCGGTGGAGGATTTGAACGTGTACTCATTTCTAGTTTGCTCTTGGTGTTTGACGCCCATCTCAGCGTTTTCCTTCGGTTACCATTTCTAAGCACTAAGGTCATTTAATGTTAATATGTACCTAACTGTTCTGGAGGTAAGATTCACACTTGTACATATTTATTAGCCAAAACTTTGGTTTCTGCACGTTTATCATCTAACATTCTTCTTCTGAGAACCGAGAGTGCATCATCACACAACTGTTGAGAATAGCACAGTTACGACAGTTGCGTTGTGAGTAGTTTTTCCTCATAGCGTAAAAAGTATCACGATTAGGATAATGAAAGTACAATATATTATAAATATTATATTAACACACATCTACACACATTTTTATGTAAATTAAACGACAAATAAACTGTTTATAAACAAATAACCAAACATAGCAGGGGCAGAAAGTGTTCGTGCGTCTATTTTAATGGTCAGTTGTGTAGCCTTTCAGGTGAATTATTTGGCGCAATCTCTCCTCATAGTCCTCCATGATTGTTTAACAGTACTCGACTGGTATTTTCTTCCATTCTTTTTTTACAGAAGGCCTCCAACGTTTGCAAGTTTTTCGGGTGACGCCGATGAATCCTGGTCTTCAACTCATTCTAAACGTTTTCAATTGGGTTGAAATCGGGTGACTGCGATGGCCACTTCAGAACGCTTATATAGTTCCTCTGCAACCAGGATTGCACATATTTCGATTTTGCTCAGGGTCATTGTCGTGCTGGAAGATCCAACGACGCACAAACTGCAAGTTCCGAGCATCATTCTTGATATAAGTGCCTAATATATCAACGTACTCTTCTTTTTTCACGATTCCGTTGACGCGGTGAAGACTGCCTACACCAGAAGAGCTGAAGGAACCCCATAGCATGATAGAACCATCTCCGTGTTTAACTGTAGGGACGTTGTTCTTTGGAAGATTTCGTTTCCTCTTCTCACGGAAAATATAGCGAACATCATTGTGGCCGAAAAGCTCGATTTTAGTCTCGTCTGATCAAAGAATACTCTTCCAATAGGTAAAGCGTTTATCTACATGCTTTATTGCATACATCAATCGTGCGTCTAAATGTACAGGCTTTAAATATGAAGTTCTACAAGAACGGCATGCTTTGAACCCAGAATAGCGTAACATGTTCGTAACTGCACAGGTATTTACTTCAACCCCAGTTTCCCTTACCAGTTTCTGTATTCATGACGTGTTAAACGAGGATTCCTACTAACTTCTCTGAGAAATTTCCTCTTGGTTCTCTCTGGAATTTTGGTAGGGCGTCCGGAACGAGGGAGGTTAGCAGTTGTTACTGTAAGCTTAAACTTGGCAATTATGCTTTGAACAGTAGATTTCGACACACGAGACTTGTATTTTACAATAATTCGGTTTTTTTTTTAAATTACTGGACAGTTGTTTCCTGTTCGCCATGATGACCAAGCAGATAATGACAGAGACGGCGCTAAATTGCCGGAAGTAAATTTTTTGCTGGCTAAATTCCAATAATTATGAACCCAGTGTCTAATTCTGGAATGGTATGATGTACTTTATTCGCTAAACTAAACAAAATTTTTACGGGAATATCAGTTTTTCACATGTTCTGAGCTGTACGAACACTTTCTGCTCTTCCTATTTTTGGTTATTTGTTTATAAACAGTTTATTTGTCATTTAATTTACATAGAAATTTATGTAGATGTGTGTTAGTATAATATTCATAATATACTATACGTCTATTAGCCTAATCGTGATACTTTTTAAGTTATGAGCAAAAAACCACTTGGGACGCAGGGGTACGAACACCTTCTGTCGTTACTCTATGTTTCTACCTGTATATTTACAGGTATTATTTCGGTGTAACAGAACGTGATTCGTTGGATGGCAGCCAATAATAATGTGACCTATCAATACATAACTGTACCGCGGTGCAGTTATTTTTCATACACATGTGGGATGAGTGTTATCATAATATTTGCAAGTTATACTCATTTATTTCAATGTTTCCACAATAATTTTAATTATAAATATATATTATAGTTTTTAACTCGGTTTTCACTAGTTGAATACACTTGTATTCAAAGAAAAATCTTGTCATAAATTTAAAAACTTAATCATAAACGCTTGCTAATACTTCAATTTCTTATCAACAGAAAACATGTTACATTTATGAATCATCACGTTTCGATTTCTTGGAACTAGAATTTTTAAGACCAAGTAAAACACGAATGAAATAACTATTAAATGTATCAAAATTCCATAAATAAATTTCAAAGAGTCATTAGATCGAGCTTCTCCTTTCGGTTACCTACTATGTATATATGACCGGCATGGCCATGTGGTTAAAGCACTTTTGTTTTTTTGTTTTTTTTTTATTTCGCGCAAAGTTACACGATGGCTATCTGCGCTAGCCGTTTCTAATTTTGCAGTGTAAGACTAGAGGGAAGGCAGCTAGTCATCACTACCTACCGCCAACTCTTGGACTACTCTTTTACCAACGAATAGTGGGATTGACCATCACATAAAATGCCCTTGCAGCTGAAAGAACGAGATTGTTTGGTGTGACGGTGAGAACATAACTGTTTTCTGAAAAGAGGATATATATTGTATAGCTTTGGATACATAGAATCAGACAAAGAGTTAATAGAGTTCATAATCCGTTTATTCTTTTCGTCCAGCTGGCTTGTTGTAGCTCAATCAATAAATAAGTGTTCCACTAATTAGTTTATAAGTCAAGAGCGACATTGAAAGGAAAAGCATATCATTACCATTCTAGTTGAACAACCATGTAGTGAACCTCTTGTGCATGCTTCACCAGTTTCGTGTCTTAATGAAACACTCTCAGAAAAAGATGTTTCACTTTAATAATAGACAAATACCATCGATAAATGCTGTGAACCAGAGCAACTAGTTAACGTGCGTTGTGCCACAAACAATGTTACCAGCTTATTTGTTTCGTATATTACTGCAAAATCTCATCTTATACAGTAGAGGGAGGATAGCCTTCCCAACTTTTAGGCTACCCTTGTCTGATAGAATATTGGGAATTTAGCTCATTCGCGGCTCTAAGGATACAAAGTGTGGAGCGCTTTTTTTTTTTTTTATCGATACAGGAAGTGATCCGTTAATCCACATCAAATTACCCGTGTATTTAAGAATAAACAAGTGATATATTTAGATTACAAATACTGTGAAATTATTAATTCACTTATAATCATATAGATTTTTTTTACAATATTCTAAGTATTTAATATCTGTTGCTGTTATTGTTATTTATGTACGCGTTTTAGACATATTACATACGAGAACGCTACATACGAAGAGACTTCCTTCGTATGCTTTCGTACATGGATTTGATAGCAATTTAGCAGTGTAAGACTAGAGGGAAGGCAGCTAGTCATCACCACCCACCACCAACTCTTGGGCTACTCTTTTACCAACAAATAGTTGGATTGACCGTAACATTTAACGCCCCCATGGCTAAAAGGGCGAGCATGTTTGGTGTGACGAAGATTGAAACCTGTGACCCTCGGATTACGAATTGAGTGCCCTAACCTGGCCCGGCCTAACTAAATTTATTTAGTTTGATGTACTAAATTAGGGACAGGTGGCGCAGATATCCCTCGTGTAGCTTTGCCCGAAACTCAAAAATAAACAGTTATGTTCAGGAGAAGAAAAATATAAAACATGTCATTGCTATGATATAAACGTTATAGTGTGAGTAATTTCATTATTACGCTCGCTTTTAAATATTTCTATTAATATATATATATAGTGGCTATTTTATCCGCCAGATAGTAGCAACATAGTTCACCCTGAGGCTTATATCAATGTTCAAAGATAGGTAATAATATTACAGTGTTAAATAATGAGTCAAAACCAATAATATAAATCGAATACAGTAAATGAAATATATAACATAATGATAGTACTTCCGAATAAACTTCAAAAATATTTCCACTAAATAAACTAAACACCTCAAGTGGACAAAAAGAAAAACTCCAATAAGTATACAAAACAACTCCAGTAAATAAACTAAACACCTCAAGTAAATACGTCAAATTCATTGAATACTTCAAGTTAATACAGAAAAATCTTCCAGCAATTACACAAAAACATCCAACACATATACCAAACACATCGAGTGAATAAGCGAAAACCTACAGTAAAAGTACACATGAAACTCTTAGTAAGTGCACAAAACAACTCAAATAAATACACAAAAACCTTGAGTGAATAAGAACCTCAAGTAATTGCACAAAAAGATTCTTCATTAAGCACAAAAAACAACTTTAGTGAATAAACATAACACCTTTATCAAATGCAGAGAAATAACTTACAATGCACATAAAAAACACTACTAAATGCGTAAATAATATTTCACAACCACAAAACGATATTTTTGGCATAAACAAAACTCCTCAGAAATATATAAATATCTGTAAATCAAAAGTGGCATACATCATTAGTTAGAGCACTATGAAAATTGAGACGTTTAGATAGACAATAGTAATTCATCAGTCACTTTTTTGTTTGTCCTTGATACTGCTGCAAGTCCAGTTCATTACGTTTTTTCAGGTTTACAAATGTTGTTTTTGTGGAACAACATATAAAAGTTTTATCACATGATGTGCCATGTTTGTCGATTTATTGTATTTTATAACGTGTAAAGGTTGCTGAAAAGAAGAATGCCATTTTTGTTTAAATACAATCAGCTTAGTAGTCAGTCATTCGAACCCTTATAACTAACAATACAACCAAGTGGTTTGATTATCATGATATATAAGCTCGCAGTCAGGAAATAAGACACCTTATTTCAAAAACCCTAAAAAAAAAAAAACGAACTAAAATCACAGTTACGAAAAACATCAACAGGTAACTCACCACCGATGACAAGAATAAAAGGAATGATGTAGTGATTTGAACTAATCTAGCTGCCTTACCTCTAGTCTTACCACTGATACATTAGAGACGGCTATCGCAGATGGCCATCATACGAGGTCTGTTCAAAAAATACGCGGACTGACGTCATAAAACAAAATGTACTTTATTTAGAAGTTACAGGTCTGGGACCCCTTCAAAGTACTCTCCTTCCCAACTCACACACTCATCCCAATGGTGTTTCCACTTGTTGAAACAGTCCTGGTACGCTTCTTTTGTAATGTCCTCCAGCTCCTTCGTCGCATTTGCCTTAATCTCGGGAATCGTCTCAAATCTTCTTTCTTTCAAGGGTCTTTTGAGTTTGGGGAACAAGAAAAAATTGCAAGGAGCAAGGTCAGGTGAGTAGGGGGGGAAAAACAGTGATCGAGTGTTTGGCCAAAAACACACGAGTTCTGAGGGCTGAATTTCGCAGCAACGCGGTGCATCTTCAATTTTTCAATCAAAATCTCGTAACAAGATCCAACTGATATCCCACACTCTTCAGCAAGCTCCCTGACAGTCAGACGTTGATTTGCCTGCACCAGGGTGTTGATTTTGTCGACGTGTAGGTCGTCAGTTGACGTGGAAGGACGTCGAGGACACTCATCATCTTCAATGGACTGTCGACCATCCTTAAAATGTTCATGCCACTTGAAACATGCCGTACGCTTCATAGCAACATCACCGTAAACCGTGTTAAGCATAGCAAAAGTTTCAGTCGCAGATTTTCCAAGTTTAACACAAAATTTCACAGCAAGTCGTTGCTCCTTCAGGCCATTCATTCTGAAATCCGCCAGACGAAAAAATCGCACTTCACTTAAAACCGCGTAGCTAATACACAAATGAAGATATCTGCAATCGGGAAATGGCGTCGTAATCAGCTGATCTAGCGACACCAAGCGGATTCCCCTGGAACCAACTGGAACCGCGCAATTCAAACAGTCCGCGTATTTTTTGAACAGCCCTATTATGTCAAGAAAATCTAGAGTGTTTTTCCACAAACATAATTTTCTTTTATTTATACCACATTTCCTCTTTCAATAGTAACATCTTGCTCGTTAAAGGTTTCTGGAAGAGAAATGAAAGCTTGAAGAAATAAAATAATGGTCGTGGTGAAACGTTCTAGAGTTTCTTAACATAGACTTAAGACCACGAAATGATTCTAAAGTCATGTTTAATAACTGTATGTTACATGCGAATTTATTTTGACCGCTAATCGAGAGTAACGACTTCAGAGATCCGCTTCTTACTGTAGCATATATACCCTAAACACCATACTTTGTTGTTATTTGATTTTGAGAAAGAGAAGTTTTATATTGCAAAAAAAAAAAAAGAGGAGTGAGACTGGTTTGGCAGCTGAGGTCAGAATTGTATGGTTACGATTTATTCTTCAATCGCCTCAATATTTGATGATAAAAAAATATTTCAATTCAAACTTTGTAACCACCTTTCAGTTTAACGACTACTGCATCAAGATATTGAATTGGTCAATAGGTATTATAGATTTTTTCGAAAACTAACAAATCACTAAATCGATGGGATTCTATTAGGGTTTTGACGTTAAAATATCACCAGGCTAGCAGAATTTGATGGAGCAGGCCATAAAATATAAAGACGCCCTATAGGATCAAAGTCACACAGAATAGTTTCCAACACACAAACTGTCATTTCTCATGGTTGTCAGGACACGCCAGCTTACCAAGAACTATTCTCATCAGTCCCTACTTCTTTAAGTAAGTTGAATGAGCTGAACTTACAATCTTGTATTCGATATTTCATTCTGAAAGTTTAAAAACTTCATACTTAAAATAACTTTACCAGTTTCAAAAATTCCGAAAGAAAAGAAGATATATTTTCAGCATTTGGAATGCGTATGAACCTATATACGGCATGACTTCATTTTGAATAAATGAAAACTTAACGTTTTTGAAAACAAATCACCGTTTTACAAATTAATACATAACATAGTAATCATCTTAACAAAGAGAGAAACAAATTCAAAAACATCTGCTAGCAGACTGTAAACTATCGTAACGTGATGATGTCCACTGTGTTTGATAAACAGAGTGTCGTTCTGAAGTAATGAAATGTATTGTTTTGTAATTCGAGTAGTTACAGTTAAAAGTTAGATTATTTATTCTGTAAAATAAAGATCACGCCTCTCATTTTTGGAAAAAATTACTGTAAAATATAAAAGACTCCTCAGTTAACTTAAGAATACACGATCTTGTAGTAATAAAATAAGTTGTTTTATTAAGCTTTCCAATATCACTTTTGTTTGTTTGTTTGGAATTTCGCACAAAGCTACTCGAGGGCTATCTGTGCTAGCCGTCCCTAATTTAGCAGTGTAAGACTAGAGGGAAGGCAGCTAGTCATCACCACCCACCGCTAACTCTTGGGTTACTCTTTTACCAACGAATAGTGGGATTGACCGTAACATTATACACCCCCACGGCTGGGAGGGCGAGCATGTTTAGCGCGACGTAGGCGCGAACCCGCGACCCTCGGATTACGAGTCGCACGCCTTACACGCTTGGCCATGCCGGGCCTTCCAATATCACCTCATTGGCACAGCGGCATGTCTGCAAACTTCCCCACCAGGAACCGGGTTTCGATATCCGTGGTGGGTAAAACATAGATTGCCCATTGTGTAGCTTTATGCTTAATTGAAAACAAACTTTCAAGCATTTTTTCGATTTTGAAACTCAGAAAATTAGCTGTTGATTATCAAATAGGGTTATCTCGATAATCTTAATTCTGGTTAATACTAGATAATTTGAAGTTTTAATCCAAATAACGAAACGACAACAATAATTAGACAAGCTGACGAAGAGCTGTGAATTAGTCATGAGACTTTGTCGATTAAATCAGAAGTAAAAATCCTTAGGTTCCAACTAGTGTCTGATAATTTAAGCAGATTAGTAAAGTGCTTGTGGTAACTAAGGCACTAATTATAGGTCTCTTACTTTGAAAACTGACACACGTTTTAATACTGAGGCCTAAACGTAAAAAGAAGAAATAATTCTTTCACAAAATGAATTTTAAATATCGTTGGAAGATAGAGTCCAGAAAATAAATACTCATTTAGATGTCACGCTGAAAGACCGAAATCATGCAATGTAGCAACGGTATTTTGTTTTAATTTACTATTTTTCTCAGTATGTTAAGTTCACAGCAATGTATAACAGCTGCCATTTCTTAAGTCACCAGTTTATTAATTTGTCAAGTTTATTTGATATCTACAGTTTTTTACAGCCCAAAAGATGCATTCATCGAGCATTTTTATATGAAATAAAATCTATTTGTTCTATATTCTTCAGATAGTTTAGGCTAGTTTATAAAACTCAGGCAAAATGATAGAATAGAATAATAATGTTTTGTTTAAACATAATCAGTGATGACGAGAAACCCACTTGTTGAGAAATTATATGCAAAAAACGGCTCGTTTGGGCTGAGAAAACACTTTACATAGAAGAGCGAACAACGTTTCGACCTTCTTCGGTCATCGTCAGGTTCACAAAGAAAGAGGTAACTGACCGGAAGCTGACCACATGTTTGAAAGGGGTTGTGTAACTGTGTGTCGAAATGTAGAGGGCGGTATTAGATGTTTGAATATATAATTTTATTTATTATATTAATATAGGTATAAAGGCGTTCCTTTATATTGGTTTATTTTGGGTTTAAGTTGTTGTATAAGTAAGGCTTCTTTAATTTTACGTTTGTTTATGTTTGTTTCTTTATTTAGTATTTGAGTGTTTTCTATGGTTATGTTGTGTTTATTTGACTTGCAGTGTTCGAAAACGTGTGAAGGTGACTTTTATGTTCTTTGAATCTGGTTTCCATTTTTCTACTTGTTTCTCAATATAGAAGTCGTGGCAGTTATCACATTGTATTTTATAAACAATGTTGGTGTGGTGTTTGTCAGTGTAGTTTTTACATAGTATAGACCTCAGTTTTGTGCCGGGTTTTTGAATAAATTTGGTATTAATTGGAATGTCATATTTTGTTACTAGTTTTTGCCAAATGTTGGTTATTTGTTTGCTGATGTCGGGAATATATGGTATACAGCAGTATATGGTTTCGTGGTTTTTGATTCGTGAGCTGTATTTACTTTAGTTGGTTGATTTTGCTTTCTGTCTAGGTGTGTGCGTATAATGTTTTCTACGGTTTGTGGAGAAACTTATTGATGTTAGTGAAGTATTGTTTTATTTTGTCTAATTCATCGTTAATTTTATCTGGTGAGCATAGTTTTATGGCTGTGTTTATTTGGTTTCTTAGTATGTTGAGTTTTGTTTTGTTTCATGTGCTGAGTCCCAAGGAATGTATAGTCCAGTATGGGTGATTTTTCGGTGGATTTCTGTTTTGAATTGTGTGTCGGTTCTTGTAATTTTGAGGTTAAGAAATGATATTTGATTGTTTTCTTCCTGTTCACATGTGAAGTTGATGTTGGGATGTATAGAGTTAATGTGATTGAAAAAATTAAGTATGTGTTCTGTAGATTTGAATCCCGCAACCGTGTCATCTACATATCTATACCAGTATAGTGGTGGATGTAATGCTGTGTTAATTGCTTGTGTTTCAACTTGTGTCATAAAATATTGGCTAGAACTGGTGATACTGGGTTGCCCATGCTTAGGCCGTTTGTTTGTATATAGTTTTGGTTGTTGAACATGAAGTTTGTCTTTATCGTGGTGAATTCTATGAGGGTTGCTAACTGGTTACTGGGAATTTCTATAGTTGGGTTAGGGTCTCGGATATAGAGTTCTAAGGCTATCTTGCAGGCTTCAGTGGTTGGAACTTCTGTAAAGAGGGATATAACATCGAAACTGGCCATTAAGGCTTTATGATTAAGTTGATTTAGATCTATGTAAAGTGTTTTCTCAGCCCAAACGAGCCGTTTTTTGCATATAATTTCTCAACAAGTGGGTTTCTCGTCATCACTGATTATTGTTTCATCGCGGCGACTGTACGAGAAGTGTAAGTTTTGTGTTTTTTCTCAGTGTATTTGTACTTACCTGTTACCTGTTACCATTATGTCTGAACTAGCATACCGTACACCACTATTAACAGTACACGCTCACACGATCGTTAAGAAACTAAGGAATTTAAACCAACGAATTATTAATAGAAGAAATGACATTTATTTTATTCAACAATGTAGAAAAGAACAACTAACCCCTAATTTTGTAAAGGTAAAACTTTCAAAAAATTTTAATACATACACAAACATTATTCAAAATTTACAGAAAAACTACTGAAAGCCATGTTGAACACAAAATATAAAGAACTACATGACTTACAAAACAAAAAATGAATCTAGACCATCAACTGGCATGCTGCATTAAACCAGAGATTTACGGACTTATACAACGAAACATAAACCAAATCAATACTAAAACGACAGAGACAAAAGATCTGCCACAACAAAAACTAGAAAAACTAAGATGCAAACAACAGAAAAGACACCAAAACGACAAACCGTTGACTAACCTCATAATTAACAGATCCGACCGTCAATTAAACACAGACGAGATACATCTACTTAACAAAGGACTCAACTTCGCTATAGCACCTAGGCACATTCCAACCATAGAAATCAAAACATGTTTAGAAGACCTAGCCAGGAGACTTGTGATACTTTCTACAGAGAACAAAAACAAGGAAACAACCAAAAACAACCAACAGAAAGAAGACAACTTAGATAATTTTATTGACATCCAACAGCCAACCTTCCCAGGTAAAATTACAAATTTATATTTTCCAGAAACACCTAAAAACAACATCTTAAACGATTTTTTCAAAGAATTTTCTCACAAAACCATCAACATAATTTCACAAAACAGAAAACTGAAAACAACCTTACAAAATAGACATTAATTGCATAAAAAACCTAAAACAAGACAAAAACATAAAAATTCTAAAAGCAGATAAAGGTAACGCTATAGTCATAATGAACACGAATGAATACATCCAAAAAATGAATAACATCCTATCAGACACGAACAAATTTAAACCTATACACACAAATCCAACAAAGACACACGAGACGCAACTGAACAAATTACTACTACAAATGAAAAAAGCCAACACAATTTCACAAACACTTTATTCCTACCTACGTAAAACCGACTCACGCACACCACAAATATACGGCATCCCCAAACCTCATAAACCAGATTGTCCATTACGACCAATAATGTCCACATATGAATCGTTTAATTACAACCTTGGTAAATACATAGCATGGGCATTCTCCAAATATGTAACATCAGCCAGCTCATTTATCAAAGACTCTTTTAATTTCAAGTCTAATCTAAATCAACTTAATCATAAAGCCTTAATGGCCAGTTTCGATGTTATATCCCTCTTTACAGAAGTTCCAACCACTGAAGCCTGCAAGATAGCCTTAGAACTCTATATCCGAGACCCTAACCCAACTATAGAAATTCCCAGTAACCAGTTAGCAACCCTCATAGAATTCACCACGATAAAGACAAACTTCATGTTCAACAACCAAAACTATATACAAACAAACGGCCTAAGCATGGGCAACCCAGTATCACCAGTTCTAGCCAATATTTTTTATGACACAAGTTGAAACACAAGCAATTAACACAGCATTACATCCACCACTATACTGGTATAGATATGTAGATGACACGGTTGCGGGATTCAAATCTACAGAACACATACTTAATTTTTCAATCACATTAACTCTATACATCCCAACATCAACTTCACATGTGAACAGGAAGAAAACAATCAAATATCATTTCTTAACCTCAAAATTACAAGAACTGATACACAATTTCAAACAGAAATCCACCGAAAAATCACCCATACTGGACTATACATTCCTTGGGACTCAGCACATGAAACAAAACAAAAACTCAACATACTAAGAAACCAAATAAACACAGCCATAAAACTATGCTCACCAGATAAAATTAACGATGAATTAGACAAAATAAAACAATACTTCACCAACATCAATAAGTTTCCTCCACAAACCGTAGAAAACATTATACGCACACACCTAGACAGAAAGCAAAATCAACCAACTAAAGTAAATACAGCTCACGAATCAAAAAACCACGAAACCATATACTGCTGTATACCATATATTCCGACATCAGCAAACAAATAACCAACATTTGGCAAAACTAGTAACAAAATATGACATTCCAATTAATACCAAATTTATTCAAAACCCGGCACAAAACTGAGGTCTATACTATGTAAAAACTACACTGACAAACACCACACCAACATTGTTTATAAAATACAATGTGATAACTGCCACGACTTCTATATTGAGAAACAAGTAGAAAATGGAAACCAGATTCAAAGAACATAAAAGTCACCTTCACACGTTTTCGAACACTGCAAGTCAAATAAACACAACATAACCATAGAAAACACTCAAATACTAAATAAAGAAACAAACATAAACAAACGTAAAATTAAAGAAGCCTTACTTATACAACAACTTAAACCCAAAATAAACCAATATAAAGGAACGCCTTTATACCTATATTAATATAATAAATAAAATTATATATTCAAACATCTAATACCGCCCTCTACATTTCGACACACAGTTACACAACCCCTTTCAAACATGTGGTCAGCTTCCGGTCAGTTACCTCTTTCTTTGTGAACCTGACGATGACCGAAGAAGGTCGAAACGTTGTTCGCTCTTCTATGTAAAGTGTTTTCTCAGCCCAAACGAGCCGTTTTTTGCATATAATTTGTTTAAACATGTTTATGCTTATATGGGGCTAATTCTGCCCCCTGCTGGAACAACGGTAAGTCTACGTATTTACAATGCTAAAGTCAGCGGTTCGATTCTATTCAGTGGACACAGCAGATAGCTCAGGACCTGGCATGGCCAAGCGCGTAAGGCGTGCGACTTGTAATTCGAGGGTCGCGGGTTCGCGCCCGCGTCGAGCTAAACATGCTCGCCCTCCCAGCCGTGGGGGTGTATAATGTGACGGTCAATCCCACTATTCGTTGATAAAAGAGTAGCCCAAGAGTTGGCGGTGGGTGGTGATGACTAGTTGCCCCTTCCCTCTAGTCTTACACTACTAAATTAGGGACGGCTAGCACAGATAACCCTCGAGTAGCTTCGTGCGAAATTCCAAAACAAACAGATAGCTCAGTGTGGCATTGCTATAAAACACACGCACACACCTTGGTTAATTCTTGTCACTCTGTGGCGAATAATAAAATGTTGGTCAAGGAAATATTAATCATTTAATTAAATGAAAAAATAACAATACATAGATGTCTCTTTGTGGGACAGATACACTGAATGCCGAAATGACAAAACCAAAACCCATTGTGAGTAGCCAAGCTCAAATAGTAAATGGGGATCGACGTATCAGACTGTCGATACGATTACTAGGGAAGTCAGTACTAGTGCTGGACGTTTTGCTCTATAAGTGTTAAATGATACAAACAAACTGAATTTCGTATTTATCAAGATGTCAAATCTTGTTTTTTAAAGGCTGCATCATTCTGTCCTACTTCGTGCTGAGAATATTTCTGGAGTACACTAAACGTCTAAAGGAATTGAGAAATATCGACTTGAAGACATTGGAGCGACTCTTTCAAGCCGAGCTGATGTATTAAGTTTCAGCGTTGAAGAAGTAAGGTATATTTCACCTGTGAAACAATACGTTAACAGGTACACAGTCCTCTTTTCTTGTTGTATGTATGTTCTCCTTAAAAACGTCCTCATGGTGGACAAAAAAAAATTAGAAAAGATAGAGTGATAGTGACAAATCCATTTTCAGACCGATATAATAATAAGTCCATCCACCCAAATCCTCCTAATAACTCATATTCGTAATAAAGTAGAGAAATCTACAAGAAAAACAACTTGCAGTAGCTAATAGGTGGATAGTCTCAGAAACAGTACATAATGTTTCCTTGTTTCTTATTATATTCTTACCCGAGATGGGCACACTTGCTCATATATATGTACGTGAAACATACATCACTATAAATAATACATTACCACAACTACCTAGAACAGCAACATGCTCGCTCTTTAAGCTGTAGAGACGTTATAAGGTGACAGACAATCCCAATATTCGTTGTTAAAAGAGTAGCCTAAGTATTGGCGGTGGGTGGTGTTTAGTAGCTGTCTTTCCTCTAATCCAGCGTATCCCAAACTTTCTTGGTTCACGACGCCCTTAGTGTCTCAGCAATTTTTTTTCACGGCGCAAAAAAAAACAAACCTAACAGTTCCATTTATTAAGTAGTTAGGTCCAAACAAAATACTTATTAAGTATTTATGTTCTAACAACTTAGTAGGCTTTGTTTGTTTGTTTTGGAATTTCGCACAAAGCTACTCGAGGGCTATCTGTGTTAGCCATCCCTAATTTAGCAGTGTAAGACTAGAGGGAA
Source organism: Tachypleus tridentatus (assembly GCF_004210375.1). Lineage (NCBI taxonomy): Eukaryota > Metazoa > Arthropoda > Merostomata > Xiphosura > Limulidae > Tachypleus > Tachypleus tridentatus. The sequence continues at coordinate 89,054,493 of NC_134835.1, forward strand.
GGCAGCTAGTCATCACCACCCACCGCCAACTCTTGGGTTACTCTTTTACCAACGAATAGTGGGATTGACCGTCACATTATACGACCCCACGGCTGGGAGGGCGAGCATGTTTAGCGCGACGCGGGCGCGAACCCGCGACCCTCAGATTAGGAGTCGCACGCCTTACGCGCTTGGCCATGCCAGGTCGCTTAGTATGCGATTGAAAAATAATATAAGTAAACTGAAAGTAAAAACAACACTTTTATTCAATTTTTAAATAACCACAGTTAATAATGGGATGTGTGCGCCTGTTTGGCACTGCACAGCTTCTCAAACCTTGAAATCAGATTGGACACCGCCACCCTCATTTCCTCTTCAACATTGATTTTCGCGCGGCACTTGCTTTTTATCGCAGCAACCGCCAAAAACACAGCTTTGCAGAAATATGACGTTGCAAATGGAATGAGGATTCGCTGAACTATAGCACTTAGCAGTGGATATCCATCTTTTACCGATATTCAAAATTCAGTTAGTTCCATGCTGCCAATTTTTTTAAGTCTTGTCACAAGAGAGCTCAATAAGATTTTCTTCTTCTGTAGAGTTAAATTCAGATGGGGTTAAGACCTTGAATGGGTCTTTGATCCATGCAAACTTCTCCATATCTTCTGAAAAGTAATTTTCAAACCAGTTACCGAGCTGTGTTAGGTGCTCCTCAAAAACAGATCTTTAGTTCGTGAGTCAAATCGACTTCATTGGATGTAACAAACTGCTGCAACAAGGGAAACAACCTTTGTCACCATCTTCATTTAATTTTCTTCTCCATAGTAGTAACTTTTTCTGAAGGCTGAAACCTTCTCTGCAGAGAGAGATTCAACGGATTCGGTTTATGAAAAAGACCGCACAGATATGTAATTTTAACAAAGAATCAGTATTCCAGAAGTTTTAGCACATTCCTGTTCTTCTTCCTCGAGATAAGAGTAGAGTTCCTGTCGTAATTTGAACACACAGGACAATACATTATCACTGGAGAGCCATCATAGCTATAGTAGTACAACAAAGATGTGTGCTCAGATCCCATATCCTCACACAGTTTTTTAAAAAACCTCGCCTTCTGTGGTTGAGTTTTTTTAAAGTTCACCACTTTTCACACACTATCCAGGACTAGGTTCAGTGGAGGACACAGGTACTTTGATGCAAGGGCTTCCCTGTGGATTATGCAGTGGGTCCACAGTGCATCAAGAGCTTTGCTTTGTGTATTAGTTCCTGCAATCCTCCATAACAACCGGACATAGAGTGACCACCATTGGTACAGACGCCAATGCATTTAGTCCACTCTAAGCTGTTTTCACCCATAAAAGTGTCAAGGATCTCAAAGAAGTCTTGAGCCTTTGTACCTACAGTGATGCTTTTACAAAAGAGAAGGTCTTCCACAATTTTGTCACCATCTATGAACCGTGTGTAGCAAATCAAATGAGCATCTAGCTGTAACCCGAATTCCTTCCCTTTCATTTTTCAATTAGCTGATCGTTGAGGTCTTTGGTCATGTGTTAAATTCTACGACTGATAGTATTGTTGGATAAAGGCACCTTTGAAAGCAGTCATACCGTAGATTCACCAACCATAATGTTCACCACATCCACTGCAGCCAGTAAAATGAGTTCTTCTGCGATGGTATGGAGCTTTTTACATTCCGCGACTCTATATACCACCTTGTAGGATGTTAGCAAAGCATTACTCGGTATTGATGCTCGTTTCAAAATGTACCTTTTTGTTCTTTCAATTTTTTTAACTTTCTGGTTAAAATAATCACGAGATTTACTAGCCATGTTATGATGATTTGTTTCTAAGTGACGTTTTAGTTTACTTGGAAGCATGCACTCTGGAACCAAAACTTTTAGACCTAATACACACTGTGGATACTATTTATGATTGAAATCTACCGAAGTAAAACCAAAATCTAGACAACTATCGTTATATTTCCGATATTCTAGTTTCTTCACAACTTTGCTACTGGTCTGCAGTTCGCCATCCTTTTCTTCACTCCCACACTTCTTATTAATATTAAAATATGTTTTCATTTTTATGCACAAGAACTAAAAGTCAACAAAATAATTCACTGAACTTCGCGAAACCTCGCAGACACTTGATCACATCATCTTTCAGTTATTTCGACTACTGTCAGACCCGGAGAGTCAACAGGTATTTATATACAAAATCTAAGAAACGAGAAACTTTGAGAAGTTACTGGCGTAGCCGAAAGTACGAGTAAACAAAAACATATATCAAACATTCGAGAACGTTATCGAATAGAATGTAGTGCGATCTAATGTTAAAACTGTGATCTACCTCGAGCTAGTAGTTCGTGCGATGTCCAACAGATGTTTAGATCACTGTGTTTCCCCTGAAAATTTGAAATATCACGCGACGCACAGTTTGGGAACTATTGCTTTACTCTAATAGTATTAAACTAGGGACGGCTGGCACAAATAACCTCTAGAAGCTTTGAGCGAAATTGAAAACAAAATAAAAAAGCGACAACATTCACAGGGGAGTAAGTGATAGAACGTGTATGTGACTTTTCCAGTTCTAAAAATATCCTGATACAGCGAATAACAGCAAGCACAAAACACAACCAGTTGCGTTTATGAAGCATAAACCACTTAATTATACTCTTGAGTGAGCCAGTTGATCTTATCAATTAGTGAAAAACTATCATTTAACCTATGCTGTTATTATTTATACATATTATGAAAGTTCGAAACATTTAAATTACTTTCCATAAGTAAAGGGTTGGACACATATAATATATAAATTTATATACATGCGAAAGTCTGTTTGTTATACATAACTTAGGCCACCTGGTGATGAAACAAATCATAACATATTAACCCATAAAGGCTAATCATCAAAAAGTTGCAAAACTTAAACTTGTTTATAAAGATATTTTTATTTCTTTTAGAAAGAGTTTGGATTCATTATAAATCATAAATAAAAAGAACACTTTCTAACTATTTTAGAAAGTACAACAGGAAACCGAAAAAAAAAACACCTTTTTCTTAATTATATCTTGAGTTTATCAATCGTCTGAAAAAAATAATTAATTCATCCTTACCTTAATTAGCTTTTGTGTCCATCAATCTTTTGATAATTCATGAACTTCTTATGGCGCAAACCTTTTTACTTGAAGCCACGTCTGATCAATTTTGAAAAAAAAAAAGTGTTTGTGTTTTCTCATACCAAAGCCACCTCAGGCTATCTGCTGAGTCCACAGAGGGAAATCTAACCTCAGATGTTAGCGTTATAAATCCGTAGACTTACCGCTCTACGAGCGAGGAACAAAACGAAAAGATATTTACATTATTTAAAGGTATTTTTCGTAGAAAAGAACACGTTTGTTTGTTTTTTACTTAGTGAGAACTCAAATAAACAAGGTGACCAAGAGAAGTAAGTTGTGTTTGGTCAGCATCAAATAAAATACTAAAGTTTTTTGACCATTGAAAAATAAAAAATTGCGCTCAGGACCTCACAGACACCCGTTTCATTTTTAATAGTTAAGAGATAAGAAAGTGTTGCATATTGCACGTGTTTGATATTAAAAAATATATTGTGGTTTATATAATCCAAGCAGTACGTTAGTTATGTGTTTTGAATATTTCATAGTGTGAGATAACTGCAAAAAAAGTAATTACATTTGATTTTAAACAGTTTTGTTTTGGCCGAAACGAGTGCTTGTTTTGGTCTTTATTCTTTCTTTTTTGTTGTTATTTTCTTGTATTCGAATAAATGAAACAAGAAACTAGCACAAACTCAATAATAAAGTGGCCATTCAAAGTAACCTTTATGACCCTAAAACTATTCCTAGATGAAATTCAATCCGTGTATCACAAGAGTCATATGTATCGCACTTTTTAAATAGTTGGTGTAGTAGTGTTTTAATTAATTCTGATATAAAATTGGGTTGAATATCTTAAATAAGTGCACCAAAGAAAGCTGAATGCGTTAAAGTAAAACAGTTCTGATGGTTCGCCTCGCCATTACATTCCATGTTACCACGAATGGTTATGCTCTGTCTGAAGACTGTTTATTTTGACAATAGCCCTTCAGCAAATATATATGTAAAAACGGGTCGTTTGGGTTGGGAAAAATTTTTACGTAGAGGAGTGAACAACGTTTCGACCTTCTTCGGTCATTGTTAGGTTCACAAAGAAAGAGAGAGGTAACTGACCGGAAGCTGACCACATGTTTGAAAGGGGTTGTGTAACTGATGTTTGAATATATAATTTATTATTATTATTTATTATATTATTTTTTAATATAGATATAAAGGTGTTCCTTTGTATTGGCTTATTTTGGGCTTAAGTTGTTGTATAAGTAAGGTTTCTTTAATTTTGCGTTTGTTTATGTTTGTTTCTTTATTTAGTATTTGAGTGTTTTCTATGATTATGTTGTGTTTATTTGACTTGCAGTGTTCGAAAACGTGTGAAGGTGATTTTTTATGTTCTTTGAATCTGGTTTCCATTTTTCTACTTGTTTCTCCAATATAGAAGTCGTGGCAGTAATCACATTGTATTTTATAAATAATGTTGGTGTGATGTTTGTCAGTGTAGTTTTGTGCCTGGTTTTTGAATAAATTTGGTATTAACTGGAATGTCATATTTTGTTACTGGTTTTTGCCAAATGTTGGTTATTTTTCTGCTGATGTCGGGAATATATGGTATGCAGCAGTATATGGTTTTGTGATTTTTTGATTCGTGAGATATATTTACTTTTGTTGGTTGATTTTGCTTTCTGTCTAGGTGCGTGCGTATAATGTTTTCTACGGTTTGTGTAGAAAACTTATTGATGTTGATGAAGTATAGTTTTATTTTGTCTAATTTGTCGTTAATTTTATCTGGTGAGCATAGTTTCATGGCTGTGTTTATTTGGTTTCTTAGTATGTTAGTTTTTGTTTTGTTTCATGTACTGAGTCCCAAGGAATGTATAGTCCAGTATGGGTGATTTTTCGGTGGATTTCTGTTTTGAATTGTGTGTCGGTTCTTGTAATTTTGAGGTTCAGAAATGATATTTGATTGCTTTCTTCCTGTTCACATGTGAAGTTAATGTTGAGATGTATAGAGTTAATGTGATTGAAAAAATTAAGTATGTGTTCTGTAGATTTGAATCCCGCAACCGTGTCGTCTACATATCTGTACCAGTATAGTGGTGCAGATGTAATGCTGTGTTAATTGCTTATGTTTCAACTTGTGTCATAAAAATATTGGCTAGAACTGGTGATACTGGGTTGCCCATGCTTAGGCCATTTGTTTGTATATAGTTGTGGTTGTTGAACATGAAGTTTGTTTTCATCGTGGTGAATTCTATAAGGGTTGCTAATTGGTTGCTGGGAATGTGTATAGATGGGTTAGAGTCTCGGATATAGAGTTCTAAGGCTATCTATATAAAAATTATATATTCAAACATCTAAGCCCGCCCTCTACATTCCGACACTCAGTTACACAACCCCCTTCAAACATGTGGTCAGCTTCCGGTCAGTTACCTCTCTCTTTTTTTGTGAACTTGACGATGACCAAAGAAGGTCGAAACGTTGTTCACTCCTCTACATAAAAAATTTCCCAACCCAAACGAGCCGTTTCTACATATATATTTCTCTACAAGTGGATTTTCTCAACATCACTGAGCCCTTCAGCAAAGTTTCATTACAAAATACTCTGTCGTAAGTCTGTCATGTCCAAATAATCCCACTACTCCCCGTGCTTTTCATAATCCACGGTTAATTCTTTATTATCGAAGACGATAATTTATTAGAACATCTTTCAACAGGCTGATTGCGGATAAATCCGTAATTTATTGATCACTGATAAAGTGACAGGAATTGGACGAATACCAGTTTCATTCTCAAGCTATTTGAGGTATGCGTCGGTTGAACGGGAAATATGACTGGAAGACTTATCTTTCTGAGCCGATACTCTGCTCCTCGTTTTCAAAAGAAGAATTTTCTTAATTTTTTGTGCATTTTTGCCTGGGACACGTAAATGAATTTTGGCACTGATCTGTGTTTTCGTGTATGCTCACTTTTTACTAAATGCCAGTTTGCTTGTTACCATTTGCGTAAAACTTGCTAGAAGTTTCTTTTTAGATGGTTCTGAAATCCATATTGATCCATATTTCTCTTTATCAATGCCATTAAGGGCAAGAAATATCTCTATTACATTAATTACTTATTTGAGTATCCAAAATCGTTTTAATATAACGTACTCAATACTCTGTATAATTCAAGTTGTTATTCGCTTACAGGTTTATGATTGCAATTGTATACTGTTGATATATAGAAGAAAAAAAAACATTTATTGATACATTTGAATATATAATATTAGAATGCGGCATTGAATTCTCACAGAGGATACAGCGCAACTAGCTCAATATTCAAATTTATTCTAGAAACAAAGTAAACAAAACATGTAATACCAATATACAAAACAACACATTTTGACAGGAAACATTTAGTCTGTGCTGAAGATATGCTAATTACTTACTAGTTTTAATAAGTTAAAAATATTTCACTGACATGAAAATATTATGGTAATCTATAAAGTCATTTATATACTTTCTAATGAAGTAAAAATAAAATACATTATAGTGTCATGATCAGTTTTAAAATGATTGAAACTTTTTAGACAAAGCTAGTTGGAACAGGAATACCATACTATTATAAATTTCAATGTGATTTGTACAACATATTGATAAAGTCATTGCTAGATAAAAAAGGAAAAACAACATAAATAGATTGCTAAATGGTATGAATACAAAAATTTGAATAAGATTTCTTTAAAACGTAAATAAGAAATTCTACATAATTAGGTATGCTCCTATCTTAATTTAATTTTCTTTGGTACATAGTAATTTCATGCTTAAGATGAAATAAGATTGGATATAACGTATTTTCTTTCACAAATTGAATACATATATAAAAAGAAAAACAATTATATTTCCCATATCTTGTTTGTTGAAAGAGTTTCAAAATAAAAATAAATTTTCTAGTCTCTAGTGATCAAAAAATTGTTATTTCTATGAAATATATAATTCTAGAACATAAAATTATTTTTGGTTTAAATTTTTTTATTAATATTAATCTCTAATTCTGATGTACAATAAGCACAACTGGTATCTCAGTACATCTGATGCTGTTTTCACGTGTTTGTGGATCATTCAGATGTTTATATGGAAATTAAATAACCGAGCATATGCTTCACACACAAACACGACTTATAAGTGAAAGCTTTTTCCTTTTCAGAATTATTTTTATACGTAACTTCCGTACTTCAAAGCATGGACACAAATCATTTCCATGCTACTCTTTCACTGTATTTGAGCTTGCTTGTTGTGCAAAATAAGATCAACCTGTATTATATCTGGCCTAGAGGACAGAGATTCGTCGAAACTAGAGCTTTCAACTGGTCATGGCAAACGTTCTGTTGCTTGATGAAAGACGATGAAAACATTATTTTTACATGTATTCAGAAACCTAAACATTCTCAATTTTTTTTCAATGGAAGAGTACAGAAAGGTTAATAAAAGTCCTTTGTTTCCTTATTATATCTTCTGACGGTTGTAAGAGCACGTTTGAGGTGTTCTATTTAAAATTATTTACTCTAAAGTTGTTTTTTTTACTAAATGTTTTGATATAAGACAAGCATATATTCTACTAAAATCAACTTCAAGTATATATCGATTTTTATTCTATGCTTTATACAAACTCCATTTAGTATTAAAGAATTCAAAATAAATAAAACAGTAGGTGACCGTTCGTTTCAGATATCTATAGAAGTTATTCCCTCCATGAAGCGAGGGCACCTCAAGATACCTCGAATGTCCACCAAGTGTAATCAAATTTCTATCATTTTGACTGAGTTATAGAGCAAAACTAGTATAAAAATCGGTCCCCAGGTTAAAAAAGGGATTTTTTTATATTTGTGACCTTTCCGTGATCTCAATCAATAAAGTTAACCCTCCAAAAACTAATAAACTGTGAGTATACCAACTTTCGTTCAAATTCAATCAGCCGATTTTGAAAAATGTTGCTAACAAACACACACAGGGTGAAAACATAACCTTTGTCTACTTTCGGCGGTGGCCCAGCATGGCCAAGCGTGTTAAGGCGTGCGACTCGTAATCTGAGGGTCGCAGGTTCGCATCCCCGTCGCGCCAAACATGCTCGCCATTTCAGCCGTGGGGGCGTTATAATGTGACGGTCAATCCCACTATTCGTTGGTAAAAGAGGAGCTCAAGAGTTAGCGGTGGGTGGTGATGACTAGCTCCTTTCCCTCTAGTCTTACACTATTAAATTAGGGACGGCTAGCACAGATAGCCCTCGAGTAGCTTTGTGCGAAATTTAAAAAAAACAAAACTTTCGGCGGTTGAGGTAATGGGATAGGCAGTATGGGTTGAATATCTTCTAATCAATGAAAATTGACCTTATAGCACAACAAATTGGGTTTAGATACCCAATTAGGACACAGCACATGTAACTTTTGTGTTTTATAACAAAGTGGTGACTGACAAGTGAATTCTGTAATACTTTGATTTTTTATTAATTTTATCTCCAGAGTTTGATACATCAGCCACAAGCATTCGAGTGTGGCTTGAATTTACTTTTAATAATATTTAACGAATCCTTATTTCCATGTTTTGTTTCCCTGTTAGAATGGTACAAAATATTTTTAAATATGCTATTGTATCTCAAATTATTATCAAAAATGTAAAAAAAAATAATAAGGAAATAATTTTATCTCCCCTAATAGCAAAATGGTGAGTAGATATACAAGATCTTTTTTAATGAGTGCCTTTACAAAATTGAATGGTTTTAACAAGTTAGAAAACATTTCTCTATGACTTCTTGTTACACAGAATGGTTTTGTTAATTCAATTTGAAAAGATAAATATTGGTTAAGTTTTAAAACATTAATAATTAAACTAGAAATTAAATCAGTTAGACAATTATGTAATATTTCTTATTTTTGCGACTTTTTTTTTTTACCAGAAATTATATCAATTGTTCCATTTTATTTTCATGTTTTTGCGAATTATCCGGGCCTTAAGATAGGAATTTAAATAGGCTTAGGAAGCCACTATTTCATAATCAATACAAAAACTTTTATTAAACTAAATTATATTAATAATTTTATTAATATTTAAGTGTTAATAATTCTAAACAGAATTGTTTAAGCTCTTTTTGTTTCGTTACAGTATATTATTAACTTAAAGCCTGCGATCAATATGTTTATGTGAAAAGTAAAATCGTGTCATAGTACACGTGCTGAAAGTTTCTCTTATGCAGATACACCTTTACTGTAAATTAATTTATTAGAAATTATATGTAGCCATTTTAAGGAAGGCCTTAAACCTTAATACATGCAAATTAGAATGTTATTTTTATTTGTTTCGTTACAACTTAGATGGACTAATTATTCTAACGGCTCCGGGGGAATACTAATAACATAACGTTTCATATGTACGGTAAAAAGAAATATTTTCCATTTCAACGGTTAATATTTAGGCAGTTCGGTTAATTATCACTAAAAAGTTAACGATGCATAGAATATCGTGTAACATTCCACCCTAATATTTGCATACACATTAGCATTTAGCGTCATCCTGGTGAAATCCAGACTCGACTTCAACAGCGTTATATCTTTTTAGTGCTGACATCATTGAAATATTCCCACTTCCTCCACAAATCTTATTAATCGTATCTTTAGTGAAACTCGATGAACGTTCACAAATGCTTACACATTCTTTTTACAATCAAGCACAGTTCCCCTAATTAAGCTAATTAGCTTGACTCTTACTAATTTTTCTTCCTTGTCATATAAAAAAATGTAAGAATAGTAAATTAAACTTTTGTGCGCTCTCTTATACATTCAGTACTTCAAGATGAACGTTTTCGTTCCCGAATTTATTACTTTATTAATAAGTACAAGAGGAAGCTTCATGCTCTCGAGCGACCTCTCTGAAATAATTGTATGAAAATTCCTTGAGCTAGTGAATATTTATATATAATTTATAATTATATAAATAATTTGAAACTATGTTTAAATGTTAGTCAATCTTCAACTGTACGGTTCTGATTAATTTAACGTCAAGAAAGCAAATAGAAAAATTCATGAATCATACACTGGGGAAACATACTCACATGTTTCAGCCAAAGGTAACAAAGCAGCTTTAGCACTTTTACTTTCAAAAAACAGAACGTTGAAATAAAATAATGAAAACTAGGTAGGGATAGTGTGGATATTTCTAATGGTTTTTACTTGTACTTTCAGCTTAAGCCTAACGTCATTTACTTTTTACATATCTAACTTCTCACTACTAACAAGTGCACAGTTAACGTAAAAAAGCACTTTTAAAATTCATATCTATCTAAGTTCCACATATATTTTTGAATTTGCAGTTTATAAATACCCCGATCAAATGTTTTTTTATATTTATATTACTTTTTACCTTATATTAGCTCTTACCTAACACAATTTATCCTCGCTCTTAAACAGTATTCTTAATTTCTCTCTGGCCCGGCATGACTAGGTGGGTTAATGCGTTTGACTCGTAATCCGAGAGTCGCGGGTTCGAATATCTGTCACACCAAACATACTCGCCCTTTCAGCTGTGGGGGAGTTATAAAGTGACGGCCAGTCCCACTATTCGTTGGTAAAAGAGTAGTCCAAGAATTGTTGGTGGCTGGTGATGACTAGCTGCCTTCCTTCTAGTCTTACACTGCTAAATTAGGGACGGCTAGCGCACACAGCCCTCGTGTAGCTTTGCGCGAAATTCAAAAACAAACATAATTTCTCTCTATTACATATCTCTTCTTCTAGTGACTCAATAATATAGTACTACGAATTTTATAAAAAATGACCCCAAACGATTATCTCTTTGTCTAATTTTCCTTTAATTGGTTACAATTTCTAAATTGTTCCTAAATAATGAAAAATTCATCATTTTCTTGCCTGGTGTTTTTTTTTTTTTCTCATATTTTTAGTATTTGTATTTTCCTCGAATATTCATAGAATGAAGTATGTAAGGGTTATTCAACAACCTTAATAAAGTTTCTAGAGCCTCATGTAAAATTTGTTTTCTTCATCCACTTGAATTTGCCAATTTTTTAAAGATTTATCAATGTTACTGACTTATAGCAGTATGCATGAGTATCTTTTATTCATCTTCTTCATACGTACAGTTTCTAATTCATTAAAGTAACCAAACGATACTCAATTTATCAACTTGATTATTTTGAGATATTATTCAAATATCATTTCCTGGTTGCAGAAGATACACAGTCCAAGCTTTATGGTTACAGTCACCTAACTGAAAGAGAAGTAATAAAACCTAGCTTCAAATTCATAGTTGCCTGCTGTTGTCAACACCATCTAATGAATAATAATATAATATATTTTTGTTGTTGTTTTTGACAGATTGTATTTTTGTATCATAGTAAAATAGATCAGTTTACCAAAATTAAAGTGTACATATTTATGAACTTTGCTACACTGTCACCATCTAGTGATAATTCTAAAATTTGTTTTGGAATTTCGCACAAAGTTACTCGAGGGATATCTATGCTAGCTGTCCCTAATTTAGTAGTGGAAGACTAGAAGGAAGGCAGCTAGTCATCACCACCCACCGCTAACTCTTGGGCTACTCTTTTACCAACGAATAGTGAGATTGACCGTCACATTATAACTCCCCCACGGCTGGGAGGGCGAGTATGTTTAGCTCGACGCGGGCTCGAACCCGTGACCCTCGGATTACGAGTCGCACACCTTACGCGCTTGGCCATGCCAGGCGCAATTCTAAAAGAATTATAACAAGAGTTTAAATTTTATGAGCTTTTTAAAACAATATTATTGGTAAAATATATAAAAAAAAGACTCAAGGAGAATAAATATAAGATTTGATTTATTAATATTTTGTTACAAATATCATTCAATACCGTGAGGAATGTAATTGCTTTTATTCCACTCATACAAAGTATTTAACTAACAAAAACAATTTTATCTCAAATAAATAGTAGAGAAAAATAAATGTTAAGAAATAATACATTTCTCCTCAAGCCCTAACTTTCGATAAGTTTTTTTTTTTTTAACTACACACCTGTTTCGTTCTGGAAATATTTTTGTTTATTTGTTTTAATATAAAGACCCGCAATAGGACATCTGCGCACTGTTCATCACGAAGAACTGAACGCCAGATGTTAGTTTTGTAAGTTTATAAGCTTGCATCTGACCTACTGTAAAAGAGATAAAACGTACGATCATTTGAGATTTGTTTAACGGACATATAATCCTTGTGTAGAGAAAACAGCTGATTACACTATGTAGGGCCCAGCATGGCCAAGTGTGTTAATCCGATGGTCGCAGGTTCGAATCCCCATCACACCAAACATGTTCGCCCTTTCAGCCGTGGGAGCGTTATAATGTGACGGTCAAACCCACTATTCGTTGGCAAAACAGTAGCCCAAGAGTTGGCAGTGGGTGGTGATGACTAGCTGCCTTCGTTCTAGTCTTACACTGCTAAATTAAGGACGGCTAGCGCAGATAGCCCTCAAGTAGCTTTGCGCAAAATTCAAAACAAATACACTATATAACAAAATTTTTGCTTTCTCTTATCCCTGGGCAGGAAGTGTTATTTCTTAAAGTAAATGGAAAAGACCTATTTTTCTCTTCAAACTTTGCTTTTGTGACCCGGGAGCGTATAACGAAAACATGATGGGAGACTATACTTTGGGGCTGATAAGTGAAAGTGATTAACATTACAGTCACAAATCTCGAAAAAACACTACTCACTTCTAAACATTTTTGTGTAACTTTAGTATAAATACATGTAAATCTTGATTCATATGTTGTTTTATTCAGACCTTATCTAAATGAAAATGTGCAAATTTGCTCGTTTTTACATAGAAAATAAGTTAATTTCTAAATTTCATTATCCAGGTCGCAAAAGCAAAGTTTGAAGGGAATAATGGCCAATTTCTGTACTTTTATAACATAAGCAATTAAAAAATTAACACATACTAACCAGGAACAAAATTTGTGTTACATAGTGTTATCAAGCAAGAAATTAAAGTAAAAAGCACATTCTCTTTATAAACGCAAATATATTCGTGAGCAAATGAACATGCTTTAATCTCTAATTTTTTTTACATTAAATATTTCAGATCAGTTATGACTTTTTTTAATGTATTACGTCATGAATCATTTGGTTCATGTGCCAAGATTATTTCAAGGAGTGAAATCATAATAGTCTTTGAAAGATATATAATTCCAATAATAAGTGTCCCTCGCTGAAACACGTTTAGGCAATTAAAAATATTACTTTGCTCTTAGTTTTCATTTCCAGCTTAATGATAAACAAAAATATGTTCAGCGTACAAAATAAGAATTTTCTTCCACTAAGCCAAAAGAAAACTTTTGAAAAATATTCCCTTTTTTTATGCCACATAAAGAAATAATATTTTATTCAGTTGTTCGTTTATAATTTTACTCTTTGTTTTGGTTTTTAAATTGAAATGGCTTTCTGCTTACACAATCAGATTTAGTTGGTGAAACAAAAAATCTAATAATTAAAGTTATCCCAATACTTTAATCTTTTGAAGCATTTGGTACTTTGAGACAGCCGATTAGTGTGCCATCCGAGGTTCGAGACTTATGTTGTAGTACATATTCTACGCTTTCAAATGTGGGGATGTTATAACTGTCAATCTTACCAGTTGATTAAGAGGATTTGAAAGCAAGCTTTCCCTCTATACAACCAGCTCTCTTGATTGTTTAGTCTTACGTGTGTTGTTTAATTGGAAAATACCAAACTGTCCTGTAGGTATATGAGGTTTAAGTGTCCGGTTTTGTAGCTTGACTATGGATATACTACAGCAGGGCTATATCGTGTTAATTCTGAATCTACAGATATGTTTTTTTCTAATAATTATACGTGTCTACCAGTTTTAAAAGGCTCTTTACTCTTATATAAGTTCAATAAAAGTGAAAATTTTCCATTATAACGCAGTATAAATTAAGTATATGAAAAAATGGCAACCTGAAACTAAAGAGCTAACGAAATGTTCGGTTAACACAAAGACCTCTTGAGGACGATATTTACATACTGTATTCAAAGTTATCAAACCATGAGAACCTCGCAGAATTAAATAATCAATAATGATAAATTAAACAGGCATGTGAAGCATGAAAACATTTTTTTGCCACACTACAAAAATTTCTACAATTTGTTTCCTATCGGGTAAATCTAACACAATTTCTAAGCTCATGTTGGAACAATATCAGTTTCCTCCAAAATTTATCTTCATAGTGATTGATTTTTAAAATAAACTGTAAAATAATCGATAAAAAATTGTTCAATTTTCCTTTACCTTCGTACAGTTTTCAAACACATATAGCCATGTTTCAAGTAAATAGAAACTTAAAATGATAAGTTAGCTCAATCAAAATAGAAATGATTTCTTCTACGTTAAAATATGCATATGAAAAATTTTACCCCTTCTTTACCAAGAAGAAGGGGTGTATACCCATAAACTATCAACTAGAAACCTAATTTCCTTTTGTTAAACCTTTTTACGATTAGTTTAACAGGGTATTTAACTCGTAAAAGTACAGTAATAATAATAATAAAAAACTGTTGAACGTATGAGAAACTGGTTGATTTGAAAAATGTGTATAAAATTTTGTAGACTACAAGAAACGCCGCCTTACGAATGGTTGTTTGTGCTAACAATTGCAAAACATGGTATTTATACCTTGTTGAAAAACTGAGAAAAAAACGAACATTTTCTTAAAAAGGATTATTTTTCTGGAAAGTACTACTCGAGAAAACTGTTCGAATTGTGCTCTTTATTCACACAAAATTCGTATCTGGGGCTATCTGCTGAGCCCACCCAGGGATTTTTTGGGAATTTCGCACAAAGCTACTCGAGGGCTATCTGTATTAGCCATCCCTAATTTAGCAGTGTAAGACTAGAGGGAAGGCAGCTAGTCATCACCACCCACCGCCAACTCTTGGGCTACTCTTTTACCAACGAATAGTGGGATTGACCGTCACATTATACACCCCCACGGCTGGGAGGGCGAGAATGTTTAGCGCGACGCGGGCGCGAATCCGCGACCCTCGGATTACGAGTCGCACGCCTTACGCGCTAGGCCATGCCGGGCCTTCCACCGAGGGGAATCGAACCCCTAATTTTACTGTTGTAAATACGGAGACTTACCGCTGGACTAACGGGGGGCATATTATTATTTATTCGGTCACATAGGTAGATGGTGACGACATTGCTTCATTATAGTAATATTTAAAATCTTTGAGGTTTTGTTTGGTCTGTTTGAATTTCGCGCAAAGCTATTTGCCCCTAATTTATCAAAGATCTACAGTGAAAGGAGCTAGTCATCAGAGAACATTTTGTAAATCCCTGATTTAGAATAATTTCAGTAGATTTTGATAAATGAAGTTCAGTACAACTTCTAAAAATATAAGCACGAAATATTAATGAAAATATAACATGATTAATTTTATCTGTATTATAGTATGGTGTTACTATATTGGACATTTTATCATTCCTTATTATATTTACTTTTCTTTGTAGAAACGGCATTTATATGATAATTACTAGGAACAAACATCATCTCGAAATGCATCATGCATCTACTTCAACACTACATTTTTGGAAGTTATTGTGCCGTTAGTTCTATAATTAATTATTTCTTATGTATGATGCTGTTTCCCCTTTTCAAGCATGACAATACTATTGTGCCAATTTGTTTTTGTTTCGTTATCAATGTAGTAATCAACTGACAAATCTCCGCACCAGTAGTTTCAGCTGGTATCAATCGAAATCTTCGAGTATGTTCTTCCTTCCTCCAACCTGGATCCACGGTTTTGCTTAGTCGCAACACTTAAACCATCACAATCACAAATACATCTAGAACATTTAAAGCACGTTTCATTGCGAAATTGGTTTAGTTTACATTTACAAGTTTACTTCTCCAATGTTGGCTCTTATGATTTCGGGTTTGATCCAGTGATCTAAACTTCGAAAATAGTACCAAACGTCTCTTTTTTTTCTGTATAATTCAAATTACTCGAATATTTCCGGAATGTTTTCTCGTTTTCTAGCTGCGGCTCAAGGAATGATTCCGAGGTTCTGGTTCAAGTACAAACTTTTAGCTCACAGCTCCGTGATCTCGTGACCAATTTGAGTTTTAATCACAGTTTTGGACTCGGGAGGCCAAGCCCTTTCGTTTGATACATTTTAACACGCCCAAGGTCTCATAGATTAATTTACTCTCATTCTGCCTAACAGAATTTCATGTGTCGCGGATGATGAGAATTCCCTCATTTCTCTTATCCACATCAACATGTTAGCTGGTTCCTACAACAGGTATTAATGTAAAAAACAAACAAACCCATAAACCAACGTGCATTTCTTAGCGCCAAAATCTTAATGATTCTGTGTCAAAGTTGGTCTCGTAACCCTCATTTACATTTCTCTGATTTTTCTTTACGGTTTTCGACTGGTTTGAAACCTCTTGTAAATATTTGGACATAAACGAGGTCTAGAGCTCAATATATCGGATTATGATGATATTTTACAGGGAATGTCTCGCACTTTTTAGATTGATAGCTTATCGCACTGTTCTTTACGAGTATTTGATTATCATGACAAGTGCTTTTGAGACGTTGCCTTACGTATAATTTGCTAATCAAAATTAAAGAACTGTGTTGACCCATGTATCTTTGAAATGACTAATTTTGTTTACCTTTACGTTAAGCTATTGTTGAAACTTCCAAATCTGTGGTATTTGATTAATTTTTCATATTGTATTTAGTACTCTCGATGATACGTTTAAATTTATAAAAATATACATGCACACACTGCATAACATTGATTTTCTGTTCAAAAGTTTTCTCTTTTTCTTTGCTACTGCCTGCTACCTTTTGTAATTTCTCTGATGTTGTCAAAATCATTTTCTTTTCATGTAAGGCTACAATAACAATACTATTCTTGACACATACCCCCAACACAGCTTCACGAAAGTAAGTGACTTGTATAACCATCACATCAAGTATTTACAACTATTTCCCAAATACTTGTAAATCCAGATATTGACATTACAAGATGGAATTGTACTTCTTTCCCTTAACAAGGCCTTAACCCTGCAGCTTAACTATAAATATATTCTTTAAGCAGTTTTCCAACTCACCTCTTCAACACATTTTTTCTGAGGCAGTAGTTTATTTTCTTTTTTGTAATTTCAGATTACATTAAGAATACCTGATCTACATTCTTTTTAACATTTATATAGAGTAACTTACAAAATAAATTGCTTCAAGAAATAGTTTTAAAAATATTATTACACAAAACCATATAGAAGTATAACTCATTACATTCAATTACATGCATATTAGCACACACAGGTTACTCAAAGTTTTTAACATAAGAACTTTTAACAATTTTAATTGTCATTCAGAAATACAGTGGTACCTCGGTTCTCGAACGACTCCCTTCTCGAACAATTTGGTTTTCGAACATATTGTTTCACAAAAACATGTCTTGGTTGTCGAACATAAACTCGTTTCCCGAACCCCCGAAATAACCCGAACGACCCTTAGACTATTTTCGGCCGACGCCAAGCTTGCCCAAAACATTTTACCCGCATCTGTCGATCAGTCCACACCCCCGCTAAAATCTGCTGTGAACGTTCTCGTTTTTCTTTTTTTGTTGTTGTTTTTCTAGATATTTTCATTAACTAAGCCACCATGGGGTCAAAGAAGGATAATGAAAGCAGCAAACCAAAAGGTTTTTGAGCCACAAAAGAGGTGAAAAAAGATCTCATAGCGAAGTATGAGAGTGGTGTTTGTGTGTCTGACCTTGCTACATAGTTTGGTATGATGAAGTCTACAGTCTGCACCATACTGAAAAATAAAGAGGTCATCAAAGGGGCTGATGTTGCAAAAGGAGTGACAGTGCTTACGAAACAAAGATCACAAACAATGGAAGAGGTAGAAAAACTGTTGAGTTGGGTAAACGAAAAACAGTTAGCTGATGACAGCATTTCTGAGTCCATTTGTGAGAAAGCAAAGCAATTGCATACTGACCTCCTGAAAAACACCCCTGGAATGAGTGCTGATGCAAGTGATGCCTTTAAGGCTAGTAGGGGGTGGTTTGAAAAATTTAGGAAGAGAAGTGACATACATGGGGAGGGTGCCAGTTCTAACAAAGATGCTGCTGATAAATTTGTTAGGGAATTTAAGGACTATGTAGAAGCTGAGGGTTTTATTCCCCAACAAGTGTTCAACTATGATGAGACAGGCCTCTTTGGGAAAAAAAATGCCAAAAAGGACCTAAATCACCAAGGAGAAGAAGTCACTGCTTGGATACAAGCCAATGAAGGACAGGATAACTCTATTGTTATGTAGTAATGCAAGTGGGGACTTAAAACTTAAGATTTTGCTTGTGTACCATTCTGAGAACCTGAGGGTTTTCAAGAAAAATAATGTCCTGAAAAGAAAACTAAATGTCATGTGGAGGGCCAATAGTAAAGCATGGGTAACCAGGCAATTTTTTTTTATGGAGTGGGTCCATGAAGTGTTTGCCCCAAGTGTAAAGAATTACCTCACGGAAAAACAGTTGCCACTCAAGGCCCTTCTTGTGATGGACAATGCACTTGCTCACCCACCAGGCTTGGAAGACAGGTTGGTGGAGGAGTACAGTTTCATTACGGTGAAGCTCTTGCCCCCTAACACGACTCCTCTCATTCAGCCCATGGACCAGCAGGTCATATCGAACTTTAAGAAACTCTACACCAAAGCACTGTTTCAGAGGTGCTTTGAAGTGACCTCTGACACAGAGTTAACCCTCAGAGAGTTCTGGCAAAATCACTTTAATATCCTCCATTGCTTGAGGATCATAGACAAAGCCTGGAGGGAAAAGTCTTTGAGGACCATGAACTCAGCCTGGAAGAAATTATGGCCAGACTCAGTTGCAGATAGAAACTTTGAAGGCTTTGAAGCTGAGCCTGTTATCGAGGATATTGTCTCACTAGGTAAGTCTATGGGCTTGAATGTGAGTGGTGATGATGTGGAGGAGTTGGTGGAAGACCACAACACTGAGAACTCCAAGACCTTCAGAAGAAGCAGCAACGGAAGACAACTGAGGAAGTGTCTTCAGATGAGGAGGAGAGAAGGGAGGGTGTTCCCAGTTCACTAATCAAGGAAATGTGTGAAAATATTTCACACTGACAAAGCTGTAGGAAACTGCAGCATAAACCTTTTCAATGACAATGCCATGTCTTACTTCAGAAACATTTTAAAATGCAGACAGAAACAAACCTCATTAGACAAGTTTTTAGCAAGAAATAGGTCCAGTGAGTCTCAAGCAGGTTGTAGCAGTGCAAAGAGACAGAAAAGAGAAAGAACCTTAGAAGGAGAATTATCTGACGTTACCTACTCTCCACGTTCCTCACCACCTTTCACTTACGCCATCAGCTCTCCTCAGCACAGGTAAAGTGCAGTTAAATTTTCATTTATTGTTTTTTTATTGTGTTTATAGTTTTTGTGGTTGACTTTATGCATGTGAGTATTATTATACAGGTATAAATAAACAATATTTTTACTTAAAATGCTTCATAATGCATAATTTTTGGAGGTCTGTGACAGATTAATTTAATTTACAATATTTCTTATGGGAAAAATTAATTTGGTTTTCAAACAGCCTTCTGAAACAGATTAAGTTCGAGAACCGAGGTACCATTGTAATTACAATTATACTTTATATTTGTGGTATGTGTGAAAGTATATGTATAAAACTGTTAGTATATGAAAATTTATCTGGTAAAACTTTAAATATGTTTAACAGAAATTACATTTTTGTATTATTTCCCAGACCTTATTGTTTGTACATCATGTGATATTTACAAGCTTTCATAGCAACAGTTTATTGTTGTTAAAAACTAGTTTATTAATGATTAATAACTTATTCCAGTCAGAGAAAGTGCATCAAAATGATAAATACAGTGGTGGAGACAGAGGCTTGTTTAAGAGTACTAAAGATTTACACATTAAACTGCCTACTTATCTTAACAGTTTTTAACATTGTTTGATATTCTAGTATATTTGAGAAATCCGTTTGTACATGCTTGATATTTGGTTTTAAAAAAACACCTGTAATATTGAGTCATGCACTGTGTGTATCAGTAAAAGTAAACAGAATATCACTGTTTAAGGCTTTTATCCCCTGCCATTTCTGGTGTGGAAGAAACAGACAAAATGTTTGACCTAGCTTTAAGTTTGGCTATATTCTACATTAATTACGTTTCAGGGAATACCACTTCTCACCAGCATCCAAGGCCAACCTACAACAGTAATTCCAAATACTACTCAAGGTTAGGAGTGTGTTAAAAAAACAGAAAATTTTAGTACTTTTTATTCCCTGATATTAAATGATGTAAAAACAAAATATTGACAAATTTTGAATATTGTACTACTCTGTGAAACACTCAACACAGCAGTGTACTTAGCAGTTTGAAATAATCCTTACAAAACATTAATTTACAACTTACATTAAATACTTCACACATAGATGGAACTGAATCTTTTTGCTTTGGTATAGTCTAAAGATGTGAACAAGGTTTAAATCCCCGAAAGTAATCTAACTCAAAAAGTGCCTTGACATGAACAATCCTAATTCTGCTAAAGTACTAAGAAGCTTTATGTCATGTTATATTCCTTAATAGAAGAGGATGTCAAAACCTCTACACCTGTTTTCGTAACAAGAATTGTATGTTCATACTGAGCACAACGACTATTATCTAACGTAACTGCTGTCCATCCATCTTCAAGAATCACTATTTTGGGTTCTCCTTCTGATATTACTGGTTCTAAAGAAATAAAAATCAAAGACTAAGGTTTAGCAAGAACTTAAATTATACTTATAAGTTTCTTTTTAACAGACCTCTCACAAGCCAATGGGTGGCATTTTCATTGAAAAAAAACAACAACAAAACTACCCAATCTAGTTTTTCTTAATTTGAACTGGAATTATTTGGAGAATTTTAATGGCTAAAAAGATGACATTTCCCACACTCTTTTAGCAATAAAACTGCAAAAAGTGATTTGGAGGGGAAGTTGACTAAAATCCATCAGCTCATCACAAGCTTAATAGCAAAAGACAAGAAACATGCAAGTCTCCAAATGACACACAAAGGAAATCGGGTTCAGAACCACCTTGGTAGATATTGTACATCAAACAGAATACAATATTACAATAGTATGCCTGTAACTCTTTCAAAGTGTTACTGTCTGCTCATCCTAGTGTTGACTGTCATGATGCTTTGACCTTTCTGATCAAATTACAGGTGAAATTGTTCGAATCTTCTCATTTGAAAACTAAACATAAAAAGGTGATAGTAGAAGCATAAAAGGGTGGCAATTAATTAATGATGCTAAGAATGTGGCTTTATTGATATATAATGAGTTTACTTAATACAAACAAAAACTTGTCTAGAAAAGATGCATCCAAAACCACCTTCTTTGGGAATTTCTGGATTGAACTTACTATTAATATTCAATAAAGTGTTGTGTAAAGACACCCCTTGGCTCTTGAACATTTTAAAATTAATATTAATTAAAACAAATAAAAATGAGAAATATGATATTGTAAAATTGATCTTAAGGTAATTATTTTTTAAAAATTCTCATGCAAAATAAATTAATATATAGCATGGGCAGTCTCCAAATATGTAACATCAGCCAGCTCATTCATCAAAGACTTTTAATTTCAAGTCTAATCTTAATCAACTTAATCATAAAGCCTTAATGGCCAGTTTCGATGTTATATCCCTCTTTACAGAAGTTCCAACTGCTGAAGCATGCAAGATAGCCTTAGAACTCTATATCCAAGACCCTAACCCATCTATAGACATTCCCAGCAACCAATTAGCAACCCTCATAGAATTCACCACGATGAAGACAAACTTCATGTTCAACAACCACAACTATATACAAACAAATGGCCTAAGCATGGGCAACCCAGTATCACCAGTTCTAGCCAATATTTCTATGACACAAGTTGAAACACAAGCAATTAACACAGCATTACATCCACCAATATACTGGCAAAAACCAGCAACAAAATATGACATTCCAGTTAATGCCAAATTTATTCAAAAACCAGGCACAAAACTGAGGTCTATACTATGTAAAAACTACACTGACAAACATCACACCAACATTATTTATAAAATACAATGTGATAACTGCCACGACTTCTATATTGGAGAAACAAGTAGAAAAATGAAAACCAGATTTAAAGAACATAAAAAATCACCTTCACACGTTTTTGAACACTGCAAGTCAAATAAACACAACATAACCATAGAAAACACTCAAATACTAAATAAAGAAACAAACATAAACAAACGCAAAATTAAAGAAGCCTTACTTATACAACAACTTAAACCCAAAATAAACCAATATAAAGGAACGCCTTTATACCTATATTAATATAATAAAATAAATAAAATTATATATTCAAACATCTAACACCGCCCTCTACATTCCGACACTCATTACACAACCCCCTTTCAAACATGTGGTCAGCTTCCAGTCAGTTACCTCTCTCTTTCTTTGTGAACCTGACGATGACCGAAGAAGGTCGAAACGTTGTTCACTCCTCTACATAAAAAATTTTTTCAACCCTAACGAGCCGTTTTTGCATATAAAATAAGAAATTATTTATATTCAGAAATAACAGATTATGATACATTTTACTTCATGTTTACCTTTAAAAAGTTTTTATTCAAGAAGGGTAATCTTAATTAAACACTCCCTTAAATGTTGATAGTTTTTGAACCTTTAAATGACATAAAAAAATAAACTTTCTTTTCTGGTATAGCAAAACTGTAACTGGTAGTTTAGAGAATAATATAATTACAAGTCATTAGTAATAATATTCGGCATATAAGTTATATTTTATTATAACCGAAGTTTTGGAATTTAGTTAAAATTAATTGTTCAAAGTAAACAATGAAATAACTGTTTCTGCTATTAAGTGACATTAAATATTCCCTATTCCTTCAAACTGTGCTTCAAGAAGCAGTTGTATCTAAGATGTGTAAACATAGAGGTTAAGTTGGTAAATCAAATAGCATAACAACTTTAATAGTTTTAAAAATAAGTGAGAGATTTAAAGATAAACATAGTACACTCAAGAATAAGCTCAGTTGTCATAATCCTAATGTTAGGAGTATTAGAACAAAACAGAAAAGTTCTAGGATCTGGATGAAATAGAAGACTGATGTTATGGGAATTACTGAAATTTTTTGTTAGGTTTGGTTAATACTGAAAATAGGAATTATCTTAAAATTTGAGGCTATAAGTAATTTAACAGTAATAAACTATTTGACAAAGAGGTGAAGTAAATATTTATATAAGGACTGAACTACAGCTTGGTGGGACTAAAGACAAAAGTATCTGTCATGAAACTGAACCTATTAGGCATACAAGAATAGAAAGTTTTTAACCTTTATCAAGTTTTTAACAAGCAATAATTATGGAAGACTAATTTCAGTTATATTAACTGGGATTATATAGGGTCAAATATCAAGAGTGATTCAGGAGTTTTCTACATATCAAATAAACTGGGGGAATGTGGTGGTGGTAGGGGGTGTTATTGAAATATTGAAAAATTTACTGGAGAAAAAAAGAGTAACATGAAAAATAAAAGTTACTGATTGGTTTAAAAAAAAAAGGGGGGGTCAGGGAGAAATGCCAAAGTTTAAGATGATTAACTTGAGAAATAGGTTGGAAATTTACATAACTATAGGAAGCTTTAAAAAAACTTAGTAAATCCAAATGGATTAATGAGAACAGCTGGCTAATGATATTAAAACTAACAGGAAGGATGTATTTAAGTATGTTAAAGGTAAGCAAAATGTTAATATGGGGACTGGGTGCTTAAAGAATTGTATAATGTTATGAGTTCACTGAGCTTTTAAGTATTGGACACAGTCCACTGTTATATGTCTAGTGTAATTAACTTCAAGTCATAAGTGCAAGTACATGTAGGTAGTAAAAGACAAAAGTTACTGTTGTTTAATAACCTCTTTACTTCATTGTTTATAAACTTCTACTTTTATATCATTGTTTATAAGCCTCTATGTTCATATCATCATATAAACATAGAAGTTTTTAAACAAACATTTCTCAAATACTTTAGATCAGAGAGCATTGAGTTGTGTACATGTATATCATTGTTTATACTGAAAAAGTAATCATATAGATGTAAACTTACTGATACTGTGTTTAAATCGTGAATATATTTGTAACCAGTAATCACTGCAACTGTAATAGGTTAAATCTTGTATTTTTTACAATACAACACAAACTATGATTAGGGAGATTGCTTTTGTTGGCGTTGAATTTTGGGTAAAGCTACATGAGAACTACCTGAGCTAGTTATTCCTAATTTTAAAGTGATAGACTAGGATGAAGGTAGTTAGTAAACACCACCCAATTGTTGGGCTACTCTTGTCAGACTGATAAAGTAGGATTTGACTGTCACTCTTACAATGCATTCATAGCCTCAAAGTTAGTATTGCAATTAATTTGTTTACAGTGATGGGACATGAACCTTGGAACTTTATATCCATAGTCTGACACACTAACCTCTGAGCCCAGGGTGATACAGAACTGACTTCTTTGCAAGTTTCAGTTGAGTGTTTAATTACACCAGTGTTGTTTCTTTTTATTGTTAGCTTACCTTACTTTATTTTTAACTCACGCTAAGTATCAAATTTCATTCATTTCAGTTTGTTGAAAGGAAAAACTTTGCTTATTTATTTATTTTCAAACATTTACATTATTACAATTTAACCTAATGTTTTGACATAATGCAATTAACATGTCTCTTAGTCTGATGAAAACAAAAAGTTACACACCTATTGTGAAAGTCATTCCTTCCTGCATAATTCCATGTTCATCGTTGACTAGAATATAAGAATTTATACACTTATGAAACTAATTTCATTCATATCCATTCCTATACAATGTTTGATAAATATGAACAATAATTAACACTAAGCATTCTTAAATGGAAGCATAGAATTCAGGTGTATACCACATTATTATCAACAATAACATGCAAGTGTAAGTACATAAACACGAAGTACATAGGTGGTGATTGTTTTTTTACAATTTCATTTCACTGTCTGAACCATTTTCAAAAGAATTAAAACTAAATATTAATTTTGATGAAAGCAAGAAGCTCCATCTACCCGTGTTAGTTTACTAATAGAATGAAACAAAGATTTATACTTACTGTGAGGAGATGAACCTTGTTAAGTTACTTAAAATTAATCATTTCTAATACCTGACACATTTATTACACACTGAAAAGTAAGTATTTATCATGCCTTATTTTTTCACTCAGGTAAAAAAAAAATTAAACCAATCTGACTCTTAAACAGCATTAAAACATAGTACAAAAACACCAAACTCAAACTCTTGCATTATAGGGTATTAGTAATAGTCTTATTTACAAATCTTTATATTAAAACGATGTTGAAAGTTGCAGATGGATTGATTGGTTGGTTTGGTGTTTTATGGCACAAAGCAACAAGGCTGTCTGTGCCAAATATCTGGTAAAATTATTAAAATTCATAAAACAAAACAAGGTTTAAAAAAATATATATATAGCATTAAAACCAATTTTCTCATCTAGTCTACTGTGGCAAGAGAAAAACTACAGTAATACAAGTTGTACAGGACTTTATGTAGCATAATTGTAATTATCATAACTCACCAGGAAGATTAACATGTAAGTTCAAAGACCACCAGTCACCTAAAGTTGGCCTTTCCAGTCCTGGTTCCGAGTTATTTGACGTTATGGCCATTTCCAGAAAGTAAAGTTATAAAAGTTTTAAAAGACTTGTAGCAAAATTTGAATTATAACTCACGAGGATGACTAACGAGTAGTTCAAACAGCAGCGTTAGTCACATGAAGTTGTCCTTTCCAGTCCTGATTTTGAGTTGTTTGATTCACAGCTGTTTTATAATTTCATATCAAACTAGATGTACTTTGATTCTTAAAAAGGAATCACATTAGAAAAGTCTAATGTATAAATTAAAAAACTCAAATAACATTAAAAAGTTTAATGGCCTTTAAAAACCTAAAAACATTTCCAAGGTGGACAGTGTCACCATCACCAATAACACTGTCTTATGGGCCAGTCGATTTTTAATATTGGTGAGAATAGGGTGTGAACTGAAGCAAAGCAATTCCAGGGCCAGTAGAGAACTAAATGAATCAGTATAAATAGGGCAATTTGAGTACTGTTTATCTTCTATGTGATCCAGAATAAGAGAAATGGTGTACAGTTCAGCAGTGAACACAGAAGTTGTAGAGGGAATTCTGCATGCAACTACTGAACCATAACAAACCATGGAAAAGTCCACACAGTCATCTTATTTCAAACCATCTGTATAAATAGAAATGAAAGAATGGTTGGAAAGATGTTCAGCAAATAACAGATAGTATTTCCTGTCAGGAGTGTCTGCTTTACTCAGATAAATCTGGGGACTGTAATAAGCCATGGTCGGATGAGCTGACCATAGCCAAGTTTTAATCGAATGAGAACATGATCTATTTAACACTGGTAGACACAGTGATTGGAGTGAACGTACACTGGATGAGTGAGAGGAGGTTGTTTGATTCGAGGAACCAAAGAAGAGGAGTATTAATCATACTCTCCAAAGTCTTATAGAAACAGCTCTTCAAAGCAATTGGATTGTGGTTTGAAGGAATCTTGGGAACCTTTCCAGGCTTAGAGAAAGGTAGGACAATAGCCTGGCATCAGAGAGCATATGCTCTTCGAAGCAACCCATCCCATCAATATCAGCACTTCTCCAGAGGGTATGATGTCCGTTAAATTCCCCCAGGATTAAAAAGGGAGATGGCAACTGTTCAATGAGAGCATCAAGGTCTCATTGATCATAGATCTCTCCAGGTGACAGGTAGAGAGAACAGACAGTGATGCAAAAATGGCTCGTTTGGGTTGAGAAAATATTTTACATAGAACAGTGATGGTACAACTCAAGGAAACATGGATGGTTACAGCCTCCAAGAGTTTATTGAGTGGCAAAGACAGGGTGGGCACATACTGATCAACCAACAGTGCCACCCCTCCATGCACTCATCCATCATGCAACCTGTCATTTCTAAACAAAGGAAACTACAGAAAGGTTTCTTGTAAGGAAAGACATACAGGATGGTAGGAAGCAATCAGTGTTTTGATGTCATCCAGATTAGAATGTAAACCTCCACAGTTCCATTGTATCAAGGTGGCCATTTTTATTTATGTATAGGCAAATTGGGTAGCGAACCCTTCTGTTTACAACCACATCTTTTTTCTTTAGTGTCTTTATTCAAAGGAGGCCCATCGACCTCCATGGATCCTGCCCTGGGTCAATTGGGCAGGTCTTTGCTGCAGGAAGAGGATTCTAATGACTGAGCACATGAACGAACGATCGTTTTACATCTTGGGTTGGAGAAGAAGATGTACCCAAGGAAATGCCTGTACCCAGAACCAAAGGAAGTGGATCTTGGGATTTGCTGGAATGAATGTTAGGGACGGAGATGGGTGTTGACATTGATTCATCAACTTTTTTTAACCATAGAGGTCAAAGGACTTTTCATTTGGTTTGAGAATGATTCTTTTGGAGGCACAGAGAGATCCATCTGCACTCCCACTGCAGTGGTGTAACAAAGTGCAGCAGCATATGTCTGTGATGAAGTGGTAGACAGCAACTTTCGAGCCTCATGGTAGGTAATGTTTTGAATTGTTTTCAAATGCTGCACCTCTTTTACTTCCAACCATTTAGGGCAAGAACAAAAGTAGAACAAATGAAAGCCACTGCAATTGATGCAATGAGGGTCCATTTCACACTCATAGGCATCGTGGTCCTTGCCACTGCAATGAGCACACGTCAAGGAACCATGACAAGAAGTCTTTGAGTGATAGAATCGTTAACACTTTTCCCGTCAAGGAACCATGACATGATGTCTTTGAGTGATAGAATCGTTGACGCTGGAAACAGCCGAGAGGGTTTAGATAACGTGCCTTGATGGTACTAGGTGGACATAGTGATGTAAATGTCAGAATAAAGACATTGGTCAGCATCATAATTCCATTTTTGCAAGTAAAGATACAACTCACTGCAGAAACTCCTTGGGTGGAGAAACCAGTGAGAATCTCGGACTCAGGGACGTTCTTCAAATCATTCTCAACAATAACTCCTCATGAGGTGTAACCTTAATAGGTATATCCCCAATCACCTTTGAATGTAAGAGGAGTTTATTGTGGTGAGATGTGGATGTCTCCACCAATATGTCACCACAGCGAAGAATCATTACTGACTTTGGAGTGCCAGCAAGTCCCTGTAGTCCTTTCTGAACGAAAAAGAGAGACATTTGCCCTAAAGGTTTGTCTGAAAGAGAATGTAGGATAAGAAAATGAGGTACAACAGGTGTTACAGATGTTGAAGATTCCCACTCAGAATATTCAAGACATGGTCTTTTACCTATGGACTGTTTTTTCACTATTTAAGTTTTTATTTGGAGGATCCACAATAAGAAAAGGAATATTTTGGTGCCCACTGACCTCAACCACCATGAAGCCCTACAAGGGGACACACTACAATGCCAAACAAGGACACTGCAGCAATGCTAGGGTTTCGTGAGCACTACACCCAAACACCAGCATCAGATACAATGTCCACAACACATCCTGAGAACATCCAACACTAGTTCTTGGTTGATCCTAGCCCTAGTGGTCCAGCGACTGACACAAGGGGGGGCCACCCCAAGGCTACCCATCTACAGGAATTCAAGGCCAAAGTGGTGTATTAGGGTTGGACCCTTCAACCACCAGGATCCTCTTTTCCCCTTCATAGGTCACCTCACATGGCAAACATGTGAGTGGATCCCAGAGGAGGTAAACTGAAAGAACAGAACCTTCTTTGGGAAGTTCCCTCACCACATACAGGAATCCACACAGAGGGGTTGCAAATGGAATAAAAAGAATTTAATAATGCTGGGCAAAAATTTTAATATTTATTATCATCACTATTGATCAATGAACATAGGATGCACTGTAAAGTATGTAAAATGACCATCTTGAACATTTCAAGTTGAACATGTTAACACTGAAATAAAAGCAATAAAAGAGTACAAAGTAAAGGTCATAGCCATGATATTTTAGTAAGTAAATCTTGGTCAAGCTTTCAAATTAGTTAAAGCTTTTAATCATTGCCTTTAACTATACAATGTCACTGGTAGTGTAACACAGCTGTACCAAAAGATATAACACTGCCATTAATAATGTTGAAAGCAGAAAACTATGAATAAGTAAACAATATTCAAACATTTGAGTTTACCATACTGTACACTGCAATTCCATTAAAAGGTTTAATTTTTATTATGAATTCATTAACAGAACAGTTTTGTTATTCTTTTATGGTGCTGGAAGAAAGGAAATTTTGCTCCAAAAATATAAAACATATATTAAGTTTCTGCATTTATAATAATTATATATTTCTCAATAACCAGATATTTAAATAATTAATATGAGTTCCAATGGTAGCTAACTATTCTATTTGCATTGCAAATTCATAGTTTTATGAGATTACATTTATTGAAAATTGCATAAACCCAGACATTTTTGCTTTAACTTAGATATATAGATGATTTAATCAGTATAAACAATCCTGAGATAATGTTATTGACACCATTTATCCATCAGAATTAGAAATTGAAAATACTTCAGTTTCCAATGTAGAAGCACATTATTCAGACATAGAAATTAAAATAACTGATAATAATATCAGTCGAAATATTTTACTTTTTCAATATATGGTTTACCCTCTTTTAATAATAATAATGTACCATACTCTTATAACTTCACAAATATTCCAACTTTATGATAAATTTTGGAATATAATTATTAATGTTAAAATATTGGTGCAAAAATTAATATTTAATGGATTTAATACAGAAACTTCAAATAAAAGTACTAAAATATTCTGTGATAAATATAAGAATGCATTAAATAAATATAAAGAAGTAAAGATTAAAGATATTTTTTATAAGTATTTTTAGTTGTTAATAAGGTCATTTAAACAACTTGGCACTATTTTATGCAGATGAGCACCTTATCATATAAAGGCTTGTTTAGAGTCTGAAAACTGGTAGTTACAGTGAACTTAATGGGTGGTGGTCAGGAGTTAGTTTAGATACCTAGTTGGGACCCATTATGCTGGTATAATTTGTCTACTAATTAGTGTCTTACCACCATAATGGGAGCTGCAATGCCAATTTCAGGAGGTAGGTTTATCTTGCTTACCCCCAAGTGGTAGTACATTATTATTATTATTACTTCTTTTTCTTCTTTATTTGGAAAGTAATAACTTTTCCACAACTGTCAGCAGGCAGTGAAAAGTTATATGGATGTGGGATATTGTGAGTTTGAGTACCCACATTTCATTGTCCTAACTTATAATTATTTGATTATTATCATTCATGAATTTCTTGATGTTATATTGATGAATCAAGGTTAAGACTGATAAACAATGTATCCCCACTGTAATGCGAGTCCTACTTCTGCAGTCATATCGAAAATCTAGGATACATTTTATATCCCATATTACAACCTGCCCTTTGGGAATCCTTTTGATTTATGCATTTTTTTATTTTTAGGGGTTTGTATTTGCTTATTAGAAATGATGTACATACACACACATATACACTCACTCACATTACCTCAAACCTATATGATCCCACGCAATTTGATTTAAAAAACTGATACCCATAACTTTAACAATGGGTAAGCAAACTACAATTTATAAACATAAGTAGTCTACTTTATAATCTATTATTTTCCTATTGCCTATATACCTGAAGACATGTTCCACCATCACTAAAATTCTTCTTAGTTCTCATAAATTTTGTTTTCCTACCTATTAAGTTAGCATAACGTGCTTCCTTACTCAAGTACTTGTATTCATAAGTTTAATAATAATAATGACATTTCTTTTGAAATCTTGCATTAGTGGAAGCTTTTAAATGTATTAATATTTTTACATAGATCATATTTAGAGTCCAGGTCCAATCATCGTAAATAATTATGGTAGTTTATAATTTAAAATATTTGCTTATTTTTATCACTAATGCTTCAACATTGTAATTTATATTAATAAATAAAGGATTGGTAAATATTAAGTGTTCAAATTGTATAAAACAAAATGAAAACAGAGCAAAAAAAAGGGAAAAAGACATGATAGCATTCATTACACTTATCTTTAACAAGAAGAATATTTTGCCATATGATCCTTACCAAAATGAAACACATCTGGTGGTCCATGAAAGAATTTCCCAATCCCATGGCCACAAAATTCAGGAACAACTGTGCACCCTCCTACTTCTGCTGTTTCACTGTAAATGAAAATAAGAAACAATATGTATGGAATAAAATGGACTCATGTAAAAAACAAAATTTAAACATTAGCTCACATACATATATTAGATTCTAGTTATTAAAATATCTTTTCAGATAAAAACACTGGTTTATAACTCAGTTTAAGATAAATGCATTCTAGAATATACCTCATCTTAAATATCTGACAGATGGAAATGAGACCAAACAGCATTAGAATTACAATAATTCTGAGCTTATTCTGAGTTATTCCTCATTACAAGAAATGTGATAAAATAAATTTATCCCGGTAATTATAGGTTCATTAGTCCTATATCAGTGGTGGGAAAAGTTTTTGAAAGTCTGATAAAAGATTCTTTGTCATTTCAATAAAGCTTAACACTTTACTGAATAGCTAACAATTTAATTAGAGTAAAATCTTGCCTTAATAATCTTGGAAGAAAGGATTGTGGCATTCTGTAATTTATCAGTCTCTTAAGACATCCAAGAAATGTGTTGTTGCTATTGGCAAGGCAAAAAGGATCTTTGATTGTATTTACAGAAATAACAAATATAAAACTAAAAAGGTTATAATTTCATTAAAAGTAATTTGATTAGATCACATTTGGAGTAATGTGTTCAGTCTTGGATGCCTTACCTTTCAAAGGATATTAAATTGTAACAAAGATTTCGGAGAAGGGCTACTAGGAGGATACCTGTGATGGAAGGATTGTCATAACACAACAGGTTAAGATACTTAAAATTATTTTCTGTTAAAACATTAGAGGGATCTAGTTGAGATATTTAAGATTGTTAAGGGAGTTTGTGGTATTGAAGCATCATCTCTTTTCATACTATGGGGATGTTTGGTTGGTTTGGGATTTTATCGCATGAAGCAGCTATGCTATCTGCACCAAACATCTGGTAAAAATTTAAAATTAAAGTAAAATTTATAAAAAAATAAAATTTAATCTTTGAATTAAAAACTTAAATAGCATTAAATCCAATTTTTACATTTAGTCTACAACGGTAAGAGAAAAACTACAGTAATACAAGTTTTAAAGGACTTTCTGGAGCATAATTTTAATTATCATAACTCACCAGGATGACTAACAAGTAAGTCCAAACATCAGCATTAGTCACCTGAAGCTGGCCTTTCCAGTCCTGGTTTTGAGTTGTTTGATTCACAGTTGTTTTATAATTTCATATCGAACCAATTGTACCTTAATTCTTAAAAAGGAATCACATTAAAAATGGTCTAATTTATGAATTAAAAACTTAAACAGAGTTTAAAAAGTCAATGGTCTTTAAAAACTAAAAACATTTGTGTGGTGGACAGTGTCATTGGCAATGGTGACACTGTCCAATGTTATGGATAAACCTTTGTACAAAACTCATCTAAAATGGTGCTGACGTAGAGAGCCATAATGATGGCAAGACAGTAAAATGTGGCTTATTGTGACCTGAGTGTCACATTGACAACACATTGGTGCATCAGCACCAGAAAAAAGAAAATGATGAATTAAAAAACTATGACCAATGCATAGTCTAGTTAAGACAACTTCCTCTTTCCAATCCTTTCAGAAGTAAGACAGCCAAAGAGCAATAAATAGTTTCATTTGGAAAAGCTTGTTTTCATGTTGCTCACTCCAAGTTGGCTGCCAACTGTCACAGAATTACAATGTGACATAAAATACAAGTGTATTTTATGAATACAGGATCATAAAACATGTATGGAACAGGCATAGTAATGATAGCACCAGAGCAGACAGATTAAGCTGCAGTATTGGTGAGCTTGTTCCCACGAATACCAGCATAGCCTGGTATCCAGAAAAACTGAATAAAAGTAGATGTTAAAGAGAAATGGGCCAGTCTATTTTGAATATCAGCGAGAACAGGGTGTGAACTAATGCGAAGCAATTCCAGGACCAGTAGAAAACTAAGCAAGTTAGTATAAATAGTGCAATTTGAGCACTGCTTAGCTTTTATGTGATCCAGGGCAAGAGAAATGGCATACAGTTCAGCAGTAAACACAGAAACTATGGAGGGGATTCTATGTGCAACCACCAAACCAAAACAAACCACTGCAAAGCCCATAGAGTCACCTGATTTTCAACCATCTGTATAAATGGGAGTGGAAGGATGGTTCAAAAGATGTTCAACAAATAAAAGATGGTACTTCCAAATGGGAGTATTTGCTTTTCTCAGATGACTTAAAGAAAGGTCACATATGGGGATTGTATAAAGTCATTTTGGGATGGGCTGACCAGTGGATAGAGCGAAGCTTTCTGAGGACAGACCCAATTCATCCAACTGCACCCAGACAGGAAGGCCAAAAGGAACAATGGCAGACCATCTGTTCTCAAAAAACATGGCCCACTCAGATGGGATGCTGTAGTGAGGATCAAAGTTTCAAAGCAAACATTAAAGACAGTTCAAACAGCAGAGGTGTAGAGGAGGTTCATGAGACTCTGGGTACAAGCTCTGGACTGGGGAAGTGCAGAAAGCCCTGGTGTAAAACTGAAGTTCCTGATGATGAATGGGGCCCAGTATCTTCAAGGCCAAGGTCCTGACAGAGCCATAGATCAGTGACCCATAGTCCAATTTTGATTGAATAAGAGCACAATACATCTTTAGCATAGAACATTGATCCTTCAGTTACCCAAGTAGTGGAAGAGACAACTCAGAGGATGTACAGTGCTGTTGTACATTGGACTCATAGCTGCTTGATGTGTGGTATAAAGGTCAGCTTACAGTCAAAGATAAGCCCCAAAAATTTTGTCTCAGGGACCAAAGGCATGCTGCCAACATGGAGTTCAAGATCATTGTGAATATCCCACTGGTGGCAAAAGTGCATGCAAATAGTTTGAGAGAGAGAAAAGTTAAAACTGTTTGCTCTGGTCCACTTCAGTAAATGAATGAGGGCAGTCTCTAGCTGTTGCTCAATATACCTCATGTTCGATGACTGATGAGAGGTGTAAAAGTCATTGATGTATAACCCGTTTGCAAAAGTAAGAGGGAGTTGTTCAGTGATGGCATTAATTTTTATACTGACCAGTGTGACACTCAAAACATAACCTTGAGGAACTATAAGTTCCTTTAGAAAAGAATGGGAAAGTGTCAGACCCACATGTCCATTAAACAATTTTTAATAAAAATGGGCAAATGACCAAGTAACCCATATAAAGTGGAGGTCTAACAAAATGCCATACCTCCATGTAGTATTATAAGCCTTCTCATGATTGAAGAATATTGATATAAGATATTGTCATTTGAGAAAGTCTCCTCTGATTGATGTTTCAAGACAAATCAGGTGGTCCATGGTGAAGCTCTGTTATTGGAACCCATACTGGGTGGGCAAGAGGAGGTTGTTTCAATCAAGGAATCAAACAAGACATGCATTAACCATCCTCTCTTAGGTCTTAAAAAGACAGCTTGTCAAAGCAGTTGGATGATAGTTTGAAAGAATCTTGGAATCCATCCCAGGCTGAGAGAAAGGTAGGACAATATCCTGGCACCAGGCATCAGGACAAAGATTTGCCTGCCAGATCCAGTTAAAAACACTCAGAAGAATACCAAAAGAAGTAGGAGATAGATGGCACAGCATCTCGCAGGCCCAACCGATGTACTGCCAGACCAATGAAGGGCCAGTCTGAGATCCACCAGTGTAAAGGGGCAATCATGATCATTGAGACGATCAGCTCAAAAGGAAAGAGGTGATCACTCTGCCAGTCTAAATGGCTAAGAAGGTGGAGGATGAAGCAGAAGTGCTAGATACCTGGCAAAAACTTTCACCAAGAATACTGGTGATACTTTGGATATCAGTTATATCCTGGCCATTAGATAAAAAGACCAAAAGGGGGACAGAATTATACTGCCACTAACCTTTCGACTTGTCCCATATGACTTTGGAGCTGGTGGTAGATGAGATGCTGGTTGTGAACTTAATCCAAGATTCCTTCTGGCTTTGATGTCTTACCTGCCAAGCACATGCAGAGGCCTGCTGCAAAGCAATGCTGTTGGAGAGTGTGGAATACCTATGAAAAGTATCCCAAGCCCTGTTTTGACCCTTCCATGCCATGAGACAGACACGATTCCATCACGGATGAGGATATCGTGGTAAATGTGTCGATGTTTTAGGAATATATTGAGCAGCTGCCTGTATAATACAGTTTGTCACTGCTGCCATGCAGCTGTCTATTGATGGCTTACAGACAATGGCAGAATTAAGTTCTGTAAAAGCAGTGAAACAGCCAGTTGGCTTGATCCAGCTTCTACCAGGGCACTTGGGTCGGGTGGCACTGACCACGGCTAGTCTCTCTCAAACTTATAGGAACATAATCACTGCCTCATGAGTTACTATCAACCCTCCATGAAAAGTGGGAGAATACTGAAGAGGAGCATAATGAGAGATCAATAGCAGTAAAAGACTGAATAGGTGCATAAAAATAAGAACCAGTATTGAAAAAGAAAGATTGTAATCTGAGAGCATACGCTCTACAGAGCAACTCCTCTGATCAATATCAGTACCTTCCCAAAGGGGATTATGCCCATTAAAGTCACCAGGATTATAAAGGGAGATGGCAACTGTTCAACAACATTATCAAGGTTTGATTGATCATACGTGTTTTCAGGAGACAGGTACAGAGAACAAACAGTGATGGTACGACCCAAGGAAACACAGATGGCTGTGGCTCTGAGGGTGTGTTGAGTGGCAAAGACAGGCTGGGCACGTATTGATCAACCAACAGCATCATCCCTCCATGCACTCATCCATCACACAACCTGTCATTTCTAAACAAAGGAAACTACAGAAAGGTTTCTTGTAAAGAAAGACATACAGGATGGTAGGAAGCAATCAGTGTTTTGATGTCATCCAGATTAGAATGTAAACCTCCACAGTTCCATTGTATCAAGGTGGCCATTTTTATTTATGTATAGGTGAATTGGGTGGAGAGCCCTTCTGTTTTCAACCATGTCTTTTTCTTTTTTTTTTTATTTCAGGTAGGTCTGTCTACCACCATTGATCCTGCCCTGGGTCAATTGGGCAGAGATCTGTTGTTGGAAGAGGATTTCAGTGACTGAAATTGTGAATGAATAATCATTTTGCATCTTGAGGTGGGAGAAGATGTACCTGAAGAACTGCCCGTATCCAGAACCAAAGAAAGTGGATCTTAGGGTTTGCTAGAATGAATGTTAGGGACAGAAATGGGTGTTGACATTGATTCATCAACTTTTTTAACCATAGAGATCAAAAGACTTTTCATTTGGTTTGAGATCCATCTGCACTCCTACTGTAGTAGTGGAACTAAGTGCAGCAGCATTCGTCCAAGATGAAGTGGTGGACAGTAACTTTTGAGCCTCAAGATAAGAAATGTTTCAAATCATCTTCAAACGCTGCACCTCTTTTTCTTCTAATCACTTAATGCAAGAACTAAAGTAGGATGAGTGAGAGCCATTGCAATTAATGCAATGAGGGTCTGTTTCACACTCGTAAACATCGTGGTCCTTGCCACAGCAACGAGCACATGTCAAGGGACCATACAATGTTTTTGAGTGACCAAACTGCTGACACTGGAAACATCTGAGAGGATTCGGAATATATGGCCATACCTTGCAATTACGATAACCTGCCTTGATGGTAGCAGGTGCCTGAGGTGATGTAAATGTTAAAATGAGGACATTTGTCAGCATCATAATTCCATCTTTGTTAGTGAAGATACGCTTCAACCTAGAAACTCCTTGGGTGGAGAAACCAGTGAAAATCTCTGACTTGGAGATGTTCTTTAAATCCCTCTCAACAATAACTCATTGTGAAGTAGCATGGGAAGTAACCTCAATGGGTATATCCTCAATCGCCTTTGAATGTAAGAGGAGTTCACTGTGTTTAGATGTGGATGTTTCCACCAATATATCACCATAATGAAACTTTCTGACTACTTTGGAGATGCAGCAAGTCCCTCTAGTCCTTTGTGAATAAAAAAAGGAGAATTTGCCCTTAAGGTTTGTCTGAAAGAGAATATAATATAAGTAAATGAGGTGCAGGTGTTACAGATGTTGAAGATTGCTGCTTAGAATCTTCAATATGTGGTTGTTTACCTATGGACTGTTTTTTCACTATTTTATTTAAGTTTTTACTTGGGAGATCCATAATAAAGAAAGAATGTTTCAGTACCCAGCGACCCCACCCACCATGGAGCCCTACGAGGTGACGCACTACAATGCCAAACAAGGACACTGCAGCAATGCCAGAGTTTCGTGAGCATTATACCCAAACACCAGCATCAGATACAATGTCTACAACACCTATTGAGAACATCTAACACTGGTACTTGACTGACCTTAGCCAAAGTGGACCAGCCGACCGACCCTATGGGTATTGATATACTGCAGCTTAGCATATGCCATGCATGTACTGTTATTATCAGGCCAATCAACATGTGACTGTTGAGTTACATTATAAGCTGTAGTTTAAGCTTAGACAAAATGATTGCACAAAATGAAGGTATCAAGCCTTCAAGTGGCAGACTACTCTGTGAAATAATTACTTAAAGTAGCAAATTGTTGGTATAAATCTTTGAAAAGGTACCTAATGTTTTTTTTTCTTAAATATATAGCCTTTTTATGATCTCTGACCAGTCTTCAATGTTGGGTATTTATTAATACATGAACCCTAGTAAGTATATTCTAATTTTTGTGTACTGGTAAACTGTGTGTTGGTCTTAAGAGTAAAAAACTTCATTTTGTTTTTTTATAAATACTGATATAGCAAATGTTTCTTTAGAGTTTGTTTCATTAATGTTTGGTTATATTGTTTAAGACAAGATTAAATATTATCATCATTAATTTTTACACTTGAATATTTTCTTGTATTTTTAGCTTAATATTTAATTTTAAGAGTAAATAACCTTACTCTTCTCAGCTAGTCAGAAATAAGATATTACTGAAATTATGTTCTAAAATAGTTAATAAACAAATGCCCCAACAGATTATTGGACGTATTTTTATATGTTGTAGTTTTCACTCACTATATTGAAAGTTATAATTTTCTTGTACTGAAAATGTATTTCTGATAGGTACTCCCCCTGGCTCACAAGATTAGCTATTCTTGTTTAGTGCTGCCCTCTATGTACAAACTTTTTTTCCTTATGTATACCACAAACGTTCTGCTCCATCCTATTGGAATCAATAAGTTTGGTAAGATGAGGTTCTTACTGTCTTCACCTCATGTTTAAGAAAGTGGGGAGAAATCTAGAACCATTCCAACTCCTGAACGTGACATGTGATATTTCTGATTTAATGAACTGGGAACATGATATCCTGTATCAAAAAGATATCTATATAATAGAAATAAACTCCCATAACAGTAAAATTGATTAGAACCCATTTGCAAAACAATAATACCAATGGCATAAGAAACAAAGGATTTCAAAAAGGACAGAACCAGAGCAATTACTTTTACCTCCACTGTGGACCACAACACAGAAGGAGTATGATCAAAGGAGGAAGACAAACAACCATAAACATGTATGAAGACTTGTGCTGATTGGTTATTTTCTAAATCTAAAACTCAGCTCTGGGGTACTGACATTCACACAGGGGTTGGATGAGAGCTTTCAAGTAATAAGGTGATCTACATTTTGATGCTCATTCTTTTGGAATTGTATAATACATTGTGGAGGGTATCATGTCACCTACAACAGCAGAATTCCACTACCCTATGCTGCAATGAATGGTTATATCTATCTTTGTATGAAACATTCAATTGGATGTCTCCACAGTTGACCACCCTAGTGGCTTGGAACTGGAAAGTGGTAAGGATTCCTGTATTCCACTTCAAGAAAGCAGGGGTGAGAACATGTTGGAGAATCTGAAGGAATGTCATCACTTGAGACTGTGCAAGCAGTGACCACAAAACTCTATCTTGAAAAGTAGACAACACTAATTTATTCAATACAAGGCATGGCAATGATGGGCAGTTATCTCCTTTTCTGCTTTACCCACACAGAATATGGGTAGTAGTGTCAAAAATAGACAAGTCTTTGAAGCAAAGACATTGCAAGGTTATTCACATAAAAGCAGTCTTGTGGATCACCCCATCTCAACACTGAGCACTGCAAAGCCATGGAAATTAAAGTGCAAGTCAACATGGCTGTACAGTGCAGATTTCAAATTAAAAAATACCTGGTCAAGCATCACTTAAAACAAAGTGGGATCCATATAATGTATAAATGAAGCTAAAAGTCCTGAAAGGAAAAGAGAGCATGGTTATAAACTTACCCAAAGTCTCACTGAAGCTTGAAGAACAGTCAAAGATGTCGGGTAAAAATCCAACAAAGAAGAAATCATGAGACAATAAAAATAATGGGGATGAGAGGAAAAGGTGAGGTGTTGAATCTGATAAAAAGAGTCTGAACAAATTCCAGGAAGAAGAATATGCCAACTGAATCCAAATTTGAACCCAAATGGTGAGGGTAGAAGGGGAAAGAACATGAACAGAGAAAGACTGCAAAGGAATAAAGAGTCAGGTGTGAGAGAAGGAAACTATGGTGTTAATATAGCAACTAAGGGTATTTACTGCACGTAAAAGTCTATCCTGTTTGGGTCAAGGGAAGGTAGGTAGGTATTTCATGTTTATTAACACAAAGCTACTAGGCTATCTGCACCAAACAAGATGTAGTACACTATAATGGTATATGGAAATGAAGATAAAAATACATAAAATATGTATAATTAAGACCTGCCAGGAAGACTAACACATTAAGTTCAAACTTGCTGTCAGTCACTTGAAGTTGGACTTTCCAGTCCTGGGT
The DNA here is from genome assembly GCF_004210375.1 of Tachypleus tridentatus. NCBI lineage: Eukaryota > Metazoa > Arthropoda > Merostomata > Xiphosura > Limulidae > Tachypleus > Tachypleus tridentatus. The sequence continues at coordinate 89,094,802 of NC_134835.1, forward strand.
TCAGGTAAAAAAAAAATTAAAATGTGTACAAGAAATATACTAAAACAGTGTTAGTCCAATAAATACCTTAAGTTAAATAACCAACGGCTCTTAAAAATGTAAAAACATGAGTGAGGCAGCCAGTATCACCTATGATATTTGCTAATGTCAAGGGCAAACCTACCTTAAAAATATGTTTAAAATGGCATCGTTGTTCTTGATTGTAATGATGGCATGAAAATAAAATATGTATGATTGTGACCTGAGTGCCACACAGACCACACATTGGTGCATCAGTACCAGATAAAAGGAAGTGGTGAGTTAAAAAACTGTGACCAATGCATAGCCTAGCCAAAACAACTTCCTCCCTTTGATCTTTACAGAAACAAGAGGGCCAAAAAGCTAAAGAAGGCTTGATTTGAAAAAGCTTATTTCATTGCTCACTCCAGGTTGACTGCAAACTGATGTAGTCAGGTTTTGATAACTACATGTATGGAACACAGCCAATGGTGATAGAGCCATAGCAGATGGACTTTTCTGCTCTGTCAGCTAGCTCATTCCTACGAATACCAACATGACCTAGTATAAAAAAAAACAGACGGAAATAGATGATAGAGAGAGAAGGGCCAGTGTGTTTTGGATATTGATAAGAATAGGATGGTAACTAACATGGAATGATGTCAGGGCCAACAGACAGCTAAGTGAATCAGTACAGATCGTACAGTTCGTATATTGCATATTTAAAATGGCAGGATCAAATTCTGCAAGAGCAGTGAAAGAGAGCCAGTTTGCCTGATACAGCTTCCACCAGAGCATGCAGGTTGAGTGGCATCGACTACAGCCAATCTCTCTCAAAATTATAGGAAAATGATCACTGCCTCATGGATTATTGTCAATCCTCCATAAAAAATGGGAGAATAATAAAGGGGAGCAAATTGAGAGATCAATAGCAGTAAAGGACTGACTAGGTGTATGGAAATAAGTAGAAGAACAAGTATTGAAAAGAGAAAGGTTGTGATCAGAAAGCATACACTCTACAGAACGACCCCTTCTATCAATATCAGCACTTCCCCAGAGGGGATGATGTTTATTAAAGTCCTCCAGGATGAAAAAGGGAGACAGAAACTGTTAAATGAAAGCATCAGGGTCTGATTGATTATGTGTTTCTATAGGTGACAGGTAGAGAGAACAAACAGTGATGGTATGACACTCCAAGGTTGTGTCAAGTGGCAAAGACAGGGTGGACACATGCTGATCAACCAATAATGCCACCCCTCCATGCACTCATCTATCACACAACCTGTCATTTCTGTACAAAGAAAACTGCTGAAACGGCAGGTTTCAGAAATGTTTCCTGTAACGAAAGACATACAGGATGGTAGGAAACAGTGTTTTGATGTTATCCAGATTAGAATATAAACCTCGACAGTTCCATTATATCAGGGTAACCATTCTTATTTACTTGTACACAAATTGGGTGGAGAACTCTTCTGTTTACGACCACGTCTTTTTTCCTTACTGTCCTTATTCGAGGGAGGTCTACAGACCTCCATGTATCCTGCCCTGGGTCGATTGGGCAGGTCTTTGCTGTTGGAAGGGGATTCCAGTGACTGAGGATGTGAATGAATGATTGTTTTGCATCTTGGGGTGAGAGAAGATGTATTTGAGGAAATGCCTGTACCTGGAACCAAAGGATGTGCATCTTGGGGTTTGTTGGAATGTACGCAAGGGAACAGAAATGGGTGTTGAAGTTGATTCATCAACTTTTTTAACCATGGAGGTCAAAAGACTTTTTGTTTTGAGAATGATTCTTTTGGAGGCGCAGAGAGATTGTCTGCACTCCCACTGTAGTTGTGGAACAAAGTTCAGCAGCATATGTCCAAGATGAGGTGGAGGACAGCAATTTTTGAGCATCAGGATAAGTAATGTTATGAATTGTTTTCAAATGCTGCACCTCTTTTTCTTCCAACCATTTATGGCAATGAGGGTCCGTTTCACACTCGTAGGCAATATGGTCCATGCTACCACAACGAGCACACATCAAGGAACCACGACATGACGTCTTCGAGCGACTGAATCACTGGCACTGGAAATATCAGAGAAGGCTTGGAATGTATGGCTGTATTCTGCAATTACGAAAACACTGCACAACAATTTTTTTGAAAAGTTTTGCTTCCTGAAAAGATTTTGCTGACTGTGACAGGTACCTGATGGGCATTCACAAATATAGTTTTGGTTTTACTTCATCACGTAGGAACTCTGAGAAATAGACAGTTAACTGTTTACAGGCAATAACATATTTAATTGCATTTATGTTTCTAATATGCTATTAAGTTCAACATCAGTGTTTTGTTCCTGATTTTCGTTTATATTCAATGTCCGGTGCATCACGTTGCAATGTCCAACAGAAGTCAGCAAGCATTGAGAGATTCCAGTTGCCCTGTTATCGTTTTTCATTGTAGTAATGTCCTGGTGAAACCTTTCACCGTGTTCGTCAGCACCAAGATTTGCAGGGAAGAAGTCCAAGTGTGAGGGAAGGAAATGAATATTATGTGACATGTTGCACTTCATTGTTTTGTATGTGCCACATTTTTCTGTCCTGGAACTAACTTTTTACAGAGTGGCCAGCTCTGTCTAGAATAATGTGACTCTTTGGCACAACTGTCCCATTCACAGATGAAACAACAATACTTTGTATAGCCAAGCTGCAGTCCGAGTAACAGAGCAACGACTTTCAGATCTCCACAGATATTCCAGTTGTACTTGCTGTACTGGATGTGCTTCAGTAACATTTCCATGTTCTTGTAGGTTTCTTTCATGTGTGCTACATAGCCAACAGGTATTGTTGTCATTGTGTAACAGAACAGCATTGAGGCTTAACATTGATGAATCAATAAAGAGATGCAACTCTTGCAGGTCATGGTCTCAACCCAAAGCAGAGAACAATCCTTCTATGTCAACAAAGAAACAAAGACTGTCAATTTTTGCAAAGAATTTGGTTATATCATCTTGGCGGCTTCAAAAAACAGAAATTTTCATACCTGGTAACTGCAAACACCATTCCTGAAGTCTAGAACCCAGCAATTCGACTTTTGCTTTTGATAGGCCCAAATCTCTGACCAGATCGTTTAATTCTGACTGTGTTATGAGATGTGGATCACCTGAGGAGCACAGTTCAAAATCCGGATCAATGTCGCTGCAGTTTCTTCATCTGATTCATCTCAGGTCTATTCCTCTGGTGGTTTAGAAATTGGAAGACTGTCATCGTGTGGCATGGATCTCATTGCTGAAGGCAGATTAGAAATAGAAATAAAAATTTGTCACATGGTCTTTCTGTTCTCAGCATTTCATCAGGACAGCAAACGGCATTGTCTTTCGAGCACCTCTGAGCCAAGCTCTCAGACAGACAGACATGTTGCACAAATGTGAGGCACCCATTCCTGGTCTTGATCACCAATTTTACACCCAAAGTACAGATGATATGCTTTCTTCACAAGAGCAGTTATTGAGCATCTCTGATGAGCAAGCATATACATACCACAAATATAGCAGAATGTATTGTGGCTGTTATGACATTGACGAGACATACTGACCAACACCAATTGTTCTATAAAACATCTATAATATCCAACTTACTTGTTACAGTGCTACAGAAGAAATGCTATATTCTGAAACAATACGTACACACTATAAGGTCTATATTAATCGAATGAGCAGCATCTGTGTATGTAAGCCACTTTTACAGCCTGCTGAGACAGTGTCAAGCTGGCTCTGGCCTGCCTAGGCATGCCCAGGCTACATACTTCCACAGAACAGCTTCCAACCTGACCTGATTTCATGTCTGGACATGCCCAGACTTCACAAAACATTGTTCATAGGTATCTTACAGAAACAAAAATGTTTGGACACAAATATAAGAAAAAACATGACAAAACTGATGATTTTGATGAGCAAATTTGGATGTGATTTTCGTGATCAGCAGACACAAATCTATAAGGAACACTAAACAGTGTTCAAGAAGCAAAAACTTTGTTGTGCAGTGTATAACCTGCCTTGATGGTGACAGGTGGACATGGTGACGTAAATGCGAGAATGAGGACTTTGGTTGGCATCATAATTCCATCTTTGTAATAGGACATACACCTCACTGCAGAAACTCCTTGGGTGGAGAAACCAGTGAGAATCCCTGACTCGGGAATGTTCTTCAAATCCCTCTCAACAATAACTCCTCGTGAATGAGGGGTAACCTCAATAGGTATATCCCCAATTGCCTTTGAATGCAAGGAGTTCACTGTGTTGAGATGTGGATGTTTCCATCAATATGTCACCAGATTGAAGCTTCTTTACTGACTTTGGAAAGCCAGTAAGTCCCTCTAGTCCCTTCTAAATGAAAAAGAGAGACATTTGCCCTAAAGATTTGTCTGAAAGTGAATGCAATATAAGAAAATAAGGTACAACAGGTGGTACAGATGGTGAGGACTGCTGCTCAGAATCTTCAAGATGTGGTCATTTACCTATAGACTATTTTTTCACTATTTTATTAAGTGATTGATTGATTGATTTAGTGTTTTATGGCACAAAGCAGCAAGGCTATCTGGCGCCAGACATTCGGTAAAAATGTAAAAAAAATAATAAAAAATTAAATGTAGTAATAGACATAAATGGAAATGAAGGTAAAACAAAAAGGTATAAAACCAATGTTGACAGAGCCCACTGAACTACCTGATTTGGAACCATCTGTATAAATGGGAACTGAATGATTGTTTGAAAGATATTCATTGAATAAAAGACGGTACTTCCAATCTGGAGTATCTGCCTTTTTTAGGTGACTGAAAGAAAGGTCACATTTGGGGGCTGTAATAAGCCATGGTAGGATGGGCCGACCTGTGGAATCTGCAATGTTATCCAAGGACAGACCCAATTCATCCAATTGCGCCCGGATGCGAAGGCCAAACAGAGCAATGACAGATCATCTGTTCTGAAAAAGTACTGCCCACCGAGGAAGGAAAACACATTTCCAGGTGGGATGCTTTGGTAAGGAATGAAGTTTCGAAGTATATTGTAAAGACAGTTGCAAATGGCAAAGGTGTAGAGAAGGTTCATGAGATTCAATGTATATACTTTGAACTGGAGAGGTACGGAAAGCCCTAGTGCAGAGTCGAAGTCCTTGGTGATGAATGGGGTCCAGCATCTTTGAGGCCGAGGGTCTGGCAGAGCCATAGACCATTGATCCATAATCGAGTTTCGATCTAATAAGAGCACGATATACCTTTAACAGTGAACAGCGATCTGCCCCCCCAACTGGTAGAAGAGAGAACACAGAGGATGTTCAGTGCTCTTGTGCATTTGACCTGAAGCTGCTTTAAGTGTGGTATAAAGGTCAGTTTACGATCAAAGATAAGCCCCAAGAACTTGGTCTCCGGGACCACTGGCAGCAAAACTTCACCGATATGAAGTTCAGGATCAGGGTGAATACCCCGTCGACGGCAAAAGTGCATGCATACAGTTTTGGAGAGAGAGAAATTAAAGCTGTTCGCCAGAGTCCACTTCTGTACACAATTGAGGGCAGTTTGTAGTTGCCGCTCAATATATCTCATGTTTGATGACTGACATGAGATGTGAAAGTCGTCGACATACAGCCCATTCGCAACAGTGAGAGGGAGTTGTTCAGTGATGGCATTTATCTTTATACTGAAGAGTGTAACACTCAATACACAGCCTTCAGGGACTCCAAGATCCTGTACAAAAGAACGGGAAAGTGTCGAACCCACATGAACTTGGAATCTCCTGTCCATTAAAAAATTTTTAATAAACATGGGTAGATGGCCACGTAACCCATATGTATGGAGGTCTCGCAAAACGGCATACCTCCATGTTGTGTCGTAAGCCTTCTCTATGTCAAAGAATATTGATAAAAGATGTTGGCGGTTGAGAAAGGCTTCTCTGATAGATGTTTCAAGATGAATTAGGTGGTCTGTGGTGGAGTGCTGTCGACGGAACCCACACTGGGTGGGCGAGAGGAGGTTGTTTGATTCAAGGAACGAAACAAGACGAGCATTAACCATCCTTTCTAATGTCTTACAGAGACAGCTCGTCAAAGCAACTGGACGGTAGTTTGAAGGAATCTTGGGATCTTTCCCTGGCTTGGAGAAAGGTAAAATAATAGTCTGGTGCCAGGCATCAAGAAAAACATTCTCCTGCCAGATCCGGTTGAAAATAATCAGAAGAACATCAAAAGAAGCAGGAGATAGATGGTGCAGCATGTCATAATGAATATCATCAGGTCCAACAGACGTACTGGCAGACCGATGAAGGGCCATTTTTAGTTCCACCAGGGTAAAGGGACAATTATAGTCAAAGAAACAGTCAGTTCGAAAGGAAAGAGGTGATTACTCTGGCCAAGCCTTGATGGCCAGGAAGGTGGAGGAACAAGCAGAAGTGCTAGATACCCGGGCAAAAGCTTTCACGTAGAGTGTTAGCGATGTTCCGAACATCAGTCACCTCCTGAACAGAGAGTAAGATCGAGAGGGGGACAGAATTGTAGTGCCCATTAACCTTTCGAATCCTGTCCCATATGATCTTGGAACTGGTGGTAGAAGATATGCTGGTTGTGAACTTAATCCAAGATTCCTTCTGGCTTTGACGTCTTACCCACCTAGCATGTGCACGGGCCTGTTCGAAAGCAACCCAGTTTGAAAGTGTGGGATATCTACAAAAAGTATCCCAGGCCCGCTTTTGAGCCTTCCGTGCTAAGTGGCAAGCAGGATTCCACCACAGACGAGGATATCGTGGAAAACGTGTCGAGGTTTTAGGAATACACTGAGCAGCTGCATGTGTAATAGTCAGTTACCGCTGCTACACAGTCGTCTATTGATGGCTGATTTACAATGGCAGGATCAAGTTCTGCAAGAGCAGTGAAAGTAGACCAGTCTGCCTGATCCAGCTTCCACCGGGGCACGCGGGTAGGGTGGCATCGACCACGGCCAGTCTCTCTCAAAAGGATCGGAAAATGATCACTGCCTAGTGGATTACTGTCAACCCTCCATGAAAAATGGGAGAATAATGAAGGGGAGCAAACTGAGAGATCAATAGCGGTAAAGGACTGACTAGGTGCATGAAAGTAAGTGGAAGAACCAGTATTGAAAAGAGAAAGATTGTGATCAGAGAGCATCCGATCTATGATCGGCCCCTCCCATCAATAATATCACTTCCCCCAGAGGGGATGATGTCCATTAAAATCCCCTAGGATTAGAAATGGAGATGGCAACTGTTCAACGAGAGCATCAAGATCTGATTGATCATATGTCTCTCCAGGGGACAGGTACAGAGAACAAACAGTGATGGTATGATCCAAGGAAACACGGCTGGCTACAGCCTCCAAGGGTGTGTTGAGTGACAAAGACAGGGTGGGCACGTGTTGATCAACCAACAGTGCCACCCCTCCATGTACTCGACCATCACACAACCTGTCATTTCTGTACAGAGAAAACTGCCGAATGGAGACAGTATCAGCAGTTTTGAGAAATGTTTCTTGTAAAGAAAGACAAACAGGATGGTAGGAAGCAATCAGTGTTTTGATATCATCCAGATTAGAACGTAAACCTCGACAGTTTCATTGTATCAAGGTGGCCATTTTTAAGAACAGGTAGGTGAAGTGGCTGGAGAACCCTTCGGTTTACGACCACATCTTTTTTCTTTACTGTCTTTAGTCGGAGGAGGTATATCAACCTCCATGGATACTGGTCTGGGTCGAGTGGGCAGGTTTTTGTTATTGAAAGGGGAATCCAGTGACTGAGGACACAAACGAATAATTGTTTTGTCTCTTGTGGTGGAAGAAAAAGATGTATCAGAAGAAATGCCTGTATTTGAAAATGAAGGACGTGGATCTTGAGGTTTGTTGGAAGGTATGGGAGGAACAGAGATGGGTGTGGAAGTTGATTCATCAACCTTTTTAACCACGGAGGTCAAAAGGCTTTTCATTTGTTTTGAAAACGATTCTCTTGGAGGCACAGAGAGATCTGTCTGCACTCCCACTGTAATTGTGGAATGAAGTGCAGCAGCATGTGTCGGAGATGGAGTTGTGGACAGCAATTTCCGAGCCTCTGGATAACTAATGTTGTGTGTCAAACGCTGCACCTCTTTTTCCTCCAACCATTTTGGGCAAGAATGAAAGTAAGAGGGGTGAGAACCATTGCAGTTTACGCAATGTGGGTTCATGTCACAGTCATAGGCATCGTGGTCCTTGCCTCCACAACGAGCACATGTCAGGGAACCACGACAAGATGTCTTTGAGTGGCCGAATCTCTGACATTGGAAACATCGAAGAGGGTTTGGTATGTATGGCCGAACCCTGCAAATGAGATAACCCGCCTTGATGGTGCAGGTGCACGTGGTGAAGTAAATGTTAAAACGAGGGTATTTGTTGGCAGTGTAACTCCATCTTTGCGAGTGAAGATGCGCCTCACTGCAGAAACTCCTTCAGTGGAGAGACCAGCGAGAATCTCTGACTTGGGAACGTTCTTCAAATCCCTTTCAACAATAACTCCTCGTGAAGAATTCAAGGTAGCATGGGGTGTAACCTCAATAGGTATATCCCCAATTGCCTTTGAATTCAAGAGGAGTTCACTGTGTTGGGATGTGGATGTTTCAACCAATATGTCACCAGATCGAAGTTTCTTTACTGACTTTGGAGAGCCAGCAAGTCCCTCTAGTCCCTTTAAATTAAAAAAAGGGGACATTTGCCCTAAATGATTTTCCGAATGAGAATGTAATATAAGAAAATGAGTTACGTGTGTTACTGATGTTGAAGATTGCTGTTCTGAGTATTCAAGACATGGTCGCTTTACCCATTGACTGTTTTTTTACAATTTTATTTAAATTTTTTGGAGGATCCATAGGAAAAAGAAAAAATTTCGGTACCCACTGACCCCACCCACCATGGAGCCCTACAAGGGGACGCACTACAAAGTCATGCAATGACAATGCAGCAACGCCAGGGTTTCGTGAGCACTATACCCAAACACCAGCATCAGGCACAATGTCCACAACACCTGTTGAGAACTTCCAACACTGGTACTTGGTTGACTCTAGCCCAAGTGGACCAGCCGATTGACCCAAGGTGGGCCACCCAAAGGCCGCCCGTCTACAGGAATTCGAGGCCAAAGTGGTGTGTTAGGGATCCTCTCCTCCCATTCACGGGTCGCCATGCATGGCAAACACGTGGGTGGATGTTTAGATTCCAGAGAAGGTAACCAGATAGTACAGAACCTTCCCTGGTAGGTCCCCTCACCACGTACAGGAATCCACACCGAGGGGGTTTTTATTAAGATTTTTAATTGGAGTATCCATAATAAAAAAAAGGGAAATTTTGGTGCCCACTGACCCATCCACCATGGAACCATATGAGGGGACGTACTACAGTGTTAAACAAGGACATTGTAGCAACACCAGGTTTTTGTGAGCACTATACCCAAACACCAGCATCAGATACAATGTCCACAAAACCTGTTGAGAACATCCAACACTGGTACTTTGGTTGACTCTAGCCTGAGTAGACCAGCCAACTGACCCAAGGGGGGCCATCTCAAGGCTGCCCATCTACAGGAATTCAAGGCCAAAGTGGTGTGTTAAGGTTGGACCCCTCAACCACCAGGATCCTCTCCTCCCCTTCATGGGTTGCCACACACGGAAAACACGTGGGTGGACGTTTAGATCCCAGAGGAGGTAAACTGAAAGAACAGAACCTTCCCTGCCTGGGATGTCCCCTCACCACATACAGAAATCCACACTGAGGGGCTAACAAAATGCTAAATTTTTGAATTCTTACAGATAATTATATTCATTATGCAGGTTATTTATAGAATACCAACAAGCAAGTTCATTCTGTTTTAAACTTAGCATAAAATCTATTTATGATATACTGTGCATGAAATACCATACACACATGATTTTGTAATATTAACAAAAACATTTTATATGGCATAGTAGGGCAGGTTGATTCTCTAGCCTCATTTTAAAGAGCTGCACAGTCATAACTGATTATTTTATTTATGAGTTCTTCTTCTGCTGTTTACTTTTCCAATACCTCTTTTACAAAACCATGGATTCTCCAGTGTCATGAAACTTAATAGTAAACTCACCTAATAATTCTACCAATTTCACAGAACTTTTGCCCAGGACCACAAACAGTTACTGCTGCATTCAAGCAGTTCTGTGCTACATGCATTAAGTTCCTTCCTTTTTCATCCACATCTCCTATTCCAAATGTACTTGCACAATCCCCATGGTAGCCATTGTAAAACACCTGAAAATAAAATTAAAATAAATGACAAAATACTGTAATAGAAGATATCATATCAGAAAACTATAAGGTATTTCAAACGTCATCTTCATGTAACAAAGTTTTTCTACACTGAAGCATGATTAGAAACAGTCTCACAAATTCTGATATATATATAGACATACATACATAACAAACTAACAGACAAAAGATTCCTTTTTATAAACACACACTGATTAGTTAAAAATCATGGTAGTACAAAAAACAACTTTGGTTTTGTAAAGGCAAGATCTTAAATTTTGCTATTTGTAAAAAAAGGACTACACTTGTGACCAAGCTAACTGACTTTCTAAATGTGATGACTTTATTAAAATATTAGTTCATTTGCCAAAAACTTCATTTTTTTCTCTTAGAATGTTAACAACATAGTGTTATTACCAAACAAAGAGTAGAAAAAGATAACTGAAATCTGGTTGAGTAATAAAAGTAATACATTTCAGTGGGTGTAAGTTTCTATTTAAGGACATTAGCTTTCAATGTTAGCTGTTTTACTGTCAGAAACAAACATACATACACTGACATCAATGCTAATTATATCACCATCTTCCAGTGGTCTATCATCAGGAATTCCATGACAAGCAACATTATTTACAGATGTACACACAGATTTTGGAAATCCATGGTAGTTGAGTGGTGAAGGATAAGCTTTGTGAGATATGGCTGTAGTATGTACCATCTGGTCCACTTCCTCTGTTGTTACACCTATCTTTGAAATGAGAAAGTATAATCATTGAACCACTACAACAGACAGACTTAATAAAAAATGCAAGAATGCTTGCATAACCAAATAATGTTTACAAATCATGATAGGTGAGAGTGATGTGACTACAATGAAAGATTTCATATATTTTAGTAATTTGTGTACAAAACAGTGCATTGAGCTGTACATTCAAACCTTAATAAAGTAAAACATATGAATTTGGTAGTTTAGTAAAATATATCTTTATGTATATACTAATAACCATATCCTACAGCATATTTTTATTAATATATTTACTGATATATTTAATTTATAGAATTAGTCATCTAGGGATAAATGAGTGGTTGGCAAAAGGTTACTATTGAAAGTTAACATTTTACTACATTGAAAATGTATTTCTGGCAGATACCAACTAGCTCTGTCCTCAATCTACAAATATGTAATGCATACCACTAGCCTTCCACCTCCTACTTCTGCATATCCATATTCAAATGATCATACAGCAGCTTTTCATTAATAACGGCACTACACCACTTCTTTTGCAATCAGCACCCCCTTTGCGCTTTCACTCATTAATCACTTCAAGACTAGTCAGAAGACCTACATCATATATCATTGTAAGTGGGGAGGATGGGTAGGAAATGTAAGAGAAGGGGGGTATCCATAAGAAACACATTTTCAGAATATGGAAATGCAAACCTCCAAAATAGCATACTACTTCCACTCACAAAATAGGCAGAATACAACACTGATTGGTGGAGGGTCATTAAAAAAATATCCCTCTAGAAAGTACCCAAAGAGAAACTAGGAGGTGTGAAACCAAAACAGAAAACATCACACCTGAGTGGGAGACATCACCACATCTGATACAGGTGTACTCTTCTTTCTTTTATGACTGTATTTTGAACATAAAAGACAAAAACAAAGGAATTCCAAGATATACACAACCAATGAATGGACTCCCTGGTTTCAAGTGGCTAAGGTGAAACAGGCTGTAATGGTAGTTCAACTTCATCCAACACCAGGCAGTATCTGGAATGGTACCTTTGATCTGCAATAGCTTCCATCCCAAAATCCAGCTCCACCTGAATGTATTTTCAACACAACCCACACTAGCTCCACCAAGAAAAGACATCCAACAAATGGCAAGAAGATGAAAAGCCCCAGTAGAATGACATATCTGATCAAAAACCTAATGGCAGTGGGTATGCTTCTTCCAGTCCATTTTAGGAGGAGGATATTCAGCTGTACATAAGCAGGAAAATATGTAGTGTATCCAGCTACAACCAACACTAGTTATGTCTGGAACCCACATCCAACAGATTGTAGGAAGAGGAACTACAAACATGGTATGCACCTCCAGTCCAAAACTTGACAACAGTGGGCATTTGTAATTAAATCCACAGTAGAAGGAGGGATACTGCCCAGTACACATGTAAGGACTTACTTAGCTGGACCACCTCTAACCAACATTGGACCCACTGGGAATGTACATGTAGAGGATGTTAAGGAGGAGGAGGAGGATTCCCACTTCAAGAGACAAACTGCAATAATATATATTTGGCAGAATACTTCAACCAAAACCTGGCAATATCTGGAACTGTATGGGCCAGATTGTAGAAAGTCTCAACACCAAAGTACATCAGAAATAGGTAGCAATTTCTGTCTGCTTTACTCATGTTAGTCCATGAAGAACATATTTATCAATAAAAAAACCCATTAAAGAGAACAAATAGCAGTCCTAGGAAACACTCCATCTGTACATTGTGCATAACCCAAACTAGTGTCATAATAGTTTATTATTAAATAAGAATACAATGGAAACATACAACCAATACCTGGCAGCACTGGAATTGTATATCAAGCCCTAGGTAGGAAGGACTACAATGTAGCTGACATCAAACAGTCACAGGATGGTCAGTGTGGATTTTCAAAGAGTAAACTTGCATACTTAGTCAGGCTTCACTTGCAACAGAGTGGAATCCACAATACGCTAGCAAAAAAGGCCCCTGAAAAAGCAGGAATAATTTTAAAAAAAGCAACCTTTCACAAGTCCAAAATGTAAAAATTTAAATGAGTAAAAAAACAAACAAACCTAAGTCAACAGTAGAACAGAAAACAATGATAAATCCATGAGCAAAAACTAACATATCCGTACAGTTCTTCTACCAACTAAGAAGTGATTAAAGAATGCAGATGTGAAGAGTGTTGATTTTGATAGAAGTTGTATCCCACCCCATTGATGAAGAGCTGCTACATTTGCATGTAGATATGCAGAAGTGGAAGATGGAAAGCTAGTTTTGTGTGTGGAAACTTTGTACTGATAAAGTGCAATGTTAGTCAAGAAAATCTATTTTGTGAGTGGAGGTGAATTATTTGTTGGAAATTTCTGTTAATATACTACAGATTAGGCCTGAAACTTCATGTACTATTAGTTCAAATAAATTTAAACAGCATGTATTTGTTTCTGAGAGTTGTTTTAAAAATATTCAGGAAAGTACCACAGATATTGATAAATGAATGTAACAAAAACAAAATACACCCAAAAGAATAGGAAATACGCATTCACGTACCATGTAAGGGAAAAAAAAGTTAATTCATGTTTATGTCTATGCTTTCCTTACAGAGAGGGGTAACTGAACATCAATTATTACTAATGAACATTAAGTTTCACATTACCATTGTAATTAGATCTACTACCAAGTATATCCTACTAACTTGTATGTTGTACAAAGATTCTGTAAAAACATATAGAGCCCATTATGATAATATTTACAGTTAACACTGATTAGTGACTATTTTCCAAAGTCATGCAAGCTATAAAATGTTTTCTATAAACATAGGGTGCAACTATGAATAAAGTATTGAAATCAATTATTAGAGTTATTTTTTTTTGGTTATTTATGAATGCTTTATTTAACTTGTACTAAAAATTCCCCATATGTGGCAACTACCATTTTAACACAAGAATTCTTTATGTGTAATATATAAAGGAAATAATTTTAAAATAAAATAATGATGTGTTATAAATTCATACCTAAAACTTAAATTGATAATTACAATTAACATGATTAATCTGATTCACACACTAACAGCTGATGTTCCTATAAATATTGCCCAAACCATTAATATGCCATATCCCAGACCTTATCAATAAGCCGTTATTGGGCAAAAAGTTTTCAGGATCACTCAACATAATAGGTGTAATATTGTTTACATAATATATTTATTTTTGCATTCAATCAAGGGTTCTTAGATTTCAATTGAAAGACAGTTTCAATTTCTGTAACTGGGAACTAAGATACTTATTAATGTTAGTTTATAGAAAAAACAAACGGCATTATTACTTTTGTTAAAAAGCCTTACATTCATAACAGCAGAAAGCCAGTGTACTATTGCTAAATCATGTAGCATGGTTATGAAAACAACATACTTTTAGCTACTCTTCATAACTTTTGTTTTTATTAAATACAAGAGAAAAACTTACCCAATATACCCATTTTTCTAACAATGAGTAAGTTAATTATTATTAAAACATTGCTCTAGCATCATAACACTTTTACTACTGTCTTCCTACACATGAAGATGCTCACCTTAAGACAGCTTCCCACGTGGTCTAGAACATTTCTGGCAAGTGCACACGAGTCTTTAATTTTCTGAATAGCTTCAGGATCTTTTATTTCTATGCTAGGTGAAGCTAGTTCAACTATTCCAGAGTATGCATATTCTGGACAAACTATGTCTGGAGGAATTTCTCCTGCTTTACTTACAAATCTAGGTTGAACTAATGCATACTGACCATATTTTTTTCTAGGTATTTTCCAGAAGTCATTGAGAAATTTAATGTTTTTGACTGAATAACTACAATTGAAATTCCTCTTGAAATGTATATTGTGACCACTTTTAAGTTTAAGAGGAGAGGAAAATATTTTCTGATTTTCACATACCAATGATCTTATAGATAAGTCAGTATACCTTCTAACAGCCCAATTCATTCTCTGAAGCAGTGGTATAAAACAGGACTTAACTGGTTGACCAACACAAAAGAAAAAACATACATGTTTTGGCATAGTATAACAGACTGTTTTTATCATGCCTGAGTATCTGCTTAATGAAGCTTAAAATCAACAAGTGTCGTACGGTGACAAAGTCTAGAATAAAAAAAAAACAATTATGGTATTTATCAAGTTCTATTAATCAATATAAAATATAATTACTTTGTTTGACTCCTAAATAAATATATTAGTTATAAAAGTTATGTTTTACCTTATATCTTAGTAGCAGCTATCAAAGGAAATGCTAATTAGATGATTAAAGAAAAGATATGAAAATGAGCATATTGATATCAAAGTGAGTAATTCATAAACAACTCAAGAACTTAACAAGACATTACCATAATAATATAGTGCTAGTCATAATTTAAGTCATACAATATAGTATACACAAACACTTAAAAGTCACAGGTTTCAAACATGTCATTATCAATTACATAGGTAATATTGTATTCACCTTGAGTCAGTCCCTTTAAATATATTCATGCCAGTGACATCTCACAGCTAACAATGTATTTATCCTTAATTCATCATTTGAAATGTGGGTAATACTGTATCCATCTTGAATTAGTCCCTTTAAATGCATCTATATAATACAAATCCTATATAGAGATTACATGAAAAAGGTAATATTGTGTTCATCCCAAAACAGTCCCTTGACATGTATCTATAAAAAAAAACTCCTAATCATATAGACATTATTAAACAAATGTAAGAAGGGGATATCTAATTAGTTATACTGACTGCAAAGTTGATTTTTAGTTTTGCTCTAACTAACAAGTCCAAATACACAATATACTTTGGTTAGACATTAATATTAATTAATCACAAATGAATAATTTGCCTTCAAAGGAAGTAGGAATTACAAAACTGAATGGGTTAAAAAAAACAAAACAAAAAACAATCATTTTAGAAATCAGGATACTGTTTGGAGAAGGTTGGCAGCAAAAAATGGAATAGCATAGATAGGTATTAAGCTTCTTGTTAAAAAGACCAGGTTTTCACCAATGTGTTTACCACAAGACCACTATACTTGATATCTGAGCTATAAATGCACTTAGTAATAACCACGTTTTTGTTTTTGAGTTTTGCACAAAACTACACAAGGGCTATCTGTGCTAGCCATCCTTAATTTAGCAGCACAAGACTAGAGGGAAGGCAGCTAGTCATCATCACCCACTGCCAACTCTTGGCCTACTCTTTTAACAAGGAATAGTAAGATCGACTGTAACATCATAATACACCCATGCCTGAACATGTTTGATGTGACAGGGATTCAAACTTCCAACCCTTAAATTACAAGTTGAGCATCTTAACCACCTGGGCAATAACCACATGATAATCCAATAAAAGTAATTATGGTTGTAAATTCTTATTAAATTATTTTTCTCATGTTAAATACAAACCCAAAAATAAAACCTTAAACACCTTTATTATTACTACTCTAACCAGTTTCACTCATTCAGGTTATTCATAATGTTCCACAAAATCCCATCCCAGCATAAAATAGCTTAGGTCACACAAGATAACAAAAACCTTTTAAACATTTACTACTTTAAAGTTTAGTACTTTTGAAAAAATATGTACAAGTGCACACTGTGGAAGAGATTTGTTTGTCTTCTTTTTTCTTTGAAAAAAATAGCGAAAATATTATATTCTTAACACAGTTAATGTTTTTATTGTACAATTAATTAGAAGTAATTTAGTTTTTAATACTAAACTTGAAGTTGTACAAAAAATAAGCACAACATTAAAACTAATACTAATAGCCTATGACAAAATTACACGACAAACAGCAATATTATATTATAATTAGGTATGTTACAATTAAACTACTGAACTCAAGCACAAAGCATAAAATTAAAACGATTAAAATTAAAAATGAGATATTTATAGTAATGCATGCATAATATTAATAATAAGACTACAGATTATAATGACTACCAAATCTGTGAAAATTATTAGTACTGATTACCATTAAGCGCTTTCTCTACCTATACCAGCCATTTTTACATATATAATTAATTAATTACTTATTAGACACAATTATAAAACAATAGTTCATCACTAACTAAACAATCAACATGAACGGTCGTACTTTACGATAATTATCAAAAAACAATACTCTCGCATAGCCCTCTTCACAGCTAATGATATGGTATTACGCCCTCTCACGGTATATTTTATTTATGGTGCAAAGACTATAATTGGATAATATGGTTTGAAATTTTTAATCGCCTGATAAGCCTAAAAATATTTTGCGATTTTAAGTAAAAGTAACGATATCGTAGAAACTTGACAAATTTGAATAGGCTTTCAACTTACAGTTTCATACATTATAAGTTAATCGGAAAAGATAAATTATAATAATAAAAAAATAAAATTTGTGGTTTGATATCATAGGTAATATGCATCGTGAGAAAGCTTGTTTTGTTTTGTTTTCATTTCGCGAAAGCTACACGAGGGCTATCTGCGCTAGCCATCCCTAATTTAGTAGTGTAAGACCAGAAGGAAGGTAGTTAGTTATCACCACCCACCACCAACTTTTGGGCTAGTCTTTTACCAATGAATAGTAGGATTGACCGTCGCTTTATAACGCCGTGAGAAGACACAGCAGCCATAATTAATAAGATGTAACTTCATAATCTGTAAATAAAAGAAGCATATGGATCTAGCGACATGCTTGTAAAAACTTACAAATTTTGCTAGTTCAAATATCCATTTCTTTGGTCAAATATTGTGACATTTTACGAGTCTTCTGCTGTAATATGATAATGAGCTACGTAAGCGAAGAATTGAAAGGTTTTAATGTGGTAAATAAATTAACTAGGTCATGTTTAGAATGTTTTTAGTTTTCTTCTACTACAAGAATAGTGAAAGTATATTTTGGTTAAACCATGTCTGAGCAATTGCTTTAGATTACACTGGGGAACACTTTTTCAGTAACTTTGAGTTGCATTGGATATTTTAACTGATTCTGAAGGAGTTTTAGGTGCTGATTTCAAATCTGAAATTCGTTTTTCTCTACAAGCTCTAGTTTGTATGCAATTTGAGGTTAATGAAATTGTACAAATGTGAACTTGCGTAAACCATGTATAAGCATTTTCACGTCCATATATATAGATAGCTTCTAATATTTTGATCATTCTTCTTTTGTTTCAGATCAAACATGGCTTCCAAAAATAGATATCATTGCAGAAACAAGCCTGATGCCTTCTGCTACATATGTGAATGCTACACACTCAATCGTTAGAGACGTAACGTATCCTCGTTCGTCAAGCGTGCCTACAAGGCATATTTTGAAGTTCATCTTGGTGATCAAGACAAGCAATGGGCTCCTCATGTTGTGTGCCACAATTGTGAGAAAATGCTTCGAGACTGGACCAAAGGAAAACGCAATGGTCTGCCTTTTGGTGTTCTAATGATTTGGCGTGAACCCACCAACCATGTCACTGACTGTTATTTCTGCATGGTAAACACAACGGGTGTTGGGAAGAAAAACCGACATAAGATTACGTATCCGAACATTCCCTCAGCTATTCGGCCTGCTCCGCACTCTGAAGAAGTTCCTGTTCCAGTTTTCAAAGGCTTGCCTTCATTGGACGAGAAAGACATTGGACATGATACAAGCGAACAAGACAGTTGTGACAGTGAATTGTCAGAAAAGTGTACACAATCGGAGAACTGTTCTTCAGACACTGAACCTTTCCCCGTCCCCAAGCCTCTTCCCCAGGCTGAACTGAATGATTTAGTGCGGGATTTAGGCCTTTCAAAGAAAGCAGCAGAGCTTTTGGCATCAAGATTACAAGGCAGAAATCTTGTTGATCACTCTGTTAAAGTATCATATTTCAGAAAGCGTGACCAGCTTTTAGTGACCTTCTTTTCAGAAGACAGACAGTTTGTTTATGACATCCAAGGGCTTCTCAAAGAACTGGGTGTACCTTACTATAGTCCTGATGAATGGAGACTCTTTTTAGACAGTTCAAAACGTAGTCTAAAGTGTGTTCTTTTACATAATGGGAATGTTTATGGAGCAGTACCTGTCGGTCACTCAGTGCATTTGCGGGAAGACTATGATGATATGAGAATGGTCATGGACTTATTAAAATATCATGAGCACAATTGGATCATTTGTGTAGACTTAAAGATGGTCAACTTTCTTCTTGGACAACAGAAAGGTTTCACCAAGTTTCCATGTTTCCTCTGTATGTGGGACAGCCGAGCACGAGACAGACATTGGGTCCAGAAGGACTGGCCTATTCGTGACACCCTTGAAGCAGGCATGCCAAATATCATACAAGACCCAATTGTAAGCAGAGATAAGATCATCTTTTCTCCTCTTCACATCAAATTAGGTTTGATGAAGCAATTTGTCAAGGCACTGGAAACCGAAGGTGAATGTTTCCAACACATCATCACAGCTTTACCAGGGTTATCATTTGAGAAGATCAAAGCAGGCGTGTTTGATGGCCCACAGATACGTTCGAACCCTAATTCGTGATTATCAGTTTGTTGCTAAGATGACCGCTTTAGAAAAGGCAGCATGGTTATCCTTTGTGGCAGTCGTTCAGAACTTCCTTGGAAACAATAAGGCGGAGAACTACAGTGAACTTGTGAACAGAATGCTCCTCGCTTTTCGTGATCTCGGGTGCAACATGAGCATCAAGCTTCATTTTTTGAACAGCCACCTTGATAAGTTCCCTGACAACCTGGGGGCTGTGAGTGACGAACAAGGAGAACGATTCCACCAAGACCTAAAGGTCATGGAAGAACGCTACCAAGGGCGCTGGGACAAAAGTATGATGGCTGACTACTGCTAGAGCATTAAACGAGATTGTCCAGATGAAGTGTACAAACGCAAATTCCTACCTGAATAAAATACACAAACAAATTGATAAGCTATTCCTATAATTTCCTATAATAACGAAAAATTAAAAAATAAATAAAAATGTCAAATTGCATAAAATCTGTAGCTTGCAGACAAAAACCGACTTCAGATTTAAAATCAACACACTCAAATTGACTATCTCAGAGTTTAGTTTTAAGACTAGTCATAACTGTGATGCTTTCTGGTGAAATCGGTTTCCCGACAAGATTCAGATAAGCAAACCCACAAATAACAGCAGATTCGATCGAGAATTGAGGAAAGTGTTCTGTGGTAGTTAATTTGATCATGTTCTTTAAGTATAAACTAATGAGTCTGAACAAGAAGAAAACATAGTGTGAAAGTCTATGCAGATAAAATAACAGTAACTTATGCAATACTGTGTTTAGTTAAACAGCCTTCTCTTCCTGAGGAGTCCCCAGTGGCTCAGTGTCATGTGTGCAGAAGAAAACATGGTATGCCTGTATATCACATAAAAGCCAGTTTTCTACAGTCCTGACAGAATATGGAGCGAAGGATAGAAGC
Source organism: Tachypleus tridentatus (assembly GCF_004210375.1). Lineage (NCBI taxonomy): Eukaryota > Metazoa > Arthropoda > Merostomata > Xiphosura > Limulidae > Tachypleus > Tachypleus tridentatus. The sequence continues at coordinate 89,115,282 of NC_134835.1, forward strand.
AGTTCTAGTTATAGTATTAATTTAGCTATATCATCAACAGAATAGCTAAATACTGTTTGTATGATTTCGATACCTATTGTGTTAAGAGAAGAAATAGCCTTTTGTGTAGCTTTGCTCTTAACACCAGACAAACTACTCTTGAGCTTAACTCCTGCTTAGTCTCTTCTTTGTAAGAACTATTACAACTTGTGCATTTAAATAAATTCATAAATAAAGCAAATTATTAAATTTTTAAATAAATAAATAATATTTCAATCCAACAATTTTTTTGTATATATGATTAGATTGACATTTTGTGAATTTATCTGTAAGGACTAAATTTTATAAATTTGTGATTATGGTTCTAATTCTTGTTTTAGTATCTTTTATAGAAGGATCCTTATATGATTTTAAAATTTATTATTTTTAAAACTCTTGTTTCATTACTTTTTAGCAGGATCCGTATTTCATTTTAAAATTTATAATTGTTTAACTCCATCAATGCTTATTTTTCCCAAGCCATGTTTTAACCATCACCATAGCCGACACATTTATATATAAAAACAGGGTTGGACCTGGTTCCAGATTTTCTTTAAGTATACGCTAATTAGCTGTTTTACAGAAAAACAAAGCCATATTTAAAAATAATATTGCTCTACATGTAGTTGGTCAGTCTGCGTGCACTTGACACAATTGCACGTGAATTGTTTTATACTTTGGAATGTATCTTCGTAGTTTGGAATATAGTTATAATTCAAGAACAATCTGAAGTACTTTAAAGTCAGTGATTCACTTTAAAGTGACAATAGAGAAAAGACTGTGTAAGAACACTATATATGTATATAGCAGAGACTGAATACCTAATCGTTTTCATTGTGAATCATACCATTGACTATTAAACGCGTAGCAAATACTTGCATAAACATTGCCAAGAGGAGGAGTGGTTGAAATTATGTTGTAATTGTGGTTTGGTTTTATCATATTATGAATTCCAGTTATTATTTAATTATTTTTCTCAGTGTTTCAAAACAAAAAGGTCAAAAATTATTTTATGTACTAGCGGGCACAACACTAAAATGGCGTGTATCTATAAGTCTTTTAATTTTACGGCTATTCAGCCTGTAATATGAAGACTACAATGGCGACAAACGATTTTTAATATCGAAAATTTTGCGATTCTTAGGATTGTGAATCAAGACGTTTAACCCAAATACGTATAAGGTGATATTTAAATCTATGTTAATATCCAATTTCAAAATTCCTTCCTATACCCTCCTTGTATAATGTATATGTAAAGATTCGATACAGATAAAATATAACATATCACTTCCCATACCCTCTGTAAATGAGGTACAGTTAAAGATTTGATATAAATGTAATGTAATACGTTCTCTCCTATCTAACGGTTTTTCAAGAAGACATTTCTGTATACAGGCGCAATTTCTTAAAGCTTCTTCTAGAATCTAGATGATTAAATAGTCTTCTGATTTATGTCTCCTGTTTCATTTAGTATAAGGAGGTTAGATTTCCACATTTACTTAATTACACTCATTCTTCCTGTTTATAATGAGGTTATATTTTCACATCAGTTTTAGCAGTCTGACAGTTGTTTTTCATGTTTTTTTTAGTATACTTATCTCAGGTTAACACATAAACTATCAGCCTGTTCCCTGATTCTTCCCGTTTTCTGTATTTTACTGAGGCTACACGTGTAAGTCAACTACATTTATCTGGTGAGTTATTTTTCTATTTTCTTCAGTGGTATGTGTAAAATTTACATTATTTATAACGGTGTGTGTGTTTTTTTTTTCCTTATAGCAAAGCCACATCAGGCTATCTGCTCAGCCCACCGAGGAGAATCGAACCGCTGATTTTAGCGTTGTAAATCCGGAGACATACCGCTGTACTATTTATAACAGTATTCTTAATTTTCTAGGATATGAACTTCAAGTCTATATGGTAAAGCATAGTTTTTCATGCATATTTATTTGAGCCATGGAAACAGTATCTCAAATGTGCAATTTCATTTATTCATAATTGGAAATTGAACAAATACTGTGTCATTTATTTTTATTACTTCTGTCTCTATATTACTGAATGTTAATCCTGTAATACGCAACCCACATTAACTGTACATATTACGTCTCAATCCCTTTCTCTCAAAATTGCTTGATGAAGAAGTCTTCAAAAAAGTGTTTTTCAGATTGTGTGTTTACGTATATTATGATTTTTTGAGCTACAAATTGATGTATACGTTTCATTTAACATCCATAAAAAAAAGACAAACTTGACAGTAATTTTGGCGGAAAGCCAGATCTGTCAATGAGTGGTTCCTCATCTTCTTCGTACACATGAGTTGAAAAACACTATAAATGGGGATGAAGAAAAAAAAAGATAGGAAAGACAATGCGCATGTGTGTGAGTGTTTACAAACACGACGGAAAACGGTATAACTCTGATAAAGAAGATAAGAGTGGGCACGTCCCAAAGGGTCAGACGAAGACCTTTGACCTATAAGTCATGTCTGTTATTAATGTTTAGTTGATATTTATCATAGCGTGTGGTGACATGTTGATTATTTCTTGAAAAATGCTCTTGGTTGAAAAATCGTTTTCTAGATGGTTAAAAAAAAAAGAAAATTGTTTTCAAATGTAACCTGAAGATGACCTAAGAAGGTCGAAACGTTGTTATATACTTTATTTTAATAAAAGTTTTAATACCAATACCAGCCGTCTTGGGTAGTTATTTGTTTAGAATTAAGCACATAGCTACGGAATGGGTTATCTGCTCACCACGGGTATCGAAACGCGGTTTTTAGAGGTGGGAGTCCGCAGACAATAGCGCTGTGCCATTCGGAGGAGAGGGTAGTTGTATAAGAAAACAAAAAAAACGCTTTCACAGAAGGACGGGCTCTCATATCCCAATTCTACGAAAGTTTGTTTGTTTGCATTTTTTTTTGTTTGACATGGAGATGGCAGCCATGTAACGCTTCTAAACTAAAGGTGAAATAAATAATAAGTATATTGTGTGTATGTTGTAGATATTTTCTAACGTTGAATTTTGTTTGGATGTGACTTGAAAGTGAAACCCAAAAGTATGATTACTGAATGGCCCGGCATGGCAATATGGATTAAGGCATTCGACTCGTAATCTGAGGATCGCGGGTTCGAATCCCCGTCGCACCAAACATGCTCGCCCTTTCAGCCGTGAGGGCGTTATAATGTGACGGTCAATCCCGCTATTCGTTGGTAAAAGAGTAGCCCAAGAGTTGGCGGTGGGTAGTGATGACTAGTTGCCTTCCATCTAGTCTTACACCGCTAAATTAGGGGCGGCAAGCGCAGATAGCCCTTGAGTAGCTTTGCGCGAAATTAAAAACAAACAAACAAATTATTACTGAAGTAATACTAAATTGACGTCCACAATCTCACTATCACTGTTTAAATAAAAGTGAGTTAGCTTACTAAAAACAAGCTTAAAATTTTGCACTAACATAATGAATTGTTATGAATAAAGCAAACTAAATGAGTGATTTTTGAAAACAGTATTATACATATTTTCTTCCATTTTGTACTTGCATTGAATCTAATTATTAGTAACAACAAATCAAATAGTATAATGATAAAAGGTGATCAGTTTTCTTTTAATCCGATTAATTCAGACGATCAGAAAATGGAACTGTGTCACGGCATGAAAGTTCTGAACCCTCCCCACATTCTTTTGCACATTACCAACAGTAATAAATAAGAAAACCATTAAACATAAAAATCCTGATATTTAATTTCTCATATATATATATACACACATACACATACCTATTTTGAGCCTCCTTATGTTAGCTGTAATCTTTAGTTTGAGCATTTTCTTTACTTATAACATGTTTTATTGTAATCTTAAAGTCCGCCAACTTAAAACGAATATAACACGTAGCTAACACGTTTAAAACTGGGGAGGGTTCAGAACTTTCCAGCTCAGAAGGAAAATACTCAAAATATTTAAAGGAAAAAAATGTTGTATAAAGGTATATAAGGTTTAGGTTTTATAATTTGACAAATAAAGCTTCAGGATGTATTTTCATAAGCCTGATTTGTTCATTTGAACCTAACTTGCGGTTAGGTTGTAAACAAATTTTTCAAAACTATTTAAAAACGACATTTCTTGTGGATCCTGGTTTTGTTGGTTGTAGAGTCTGTATCAACACTGGATCACATACCAAGATGTCAAATAAAATAAAAAACATTTTATTTAATTCCACCATTGTTGTTGCAGTCTCCTTTGTATTTTGCATTTGAAATGAATTACGAGGTCTGTTAAAAAAATACGCGGACTGACGTCATAAAACAAAATGTACTTTATTTAGAAGTTACAGGTCTGGGACCCCTTCAAAGTACTCTCCTCCCCAACGCACACACTCATCCCAACGGTGTTTCCACTTGTTGAAACAGTCCTGGTACGCTTCTTTTGTAATGTCCTCCAGCTCCTTCGTCGCATTTGCCTTAATCTCGGGAATCGTCTCAAATCTTCTTCCTTTCAAGGGTCTTTTGAGTTTGGGGGACAAAAAAAAAATCGCAAGGAGCAAGGTCAGGTGAGTAGGGGGGGGGAAACAGTGATCGAGTGTTTGGCCAAAAACTCACGAGTTCTGAGGGCTGAATTTCGCAGCAACGCGGTGCATCTTCAATTTTTCAGTCAAAATCTCGTAACAAGATCCAACTGATATCCCACACTCTTCAGCAAGCTCCCTGACATTCAGACGTCGATTTGCTTGCACCAGGATGTTGATTTTGTCGACGTGTGGGTCGTCAGTTGACGTGGAAGGACGTCCAGGACGCTCATCATCTTCAATGGACTGTCGACCATCCTTAAAACGTTCATGCCACTTGAAACATGCCGTACGCTTCATAGCAACATCACTGTAAGCCGTGTTAAGCATAGAAAAAGTTTTAGTCGCAGATTTTCCAAGTTTAACACAAAATTTCACAGCAAGTCGTTGCTCCTTCAGGTCATTCATTCTGAAATCCGCCAAACGAAAAAATCGCACTTCACTTAAAACCGCGTAGCTAATACACAAATGAAGATATCTGCAATCGGGAAATGGCGTCGTACCCAGCTGATCTGTGCGAACCTAGCGACACCAAGCGGATTTCCCTGGAACCAACTGGAGCCGCGCAATTCAAACAGTCCGCGTATTTTTTGAACAGCCCTCGTATTATAAATATGTCGTCAATTTGTGGGTTAAGTTAGTAATTCATTTTTCGATTATCTAAGTATAGAGGAACCATAAGTCTAATTATTTTCCTCGTAACCCATTAATCCACTTTATAATGTGACGGTCAATACCACTATTCGTTGGTAAAAGAGTAGCTCAAGAGTTGGTAGTGGATGGTGATGTCCAACTGCCTTCCTTCTAGTCTTGCACTACTAAATTATGGATGGCTGGCGCAGATATTCCTCGTTTAGCTTTACGCGAAACTAAGAAAAACAAAACCAAAAAAAAACCTTTCGCCGAATACCAAATCTCTTTAGACCCGTTGGGACACGATAGACTTAGTAACGGTTCAGAAGCAAACTATATTCGGAAATAGCTTAATAACATTTGTTACGATGTAATATGAATTATGTTGGTGAAGTGTAGTTATTTCTTATTTATGCTTGTTTGTTCTTAAGCACGAACCTGCAGAATTGACTATTGTGCTGTGCCCACCAAAAATATCAAAATCCGATTTTTAGTTTTACGGTCAGAAGACTTACCGCAGAGCCACTAGGGGGCTTTTATTTATGTCGCAATATATTAGAATTAAGAAATGGATTTTAAAAATAATATATTGTATTATTTATTTATTTTAACGTCGTATATATGCATTGCTATTTTTTTTGTCCCATAGTGGATGAACTGACCAGAGTGTCTGTGAGAGAAGACTATATTAGTAATTATTAATAATAATGTTTTAAAGAAACTGAAGAAAAATGCATAATAATATATGCAATCAGTATATTTGCCATATCCAGTACCAAAAAGACTTGTTTTCAGGTTCAAATGTGGTTTCACAGTACCTTGTCAATAAATAAACACATTTTTAAACACGTATAATAATCTTTCGTACAGGCTGGTGTTTACCGTCCATGGTAACGATGAACAATTAATACTTAGGCCTTACTGCCCCTTCCTCTACCATCTGTAGTGGTCATAGCTGTCAATCATATTTCTCCAACACAGTGTCCAGAATAGGAGGCTTTCGTGACATACTCTAAGGTCATTCAAGCAAATGTGCGCGGGCGATGACTTTTTAGGGCGCATTTGAGTAGTCCGGTTCCAGAAAATTCCATAGGAGATGACTAGGAATGGTACAGTATGATTGTTTGTTTTCAGATGCATCTTTTAATAACTTTTAATGAATGTTACTTTTAATGTTTATTATTATTTGATATTAATAAATTATCAGAGGGGAGTAAATTTACAAGGAGTGAAATGCATGGGGAATGAAATTACTGGAAGTCAAACTACAGGTCACTCCTTTGCATATACTTAAGTAGTAGTAAGTTTTGCCCAGTGTGACAGCTAACTTCGTCTCCTACGTGTTATATGTTTCCCGTATAGTTAATTATAGTTATAGTTACATATGGTTTTTTTGTTAGGCTGTACATAGGTGGTGAAAACAGCTTTTATGTCGTTTTTATAATCTTCAATTATTGTAAATTATATTTTTTGGAATTCTAAGAAAGGTTACTTTTTTAGGCAGATTGTATTATCATGTATTTAAGTTGCTTCTAATGATAAACTGTTTATTTTTTCCCACCACTACTGCGGTACGATAACAACAGGTCGTGGAGTGGCCTGATTTTATCCTATCGTAATCATTTTAAAAACGTTAAAATTTCCTATCAATTTATACACTTTTAAAATCACGAAATAAAATAACTTTGATTCTGAAAATTATGTAATATATATCACCCCAAAAAGGTAACTTTTAACTTGAAATCTTCAACTTAACTGAATTACATAAAAAATGCCAGTGCTTTACGTATATATTTAATTAAAAATCATAGGAATTACTGAAGGAAAACTTGTTACGTATATAAATTTTATCATAAATCGTGAACAACTTCGGTTCTTTAAGTTGATTATCATTTTTACAGGATATGGCAGAAAAAATCCAGAAATTACTTAAATTACGTATTTAAAAAAAGTCGTTTTTGGTGCATGCCGGAAGACACTTCTCTGAATGAAAACTTTTAAATAAACATTTGTTTCTAGGAGTTCCTCTAGAGGGCCACACAATCGCTCTTAGAGACACGAAATCAACGCGAGTAGCTGTGATATTCTCTGTCTTCATATTTTGATTGAAAAAATATATTTCTAGTTAATAATCTTCTGGATTTTTTTTTTACATTACATAATACTGCCTGATAAGTAGATACATGTGCGTCTTCAATGGGGGTATTTTCCCCTGAATTAAAACTTTTGCGTTTTTCAAATTATAACTTTAATATCGTTTTGTCATCTTAGCCCTCTACGTAACGTACCCAGCGAACGTCCATACTGAGTGCACATAATTGAACTAATCGAATAAAATCTTTTTATAACATAATTTTAATATTCACTGTTGTTTCATTTTTTTCATAATCTGATTGACTGTCTGGTGTCCGCGCAAATAAATTCATAATTTAAAATCTTTGTTTTTTATTTTGTTCTTCTCAAACTCAAAGCTTACACAATAGGTTACATGTACTGTACCCATAACGGATATCGAAATCCGGTTTTTAACATTATAATTATAATTAGACCCGACATGACCAGGTGGTTAGGGCGTTCGACTCGTAATGTAAGGGTTGCGGGCTCAAATCCTCGTCAAGCTAAATATGCTTCTTCTTTTCAGCCGTGAGGGCATTATAATGTGCGGACAATCTCACTATTTATTGGTAAAAGATTAACCCAAGAGTTGGCGGTAGGTGATGGTGCTTAGCTTCCTTTCACTGCTAAATTAGGGACAGCTAGCGTAGATAGACCTTGTGTAGCTTTGCGAGAAATTCAAAAAACGGACAATTATATTTAACCTCAACTTGGTACAGCTTCATTGCTGTTGTACTTCTTATATTGGCCCGGCATGGCCAAGCGTGTTAAGGCGTGCGACTCGTAATCTGAGGGTCGCGGGTTTGCATCCCCCTTCGCCCCAAACATGCTCGCCCTCCCAGCCGTGGGGGCGTTATAATGTGACGGTCAATGTCACTATTCGTTGGTAAAAGAGTAGCCCAAGAGTTGGCGGTGGATGGTGATGACTAGCTGCCTTCCCTCTGGTCTTACACTGCTAAATTAGGGACGGCTAGCACAGATAGCCCTCGAGTAGCTTTGTGCGAAATTCAAAACAAACAAACAAAACAAACTTCTTATATTATCTTAATTTCAATATTGTACTTTTAACTTTAATTATTGTAATTATATTCGTATTTTTGAAGGTCTAATATATGTTCACATATGCAAAGTGAACACTTAATGCATTTTTTACTGTACCGAGGCATTGCTTTAAGAAAATCTAATTTACACCACTACTTATTTTTGAACTCAACCACTCACATGTTTGGATCAAGTGTTTGCTCGTTTGATAACTACTGTAACTGGGTGTATATTTATCGGTTGGTTTTCCACTTTAAGTCTGAGTAGAACTTAACAGGAGATAATTAAGTGATTAGCTATAGTGTTTACATCAGAATAACCATTTAAAGAGTTTGAAACCTACAGTGCCGGAATTTTTTGTAGGCCATTCACTTGAGTTTGAGAGCAGAATTCTCACCTATCTGTAAGTTCGTAATCTCTTCATAAGACAGAAATGTTTAAATAAAAAACACCAAGTAACCTCTTTCCAAAAGAAGACGTTCTATTCAAAATAAATAGCTATCTTTGATTAAAAGTAAACTCTCCTAAACTGAAGTACAGGTACTCACCTTTGTAAGGACTTGGTCTTACAGTGTATGGAGTACTAAATTTTCAGTAGGTTAATCTCTTTATGCATTATGCAAATTATGAAATATCATGACATATGAAATAATGATAACAATGGAGATCGATATCAGATTCCAAAAAAGAAACAATACTGTACTTACCATTTTGAAAAGAACCTTTACTGAGTTTCGACGGATACCGACAGAATTTCTCTTCTACCCCCTTGCCCCCAAATACCCGTCTTTAACAGGTTAATCGTGAAATCTCAACTGATTCTGAAAACGCGAAAAAAAAATCACAGTTTTAAAATACGTTGTACATAATAGAACCACAGTTTCAGCTTGAACAAAATTAATCCTTCTCAAAATCTTCATACAAAATATTGAATAAATGTTATTTATTGGTTGCTGTCATTTTTAACTTTCTCAAGTAAACTTTAAAATTAGTCTAAAAAGTTAATAAAATTTTAATAATGTATATTTAAAATTTCATGTTAAAATAAATATATACTTATCAGAAAAATGTGAGCATAAAACAAATACCATGTATGTCTTTAAGCCATCTTACTAGCACAAGCTAATATTACAACTTTGGAACATATCAACTAAGTTTCACTAAAGTTTAGTGATTAAACGTCTCTTTACAATTAAAAGACTTTCCTTTTTAGATGTGTGAAGATAAACGTCTAAAATAGCCGAAGAGACGATGTTCATGATTGTATTCTCTGACGCACAAGAAGGGAGAAACCAATCAGTAGATAGGTGTCTCGAGATGTCTATTCTTTACGAAATTGCCTTTCTTGACCAGAAATCAATAACTTAAGGACATAATGCTGAGAGGAAATATCTCAACTTATTCAGCTGAAGACAGACAGAAACTAGTGAACAATGATATATCCTTACAAATAATTGTGGTTCTTTATTAAAAGTTTGAATTTTCTCTGATTACAAGCACCATACATAAACAATGCAGATTGCATTTTAGAACTAATGTGTTTTGTAATTTTTGAGTTGTGTAGTTCATATGATTTTATGTTTTGAAGTTCAGCTTGCACACCCTGTTTTCACCACACTTATTCATCACATTATCGTTGAGACTGTTCAATATAGACTACCGTTAAGTAAAGCAGTTCCCATTACAGGATAACACATACTTTCGCTAACGACTTTCTGACGAGGAGGGTAACGGTAACTGGGATTTCCTGTTTTAATTTTATTAACCACAATGACGTGAATTGAGTCTGAGCCAACATTTTGTTCAGATGGGTCTGGGAAGTACCTTCCGTTTTTTGTTCTGATTATCCTTTGACACTCCTTGATTTTTTCTCTTATTCTGGAAAAGAAAGGCGGTTAGCTACTCTAACCAGTCATCTTGGATCAACAACTGTATTATAAAAAGTGACGTGAACTCTGGGTTTTAAAAGAACAAATACCTGTCTCATCAAAAGTGACGTGTAGTATGAGTTGACTTGGTTTAGGTTTAAACAACCTCAAATTAAACGACTACCTATCTTATCAATCGGAACATAGGCTAAAATTATGTTTGGTTTAAGTCCAAAATGTTTCATATTGGATACCCTTTTACTATGGCTCTGTTTTATTTCATTTAACTGACCATTTGCTATTTTCAACCTAAATGGTATCGTAAGTGATACATGGTCGTCTCTGGTGTAAAACTGTAATAAAGATGGAGAATAAACAGTCTGTAGCAACAATTATCTAAATGTATACTCTTAACCGAATATCAGGATGTTTTTCACTTTGACCTTAGACATTCTGATCTGCAATCTAGCATGCTAATCATTTGGCCACACTCATAACATTCAACTTCAACGAGATTGCAATTGGAAGTCTATCTAGTATCTCAGGAGAAAAATATGTTTCTGATTAGCTTATTTTAAGTCTTAATAATTTTTATTTGGAGAGTACGTGGAAAATGTTAGTTTGAATTTAGTTTGTTTCTTTTCCTTTTAAATACTAGTTTTATAAAGAATATGAACTGAAACAAGCTCACAATTTAACATGTTTGACGAGGGGATACGAGTATTTCTCTTAATTTTTTTCGGAATCTCAGTAAGTGTTTAATTACTTAAGCTATTAATTATTTTTTCTTGCCACTTAAAATTTTCACCTGTCAGTTTTTCCTAACCTATGGTAGCATAACCCTGTGGGTACGCGAGATTTTTCTAAGATTATGTGAGAACCTTTGAAAAACACTAAAATTAACAGAAGTCCTAAGCCTTAAAATTAGAAGAAATGCTTTGTTATATGCCTTCATAGTTGAAATGTAGAGCATGTTCATCAGCGTATCGTGGCTCGAACCTTAGACCTTTTCATATGCAACTTAACTGTTATGTCACGTCTAGTGTCATCTTTCCAAAATATTATTTTAATGTAACAATTATAGTTGAAAACAACGTAGATAATGATAAGATGTAGCTTACATATGAAAATAATTTGTACAAGTTTAAACTCAGACAATAACTGTAAGATTTATTAGAAACGAAAACAACAACAACTTTGAACTAACATTAGAAACATAGGCTTGTTTGTTAGACGACTTCAGAATTATTATAATATTTTTTTATTTTAATTCTAAAGGTGAATATTTGTGTTACATTTTATTTTGTGTGCGTGTGTATGCGTGAAAATACGCCTCAGTTGATGAATACAACAGAAAGATTTGTGTCGGTACGGTTGTTTTAGTTGCATCCCAACTCTCATTGTAAAGGACCTAGATTATATTAGAAACTAGTGTTTTGTAACAAGGTTCTCATTTACCATGTTATTTTTATACCATTTGATTAGCGTCATAGTACACAGCCAAGGGTGCGTGTTATGTTCTTTGTTTCTTTAGGTTGTTTACACGTTATCTGATCTCATGGTGACAGTTAAAAATTTCCATGTTTGTTCTCTCCTATCTATCTCTCGTACTCTAACGTACAATATTTATTTCTGTATACGTTTTTTAATTAAAATAACAAATTGTCAAATTACTGACTCAGCGATAAAGGTCTTTCATCTTTTTTTTTCTCACGATGCTAAGACATACCAGCTGGCTTAAAGACTAGCTAGATCTATGTATTAAGATATCTCTGGCAAATATAATTCGGCTACATTTAACACGTCAGTCGTTAAATCTGTGAATGATAATATGCGTAAACAATTGACCACATGGAAGTGTATCATGACGTTTTGTCTAAAATAGCCTGCATTCAATTACATCTAATTATGTAATGAGTTTGATTATTTTAATGTTATAATAATTCGTCTTCTTGTTGCCATTGTTCATGATTCTTGTATATGTATCACTTGTACGTTTGCATGAATACTCTATATTACCGTATCAGGACCAGGGTATGATAGGTTATGGTTATTTTTTAAAATAGAGTGACCTTTTTGCCATTTATCAAGCAAGCACACGGCACTAACAGGGTATATACATTTGTATGAACATATCAGTAAACAGAAATATTAAATTAATTTAGGTGATCTATTTCAGGCGCGAAATTTCTGAAAATAGTAATTTTTGGTGTTTTTATTATTTCTCTATACTGTGTATTTAAATTATATGTTAATCTTAGTATCAGATAAATATCAGTAACCATTAAAGTTAGAAAATGTTGTGGAGTTTTTATTAAACACACAGGGTTGCACTGCCCCACCTGCATTGACTTAGCGGTATGTCTGAAGGCTTATAGTGCTACAAACTGGGTTTCGATACCCGTGGTAGGAATTGCACGAATAGCCTGATTTAGCTTTGCACCTAACAACAACGACATCGGACTGCTTTTACACTAAATCTTTGTTGAACGTTTAGAAGCTTTTAGGCAATTTCTTGCGTTGCCAGCAGAAAGATTGGTTGTTTTGGTGTTTTACGGCGCAAAGCAACTAGGCCAGGGGAAAAAAACAGGGTACCTGTTTGTTTGTTTTGGAATTTCGCACAAAGCTACTCGAGGGCTATCTGTGCTAGCCGTCCCTAATTTAGCAGTGTAAAACTAGAGGGAAGGCAGCTAGTCATCACCACCCACCGCCAACTCTTGGGCTACTCTTTTACCAACGAATGGTGGGATTGACCATCACATTATAATGCCCCCACGGCTGGGAGGGCGAGCATGTTTGGCGCGACTCGGGCGCGAACCCGCGACCCTCAGAATACGAAGCGCACGCCTTAACGCGCTAGGCCATGTCATGCCAAACAGGGTACTAAAATTAGGTAGTATGTAATGATATTTTTGTTGGTGGCTTACGTTTGTGGATTCATTTTGTATTTAAAGTCACATTGGTATAGGTTTGTAGGTGAATAGGTATTTTTGCTTGTTGTCTATACTAATCAGAACAAGAGAACAGTAGATGAATACCCTGTTTTCTCCATTTAATTATTGCCCTGACAAAGGGATAACTGTCTTCTAATAGTTGTAAAGATGGCTTGCAGTAGCTTTAGCTTAATTGTTGTTTGCAGAGACTTAGAAAATGATGATATTAATGTGTTATATTGCCAGTGAGCAGGTCATTAGCATGGAAATAACAGAAAATTTGAATTTTATTACAGGTTTATATTCGTATTGGAGAACAGTGTAGGCCACGCTACAGGATGGTAATGCACTATTTTTGCTACTTTACAATTATTAGTAATTAAATATCATATTGTAATTTATTTTTATTAATTATATATTTCAGAGACACAACACATTTTTACGAAACTATTTCAATCATGATTAAACTTGAAATACTCGAGAATATCTCATTTAATAAATACTAATACGTGATAAGAATAACCATTCTAAGGTGAAATATTCTTTTATTAATAATCATAAGGATTTTTGTTTCCACTGTTAAACTTGTATGTTAATTATATAATAAATATTCAACCATAGAGTCTACATAAAATATGCAATAGTTTTCATCAATAAATAAATTATTTTTAATGTCATAATATTTAATGGTTAATTTTAGGAAGGTTGAACTGGTATTAATTGTTGTTTTGTTTGAATTTCACGCAACGTTACTTAAGGGCTATCTGTACTAGTCGCCTTTAATTTTAAACTGATAGACTATAGCGAGAAGGTAGCTTGTTAAAAGCACTCCATGCAAACTCTAGACCTAATTTAATCAAATAGTGAAATTTCACTTTCATCCTTATAATGCACTCACGGCCTCAAAGTGCGGAGCACGATTTAATATTTTATTTTGCTGCTAGAGGGCGCGAACATGAGACCCTCGGATCCATTATTTGGCATTAAACACAAGGCTTATCAGTTTATTGTTTTGGAATTAAGCTCAAAGCTACACAAAGGGCTATCTGTGCTGGGCTTATCAGTTTGGTTTGTTTTGAATTTCACGCAAAGCTACACGAAGGCTATCTACGCTAGTCATCCCTAATTTAGCTGTGTAGAATTAGAGAGAATACGCCTCTTAGGCTACTCTACCAACAAATAGTAAGATTGACCGTCACATTATAACGCCCTCACGGCTGAAAGGACAAGCCTATATGAAGGAGGATTCGAACCCGCGATGCTTGGAGTAGGAGTTGAGTGCCTTAACCACCTCCCCATAGCAGGTCGTGGTTTCTTACTCCTTGATCTCATATTGACCAATAATTAAACAGTGGTGTTTAATTAACAGTATTTACATTAATTTTATGAAGTCCTCAAAAGATTTTTTGTAGTTTCTACTCCTTACACCAGGCTTCTTTTTGATCATGGTAAAACTGTATTGTGGTTTAAGATATCGATTTGTTGGGTTCTGAGTCGCCGAATAAACTTTTCTGTAAAATTATGAGTTAAATACTATAAGAATGTAGCTAGTTTTTATTAGATGTTTTTATAAAAACAATAAATGAATCTATTATGAAACCTATTAATTGGAATATGGTTATTATTTAAAAAAATAAAACGATATTGGAAATTTTACAGATATTGATAAGACCAGCATGTCAAACAATAACTAGAAATTCATATAACACACAAAATTATGTTGGTGCAAGTTAAACTTCACTTTCTAAAAATAGTCACTAGTACTTCTAAGATTATTTGGTGTTTTTTTGTCTTATCAACATTCCTAAAATTTTTAAATCTAAGTTTGAACCGATGTCTTCCCACGTCGGACAAGGCCTTAGTATTCAGCCCACAGAGACCGATATGATATGTTGGTATGAATCAGTTTGCTAACACAAATGTTGTAAGGCAGGAACAGCACATCAGCTCGAGGTCTGTCGCTACCTCACTTGTTTGTCTTCCCTTTCGTCCCTGCGATACAGAATATAGTACATAATTAAACGTTGTTAATGTAAAAACTAGTAGTATCACAGATAATACCTGTATTGTTCTTTTGAACAATAAACTGCGAATCATAAGGCATTATTTCCATTCAAGGAAGCTTATTATTATGATAGTGACATGTTATTACTGTCGTTTCGTTTCTCAATGGCACGGAATGGCCAGGTGGGTTAAGGCGTGCGACTCTTAATCTGAGGATTGCAGGTTTGCCTCCCCGTCACACCAAATATGCTCGCCTTTTCAGCCGTGGGGGCGTTATAATGTTACGATCAATCCCACTATTTGTTGGTAAAAGAGTAGCCCAAGAGTTGGCGGTGGATGGTGATGACTAGCTCCCTTCCCTCTATTCTTACACTGCTAAATTAGAAAAACAAACTCTGATTTGCAAGAGTTGGCGGTGGATGGTGATGACTAGCTCCCTTCCCTCTCCTCTTACACTGCTAAATTAGGGACGGCTATTGCAGATAGCCCTCGAGTAGGTTTGCGCGAAATAAAAAAACAACAACAATAAAAAACAAACCTTTCGCAATAATTACACCTATATTTCATGTTGAATCACCAGTCTGTTAGGGTTAAAGATTCGCATAATGGGTTGTCATACATCGTAAGTTGTATCAAAGCAAAGGAATTAGAATAATAATAATAAATAAAATGATTAAGGGAAGCTGCGTTTAATTTCAGTCTCTGGATAATTTGTCAAAATCTGTAAATATGTCTAAAACTTACGGAAGTTCCCTAACTTACTTAATCCTATTCGCGTTAAATGATGCATACGACCTTCACAAGGTTTCGTCAGCGCACTCTATGTCAGGCTATTACTCCAACTTGTCCCTAGGTCAGCTTTACCTTAGTTTTCATTCCAGCTTCGGTCGACCTTCTTCATGCTGTTTTATGTTTCTTCTCTTTTATTCCCCTCAGGAGTCCAGAAAATTGTTGTTTTTTTGTAAGAGTGTCCTGTTCCTTTCCTAGCACACGGCCTTTCCAATCCATTTCATTCTAGTGGGCTCCACTATGATGATTGCTATTTATTGTTATTCTTAGTTAACGTCGCACAAGCAACTTGCATATATATATGTAACTCAACGCACTCTGACTGTACACACATAGTTAAATATACAAATCACACAGACCGAGGACAAGAGGATTTTTTCAGAGCACTGATATCATGAATCAAGTCATCAATATTTTATTCAGGTTAACTCTTATCGATCACCTAAGTTTAAAAGTATCCTTAAAATGCAGATTTTGCAAATGTTATGCAGAGATTAAATGTAAATAGAACAGCAAAGGTGAAAATTAAACTCAGAAGTACAAGTGAACAGATAAACAAAATTTTATTGATAATTACTGTGTATTATGTCTGTTTATCAGCCCCCCGCTAGTACAGCAGTAAGTCTACGGATTTACAACGCTAAAATCAGGGGTCTATTCTCCTTGATGGGCTCAGGAGATAGCCCGATGTGGTTTTGCTCTAAGAAAACACACACACACACACTATTTATCAGACTGTCCAGTTTCTTTTCCTGCAATGTATATAATGGTAACTAAGATTAAGAGTTCTAAAACTTCTGCATAGGTCAAGGGCAAAAAGAACCCTGATTTACCTTTTAGATTTAGATTTAAAAAAAAAAAAAGTTTAAAGTACTAATATATAAGAATAGAAGCCGTGTGGTACTTTCAGACAAGTCTCTTTCCACTCACAGCAACAAGACAGGAAGATTCGACAAGATATTTTACTTCGAAATAATTCTTTCCTATCTGCTTACCAAAGCTGTGACTAATAAAAAAAATAAACACGAATGTACAATCACAGTGTAGAAAATCTAATTAAGACAAATAATGGTCACAACGGACAGTTACTTTTGTTGAATGTTTAGTACTAACTCGACAATTTCAAGTGCCAAACTGAATCTCTCACGATCGAATTCCAGACTAAATTTCTATATGATCTTGTTTCAGACTACTCTGATAAGCTCATTTTCCAGGAAGAATCTGGTTAATCTTTGTCTCAGAGTGAATAATTATCACATTAGCCAACTTAATTGTTAATGTAAGGCATATCCAGAGAAGCTTGCACTACACTTGAGACTAGCCGTTTCCCAATGAGACACACGAGAATTGGTTACTTCCATATGTTACCTGAATGCCAATGGAAAAGATACCTGTCTAGCGTCACACTACGTGGCCTTGCGAGTATCTTTCCTACAACAAGATAAAACGTGTTACTCTGGGTGAATGACATCGTACAATGGACAGTTAAAATGAAAGGAATATAACGAAATTCTTGAACAACAAATTTTGAAATTTTCTACATTAATACGGGGAAGTGAAAAGCAGATAGTGTGTTAAAATAAGATAGCTGCATATGTAATTGACTAAATAAAATTCATGACTATTTCGATATTACATTAAGAAACTGGATTGGTTGATAACCGACGTGTATTTCGAAACCTGAAATATTTCATTCTGATAATTTTCTTTCCTCGGAACATGAGGCGACTCTGTCATAGCGAACAAAACGTTTTAAGGTTATCATTTTGTGCGAATCATCGTCAAAATAACTAAACTAATAAACACTCTTTGTAGAATGGAGTTTGCGTTGTGAAAATCGGAAGATTATAAAATTGCGATCACTTTTGCCCTCAAAAACTACTGGTCTGTGCAAGTCAAGAAATGGATCAACTGTCTGAAAGTATGTCAAAATCTACAATTTCGTCATCTACTGAAGATAATTGGAAGTACGTAACGTGGAATCAATAACCGCTTACGCACCAAGTCCACTGGCTGAAGAAAGAATGTTAAACACTTATGAAGCTTTCCCGTCTTCTCTGATATCGTGTAATTCAGCTTTAGTAAACGTCATATAGAAAGAAGTTCTGACCACAGGAATAACTGGATTTGATTTATGGTCTAGGAGACTTTAGCTGATATAAACTACTAATGCTAATGTTGACATTTTAAGCATATTGGCTAATAAGAAAGGCACGTTACTGAACGCACGAGGGAAGAAACAAAAGGTTTTCATCCTCTATTCGCCAGATATTATTATCATATAAGGTTTTCGTTGAATTTAGAAAAATAAATTTAATCGAAACACGTAATATGTGCTTTATTTTTTCTCTTCATGGGAACAAACATCGATAAAACACGTTTTGTCATTACAAATGTAGCTATTATTCGAACATCATTTAAAAAAGTAGAATTGCGTCAGTCTTCCGGAAAGGTTGAGCTCTGTTAAAAAGATATTGTTCAAATGATTTATTAGAGTAGAGAACCTTAATTTTAAAAACTAAAAATTAAAAAAAATATTTTGAAAATTATAGACACTCTCAAACGTTTGGTAACTAACCTTAGAACGCAAGAGGATATACAAATAAAGTGTTACTTTTGATTATGGATGTAATGAAGATGTGAAAAAGATAATATAACTTATCAGATAATTGGAGCGTTAATTATGAACATTTGCAATGTAAATGGTAATTTGTTGACGATTATTAGACAAAAATATCAGTCACTGATTGAACATACACTGATATGAGATTCAGATACAAAGTAGAGCAGAGATAACATAGAATAGTCATATGATGAAGTAAGAACTAGGGATAGCATACAGTAGTTAAATCATGTTAATGGTGTAGTGATCTGATGAAGTGAAAGTCGGGGACAGTATAAAACAGTCAGCTGATGACATGCACGTCAATGACAATATGTCAGCTGAGGATACGTGAGTTTGGGACATTACAGAGCTGTAATCTGATGATGTAAGAGTCAGTCACAGTGTATAACAGTCAGCTTACAACATTCACGTTATGGACAGTGCAAAACAGATAGAGATAATATAAAGTATAGTAGTCAGAGAAAGAGAAAGTCGGAAATGACGAAATAGGCTAATTATTGTGTGAGTCAGAGCATGGATCTGTTATCTGACGGAGTAATAAGATGGTAAAATGCGAGCTAGTAACAGGATTGAAGATTCAGTTGATGACACGCGAATCAAGACAATGTAGAACAACCAGCTGACGACATACGAGTCAGGAACAATATAGAGCAGTCAGCTCATGTCAAGCTATTCAGGAAAAAACATAGATTAGTCATAAGAGAAAGTGAGATTAAGAGATAACATCATAAGTTGATAGCATAACAATCAGGAATATAAGACTCTTATTCATTTGAATTATGCTAAATAGTTTTGATAGAATATGTCTCAATTCCCAGTATATTTTTATAATAAGAACAAATATAAGTACGTATAAGTGACATATGATACAGAAGGAATGTGTTTTGCATTCTTGGAAATTTTTTTTATCGTACGATTTTTGAATATGTATGTCGAATAGGGCAGAGCATGTGTCCCAGTAGCTATTTATTATGAAAACTTGTTTGTTTGTTTTAATGCAAAGACAGGTTGGGCTATCTGCTGTAATGGATTCCATCAGTCCTGCACAAACAGTAGTGTGTAAAATAAAACCTAACAGCATTGAAAGGGTTAAGCTCTTGTATACTCTATAGCTGATATTCTACTATAGTTTTAAAGTATTTATCATAGAACGGTTCACATAAATAATTTTTCTTTAGTGCTACGAAATAACGACAATTGAATACACTGAAGTTAAAGAAGAAACTTGAATCGAGATATATCATATTTCATTATAAACATATTAAATCAAGGCTTAAAGCAATAGGTGTACGTTCAGATTGGCAATGAACTGAAGTAGAGGTAGTTTTAGATACGCTAAACTCAAAATATTTAAAAACTATATAGCAGTCTTTTTGTGTTATAGATTTGAAATTTCAACTTAACAGGTATAAGTTTTTCGCGATTTTATTGTTTTTATGTTAGAAAGTTATTTATTTAGTCACGTCCTGACATCTAGTGTTTAAACCTAAAGCTAAAACTTTCAGATACTCGACCTGCTAGGCGACGTTCTCTACGTTTACGTAAATATCTCGAAAAGTGTTGTTTAGCATTTAAAATAATAACATACAAAATAATTAAACAATAAAAACTACATAATGCAGAATTTAGACGTAAGGTGTTTCAGATATATTAAACAATGTATGGAAAAGCTTCTTTATATGTTGATTTGCACCGTGTGTCGAGTTGAAACGTGCCTGTTTTTTAAAGAATCAACACTTCGAATTTGTGTGAGGACAATTTATTTCATAACTGTAAATTATTTATTTGGAAAAAAAATAGATATAGTTTCAATATCTTATTACTGTGATGAGAAGCGAATATACATGTAGCTTCAGGTTCATTCAAGATCACACAATCGAGGCATTAAGATAATACTTAAATGACAAAACACTATTCTTGATTTATGTACATAAATAAGCACGACAAATTTCATGCTCAGTTTCTATATAACTTTTATATTTTGGTAGGTATACCGTAAATAACAATAATATCATTAGAATAAAAAAAATGGTTCGCTGTTTGCACTTTTTAAGTCTTATTAACACTTTACATATTTATAGCTATCCTTACTTTATTACACTTGTTTGTGCTATGTATGTAGCATACTAGGACTGTAAATCTGATGGTTCTTGGTTCGCGGCTCATCGTATCAAAAAACGCTCTATAGATATTCCACAAAAATTATGGACTAATTCTATTATTTGGTTAAACAAGGGTAGTACAAAATTTGGCAATGGCTACTTACCACTAACTGCTTTCCCTTGCGGTCTATCAGTTCAAAAATCAGAGATGATTATGCGTAGATGTCTTTTTGTGTAGGTTTACGCGAATATTCCGAATGAAACAAACAAATAAATACATCCGTTTTCGCGTGTTTGCTTGGGGAGGTATCACACCATTTCTTTCTAGTTTAACTTTGAATTTTTACTCTGTCAATTTGTTTGGTTGTTCAGTCGAATAAGGTTTCTATCAAAAGAAGGAACATGCCGTTTTAATAGTATTTCGAAATATTTATTTTGGGGTTATGACAACTTTCATCATAAATCCATTTTTTAAAAGTTATATGATTAATTTTATTCATTCTTAACTTTGCATTAAATATCAACCGCTGTGCAAAATATTTAGATGTGTATGTTTCAAATATTTATCAATTACATTGAAATGTATAAAATAAAGAAAAATGTATGAAAGCAGACTCAAAACAAAATTTTATGTTGTAAAGTACAAAACTACCTACCAGGTATTGAAACAGTTTTAGGTCAAAAGCCTACTAACGTTATGATCAATCCCATTCTATATCGGAAGAAAGAGGTCAAAAGCACCTGACCCTCTCAGGTCCTCAAAAACCAAATACCGACAATAGACAGACAGGCTGTTTACGTACCGCTGAGATATCAGAATGGGATTGGGGTAAATTAATAAGTTAATTAAGAAAATAATTCAGCATAAACATTACTCACAGGAACTTGTCTAGTATAAAACATCGTAAGCAAACTTTCTGAAAGTTCATGCGGAAAATAAAATATGATCGTGCACATTCTCAAAATACTGTTTGTTTTGTTTTAGAATTTCGCACAAAGCTACGCGAGGGCTATCTGTGCTTACCGTCCCTACTTTAGCAGTGTAAGACTAGAGGAAAGGCAGCTAGTCATTGCCACCCACCGCCAACTCTTGGGCTACTCTTTTACCAACGCCTAATGGGATTGACCGTCACATTATAATCTCCCACAGCTGAAAGGACGGGCATGTTTGGCGCGACGGGTATGCGAACCCGCGACCCTCGGATTACGAGTCGCACGCCTTACGCGCTTGGCCATGCCAGGCCCCTCAAAATATTAAGTTTTTGAGACGATTTGTTGGTTTTGTTTTGAATTTCGCGCAAAGCTACACGAGGTCTATCTGCGCTAGCCGTTCCTAATTTAGCAGTGTAAGACTAGAGGGAAGGCAGCTAGTCATCATCACCTACCGCCAACTCTTGAGCTACTTTTTTATCAAAGAATAGTGGGATTAATCGTAACATTATCATGCCCCCACGGCTGAAAGGACGAGTATGTTTGGTGTGACGGAATTTCGAACCCGCGACCCTCGCATTACGAGCCGAGTGCCTTAACCACCTGGCCATGCCGGGCTTTTTAAGAGACGATGTCTATGTCGTGGAGAGAAAAACTTAAAACATAGCAAATTTCGTGCACTCACAAATACTTTTCCTGATAACTTTTTTTGACCAAATATTATGTTTCTAGCAATTTCTGACATTTATATACACTTTTGCAAAATTCAATATTTTACGTAGTTTAAAAACAATTCATTATAGTATAATGGGCAGTTTATGCTGTGTTTTTATATTTCTTTTTTTTTAACCTATAAGCATGAACTTTCATTTACGTGTCTAAGCAAAAATCTATATTTAGTGAGGCATTAATTATACAGTAACGCACCGTTTGTTTTTGTTTTTCTTTTAATGGTAAATTATAAACAACTTTTAGATATTACGTTGTCAAGCACGTGGTTGAATTCTCATTTTTGGGAGATATATGACACCAAATTAAAGAAACTCAGGCCTTGCTTAGCTCATTAAATTTCAGATTTCACACATTATATATGACTTGGAATGAACGCAGTCCATTTCTGACCCTTCCCAACTCACCGAAAGTTCGACAAACAGTAAAAAAAGAAAGAACAGGGACACAACACTAAGAAATAGAAAGATAGTTCTTAAATACAGATAATGAAAGCGAGATTAATCTGTGGTAACGTCTACAGATATTTTCGAGAAACTCCACCCACTTGCCCGAATGACCTAGATCCCCCAGCTTGAAAGATTACCCTGCAGGGTCCAAACATATTTTAGTTTCATAACAGTTTGACATGCGCAAATCACGTGAACATTCATGACATGAGTGCGGGTTTCAAGATTTGACAGTTTCCAGAACAAAGTGTTACTGTTCTACACAACGTAATGATACTATGGTTAACCAAGATGTGTGATATAGCTCTGGTGATCATAATAAAATGATTCGTTGTCTAGAAACTTTCTTCTTGCAAATCTCTCGTTAATTGTTAAACTCTTGTCCATTTCTTTTAGTACAAAATATAACAATCAACTTGTAAATCTTATAATGAATTCCTTTAAAAATAGTTGACTATTGTTTCAATCTTCCTTAATCGTTACAGTTTGGATAGATATGGCTTTTAAAAGACGACTCCCCCAGTAGGACAGCGGGGAGTCTATGGACCTTACAGTTCTAAAATACTTGGTTCGATTCCCTTGGTTTTAGAAAAAAGGGCGAAAAGAAACGATTACAAGGAAAAAATTATTTGTTGTTATCTTGAACTTGCTTCAAGCTCCTTGAGGGTTATCTACGTTAACCTTTCTCAATTTCGAGATTATAGATTAAAAGAAAGGCAGCTAGTCAACACCACATACTTTGGGCTACTGTAATTGAATAGTGGGAGTTACTGTCGTATAATAACATCCTCATGTCTGACACGGAGAGAACATTCGATAATCCCCGTCACACCAAACATGCTCGCCCTTTCAGACGTGGGGGCGTTATAATGTGACGGTTAATCCCACTATTCGTTGGTAAAAGAGTGGCCCAAGAGTTGGTGGTGGGTGGTGATGACTAGCCGCCTTCCCTCTAGTCTTACACTGCTAAATTAGTGACGACTAGTGCAGATAGCTTTCGTGTATTGAACTCCACTCGTTTCATTGTAGACTGAAAATAAACTGCAGCATTAGGGTAGAAAAGAAATTGTTTATTATTATGACCTACCTGTACAAACACTTATAAACATCATTGAACAAAAATAATTTCATTTCATATTTTTATACAAACAGTACGTCATCAATGGCAAAAAGGTACATCACTTTGGTCTACCTTGTATATAACAATCAGCCCAGCCCTAAGTATAAAATACTCATACATTGTCAAAGCAAACTAGCTAGTTAACTATATATTCAATGGTTGGTAGTGGATTTTAATTATTTACATAGATTGTGCGAGGCTTATAAGTATCATTTAAGTTACACGTCTCAGGATAATCCATTATTACTTAAAGGTTCATTTAGTTCCACAGTTTCATTCATAGGCATGTCTTATGTGAGAGTACATTTTAATAAGAATATGAAATGAAAATAAACTCTAGTTTCACAGATTAATATCACTTCGTTTGTTTTGAATTTCGCGCAAAGTTACTCGAGGGCTATCTGCGCTAGTCGTCCCTAATTTAGTAGTGTAAGACTAGAGTGAAGGCAGGTAATCATCACCACCCACCGCCAACTCTTGGGCTACTCTTTTACCAACGAATAGTGAGATTGACCGTAACATTATAACGCCCCTACGGCTGAAAGGGCGAGCATGTTTGGTGCGACCAGAATTCGAACCCGCGACCCGCGGTTTACGAGTCGAACGCCTTAACCCACCTGGCCATGTAGGGCCCAGATTAATATCACTTCACGTGAATATAATATTTAGATTAAGAGCACTTCTTGCTACCAAGAAGAAAGAAGATTATTTTTTTTTTAGTAGAGGAAACTTCTGCTAACCAAAATGTGCTAGTTTTAAACTTATGAAGTTCGTAAAAAGTTTTATTTATCGAAATATTAAAGCAACAAGGCAAATAGCTAAATTATATTAGTTTTAGTTTTAAGAAAAACAAACATTGAAGTTTTCTAATTCAGACACGACAATATCAAGTTCTTAGGTGTACGAACATTTAATGTTTCCATGCTATTTTAACATTAGTAATAACTCCCAAAAAATTACATACATTTTTCAGATGAATTATCGAAAATTAAGTATTTACCATTGTTTCGTTTCTAATATAAATTAGTTAAAACACTATCGATAACGTAATCGTAGCACCAGAACAACCCATAAACAAAATTTTCAGTTAAAAAATGTCCAAATCATAGCTGCGCTCTTGATAAAAACGATAAGAGTACACAAAACTTGTCTCTTCCTTAAGTCTCTGGTTTGTTTTGAATTTCGCGCAACGCTACATGTGGAATAACCGTATTAGTCGTCCCCAGTTTAACAGTGAAGACAAGAAAGAAGGAAGCTAGTCATCACAAGCCACCACCACCTCGTGGGCTATTCTTTTACTAACGAATAGTGAGATTGGCTGTCACATAATAATACCATCACTGTTAAAAGGGAGAGCTCGTTTGGTAGGATAGCGAATCGAAACTGCGACCTGCAAACTGCAAGTCGAATGTCCCAAACGAACTGGCCATGCCAGGCTACTCTTTGAGCCCGCAGTAACAGTTTTGTATGAACGCTCATACCATTGTAACTTAATATTTATTTTTATTCACCAAAATTACTTGAAAATAAGTAGGAAATAAATATTCAGGAAAAAAAATATTTATCTTCTGTAACAGCTGAATTGAATGTTGATTTTCTGAATAATATTTCATAAGCAATAGGCTAATGATTTCAATAAACATTAAATAAAGTACTTTCTGTTACGTTTTGTTAATTTAGTTTCACTGTTCTCTAAATCATTTCTCTCTCTCTCACTCTGAAGTCATTTCTCATTTTTGACTTACTTAATTTGTATATATTTTTTACTCATGCATGCGTGAAGCCTTAGGGTCGGGCGTGGCCTAGTGGTTAGACTATAAATAAATTCAAGGATTCACGACACGCTTCCCGTTGCCGCAAAAAATCTCGCTCAGTTTTTTTTTTTTCGGGCATTCGATTCGCTATTACAGTAACAAACCTTTCTATTCGGTCAGATAAGAAAGTAACCTGAAACTTAATGGCAAGTGTTCTCGATTGAATGCACTCTCCCTAGACTGTCTGTCAAGAATTAGGAATATCTATGCGCATATATTTCTTCATGTAGCTTTTTGTGAATATTCTAAAACGAACAATTACAAAACCTTTTTATAAATTACTTAATACCTGTATATAGAATCTATGTAATATAAATTTATTCGAAGCTGTGATACCTTTCAAGCTAAATAATTATAGTTGTGAATCAACTTACAACTATATACTTCATACTGGGCTTATGTCCAAACTTTAAGTGACGGTCGTGATAAAAACTGTTGTCCGAAAATTACTTAATATTGAACTGATTATTAATCTTTAAACGGCAAAAGCTGACGAATTACTAGGAACCAATAGGTTTAAAATTTGTGATAAAACCACTTAAGTCTTACATGTTTGTTTTTTCACAATCCTCTTTTAATTTGTCATTTTCGTTCAGCTCAAAATAACGATTTCTTGTATGTAAGAAAGACTACTTGGTTTATAACTTGTAGGAGATGAAATAGATCTGAGTTGAAATGCTATTTTAACACACATTTGATTTTGAATCCCCAGATAATCAAATTAAGAAGAATACGAAAAAAAAAACAGTAGTTTACATTATTCTTATTCCAAATTTTAGGCTTAATTAGTGATTAATTAAACAAAACCAACAACAAAATTACTTATTCAAATAAACGTTTTTAAATGTGAGTGCATTCGTTTTTTGAAAGTTAAAAAAGCTATTTTTAAAACTAAGTTAAAGAGCCTTGAATTGTATTGACGATTATAGCTAGTTCATAAAATCCAAATTACCGTGTACACTGTACCGTAATTCCTCAAAGCCTAGTGAGAGAAAAAAGTAACTGCATTCCAACGAGTACATCTCAATTATCAACTGTAACTTACCAATTTTAAAAGAGGATTTTTATGACTGTTCGATGAACACTAAGAAATTAAGGCTTCTAAAAAAAATTGGGTTTGAATATTTGCAAGGTAGAAATTAGTCATTTTTTATTGAAAGTTACTCTGCTGAAATGGTATTTTTTCGTATCTGCTCCTTGTCTGAAATGTTAAGAAAATAACTAGAAATTTTAAATGTCATTAACCAGATCATTTACTTACGTTTTAACGTTTGGATTGCAAAACCAGTTGTCAGTTTTTGACTCATGTCTATGTACCAAGTTTAAATTTCACTTTGTTAGCGTGCCCTAATAATTCTTAAAGGTTAATTTATAATTGGAAATTCGAACCGTATTCATTATGATATAGTTGCTTACTCAAAAACATTACAATTCCTACAAGAAGAAAACAGGTAAAATGAGTCAAAATATATATTTTTAAATGATTACGTGCATGAAAATCCATTGTTTTGTTTTTTTATAGATCCTATCTTTGAAAGTATAAAACAAAAATTGTATACGACTTATTAATTTTAATTTCACTCAACTAAAATATATTATTTACAAAAGTGTGAACTCTGATTTCCTTTAAAGTATGTCGCTTAACTGATATTTATTGTATTTTCCTGCCACCACGTTCTTTCCCATAAGGAGAAAGTTACACTAACACCAACGTACTGGAAATGTTAAAGCTGTTAATGGATAAAGAGCAAATTGTTTACATTTCTTTTTGTACGTATATAGAATATATATTTATATGGCAGTAATGGGAGACATTTCAATGAGCAAGTGGAAATACAAAAAATGTTTTTTTGGCGTGCTAATCTGCTAGTGAGTTATTTTCTTGCTGAAGCTCTTAGTTTTATACTGTAAGTCTGAGCATTGACAAAAACAAACACAGCAATGTGTGAACCAATGATATAAACTGGAAGAGAAACAAAACGACTGAAGGTTAGGTTTAGTCGTCAAACAGGTTCTGCTAGATTCTGGAACATAAGTCAAACATACTTTTGTGGGTATATAACCAGAAAATAAAGGGCCTTTGTTCCGCTACAACGGTTTTTCACGGAGACTTAATACTATCAAGAAATCAAACAGCCCATATTAATTATTATCAAATTGAATGTATATTTATTTATACGGGTCGTAGCATTGTCTTTTCAGCCCATCACTTTTCCATTCAGTGTTTATACTACACTGGATAGCTGTCTTATGAAAGACGTCATATGTAAATTGAAGTGTGTATTGTATAAAACAATGTTAGAATAACTTAATTTTTTTATGCATATTAGAATACAAAAAGGAATGTAAAAGTAAGAGTTTTTCATTCAAATAAAAGACATTTTCTAAATAAGGAGAAAATTAATTGCTGACCTCTAGAAACTTATACAGGACATCACAGTTCATAAACTAAATATTAAACTTATCCAAACTTTGGAGACTCAACGTTGCTACATACAAATCCAATTATATTTAATATATAATGCAGAAAATAGACGGTGTTAGTGGAAAACATATATTTTTTTAATTGTGATTTTTTGAATTAAAATTTTGTTTTCGAATTTCGGGCGAAGACACTTAAGGGATCTACACTTGCCATTCCTACCAGTGACAGACTAGAGAAGAGGCAGCTAGTCCACACAATCCACCGCCAAATTTTGGGATACTCTTTTTTACCTACGAATAATAGGATTAACTGGAACATTATAAAGAATGTTTCAGGACTGAAAAAGCGAGTATGTCCGGCGAAGGGATCCGGACACGCGATCGACAGATTGCAGTGTCTAGTGTTCTAACCACAGGGCTATGCCAGGCCCAATTTGTAAGTAAAATAATTCAGTAACAACCGACTGTTTTGCTGATATTACACTTCAGTAATGACTTCCACGTCTATCATGTCCATTCATTTTAATCAAATTTCACAATAAAAGTGTATTCCCCTATTCCTTATAATTATCACAACGAAACAGCACTAGATATGAAAGTATTCTTACCTTTCAACATCAAAGGTTTTCTCGCAGCAGTTTTGATACCTACTCTACGTCAAGTTATCGATTGAAAATTCGTTTAATTTTCTGAAAGAGGGTGTTTTGTTTTGTTTTTTTCTGGCTCAGTTTAAGCCAGAATTGTGAAAGATTAAGTTTTATTAATCTCGGTCTTTGTTCACAAAACTAAATGGGATTTATATTTTATAACTGGCTTTCAAGGTTCAGCGGTAATTCTCAAGATACATAACAGTAAAAACAATGTTTCGATATTCGTAGATAGCCCATTGTGTAGCTTTGTGCTTAACGGCATATAAAGGAAATCTTTTATTCTTTGAAACTAAAAATATAAGGATAAAAGTTAACAGTTGTTTATTTATATTAAAAGTGTTGTAAACCTTCAAAGTTTGCGTTCGTACTGGTTTTCTTGTGATAGAAAATTACTAGTTATTTTCAACCGGAACAAAACCTTCTTCATACGATACATGGGTTAATTGCCCTGTTCAGAAACTTTAGAGTTTAAGCTTATGCGTCCATAATTTTAACTGCTTATCCGAGGAAGAACAACTAGTCAGCAGTATGTGGCTACTCTCAGCCCAGTAGCAAGACTGACTGCTACACTTATAACATCCACGAAACTGAAAGTAGGGGCATATTACGGCTTGAACCTCTGATCACTTGACTTGCAGCTCTTTACGCTAACCACTATGTTATCTATGCCTAGCTAAATAAAATATAAATAGGTATAATAATTATAACATAATTTTGTAACCACAGGAAACTTAAGATCTTAATCTGTTAGTGATTCCACACACACACAAAAAAGATAAATTAACAGTTTCACCTTGCGAGAGTACTTTTAATCAACAGTCGGTTTTTCACGCATTAGTTATCAATACGAGTACATATTATGTCCATAGCTTTTCTTTTGAATTAGGTCAGATTTTTAATTACGTGAGTATGTTTCTATCAACGTCTTATGCTAATTAATTGTAAGTTAATTATTAGGTAATTTCCCCACATATATATTAGTTAAAATAAAAAAGAAGAAGAAGACGTAATTAACCATGTTAGCCACTGATGTTTGATACTTTGGTAATGGGAAGGTAGATTTTATTCGTTGCCACCAGCATCAGAACCCAGTTTTTAATGTTATAAGCCTTCACACTGAGCCACCACCAGGAAGTGTGGTTGTTATCATTCCAGTGTGTTTACTACTGAAGTACATAGTGAGCACCAGAACTAAATGAGGCTCGTTCTGTTTTTATACAAACTCTTTCTTTGATGGAACTCATTCTTCTCACACATTCCGTTACTAAGACAGCATCAAGACAAACAGTCAAACTTCTGTTCACGAACACAATAAAAGTGTGAAAAATGTAAGACACCAGCTTCAGATCAACAAATTGTTATAACAGAACTTTTCAAATGACAGATGGTGTCCACGTTTTAACAGTAGCTGTCCACTGGGCCGCTCGGATTTGTTTCTGATTGCACTATATGGTAATTGACTGACGACGTTTAGAACATTACTTTGATATCTTTAATGCATTGTTTTATAGAGGAGTTCACATAGGGGAGAAAAAAAATAAACTTCTGGATATTTGTAGCAGGCTATTTAATTGTCTGAAATTAACTTATTAAAAATGGTTGGTTATAATCAATGAACTAAAAAAATAATTTATTCATTGTACCAGTTGCAGAATACAATTGCAGAAGATTAGGGAAAACGCGTCTTAGCGCCTGTCTAACACGTACTGTATTTACTTCCGCGTTCAAATATTCTGAAATTCTGTATGACCTCGCTAACATATGGCGAGTGCGCACGCGTCACCTGTTGCTAGGAGACCACTGCGTCCTTCTGTAGCCTCGTGGTGATGCGAGCACGTTTGCTACATTAAAGGGCGTTCAACAGGGCAGACGCACGACTTCGTTACGAAGTTCGTGCCTGGCCCGGTGCCCGCTTTACCTAGGCACCGTTATGTTGACTCTTGCCTTGCAGAAAACTGACAAAAAAAAGGCCTCTCCTGCAACTGTGGTAAATCTTCGCACTTAGTGAAGGCTTTAGTCTACAGTGAGAGCGTAGTGTAATGATGCTGTCGTCCCAAGGACAGTTAGGCCCGTACTTGGCCTCGGTACCAAGATTTCTTCTACATGACGTGGTGCGGGTATATCGCTGTTCAGCTAGGGCACTTATTTATGAGAAAGCGTGACACTTCACTCCAAGGTTGTTTTGAGTTATAAATGACAGTTTATCCCATATGGCTTGCATGAAATTGGACGTTTCGCAAGCATATAGGGAATTTAATTAGATAATTGCAGAAAGTAGTTGCCCTAATAAATAAGTTACGTTGAAAATGTCAGTTCTTACCTGATATAATTTTGTTTGTAAAATACGAAAGCAGTTCAAAAAACCATTATTAGTCTTCCTTGAATGTGAAACTATGATGTAATAGAATAATCCTTGCGAAAAGTAAATTATGTTTGATATAAGCACACATATACATATCAACACGAGAATCGGATTTAGGGATAAAATAAGTATTTGAAAGAGCTTTACCTTAAGATACTGCCAAATAAGTACAGAAATGACAAATATAATCTGTATACACAAGCTACTCAAGAAATGTACAAAAGTTAGCTATTGCTTCTGGTTCTAAATTTTAATTGTTTTCATGAGTACACCGTATTTGATCTTTTTTTTTCTTTTTTTTTGTCAATGTAACTAGTATTTCCGGTTCAAGAAATCAAAATGCTTTGTAAGAGAAAATATTTTCAAAAAAGTATGTCAGACATCAAATGGATCCACCAAACAGTTGTTATTTATCATATGACAAAACAATAAACTAAAACATCTTAAATAAGATGGAACTGAAGAAATGGTACACTTAATATATGGTCATATTTACGCTAATTATTGAAGTTTTTTGGCTGGCAAAAGTACAGTGGAGTCGAGGAGTCTTAGGTACCCTTCCTCTCAATCTGTTCCAGTAAAAATGCATCACAATTAGGAAAATTTCTCTCAGAATAAATAGAAGATAGTATAAAGTTTAATCGAGAACCTTAGGACTCTTATATATGTTTTAATACAAAATTATTGACAATTCGTATGACGATTTCGATATTCTCTGCATATTTTTTCTATGACTGTTTTTTCATTATATTTAAATTGACGAATAAGTACTGCCACCTTTATTCAAAATATTTTTTAACATGAGGTTTTATAAGTATTTTAAGAAATTGATCTTAAAGTTTATTTGACGGTTCTTTGTGCAAAAACATCCAATGGAGCTTTAATACAATAAGTAAAAACAGGCATTTCAACATACTTTCAAAAGTATTGGTAGACTATTAAATACAATCAATACTTTAAAAGTTTTGGTTGAAAATTCAAAAGCTGGTAAACTATTGGAAGCCGATAGGCCTAACATTTGCGATACAAATCATGCAAACTGCATACGGTTATTCACATTCCTTATTTCATTTTATCTGAAATCCGAAAAGGAGATGTAAAGAAAAATATGAAAAAAAAATATCAAAACTTCTGCCCTTTACTTGATTTCTGTTATAAATGTTAAGCCTATTAAAAATAAATATTTTCAGGAAGTGTTTGTTTATTTTGGAATTTCGCACAAAGCTACTCGAGGGCTATCTGTGCTAGCCGTCCCTAATTTAGCAGTGTAAGACTAGAGGGAAGGCAGCTAGTCACCACCACCCACCGCCAACTCTTGGGCTACTCTTTTACCAACGAATAGTGGGATTGACCGTCACATTATACACCCCCACGGCTGGGAGGGCGAGCATGTTTAGCGCGACGCGGGCGCGAACCCGCGACCCTCAGATTACGAGTCGCACGCCTTACGCGCTTGGCCATGCCAGGTTCAGGAAGTGATAGAAACAGGTTTTAACAATGAATGTGCTACAATTATTTTGTAACTTGGTTTTTGATAATTTGATGCAGCAGATGTTTTTGTTTTGAATGAAGCACAGAGTTACACAATGGGCTATCTGTGCTCTGCTCACCATGGGTATCGAAACCTGGTTTTTAGCGTTGTAAGTCCTCAGACCACTGAGGGACTGATGGAGTACAAAGAGCATTAAGTTGTGTAGCAAAAAATAATGCACTAGAGCATTAGATTGAGTTTAAACTTCTAATTCACTAAATACTTGATGTTGAACTGTGCATTCCCGTGTGAAGCGGCGTGTAGAGAGAGGACTACAATCGAGATGTTTGACAAGACAGTGGAAATAGACGGTTATCAAAGGTAAATACAGTCTTGCACGAACAACTTCATTTTGCCCTCTGGGAACGACTAAACAGTAGTTAATGAAAGTACAAGGTACGTATGAGAGAGAGAGAATGATGACGTTTTTCTAGACATACAACAGTTATCTAGTTCTCAAGATGTGAGGCTTAGTACAGAGCTAGGCTTAACTGTATCTGATTTTTCAGCTGTTTCATATGAAATTATGAAGAATGTCAATATATTTTTGTTAGGCCTTTTATTACGTTAGTAATTCGATTATTTTTTCAGTTCAGCGTTGAGAAGATAAGTATTCACGAGTTTTAACTCTCTCTATGTGTACTTGCTTTTTGCGAATAAAGTTTTTTTCAAGCTTATATCTCCGGACATCTTATTAACAAAGCAACACCGAGGTCAAATCCCACGTACCTAATATGACATAGTATTATGACGCCACGTCACGAATTTATCGCCATAAATCGTTATATAGGGGCACGAGGGTAGCACACTGTGGGCTAAAATACAACCATTGTTCATACCTGAGCATCAGGGCTGAAGGTCACGTGACGTCAAACGGACCGGAAAGACTCATAAAGGCGACATTTCGTAGATGTCTGTCTGAAAATTGTCTGTTTTTTATTACAGCTGATACGAATCGTTCATCAAGCTGGCGTCAGTTTCAAGGAGAACAAGATAGGAAACAGGAAATCAAATCCTCGGGGTATATAAAAATCCTGTACCTACCTCGCACATCGTTCCTCTAGACTTTATTATTTGTCTTTGTCAGGTTGTCGAACATTTTTTGTGATGGTGACTGTTCTTTAATGACGTGGTTATAATCAGTTTTTAGCATACTGAACAAGGTACACATGCTCTACAGTATTTGTTATAACTCATAATTTGTATTCGTACGTTCACTACGCATCTTTAACAGCGAATTTTGTTTTATAATTCGTGCAACAATATGCGTTTTCCAAGCTATTCCATTAATTACACAACGACTGCTATGTTTTTATAGCACACACCTTAATGCTAATTTCTTAGGTTATACGCCAATTTTAATGTTGTTGTCTTTAAAGCCTGCTTTTTAATTCTTTTCATAATGGTTTGTTTTGAATTTCACGCATTTCCCTCACACCAAACATGATCGCCCTTTCAGCTGTGGGGACGTTATAATGTGACGGTCAATCCCATTATTCAATGGTAAAAGAGTAGCCCAAGAATTGGTGGTGGGTGGTGATGACTAGTTGCCTTTCCTCTAGTCTTACACTGCTAAATTAGGGACGGCTAATGTAGATAGCCCTCGAGTAACTTCGAAATTCAAAACAAACCAAACTAATTTCGCGCAAAGATACTCTAGAGCTATCTGCGCTAGCCGTCCCTAATTTAACAGTGTAAGATTAGAGGGAAGGCAGCTAGTCATCACCACCAATCGCCAACTCTTCGGCTACTCTTTTACCAACGAATAGTAGGCTTGACTGATACATTATAACGCCCCCACGGCTGAAAGGGCAAACATGTTTGATGTTACGGGGATTCGAACCCGCGACCCTCGGATCACGAGTCGAGTGCTTTAACCACCTGACGATGCAGGGCCTTTTCACAATGTTTCACAGCGATTTCATCGTATTTATTATTATTTTACAACGAATTCAAAGGATTTTACACAACATTTTTTTCGTCAAACAATATACTCTAACAAAAATTTCTACATTTTGTTTTCACTAATAAAAACTGTGGTTTTAAATATCACTATACTGCATATATCATTACCCAGATTTTTGTGCATACTTCATTACGACTTTCTAATTTAGTATAATTCAGTTTCTTTCAACACTCTTTATTTAACACAAATAATGTTCTGTAAAATATCTGTCTCTATCGTTGTTTCCCTGGTGGATCAACAGTAAGTTTGCGGGCTCACAACGATAAAAATTTGGTGTCCAAAAAAACAAGATACGATTTCCCTTAGGATTCCAAGTCGTTATAAACGTACAGCATTAGTTACTGTAAAATAACTGACGATGTCTTCTATTTAATTAAAGACAGTTATGAAATTCTATTTCAAAACATTTTTAGATTGAAATAACAATGAACTCATTAGGAGAAATACGGGAAAAGTTACGAAGGTTAGCGTGATTTTTTAGGAATATTAAAATTATTTTCGGTAAGCTATTAGTTTCTATAAGAGTACAACACAATCATATAGATTAAAGAGCCTATATAAGAGTACAACACAATAATATAGATAAAAGAGCCCATATAAGAGTACAACATAATTATATAGATAAAAGAGCTCGTATAAGTGTACAACACAATTATATAGATAGAAAGAGTCCATATAAGAGTAAAATATAATTATATAGATGAAAGAGCCTATATAAGATTACAACACAATTATTTATTAGAAAATCTAGTCTTTAAAAGTACAGTATGCTTTTTCTGTAACACAGCAGCGGGAAAGAAAACGACATAATTTACTTTAAAACTTAAGGTTTAGTAGATTTATGGTTTTTGTAATGAGAACAACGTAAAGATCTGTAAATTAGCAGACTATAATAGAACATTATTTCCTGTAAAATTCTAGTTTCAGTAAAGTAATGTTCTCTGTAGGTGAACAAACTGATGGTCTGTGAAATAGTAGTATCTACGAAAATGAAACAATTTGTTTAAAAGCATCACGTTTTATGTTTTTAGTACAAACATTAAAGTTTGGTTTTGTGTTAAAGTATCTTCCCTAATTAAGTACATGATTTTTAGTATCGCTGTTGTAAAATATTCACTGATATCTGATTGTAAGCATCCAGAGTATAAAAGTTTATTACGTGATCTTTATTAAGCATGTTAATTAAAATAGTCTCTGAAAGAAAAAAACATATTTTAAATAAAAATGACAGCTTCTGGAAGAAATAACAGAATTTTGTGGAATATTATTGCAAATAGAGGACAAAAGTCTACTGTTTTATGGAACAGCAAACCTTAGATGATTGAGTCCAGATTCGTGTAAATTGGTAACCTTTAAAGAAATCATTAAGATTTTCTGCTCAAAATAAAAGACTGCAAAAAATTTTGGAAATATTTTGCGTAACATAAAATACTACGTAATTATTGTATGTAAAATAAAAAGTTGTAAGAGATAACAGAGTTAATGCTAGTAAAATATAAATCTGTAAGCAACCATATAACTATATTGTGAATGTTTTACATTCTAGATGAATACACCATAACGTTGAATAATACAGGAGCGATCTGTATAAGACTACGACATAGTTTCATATAAAAAGTGATTTTCGGGTTGAATATACTATAGTATATATAAACTGACTTGTTCTGTCTCAAATAACCACATCTCTCAAATAAAGGTTTTTAAGAACGACTATGTTCCCCTCCTTGTTGATACATTCTCTGTAGCTGTGGGCCACGTTTATAATCAGTCGTTAGATGGCATAATCGGGTAACCTGTCCTATATTTTAGTTAATTCAATGTTAAGCTCTCTGAAGGTCATAAAATCGCTCTTATGGATTAAGGTGTTAGCAAGGCATCAAATTAGGTCCCAGACGTGTTTTATATATTTAAATCAAGAGGCTTATTTAAATGCTCACCCACAACTACAATGGTTTTCTGTTATAGATGCTCAACCAAAAATTCAACAATGTAACAACAGACAGTATTCTGAGTCAGAACAAAATGTGATTCAGCTGTATCCGTGAAATAGTATGACTGTACTTAATCATATGCCAACGCATATGTATTTTCGAACATCAAATTCACTTCTTCAAAAGCAAAAGTAAGATATTTGAGTCCATTCATGTTGTTGCATTTCATCACCAAAAAAGTCACTGAACATAGCAACTGCCTCTTGTTGAAGCAAGAAATGTTGACTCAACTGCGAAAAGTAAAAGCACCTAATGGCGTTGCTTCCGCTCTGGTAATAGTTTGGTAATAGTTTAAGTTACTTTCCAAGACTGACCCTGACTGCGTTGTGTATAGACTAAAATGAAGTAGCATTTGACTTTGTGTTTTTTTTCTGATTTCTATCATCTGAAAGCTCGACCCATTTGTATGAACAACTTCTACAATTCGCTATCAAGTAGCATTATAATTATAATTATATAATATTAAAGCTGAAATGATCGCCAAAACGGTAAATGAACGGCTCTGAAGACAAAATAAGAATGTTATCTTTCCATACACAAAAACATTTGTGCATTATGACAATGAAGCACATAAAACTATGTATATTAATAGATTACTAAGTTTGTGACTTGCGTTTAAGTGTACATTTCCAGTTATGATAAGGTTTGCATTTTTATTTCTTGATTACTGTACATAATTTAACAGATACCACTATTTATTTGCGCAAATTCATTATGTTTGGTGTATTTTAGCAGTATTTCTTCTTATATCTTTTGCTGTTGCCTTGTTTTATAAATTTAAGCATATATATGAGTGTTTGAGTTTAAAACAAACTAATGGGTTATAATAGCGTAGGCTTTATTTTATTTAATTTACTAAACAATCAGGATGCTTTTCCTTTTACCACACGAAGTCTTAGCAATTACCTTCGTAAATTGTTCTAGCTACTCAGTAAAAAAGCTTCACACAAAACATAAAGACACTGTTACTTATAGAAACTTTAACTAAATAAGGGATCTTTTACCATCAGTGTTCAGTCCTAAAGTTCAATCAAAATTTTTTTAAAATTAGCTGAACTAATTAATCTAAACATTCTATCATTTAGTCTTTTTTTCTTTTGAATTTTAAGTGTATAAAAAATTAAGGTAAAAATAGCTGAAAATTACACTTCTCATGTGTAGTAATAAGTTTTACTTTATTCGTATAAATAAAAGTCATAGACGAGTTTAATTCTTAGTTTAACTCGTATTCGGTAGACAATATGAGTCTACCGGGGTCTGTTTCAACATTGCATCAAGGTAAAGAACTCAAATAAATCGCAACACTAAAATTTAGTCTACCACCTTTTTAGATCATTAGATACTTATTCCGTGTATATAATACGGTTTATTGAATATTTGCTCTAATATTACTGCTTTACTCGAGTAGTAGACTGTTTAATATCCAACAAAAAAACTTAAACACTAACAGTACGCTTACATTTCCATTTCTTAATTATTGTTAAATTATTAAAGATCTCCGTACGAATAAATATTTATATTAAATTAATAGTTTTATGTGGTTATTGCTGTTAATATTTTTGAGTAGCTGATTGACACTTTAAAACTATTTTGTTGTTCATTTGTATTTGATATTTCTTGATATTTCTTAATTATATGAAACAAATTTTATAGCTTCACTAAATTGTTTGCGATCATTGTCGCCACGTGCGACCATGTTCTATTTCAATAACTTGACAATAACTTTGCAGCATAGTTCCCTCCCTCCCCGCTAGTACAGCGGTATGTCTTCGGATTTACAACGCCAAAATCAGGGGTTCAATTCCCCTCGGTGGGCTCAGCAGATAGCCCAGTGTGGCTTTGCTATAAGAAAACACACACAAACACACACTGCAGCATAGTTTCTGTTATAAAAGACTCCGTCTTATAACTTTCATGACCTAGGCAGTCGTGTTTCACTGTATGTTTTCCATAAGTATGCGTGAACATGAATTTTCGAGATCTCGCGTCCATAGCGCGATCGCACAGAAACCCATAGGCGCCGCTGCGGGGCGACTTGACTAGTGTGTTTTCATATGATATAGCACAATACCCTTATTATTCTCCAGTTGCCTGAGTTGTGATATGGTTGAACAGAAAGCATGACTGTAATCCTTATCTTGGTGAACCTCGTGCCCTGTTAGTCTTGTTTACAGACAGTTATCTTTTATGATTATGTTGAATACTTTTGACTGGAGCACGTGGATGGCTTTTGCCACTGATCTTTGTGTTTGAGTATTCGTACCTGCCACAAAACTCTGCTATTTGTTTACCACGGTTGAGTTACGATATCTTGCAGGTTTCTTTCTAGATGGTCCTAAGTTTCAAATTGATTCATATTTGAGGGATGTCCTTCTCATGTAAATTCTAAGACCCAGATTTGAACTCAGTTTATGATGTAATTGTATGAATATTTTGGGTTGGAAAGTTACCATTCCTCAAAATAATAAATTTTCGGTGGCATAGAACTATCCACGAAATGGCAATCAGTGTCAAAATGTTGTTCTGATAACTACCGTTACACTACAACTCTATATCAGCTGCAGTTGCCATGGAACTTGTTCATTTGCTTCATTAAAATCGTTTTACTATAGCTACCCCACCATATTTATGAGTATTGAATACTCATCAAAATCTAAACATGTTTGCTATTAATCGGTAGATTAATTTACTTCTCGAGAGGATCCCATTAAAGAGAAGATAACAAAGCAAACTATCAACTGAAAAACTATCTTCAAATCCTACTTAGGACATTATATGAGTTAACAGCCAAAATATCCGTCCTAAGTGACGGGAAAGGTTTAAGTTAATCTATCAATTAAAATTATTTTATGCACTTTAAAAGGTTAATGGTGTTGCACCCTAGGTTTCACTCAAACCCAGAGCCCTGCGACACTTATACCATCGAACACGAAAAGTGTGTGCATGTTTTCTTATAGCAAAGCCAATCGGGCCATCTGCTGAGTCCACCGGAGGTTATCGAACCTCTGATTTTAGCATTGTAAATCCGTAGACTTACCGCTGTATTAGCCGGAAACCACAACACAAAAAGTAATTGTTGAACATTTCAATCATGCTAAGAGCCGCTCAACAATAACGTAAATCTACGTTTATATTAAGTTACGTCACATTTTAAAATGTGAATGTTTGTTTAATCCTTAACACTTTAGTGTAGAATGTCCTGCTTGCAAAATAATATTTAGCATCAAAATTATTCATATCTGTTCTCCCATCATTTCAAAAGTGAATGTTGAGCTTTGTCTGCGCGCACAGCTTTTCTAACAAGAGGCAGACGAACGTTCGGACAGACACCACTATTCACAATATAAATATATACTTTTCAAAAAAAGAAACGCAAAAGGCAAAATATGAGACAAATTGTTAACAAGCTTATTCCGGGTAGTTCTGTATGACATGTATGAAACTTTGCACATTCACTGCTGAACATCCAAAGTCTGCAAAGGCGAAGTCCACGCTCACTAGGTGAAGTTTAACGTCACTCAACGTCAATAACGAGTATGCCCCCCGTGAGCATCAATAACAGCTTGGCATCTCCTGCCCATGGAAGCGATGAGATGACGAATCACATCCTGTGGAATGGCTGTCCACTCAGCCTGCAAAGCTGCTGCAAACTGAGGTAGAGTCTGCAGTTGAGGTTGTCGCCGTCGCAGACGTCGGTCCAACTCGTCCCAAAGATGTTCGATGGGGTTTAAATCTGGTGATCTGGAGGGCCAGGGAAAAACGTTGATGTTGTGGTGTCTCAAGAAGACAGTGGTGAGTCGGGCTGTGTGAGGACGGGCGTTGTCATGTTGAAAAACGTCGTTGACGTTCACCATGATGGGTTGCACATGGGGCCTAAGAATCTCGTCGACGGTTGCGTACGGTCTGATCGGAAATCCTACGCAGCCCTGGTATGGTTGAGGCAGTAGACGTCGCAGTGGTGGTCCTATCCCGAAGGTGACATAATTGGATGTAGTGATCTTGTGCGGGCGTGGTCACACGAGGTCTGCCAGATTGTGGACGGTCACGATTCCATAGTCTTGTGATAGTGCTTGGATGGACATTCACAGCTCTGGCAACATCGGATCGAGATTCGCCTGCTTCCAAGCGACCAATGGCGTTGTTGCGTTGTACTTCAGTCAGTCTTGGCGTAACTGTATTGCGTGTCGGTGGCTTAACACTGAGCTATGGAAACCAAGAACCCGTCACTTTTGTAGGGATTTTGCACATGTTGCACTTGCAGAACATGCAGATCTCTCAAACAAATTTATTGGACACGCATGTGTTTTGGCGAAAAATCCGATGTTTTCCTCCGTTTTTAAAGTGCACAACTTTTATTGTCATTTTGGTCTGACAATCAGTGCCTTAACACGTGTAACATCACATACTCTGAGCTTGTAACGTTATTACATATCTTTCTCTTTAAAATAACAAAAATATCCCTTTTGCGTTTCTTTTTTTGAAGAGTATATATATATAATTAAATGGTTTTGTTTACTTAAGAAACTTTATGTATAAAACAAATAATTCTGAATTTGTAAATAATTTAAAGACTTTGTCGAGATACCCAAACCCAATTATGTTTCTGACATCGCTATACTATGAAATTGTGGTTTCGCTACTCACACCTATGCTTAAGTACAAAACAACTCATTTAAAATTGTATAGTTGAAGTTTCGTAGTACGTTACAATAAGCCATCTTTGCAAACAGAATATCACATTTTTTTACATTTATATATTTATATAATCCGTTTTTAAATGTTCTTACGAGTACAGGAATTCAAACAAAAGCATTATCAATATTAGAAACGTAATTTCCTGTATATTAAATAAATTGGCCCGGCATGGCCAAGCGTGTTAAGGCGTGCGACTCGTAATCTGAGGGTCGCGGGTTCGCATCCAGGTCGCGCCAGACATGCTCGCCCTTTCAGCTGTGAGGGCGTTATAATGTGACGGTCAATTCCACTATTCGTTGGTAAAAGAGTAGCCCAAGAGTTGGCGGTGGGTGGTGATGACTAGCTGCCTTTCCCACTGCTAAATAAGGATCGGCTAGCACAGATAGCCCTCGAGTAGCTTTGTGCGAAATTCCAAAACAAACAAACAAAATTAAATAAATTAACAACTGTTTCTATCTTTCTACTTCTATATACCTGTATATATTGTATTACAGTGTTTAGAACTGTTCGTCCAAAGTGTTCTTGCTATGTACAGCATTTCATTTCTCTCTTTTGACGCCGACTTCAGGTAGTAAAAATTGAAATTGCTGCCAAAATCAAACCATTTATCTTTATCCATATGATCTCTGAGGGATCCACCTGAATTTCTCAACCAGATTTGTTAAAAATTAGTTCGATCAGTTCTTCACAGTTGGCTGTGTGGTCAACACCAGTTATACAGATAGATGACCAATTCTACTTCATGTAGATATATAGCAAAAGTACCCACTCCACGCAAGGCATTTCACGGATATGGAGCGAAGGTGTGCGTGCGTGTGCCAGATAGGGCATGCAAATCTAATGGATACAAGCGATTACGGGATATGGAAACTGAGGCAGTATTAAAGCGAAAACCTGAAATATTTTTAGTAAACGAATAATATACTCCAAGAGGTAAGGACGTAGTGCACAAACCATGTGCCTGGCTGGTTATTCCTAGAAGCTTGATATTTGTATGATTCTTTTAATAAATGTCTTCGAAATTTCAACCAGTTACTCATACGAATTTGTGATGTCGAGATACAAAACAGATAACTTTGCTATCGCTCTAAATAAAAACAGTCATGCCTAGCATATAGTCTGATCACCAACATTTTACATCAGTTGTGAGTCTAATAACTTCAATGATACTAAATATTTTTGTCAGCTTAATTTATAATCGTATCAAGTATTGAAAGAATAAATTATTACATATAAAATAGCACAGATGTGTATAAAATTTATTATAAAAGAACGTAATACATTTTGTTTATTTCTCTATCTATTGCACCTTTCATTTGTATAGCT
The DNA here is from genome assembly GCF_004210375.1 of Tachypleus tridentatus. Taxonomy (NCBI): domain Eukaryota; kingdom Metazoa; phylum Arthropoda; class Merostomata; order Xiphosura; family Limulidae; genus Tachypleus; species Tachypleus tridentatus. Next base: position 89,157,956 of record NC_134835.1, read on the forward strand.
CTATTTCAGATAAATTAAATATGATTTAGAAAGGGTATTCTGGAGGGATCATTAGTTTTTCGTCATTTTTATAAGTTGTATTTTTCGTGTGGGTGTGAATTATTGTGACTTTTTCACATTATTGATTTACTCAATTTTGCATCTTCAACGATTGCAATTAACTTCAGGTTAGAACAAGATACTTAGATAAAAGCAAAAGAAAATCAGTAATGAGTATAGCTAATTAAATAAACTATCATGCTCTTCGTTAGTTCACAACACTATTTTCTGTTACTTGCATAAAATTTGGACCTCACTTGAGGTTAAAAAAACAAGTTTACAAATTTTGGACTTTAAATTAAAACTGGAAACGAAACATTTTTCAACTATGTGGCAATATTAAGGCAAAAATGTTAAAATATATATCCTATTATTTTGGACTTATTAAGCCTTTACACATTTAAACCGACATTAGTGATATCTAGAATTTTTCTTTAGACAACTTTTAAGGTAATATAATTTAAGTTAGAGACACGTGTAGGTTTCCTGGTGGCTCAACGGTAAGTCTTACTTTTATCACGGTCAAAACACGCAGGTTTTCGATGCCTGCGATGAACAGCCAGACAGATTAATTAATGCATAACTTTGCACTTTATAAACAACAAAACCAAATATGTAAATTTTATTAATTCTTGAGATTTTTGTTAATACACCTTGATATTCACTTCACCAAGTCTGTACTTACGAATAAAAGCTGAAACAATGGCACCACCGACATCACAAAACATTATCAAATGGTTTTAAATACAAACGCAAAAATATATTTCTGTACATGAAATACAATTGTACTGGTCTACGCATGAATAAAACTTGATAATATTATTTCATATTTTTACATTATTAACTTTTAGAAAACCAAGGTTATTTTTTATAACATGAAACTGATTAAATATATATGATTTTATTTACAGATATGATTTAGACACTATAGTAAATTGTAATTTTTCTATCCATTCTAACAAACAGTTTGACAAAAGACCACTAAGAAACAACTAAAAAGATAACGGGATAAAATGTTTGCTACCATACCTCCTGCTCATCATGTAAAACCAACGAATCCATTCTATCATTCCATGTTGGCTGAATGCCATCTACCAACTAATCTCTCGTCTTCGTTTCCATTTTCTGATCAATGGCTTAACGACTCTTCTTTTTTTTTTTTTCTGCTGAGCCATCGACTCATTCGACTATTATTTCTGTTTCTTTGGTTTTGTTCAGTGGTACAAAACTATTTTGGTATATGGCAGAAGCAAATTTCGTCCCGAAACTCTGTTAGTGTGTCTGTCAAGATGATTGTACATAAACGTTCGTGTGTGTGTAATGAGGAATGGCTCACTTTTCTCCTTTGTAAAGCATGTCTTTAAGATTCTAAACTATAACGGTAAAGATGTGTGTGCAGTTTTCTAAATTCGTTAAGATTGTTGTTAACAGGCTACAAAACAAGCTTCTAACACTCTCGTTGTTATCATTATTCATTTTTGTGGATTTCACAGTTTTTGATTTTATCGATTCATTTGCTTTTAAGATCAAAAGTTTTATATCACAGTTATTAAAATTCTAAGTAGAACGTCGTGCTAAAACACTCCTTTTTGCCCTAAATGATAACATTTAATTTGTTTATTTTTGAATTTCGCGCAAAGCTACACGAGGACTATCTGCGCTAGCTGCCACTAATATACCAGTGTAAGACTAGAAGGAAGGTAGCTAGTCATTACCACCCACCGCCAACTCTTGGGATACTCTTTTACCAACGAATGCTGAGAGTGATCGTAATATTATAACGCCCCACAGCGGAAATGGTTAGCATGTTAGGCGTCACGGGGATTCGAACCCCCGTCCCTCAGATTGCGAGTCGACCACCCTAACCACCTGCCATACCAAGTAAAGTTAGCCACCTGACCATATTGGACCTTATAAAATGTACACACACAAAAATTGAATATTAAAAAACATTATGAATTATTTCTTTTCCCAAAATCACATAAAATATTCGAAAATTATATATATTATACATTATGTACAGGTACATTGTTTTATTGCTTATTGGAGCATTCTAGATAATAGAGTAGTTTCAAATATTCATGAATCAGATGATATTTTGTAGGTAAAAAATATCGACATATACAAGTTAATTTAGCCCGGCATGGCCAGGCGGTTGAGGTGCTCGACTCATAATCTGAGGGGCGCAGGTTCGAATTCCCGTCACACCAAACATGCTCGCCCTTTCAGCCGTGGATGCGTTATAATGTGACGGTCAATCCCACTATTCGTAAAAGAGTAGCTCAAGAGTTGGCAGTGGATGGTGATGACTAGCTGCCTTCCCTCTGTTCTTACATTGCTAAATTAGGGACGGCTAACGCAAATAGCCATCGTGTAGCTTTGCGCGAAATTCAAACCAAACCAAACCAAACCAAACCAAAACCATTTTCTAAAATGTTTTTGTTTTTTTAACGTACAATACAATGAAAAAATATTTAACTACCGATTGCTAATGCTACTTTTTTATAAATTCACGCAACAATTTGAAATATGTTATTATTTACAGTTGTAACATAATTTTGTTTCTTTAAATGTATAATGTAGTTTAATATTATTTACTATTGCCAGTTGCAACACTACCTGAATTTCGTAGTGTATAAAATACAATACAATTTGCAATATTTCATTATTACAAACCGTAACTGTTAGTTTTATTTTTAATTTTGGAACGCTAGAGAATTAACATTTGTAGTTGAACAAATTAGAGGATTTTTTATTACAATTGAAAGTTAATATATATAACAGTTGTTAACAATGCATTTTTACCATATTCTCTAACTAATACACGATTAGGGCTGTAGGCTATTCATGGTTCTCAACACTGTTTGTTTTGAATTTCGCGCAAAGCTACTCGAGGGCTATCTGCGCTAGCCGTCCTTAATTTAGCAGTGTGAAACTAGAGGGAAGGCAGCTAGTCATCACCACCCACCGCCAACTCTTGGGCTACTCTTTTACCAACGAATAGTGAGATTGACCGTCACATTATAATGCCCTCACGGCTGAAAGGGCGAGTATGTTTGGTGTGACGGGGACGGTAACCCGCTACCCTCGGATTAAGAGGGGAATGAATTAACCATCTAGCCATGCTTGGCCCAACACACTATCACTCTGTCTATTTTATATGCATTTTTAAATGCTTTAGCGACCTGAATTTTGATTTTTACATACTTTTTTGTTTAATACTCTTATTTCTTTAAATATACAAGATTGTAATTCGTGATCTTGATTTACATTTGATCATAAGTTTTAAATTTTTGGCTTTTTTAATTCTTGTTTTACTTTTAATTTGATTCGTGTGTTTCTGAAATAGTGAAAATATACTACATTAATATACATGATATAAAAATGTAGATATAAAGTATCCTAAGGATGTACCCAACATAAATTTTTGTCAAAATAATCTAGCAGCTAAACTAGAAATTAAACACACATTTACTGGCCTTGAGCATTTGAAATAATTTGTGTAATAAAATTACATTAGCAAAAGTTTACTTTAAATGTACAACATAGTTTAGAATACTTAGTTTTTGCAGCCTAGCTGCTCGGTTTTTAAATGCATAAGATGGCTTAGAATACATGTACCTATTTCTCAATTTATTATCAGTATAAACTATAATTCAAACGTTCACATATTTTTTGTTATCTGTTGATGGTAAAGAAGCCGATGGAATCGTGGCTAAGTTTGCACAAAGTCCTAGATGAACATCCCTGAGGTTGTATGAGATAGTACAAAAACAGAGAAGACCAAAAAGCGACCAAACAATATGGAACAAAATTATACTGTTGTGCCTTGATAAACTATTGGAGCATGAAAACAAGGTGAAATGGCACCATAATATTTTTTGAGAATCCTGTATGTGTGTTTTTGCGTTTTCATAGTTATTGGTGTGGACGTATATCTTATTCCCTTGGTTAATATAACATTAAGCTCTTTGATCTAACGTCACAGGTTAAATCTTTTGACAAACATGGCCGTTCTGGAAAGTCCCGTGCCATCATATTCTTAAGCAGTAAATACTCCCATTAGAAGTATAATAAGTCCATTCATTTTGATGGACCTATACCATAACGTAGAGAAACGAAACTTTGATTTATATGTAAAAATTTCAAGCACTTAATGACTTTCATGCAAATTCTTCTAATTTTGAGAAAGTTTTAAATGAGTTTATAATAAACTGTGGGTCTGAGGAAAATCTTCTTGATATTAGGCTGGACTTGTGTAGTCCGTTCCCTGCCCTTTGGTCATTGATAATCATATCAGTTGCGATGAAATATATTTTAAGTCCATGTGTAAAGGACTGGTGATTTTCAATTGCCATGTGTCCAGGTAACATTCATTATTTGTTGAATTAGTGAGTTTAATTCCAAGTCACAATATGCAATAATAACCTCCATCACATAACTTCATTTTAACCCGATGTGAAAACAAGAAAGGGTTTCTACACAAAGGCTTCAATAACCAGTTAAAGGGAAACATATAGTAAACGGAACTTAAAATCATAAAATTTAAGTGCAGTTCTCAAAACAAAATAAAACTAAAATATTTCAAAATACAAAACTCAAATCAGAAAGAATAAAAATTGTAAGACAAAATTCACATAAATACGATTAAAATTAAACAATATAACAAAAATAACCAAAAATTACAAATCAAAATATAACTGAAACGAACTGTCAATAACGTATATGTATATATATATATATATCTTCAGGTCTTGTGTGGTAGTTCACTTTTGTTTTTTAATGAGTGCTATAGACTGTTAACTTCTACAATCTTAGAAGTCACCCACAGGAAGGACAAAAGCACAGTAAGTAATGTATGGTTGAATGTGCAATTGGGCGATTGCAAGCAGGATGATAGTGAGCACGTGCGCGTATCTTAATTAATAGATACTGACCTTATGATATATAATTCAGCAGGATTCATAGGGCCACTACTCCGGACTGACCATATGTTTTGTCCAGCTACCATATGAAGAATATTATATTTCTCACCAGTGCCTATTGCTTTAGCATAACCTAAAACCACTGTAGTAGTGAAAAACTGGTAAAAGGGTTCTTTTGTTTGTAACTGAATTTTACACCAACTTGGGGGTTAAACAGCACTCGATTTCCGGTTTGCTTTACGAAACAAGGTAAATATAATCTGAATTAATAAGTAAAATTACGTTTGAGTTCACATATAAATCCAATTATATTTGCAAAATTACTAAAAATATCACATCGTAACATTACAAATAAGTGTTATGAGCAAATTATTGTTCAGAAATAATATTTAGACAAAACATTCAATAATATTTCTCTAGCAGTTCCGGTATTTCTTTTAATGAGAAGTTACGACTGTTCCATTTTAGACCCAAACTATATATACATTCTTTACCTGCAGTAAGAAAACAAAGAACACACCGTATTTAACGTTCATTGCAGCATAACCTAATAACTATAGTTTGTACAAACATATCACAGTTCAATGTTTCATGCAAAATTATATGCTTCACTGAAACATTGTGTTCTGTGTATGTATCACGGTCGTGAAATAAAATTAAGCATTTATAAACTGTTTAAAATATATAATATAAAACACGTTTTTACTGTCACACAAATATATCCACCCTCACAAGTTAACGAATGTGTACTTGCAATACATAACTCACTGATTAACTACCTTGTTTTCTACAGCAATGTATAATAGCATTGTTTGTACTCTCTTACATGTGCCCCAAGTGCCACTAAAAAGAAATAGATTACGCTGGTGAAAGTAATATCAAAAAACTAAAAGTAACCACAGACAATAACCAGAAATAACTCTTCCTGCTACAATAATAAGTCCAAATAAAATTATTTGTAACAAAAAAAAACTCACATTTACCTACATATAGTCTAACATATTAGGAGCACAAAAGGAATTGTCTAAAGCACGTGAAAAACACACTGCGTTAGATAAGTACAAGATGTCACCAAGTTTAGCAAAATATTACAATTTCGCCAGCTTGTTATATTTACATCGATTTTTCATGCTTCATTGGAATACAACTCCTTTATTACACGACAGACAGACTGGTACTGACATAAAAGACGTCGTGTGCTATTTCGCATAATAACAGAACTCACTGTTCCGTCGACTTACCTGAACAATCGCAAGTTTGTTCAAAACGTTCCTAACAGCAAACGTCTACCAACATTAACCAACAAATTTAACCTCAATACTCAGAAAAAAATAATTATAACGCTTTTCAGCATATTAATTTGTTAGAATCAACAACCAATATCAAGCATTTATATCCTTATAAATTTGTCTGACGAATTCGACTGTCTTGGTTGGTTTGGTTTGTTTTGAATATCGTGCAAAGTTATACGAGAACTATCTGTGCTAGCCGTCCCTAATTTTGCAGTGTTAGACTAGAGGGATGGCAGCTAGTCACCACCCACCGCCAATTCTTGGGCTACTCTTTTACCAACGAATAGTGGGACTGACCGTCACATTATAACTTCCCCACGGCTGAAAGGGCGAGCATGTTTGGTGTGACGGAGATTCGAACCCGCGACTTTCGGATTACGAGTCGAGTGCCTAAACCACCTGGTCATACATACCAGGCATCGACTGTCTTAGTTGTGTATCTAACCAGTTTCACTAAAATTGTGTTGCCTCTCGTCTAGATAGATCAAGCAATTATCACAAGACATGAGACAAGCTTTCTGTTACTGAATAACATATGATCGCTCAGAAAGTAAGAGTTGCAATGCACTTTCGGCTATTGATCTTTCAATGATGCAAATGTCCTATTCCTATAATATTTAAATAACTTTTACTAGATAACCTGCCGATATCTACCAAAAACCAAAGCAATAGACAGCTAGAAAGCTAAGAATACTTCTTCTATTTAGTTATTGGTTTTTAAGTCAGATAATCATAATAAGTTTACGTCAATAACTAACCTCAACCATAAAGACCAGCTGGTTGCTGTCGGCATCACGTTTGATTCTAACAATAAATAGTTGGCTTTTTTACTGGAATTCCTTTGTGTGACTGCTCATAAATAACCAGATAAATATCCTTCCAGTTTCTTTCTCGCCATCGTTTAGAATGAGATAATACAACATAGTAATATCATTATGAGAGTCAACTGTCTCTCATTCTTGAAGCAAAAATTTCTTATACTGATAGAGAATTTAAACTTGTTTACATGTTCAGTGCACTTTTATATGGCACATGACTACTCATTGAGCTTTTAATAGATGAGATGTGGATCAGTTCAGACAGTTCTCAGTTGCGCAGATGATACTGACGTTTACTAAAGTCAAGTTCAAACTTTCATATCACAACTTTTTTACTGAAACATGTCCTTTGATGTATGATTGCTTTATCCACTTGTTGATGTACAAGTTCATGCTTATTGACACTGAAAAATACAACCATTCTACTTATTCCTGTGGATACTACAGCACATGTGTAATGGGTGAAGAGTCATATATTAGAACATTTGGAATGTTGAACTTTTCGTCTGAACATAATAAGATTCCGAAACCAAATTGACAGTTGCCCAGTTGTGGAATATATTTCCGGGTACTCACACAAACCAGTTAGTCATTGTTAATACACTCAGCAAGCAAACCACTGATAGTTCATACCATTCATTCAGGCAAATCAATAGATCTGGCAAAGTGAATGTTTTTACCGTACTTAACGCATAGTACAATTCAGCAAACAGCCAGCTATTGAAGTTATCTCCTTCATACACGCGGATTTTTCCAAGTGCTGTAAAGTAAAATCCATTGCTTAATAAACACATTTATGAGAAACTGAGCTAACATGTCAACTAATGCATGATTTTCAGCTCTTTCAGTGAAATAATCGAAAATGACCAGCACATATTAATTACCTTCTTATTTTTAGAAACAAATGGTAGTTTTACCAAAAGGCTTATCTGCAGCTCTCTAAAAGAACTGTTCCTGATGCAACCTATATTTTAATGAGCAGCATTTGTGGTACAATATCTACATCATCACTTATTGTCATTATATTAATGCAGCTATATAAACATTGCGTTGTTTTTCCTGGCGCCCTTAATTTTGTAGAAACTGAACTATTTGATGCTTTATAGTTTTGGGATAATACGATAATTTCACTATAAAAGACAACTTCAACTTCTGTTCTTAGTCAATGCTTGAGAAAATTATTCAAATCCTTTCTTAGCTGCTCCTTTGTACACTGAGATGCTTACCTGTGTAACATTACAGACGTGTAGCAGCTTTTCTAATGGTAGGTAATATTCTGGAAGGTTTACTTCTTACAGACAAGGCCCGGCATGGTCAGGTAGGTTGAGGCGTTCGACTCGTAATCCGAGGGTCGCGGATTTGAATCCCCGTCGCACCAAATATGCTCGCCCTTTCAGCCGTGGAGACGTTATAATGTGACGGTCAATCCCACTATTCGTTGGTAAAAGAGTAGCCCAAGAGTTGGCGGCTGGTGGTGATGACTAGCTGCCTTCCATCTAGTCTTACACTGCAAAATTAGTGACAGCTAGCGCAGATAGCCCTCGTGTAGCATTGCGCGAAATTCAAAAAACAAACAAAACAAACAATCTTACAGACGTCTGGAGACATATATCCTAAAAACATGCAGGGATAAATGTGAATATGCCTGCTGGCTGGAAAGGTTCTTAATTAACTGCAATGTTTAATGATTTATGGAAAGACAATAGTTCCTCGATGGTGTTGAAGTATTTTGTCTTGAACTTCTAAAACACACGTCTTGTTACACGTCTGGTCACGGGTAATTAAATCAGTGCGTTGCAACACCTGGGCTTATTATCGAGGTTGTTGGTGTTCCATAGAAATAAGTTTCAAATCTCAAGGTGTTCAGGCTGCCCAATAATATTGTGACCATTCTCTCCTGTCCTATGCTATAAACCACTAGCAGTAACTTGTCAACCTCTCTGTTCTGAGGATGAAATGAAAACACGGACATACTTTTCATCATATCCAGTAAAAGCTGTAAGTCTTGTCTCAAACTGCTTCTTCTAATCCTTATCATGGTTTTGGACCTAGTCCTCACTTCAGTGATATGTCAGTACACCATGTGTTTGTTATGCCCTTGTATTAATACAGACATTTTTCAAGATCAGTTGTTTGTGCGGGTATGTGCAGTTTCCATATACTACGTTGGCCGAAAAAGTTGTTAAATTTATTTTGCTTTATATAATTATTGCTCTGTGTTATTCATCTAGAATAGCGCTTTTTTTCTTCAAGTGGGAAAAATAGTTACAGCACTACTAGTGGTATTTGAAGCTTACCAGTTATCTTTTATACTTACAGCCTATTGGCCTTTGGTGGTAATAACCCCTCTGGTGTTTCACTGAGAGTGACCAGTCACGTCTGTAGCACTACTAGCTTTTAGTAAATCTGATGTTAGCAAATTAAATAAATAACGTATGATTTATTCAGTCTGGAACACAATTTCAGCCGATACACTCTGGTACAGGATATCAATGAAAAACATTTGACTTCTAATGAAGTAAATGTCGTTCTAAATATTAAATCGATTCTTATGTTATAGAAAAAAAAGCTAATATATTACTAATCGCCTAATTATTATATAAATTGATTCTAAATTACGTCCAAACTCTAAGAAAAAACGTTTCATAACAGTTGTTTGTTCTTTGTGTTTTAAACATCTTGCTTAAAATATTTCAGTTTGAAACCCTTTAACAAGCACTGTATAAAAATAAAATAAAAACCCCAACTTACCCTCTTACGAATTATGTAAGTGATAATTCCATAAATGCGTTTTCTAAGATTGTGTTCATTACGTCTGTAAGATTGTTTGCTCGTTTGTAGCTAAGCACAAAGCAAAACATTAGACTATGCTTTGCCCATCACAGATATCGAAATCCAGTTTCTAGTTTTGTAAGTTCGCAGACATGATGCTGCTGTACCGCTAGAAGACGTTCATTATAATAGTATTTTTTAAATGGTTTATTTCAGTATCATTATTATTTTATTCTAGCTTAATCTAGATTTTTAAAGAACTTTTTGTAATGGAAAAAAGGTTTGTTTTGCTAAAGCACCTTAGAAGTATGTACATCTTTAATGTTTAAAATATTAAAATTAAAATAATTTTAGCTGTTTTTTGTTCGAAAATTCAGCTTTCCTTTCCTATTTCTAGAGTTAAACACTAGGACTGAAAATGTGTTTTGTATTAATATTTTTGTTTGGATATAGAAAGTTAATGTAAATAAAAGACTAATATGAATCAATATTGGTTGGCAGGATCTACTAAAATGTAATAAGGCAGCTGTGATACCAAATTAGTTTAGTATGACAAGAAAAACGTTATATCAGGAAGCCTACTACAAACTTTTAGTGTGTTTTCAAATGTCTGTTTGTAGTTAATCACATATCTACATAATGGGCTATCTGTGTTCTGCCCACCACGGATATCGAAACCCGATCTCTAGCAATGTAAGTTCACAGACATACCGCTGAGTAATTGGGGAGGGAGGGTTCATATATCACCAATATTTAATACTTCAAGAAACAAATTCATTTAAACAATTTATACTCTAGTAAAGGGATATTCATGTAATAATAGTATAGAAATGGATATTTCTCTCCGCCCATTTTGTTAAATGCCACCAAATATCTGATAAACAAAGGTTGATAACATTTAAATTTTGATTTCACTACATTTGTTAATCCTCACATAAATTGATTCAATGACACTTTATTTAACTACTGTTTATCTTAATTCCCTTCTTAAAAGAGGTAAACGACGCAAGGAATACAAAAGAAGTTCCTCTACTTTGGTGAGATAAGAAAATAATGTAGCTATCAACGCTGCGTAACATAAAAACTTGACGCAACACGAGATACGTATAAATGTCGCCCACGGTATAACTAAGCCTTATGCAAAGTTCTACAGGGAGCATCTCTCTCCACTTGGGAAAGTTCAACGGACTCTAGCGGCTCTCTAGCATATGTATTTTGTTGTTTCTCGTGCCCATGTAGAGTTGCGAACTTGACGTGTGCCTATAATTGATCAATAAAACTCTTGCAGCTCAAATGCTGCTGTGTCGTTTTCACTTTTCTGGTGAGCGTGACGCAGCACGTGTTCGAACTGATCTCTACATTCGACATCAGCGCCAATCGCGGAAGTATACTCACAACTTTCATATACATCTCCTCCTTTTGAGTTTTCTCTTAACTTAATGTTTCACACGTCAACCAAAGGCCTCAAATAACGAGCTTTAAAAGAGGTTTTGAACAAATGCAATTCTCTCAAAGAAACGTGTCTTTTTTTTCTTACCGTAACGAATAAAACGCAGTAAATCATTTGGCGTTCTTAAGGATGAAAGGCAATTACTAAATCAAAATGATTTAAACTGTGATTTTAATATATATTTTACCTGTGCTTGGGTTGAATAATTTTAAAATTTTGCCTACCTAAGAAAGTGACAAAATTTTAAAAAACACCTTAATCTTCGTTTCATAACAAAAGTTGTTTATTGCAAACACTTATATAACGTTGTTTGTTGCTTAAATTTGTTCCAAAATAATTATTTTCTGTTTATACTATGATATAACATTCTCTGCTTCTAAATGTATGTAACACCGAAGACATGCTTTACCATTGTTTTTGGAAGATTTCTCGCCACATGTTTTATTTATTTACCGCCTTATGAAGTAAAAATACAGTAATTTAACTTGCCACTTTAATATTCAGTAACTTGATATTCTATATAACTACCCGTGTGAGTACGGATGTCGTTTTTCCTTAAACATGTGGTGGTGTAACACTACAGGCTGACAGGTTAAAGAGCCAGATTATTGACCCTGAGATTCAGGCTTACAGAAAAAAAGGCCAGATCACTGACACCAAGATTCAGGCTTACAGGCAAAAAGGCCAGATCATTGGTACTATGATTCAGGCTTACAAGAAAAAAGACCAGATCATTGGTACTATGATTCAGGCTTACAAGAAAAAAGGCCAGATCACTGACACCAAGATTCAGGCTTACAAGAAAAAAGGCCAGCTCATCGACCCTAAGATTCAGGCTTACAGGCATAAAGGCCAGATCAGTGATACTAAGATTCAGGCTCACAGACATAAAGGCCAGATCAGTGATCCTAAGATCTAGGTATTGTCTAATTCAGAGTTGCTGACTAGAAAAAGGAAAAACAGTAATTTTTATAATGTGTGTAGATTGTTCAGCAGCATATCGCTGACTCACAATTTGAACCTTTTAATTGCAGGCCGACATAGACCATCACTAGACCACAGGTTAAATAATTATAATTATTATATCTAAACTCAAAAACCCAAGTGTGTACATAGTTTAATGTTGACAGCATGATTGCACTCTTTTCTGAACTGAATGCTTCGATCTATTTCTAAACTTATATCTATAACGAATAAGATTCAACAAATTTATGTTTAGTAACAACTTAATTAAAATATATATATGTATATAATTGCTACATATGCATAACTATTTTGAAGAAATGAACGTATCTTAATAAACCCAAAACAATTAAATAAGTGTCCTTACAAGTGTAATTAAATATATATTAATACAAGACTGTTTGAACAAGACTTCAGTAACTTAAACTAATTGTCTCTATTACAAAAACTAATGCTCTGTGCAAATGTAATCCAGATAACAGAAACATAAACAGTAAGAAGCCGAATTACTTTGGTGACTTACTAAACTACTTGTTTCGTAAACTAATGTTCTGTGCAAACAGCATTCAGATAAGAGAAACATAATTAAAGAGAACTAAGAAGCCGAAACTAAGAAATAAAAGTAAATGATAATCAACTATTTATTATTTGATTTAGCTACATGTTTTAATATAATTAGTTTTATCAGTTTTTATTGCGATAGTGATTAGATACAAAGCAATATTTTCATTTATAATTCAGTTTTTGATTTCTGATAAATTCTGATTAGCTGTAGTTATTGTCAAGATTTCTTGCTGCGATATGTTTCATTTTCGTGAAAATGCAAAACGTGAATGACCAACTTTAGTACATCAAGTTTAGTTAATTTTCTACGTTTTTATATCAATTAAGCCGAGTCCAAGTTATGATAACATATAGACAAAAAGCTTTAAGATTATTATACCTGAAATATTTTTATTATAAAAAGATATCGCTCCCATGTTTGAAGCCATAGGTATTGTGTGTGTGTTTTTATTTTGTTATAATAGTTGATGAATTGCATTCCTTGCTTTTTATTTAGATACCTGAAATATTTTTATTATAAAAAGATATCGCTCCCATGTTTGAAGCCATAGGTATTGTGTGTGTGTTTTTATATTAATTATATTATGATGAATTGCATTCCTTGCTTTTCATCAACTATTATAACAAAATAAAAATTGATCAATTTTATCTAAAACCGGTTTCTTTTTGTGAAGAGTGAGCTACGTACTAAATTACAAGACATTACAGATATTTTAGTTGTAAATTCTTAGTAACTCTATGCATGTTGGTAAATAATAATAATGGATTTCGCCCTTGTACTTTTAAAAATAGGTAAAAATTCACATTATACATGAGAAATACACTTATTATTGCATGCACGATGTCTATTAAGAATGTAAGTGGAAAAATAGAAAGAAATGCGAGAATATAAACAAAAATTGTTTTATAAGCTCAGTAGAAAAAATTAAACTCCTGAGGAAAAGTTGAAAACGCATGTTTTATACGTGCAATTGTAACATATTCTATTCTTATAGGGTTAGTTCAGTTAAACTAGTGTCACGTCCACTCCACATAACGATAACGAATTTATTTATTTATTTAATAATGTTTGCTACAGGCTGCGTTCATTTTGAGCTAGTTGCAGAACTATTACACAAATAACATTTAACATAAATTCTATTGATTTATAACTAATGCTGACTGACCTACTGATTAGCTTCCAAAAACACAAACTCATACTGATTAAAGTTACTCGATTAGTCTTCTCTTGATCAACAACTACTAGATTCCTATACTCTGAAAATTTTACAGATTTCACTATTACTAGACTAACTGCTCTTTCATTACTTAATACTCTTATTTATAACTAACGCATTAATCCAGATATTAGTCTGAGTTTTCCGATTAACGCCCCCTGTAGCAAACATCTAAATTAAAATATTGAAATACTGCTTACCGTCATATATAAAACAGACCCAACTTTTCTGATATTTCAAAACTACATCTATCAAATTTGAAATTGGGAATTAAAAGATGTGGCAATTATATATACACACCTGAAGAAATTTGAACATAATTTCTAAGACTATTGCAAATAGAGATAATATTTTATTTGTTATTTTCACGAATATTGATTACATTCTATCGGTTACTCTCTCGTACAGAAGTTACTAGAGTTGAAAATAACATATATTTATGGCCTTCACCATAGAAGATGCACAGAGGTTATCTTTTACCCTATCTGGGTGATTGTTTGTGTGTTTGTCAGCAAGATTTCACGAAAACGTCTGAATGGGTTTGGAATACGATTCATCTTAGATGTGATTAGTTTAGGGAGGATAAAAATCAAAGTTCAAGGTCGCAGCAAGGTTAAGAAAATTCATACATTTCTGTTAACATGGTAACCGGTTTTTCGCATTATTTTACTTTATAATTTAGTAAAAAGTTATCGGATTTCGATTGAACTTGATAGACATGTGTAGAATATTATTTGTCAATGTTCTGCTAAAAATGGCTTGTGTCTGTTGATAACAACAACATACGGACACATTTTCGTATTTTTAGAGCCAAATTGATCAGCGCTGCATGGCGGGTCTCTACTTAGTGTTTGTTCTTGAATTTCGCGGAAAGCTACTCGAGGGCTATCTGCGTTAGCCAGCCCTAATTTAGTAGTGTTAGAATAGAGGGAAGGCAGCTAGTCATCACCACCCATCGCCAACTCTTGAGCTACTCTTTTACCAACGAATAGTAGGATTGATCGTCACATTGTAACGTCCCCACGGCTGAAAGGGTGATCATGTTTGGTGCGACGGAAATTCGAGCCCGCGGCCCTCAGATTTCGAGTCGAACGCCTTAACTGACCTGGCCATGCCGGGGCCCTCTACTTAGTGTTCTTCTAGTTTAAATATCTCATCAGCTAAAGTTTGGCGTTACTTAAACGATAGAATACTTAAGTATGTGGTTAGCTACAGTATGAATTTTTTCCGTATTACTGATTATGTTCTTAAATATATGGGTAGCTAGCGTTTGGCCAGGTGATTAAGACGCTCGACTCGTAATCCGAGGGTCGCGGGTTCGAATTCCCGTCACACCAAATATGCTCGCCCTTTCAGTTGTGGGAGTGTTATAATGGTAAGTCAATCCCACTATTCGTTGCAGTCTTACACTGCTAAATTAAGGACGGCTAGCGCAGATAGCTCTTTAGTAGCTTTGCGCGAAGTTCAAAACAAACCAAACCCAGTTAGAGTTTGGACATTATTCACGCGATGGAATATTTTTTGTTTATTTGTTATGAAGCGCCAAACTACGCAATGGACTATCTGTGCTTTATCAAAATCGGGTACCCAAACCCAATTTTTTAGTATTTTAGCCATCGCGGGTCAACCAAGTATATCAGTCTCTCAAATTCTAAAGTCTTCATACTATTGTCTATTTTTTAATTTTTTTTGTTACATATAGTTTGATTGTTATTATTACTATGGAATATATTTTTTAAATATTTGGTTAGCTATGAGTTTGAATGTTATTATGGTATTCTCAGATAAATGACTTCTGCCCAAGTATTAGATAGATCAGCTTTATAACGTGAGGATCAAACAGTACATTCGTAAAGCAAGCTGAATCAGCAAGTTGATTGAGCTTCTAAGTTGTTCGAAAAATAGAGATTGGACACGTTTAGTGGTTGGTGAAAACAATCTTTACGACAAGTGTATCTCAGAAAGGCTGGTATGGGATATAACACTTACCAATAAAGCAGGTCATCTTCAAGTTAACTTGATACATCTTTATTTCAAGTGAGTTTCTCGACATCAAGAATCATTATCACAGATCCGACAAATAAAGTGTGTGTACCTTTGTAGACAAATAGACGATCGCCTCTGCTGGATTAGTATCTGAGTCTCTATATTTACTTCTCTTGAGACGAATCTTTACAGAACTAGTCACTATGAAAACCGAGTAGAACTTCTTAACAATGGGATGGGAAACCTCGGTTTCCTTTAATTGCGACAAGCAATTGTGTCACTACGTGACTGGTTACTTTGTCACAACATTTGTCAACTGGGACTTACAGACACCGCCCAGTTGGCCAGTAAAAGGACGCTGCGGCATTTTAGCGGGAAAAGGGATGTTGTATGATGTAGGAGAATAGAAAAAATACAAACTTCGCTAGAACTGAGAGTCTTTAATGTTTTTCTGGACTTCATGCCAAAAAAAAAATCTTAAATGTTATTCATGTTATTAACTATTTTTAAGTAAGTAGTTAGCTGGAATTTAAATATCATTCATACTACTGATATTTTTGTTAGTATCTTGTGAGCTAAAATTAAAAATTTATTCATACTATTGAGAATTTGTAAGTATTTGGTTAGCTAGAGTTTAATTACTTCTCGCACTACTGAGTGTTTAAATATCCGTTAACTAGATTTTGATAGTTATTAATACTGATAGGTGTTTTTAAAAGTATATAGTTAGCTACGTTATAAGTATTATTTATAGCTTGTTAGTTGGAAGTTTAATGTAATTCGTGCTGTTTGGTGTATCCAGTCAGCTAGAGTTTGAATGTTATAAACAGAACTTGGTATTTTTCAAATATTTGGCTAATTCCAGCTAATTAGCTGGAACCTAAATGCTATTAATATTATTGATTATTTAAATGTCTGATTAATTGAGGATAGCGTTATTTAACTCAATGAAGGGATGTAAAACTGTTTTCAAAGTCTGCAATGGGAAACATTTGTTTCAAAAAAGAAAGTAAACAAATGACATAAATGAAAGTAGAAGCACCCCAGTTTTACGTAATCCATGAAACTGATGACCACGTGCTGAACAAATTCCACATCTCACTTACACTGCTGGGAATGACACGAGTTACCTGCAAGAAATACAAATCAGGTGACATGTATGTATATATATATATATATTGTTATCAATCTGTTATATACATAACGGACTATCATAGCGACTGCAAAAAGTTTAAGTGTGAAAGAACCGTGTTTTAAAATAAATTGAAGTTTCATTTAAGTAATGCTGATAGTCTCGTAATATTCGGTTTTATCTGCAATCACGTCGTGTCTTCAGCTCACCCATCGATCGATGAAAAACAGATGTGCAGATAGATGGAGGCTATGTTACCGCGTACGCAAGCAATTAAATCTTACCAATTGATCACAGCTACACATTACAATGGATGGCTAGATAGTGAAGGAAAATGGTCCTTAATCACTGCAGATAGCCTCGACTAGAAGCGTAAGAAAATAATTGTGATTTCATATAATAATAAAAAACAACAACAGTAAGACATGCCCCTTTGGAATCAATCGATGATATGGAATACTGTTTTGACAATTTTAGTTTGTTACATTTATTTTAGGAAAAAAAAACATTATTTTTGTATTACGAAACAATTTCGACGAAGTTTTAAAGCATATCTTTAACAAAGGTCGCAAATCACCTAAAATTTAAAAACTGAGGAAGAAGGATTTATGCAAAATAATTGAATTGAATAAGAACAAAGTTAGTAATTTACTAATTTAATATTCAGGTGCTGAGAATATCATACCGAACTATAATGTAGCACTAATGTTTGATGTAAAAATAGTTGTGAAGCTAGCTGTTTGAAATGAACGGTAAGACTATAAGGACTAGTGAAGTATGTTAGATTTTAAAAGATGTGAACTATCCTCTTCAACATTAGAAGAATCAAAGCTAGTAAAAACTAAATGTTGTTGCTAAATTGAAACAGAATGTTTAGGACATCGTTTGAATGTTTCATACTTGAAAATAATGTTATCAAGCTATCGATAGTGCACTAAGTATCCTGTCTATAAACTATTGTTATCAAGCTATCAATAGTGCACTAAGTATTCGGTCTATAAGCTATTGTTATCAAGCAATCAATAGTGCACTAAGTATTCGGTCTATAAACTATTGTTATCAAGCTATCACTACTGCACTAAGAATTCGGTCTGTAAACTATTGTCATCAAGCTATCAATAGTGCACTAAGTATTCGGTCTATAAACTATTGTTATCAAGCTATCAATAGTGCACTAAGTATTCGGTCTATAAACTATTGTTATCAATCTATCAATAGTGCACTAAGTATTCAGTCTGCAAAATATTATCAAGCAATCAATAGTGCACTAAGTATCCAATCTATAAACTATTGTTACCAAGCTATCAATACTGCATTAAGTATCGATTGTACTAGAAACAAAATAAATATCAACTAAGCTATAGTTTCCACACAGTATAGTGATGACATTAGATATAAAATGTTTTGTCACATTTACGTTACAGCACAAAACTGCACAATGGGATAACGTTATCATTCCTCATCATGCTCGACGTTCAGTCACAAGAAGAACGTCAGTATGAAGCGTTTGTTTTCATATAAAACGCTATTATGCAAATCAATATTCACACATCTATTATTACACTACATTTTACTCTCACTTTGCTCTATATCTCAGTAAAAAGTAAACCCGAAAATACCGCTGATAGCGAGAGTACCCAACTGACGAAATCAATGCGTACTTATTATCGTTTCTGTTGTCCCCCTTCCCCCGTCGTAATTCAATTGTAATTTTACAGACTTAACGTTAAAATCGGGGATAGAATTTCCCACGGTGAATAGAGCACAGAGAGCCTACTGTTTCGGTTTGTGCTAATGCTAGCAATATTTTATTTTATGATCTTAACTAATTAAATTAGCTATTTAAACACTTGGTTAACTTTTGCTTCTTATCTGAGTATTTCGTTTGCTTTGATCAGAGGTTAACGATAATAAAAACATAAAGTTAATATAATAGTTAACAACCAATTACGGTTTGATAGCATGGTCAATTAAAGTGACTCATTTCTTATTACTGTATTTACATTTGTTGGAAAAAAAAAAAGAGACAGATTTTTAATGACAAATACATGTTTGTACTTGTAGCTATCCTGCAGGAAAATAGCCATAACTTGCAGTTCAAACACTGGGATAGTTCAGTGGTTTCAGAACAAGAAATTTGACACATCCGTAGAAGGCTGTTTTGGAAACCACAAGAATCTACAGCTGAGGTTTCTCCATGGAATTTATATCTGTGAAATCTTCAACTTACAGCTTTTTAAAGCTCCGCATCTAACCTTAACCATGGAAGCATAGATGGGGTCCATATCGGATTCTTCAAGTAATGTTTTAAAACTATTTTTGTATCAAACTGCTTATTGGTTATAGAGTCCATTACATGATACAAATCACGAGGCAAATACAAACACAACATAAAGACAATGCCGCAATTTATCGTATTAACTAATAAATGGGAGTCTTGTATGTTTTACATAGAAAATGAATGATTTAACGTTTTTTTCGTCAGTTCTTTACAATCATTTGATAACAAGCACAAACACACACAGAATTACTCAGTATGACACAACATGTAGACTCCAACACACACTTACGCAATGACACAATATGTGAACCCCAATACACGCATACATAAACAGTGAAGGTACACAAACGAGTCGGTAACTTGACGGTTATGACAGATAAATGAAGTTTTTAAAAGTACGGTCCGGAGTGGCCAAGTGGTTAGGGTGCTTGACACCTCCTACGAAGATGACGGGTTCGAACCCGCGTCCCACCAAACATGCGTGCCCTTTCATTCGTGGGACGTTATGATGTCAGGCTCAATCCCACTATTTGTGGGTAAAAGAGTAGCCTACCAACTAGTGGTAGTGAGTAGTTACCTTGACGCTAGTCTTATATTGCTAAATTAGAAACGGTTAGAGCAGATAGAATTTATCTGAGTTTGCGCCAAATTCAATAAACAAACGTATGTGTGTGAATGTTCTTCTTACAGCAGATAGCCCGATATGGCTTTCGAGAGTAATCGAAACCCCTGATTTTAGCGATGTAAATTCGAAGACTTACCGCTGTCCCAGCAGGGAACTCCTTCATATATAAATATGAACAATTGGAAGGTTCTACAAATAAAGAAAAAATCAGTTTTTTCATATTTTTTTTTTAAATTTCGTCATTATGTCTCGACGCAATCATAGATATTTTGTTGTTGTTTTTTTACCAACCATAACGGTATTAGATAGTTTGGTAGGCGAAGAAAAATGAGATTTTGATGCTTTGTTCTTAGTTCATCCAGCAGAAGTTAAGGGTCAGTCAGCCATTAAGAAGGTTAGCCGATGATGGTGTGACAAACCACTGTGGGTTACTGAGGCGTACATCATAGCTAGCCATCTAGACGAGCGCGTGGATGCCTTCATTGTAAGTCATTACAGCCTGCCTACTGGGCTCTCACTTAAAAACAGACAAACGTTAGAAGTGAGATTATCGCTAGCCTAACCGATCTGTATACGGTCCTATCAGAACGACGTTTTTTTTTTCACTGATTTAGAAAGGATACGAGGCGGAGATTATCTTGGCCGTTCCCTGCTATTACACCTGGGATGTTGATCCAGAGGCTATCATCAACTGCCTCTAGAAACAACGCAGCATCAAGACGTTAGCTGACACGATGGTTAAAACAAGAGTCATCAAACAGATCAGCTGTAAAACTACTCTGTTTCTCCTCATGTCCACGCCTAACGAATTAAAAGAAAACCGATCTAAGTAAAACTCAATGACAAAAGCACTTTCTCGCTGGTATTTCATGGATGCTGTGCACTAAAATCACACTCACTCTTCTCTAATCATATTTTATTGTATTTCCTATCATTTGAAAAGTTTTGAAACTTCTGTAATTTCGAACTTTTCTAATATCGTGGTGTAATCACGTTCACTCTTTCAGGGCCATTACAGTGTTAAAGTTTGGACTAACACAAAAATAACAGGCCAAAGAAAGTTGGAATGTGTTTTTAATTTTTAGGTTTCTTTTTTTCTAAGCATAAAGCTATCTGAGTTGAGTACATCGCAAAAATTGAACCCTGAATTTTAGCGTGAATTCCTTAAACCTATTGCAAGACATTGGATGACAGTTGAAAAGCGAATATAATTTGTGCAGCAATGAATAATCAGGTTATCGGGAAGGCGGTTGTACTGCATAACTAGGAATGACTCGGAATACTAATCGAAATGGTATTTTAAATCTTTTCTCAATAGCTCATCAGAAATTTACAATACTAAACAGTGTATTATTTTACAACAACACCTATATAATAATTAAATCACAAGTTCTGAGATTGTCTTAATGTTTGTTTGTTTTTGAATTTTGCGCCAAACTACACGAGGGTTACCTGCGCTAGCCGTCCCTAATTTAGCAGAGTAAGACTAGAGTGAAGGCAGCTAGTCATCACCACCCACCGCCAACTCTTGGGCTACTCTTTTACCAACGAATAGTGGGATTGATCGTAACATTATAACGCCCCCATGGCTGAAAGGGCGAGTATGTTTGGTGCGACGGAGATTCGAACCCGCGACCCTCGGATTACGAATCGAGTGTCTTAACCACCTGGTCATGCCGGACCAGGGAACGTCTGTAAATATCATAGGAAAAACTTTTAATTTCTTGTTCTTCTTTCTTCTTCGCCCCCCTGTAGTACAGAGGTAAGTCTGCGGATTTATAACGCTACAATTAGGGGTTTGATTCCCTTCGATGGGCTTAGCGGATAGCCCGATGTGGCTTTGCTATAAGAAAAGCACTTTTTTCTTCTTTGTTATTATATGATAACCCAGAAAACAAAACAATAGTGTTAAACAATGTAACTAAGATGACATAGTTTGTGTTTTTAAATCTAAAGTACAAGGTGAAAAAGGTATTACGGGTCAATAATAGATGAATGATAAATATTACATTGGAACATCATTACATTTATAACTTGGTTATAAATACAATCTTACTATCTTCATTGAAACACTGCATTAAAAACAAGTAAAGAAACTTTTTAAAAAAACAGGTACGTTGGTGTATGGCTAATAACAATCCTTCAAAACAATACAAATAAGATAGCAAGAATGATATTTGCATCATCCGTACGTTATAGCGCAGGCAACAATTAACATATAACAATATATAACTATTAAATAACAACTGAATTTTTTATTGTTAACATTGTATTATACTATGTGCTTGTCTTATTATGTAGGAATGATGCAAATACCGTTCCTACAGTCTTGTTTGTATTATTTTTGAAGGATTGATATTAGCCACCTTTACACGTGTTTCCTTTTTAGAAATGCTATTTCTTCACTCTTACGTGCATTGCTAATATAATCAGGTTATTATTAATGTAAGTTATTATGAAGTTCACACGAACTGCATAGTGTATTAGTCGAATTTCCTTCTTAGCTCAAAATCTATTAACTCCACTTGTATATTGTTTTTCGAGACTGTATGTAGGACACATTTTTACGCTACTCGTTAGGTCAGGTATATAGTCGTGTCTCTCTGAAATAACTCAACTTTATTTGTACTTTTCTTTTATAAAGAGTTCCTTTAACGGTGTGCAGTAAACTTAATTAATAGATATTTAAATATTTTGTACATAACAATGTTGTAACAGTACATCATGATGGAGTGCTCTTGTTGTAAGTGGGCTCTTAACCTCACTTGGAGCAAACAATATTGAGTACAAAGGTGGATAAACTTTATGAAATGTTTAACTACTCTTTCTAAGAAAAAAAATCACTATAATTATAAAAAAAAAACTTGATTTTCTAAAGTCTGGGCCAGGCGTTGCCTAGAGACCGCTTACCACTAAACACGCTCTGCACTTTCAGGTGTGAAACTATGAAATACAAAATGGCTACCTCTACGTTATGTACACAGGAACCAAGGACTTTGTAAATTATTTCTAAACAATGTTATACCAACTTTTCTGCCATTATTGTGTAAACATAAAAGACATATATCAGCAATTAAATAGAAGCATATTACTCAGTATATATATATATATATTTCTAATTCGTTATGACGACAAACCCACTCGAAGTAAAAACATATCTCAGGACGACTGGTATGGGTATTAACACTTTCACTAATAAAGCAGAGAACAACGTTTCGATCTTCTTATGTCATCTTCAGAAATAAGGTCGAAACATTGTTCTCCGCTTTATTAGTGAAAGTGTTAATACCCATACCAGCCGTCCTGAGATATATCACTAATTCATTTAAGACAAATGTATGTTTAGTTGGGAGAACGTCAAATTTGACTATATTAAGCTCAAACACAATAAGCATAGTTTGAAAATTGCTCTTTATAATTTTGACTAAGCATTGCGAGAATGCATTAGATTAGTAATAAAGAAAATTTTGTTGTCAAGTGCAAAGTTACAGTGGGCTATCTGTGTTGTACCCACCACATGTACCGAAATCTGGTTTCAAACATTCTAAGTCCGCAGACATACCCTTGCGTCACTGAGGTCATTAGGAATTATTTTCCTTGCTGCAGAAAAGTTAAAAAACACCGATCAGTAAGAGTTAAATAGTGAAAAGAAAGAGGTAATTCGCTCGAGGAAAGAGTTAAGATTACAATTAGAAATGCTATATTATGTTTTTTTCATGAATAGTAACATTCGATGTTTGCTTCATATAATTATAAATTCAAAGTACAACGACTAAGTGAAAAAATGAATACACTAATCACTGAAGTTGTTTCGATGTCTCACGCACGATTTTCTTGATAGTCCGCGAGAAACTGGAGCACTAGTTTTGACTTCCTCGAAGTGAAGTGCCTCAGTGCAGCACCACATGCAGGTCAGTGGCCCTTGGTGTTCGACTGCTCTTACTACCTGCCATCTTACAGATAATGGTGTTCAACTTCCTCTGATGAAACCGCCGTGCTGTATATAACAGCGTAATAAAGTGAGTAAAAACAACATACCCTAGTGCAACAGGTGACAGAATCAGGACAGATGTAGCACACAAGTTGTAGCTGAAAGGGAAAACTTAAATAATACATGCCATTCACAAGTACGTTAATCTGGGTCACCCTATCAGAGTTGGAGTTTTATTGTTATCAATACACAACCAAAGATTTAATCTCTCTGGGAGAACCTTTTTTTTTTTTACCACGTACTAACTGACGTACTTATGAACGAGGACAACTCAATTATATGTCTATTCTTATATGAAGTAAATGCATAATTTCGTTGTTAAATGAGAAGATAAAGAACAAGGTCTCTAAAACCAAGACTAAATGCCAAGACTAAAACCAAGACTAAATGCCAAGACTAAAACCAAGACTAAATGCCAAGAAATGCCAAGACTAAAACCAAGACTAAATGCCAAGAAATGCCAAGACTAAATGCCAAGACTAAATGCCAAGACTAAAACCAAGACTAAATGCCAAGACTAAAACCAAGATCATCTCTATACTGCCCAAACATGCTTTGAGCAAAACTGCGTACATAACGAGAAAAATAAAATAATGTAGGGAGAATTATATCTGAAATAATACATGCATTTGAGTAGGTGAACAAAATAAGATTCCATTTCTTGGTAATAGGTGTCCTAATACTCATGTAGATTCCATTTCTTGGTAATAGGTGTCCTAATACTCATGTAAATACAAGGAATCTTGAATGAACCTCCGTATACACACATTAGTTATTTTTTAAAGGAAAAATCCTTTGACAGTAATATCTATATTACCCATCAAAGGGTTTTGCTCACAATATCAAATATGTATGACCATCTGGTGATCAAAATCGAGTTTCATATAAAGCTTTCTTGCTCTACATGGTTTTTAGCAGATGTTAAAGTATATATTACAAAGTTTAAGTCGATAAAAATATTTTATGTGCAAAAAACCCAACAAAAACTAGGTCCAACATATATCATTTTTTTAAAATGTTTCACTCTACTACTTTCGAAACTGCTGTTACACATATTTTCCCTCTTATTGTAAAAAACCCTGCATCAAACTGTTCAGAATATGATCGTGACATCAGCGCCACAGTACAATATATTTCAAACTTGAAATCTGGGTTTGGAATAGAACAGATTTTACTTCAGCAAAAGAAGAGTACCTAGTTTAGCTTTGAAACCATGTTTCAGTATTTAGTTTTATTTTTATTTATTAATGGTTGGCCACTTCAAGAAATAGTAGAAGTTTGACACTGAGAATGTCGCTATTACAACAGTTTATTTCAATATTGGGTCATTAAAAAGATCATAGACAGAATAGAACCAAGTTAATTAAACCTTGTGCAACATATGGAATGAAAAGCTAACGCAACCAATCAGCAACACCTGTTACCTACAAGGCTAGTTTTAAATGAACAATGGATTGACTGTTACTTTTGTAACGCGCCTGTGAATGGGTTATGTTTTGCACAATGGATTTATTAATTTAAATTGAAATAAAAATTCATAAAACCTAATGAACAAACATAAAACTCTTAGAAAACTATCAATTATTTTTTTAACATTTAGAACCGGATTCATATTTTATCAGAAATTAACTTGCAAAATAGAAAGAACACCAGTCACACCCAGTAGCACAGCGTTATCTTTGCACACTCACAACGCTAGAACCCGGGTTTTGATACCCATGGTGGACACAGCACCGATAGCTCTTCATGTAGCTCTGTGTTTAAACTTTAAACAAACTGAGCTTTGTTTTCTGCGCTCTTGGAAAATAATTTGCTTCTTTATTTTTGTTAAAAAAATCAAGTGATGATGTTGTTTTGTCCAACAAATGATGTTGGACTTGGATGATGAAGTGATTTTATGTTTTGTGTAAGGAAATACCACGGTTTAGTAGCATAGAGTCTAAACAACTTTTTATGTAAGTAAAAATGCAAACCAAAGCATTTTTCTATATCTTAATGTTCTTTAATTTTGATAAATATTATGAATTTTTAGCTTTGATATTGTTTTTGCTAATTTTACGGATATAAGACAAAACATTGGTTGGAAGTTGGCATAAGGTGGTTGTACCTTGGCCTGAATTTTGTATATTTGAATAATTCATTCTTACTTACACAAGCCTTCTGTGTACACTATGTAATTATTCAAACCGGTGGAACAGCTGTGGAAATTAGATTTTGCGTAAATAATCAGCCTGAGTTAATAGTTTCTCATGTCATCATGTTGTATTTGTTTTTACTGGTTATTGTGTAACACTAAGGTCATGATGATAAAGTCAAGCTTATTAGCCACAAATGTTTATTTTACGCTTAAACAGATAAAGATTTTCCACCACTGCTAAAAATGCAATTCTAAAGCTATAGGAAACTTTTCTATTTCATCTTTCTTCATAGACTAATCTTAGCTGGCAATAACTGGTAAAATTGTTGTTAACAAGGACAAATGTTTTAAAACACTTAATTCTAAACTTTCGGTTGCTTTGTGTTTTCATGAACATGAAGAGAAACATGTTAAGTTTCGAAAAGTCGGTAAAATAGGTTGATTTAGGTTTAACAAACTGCCTTTTTAAACGTGAGTCTTGTTTCTGATCTTTTTTACTAAAAACTCTGATAATTTGTGCTTTAATTAAATTGCATTAATAATTAATTTCGTATATTTGATTTCTGTCACAATGATAGGGTAGCTGGTGTTGTTTCTAAAAGTAATTATAGTTTATTAAGATTTAGTTTTTATTATTTATCCGCTAAGAAAATTCCATATTTTTTTTTCGCATTTTTGCGAATTCAAGTAAAAATTTAGAATTTAGAAAATACAATGAAATAGGATGGTGCGAATAAAACACAATAGACTTTCGGGTGCGACGAAAGTAATAATATTTAACAATACTGCGTTCCATAGTTTGTTTATTCATAAAAAATAGATAATAATAAATAAATCCACAAGCAATAAATACACAGTGTTGTGTTATTAATTCTCCCCTAAGTGTTTGATTGGTAAATGACTTAAGCACGAATATATAATAATTACATTTCACTTGGTTTATTTGATTCACATCCTAACAGTTTGTTCTTCTGCACCAGGCCTGGCATGGCCTAGCGCGTTAAGGCGTGCGCTTCGTAATCTGAGGGTCGCGGGTTCGCGCCCGAATCGCGCTAAACATGCTCGCCCTCCCAGCCGTGGGGGCGTTATAATGTGACGGTCAATCCCACTATTCGTTGGTAAAAGAGTAGCCCAAGAGTTGGCGGTGGGTGGTGATGACTAGCTGCCTTCCCTCTAGTCTTACACTGCAAAATTAGGGACGGCTAGCACAGATAGCCCTCGCGTAGCTTTGTGCGAAATTCCAAAAAAACAAAAACAATCTTCTGCATTCCAGCCTTATGAATCCTATACTTGATAAAAGATGCCATTGGCACCGGATATGGCAGATGTAGTTTGGTTGACATATTGTAACATATTTTCTTTACCTTAACTCTCGAGTTCTTAGAAAGCACTGAAGTTCAGTTAACGTAGAACCAGAACTAAGAATATTATTTGTACTTCTGTAATTCAATAATTACTTAATTATATTGCAATTGAAATGTATTAAATACCTGTATTTACATGAGGAATATTTTATGTTTTATTTGATTAAGCTGTATATGACAATCATGATCGCAAACAGCGGTCAAGTATTTTACTGGCACGGTCATAAAATGTCATTAAAAGATTCAATATTTATGAAATAAAAGCAACATTTTTTTCCATATGAGGATAAAAGTGCTGAGCAGACATTCCATCAGATACACACACTTCATCTCTCTTTTTTTATACAGGTTTACCCTTTTCACAATTGACGGTATTTTCTTTGAATATTGTTGTACAGTTTAATCACGACGTTATATAGTGTTGTAGTTGAATTACTATGAGAGAGGAGTTATAAAAAGAGATATTTGAAACAGATGATGCTAGCCTGAGTTATTCCCTACAATAAGCCATATTTTTTGAAGTAGTAACTCAGGTTACATATTAGAAAAGTACAGGATTTTCTTGGTTTACCAGGAAGCTCGGTTTGTACACTAACGTTATTGCTTGGCCATGCTAATTTCGTTCAACTAGCGCAGTAAAAGGCTTGTCGAAGCGAGATTGTGATTGGTCAATATTTTGCGGATCTCGTGACCGCAGTCAGAAAGGAAGAGAATAGCATATATGATATATGATAGAAGTAGGAACCGGTGAGTCTCGAGAGGGGAATGCCCTCTCCGTAAACTAGTTCATCTTCCTAGTGGGTCAAATTGAGGCTCACGAATATTATACGCCAGCGTCGTTTTATCAACTAGTACAGTGAACAGCACCACTTGACGGTAGCTTTCTGGAAATATTCCGAGCTGTTTTTGTTGCGATATTCACTATATAAGTTTGCTATAATTGCTTTATCGGAGAGTTAAGCTCTCAATATGAAGAAACTATTAACATGTTCGTATTTCATGTTTTACCGAATGCTTAAAACTATCTTTCACATCACATCAGTTTCATTAAAGAAACAAACAAACTTCGAGACCTCGTTGACTGCCCTTCATATCATTATTCTCGTTGCTTTTCACGAAAACCAGTTCTTTAATTTTCTACTGTTTTTATGTGTGATCAGTTTATTCAACAAATGTAGTATTCACAAATTCTAAATCAATAATAAATCGCAACTTTCATATTATCTTACATTAATGGAGAACGTATACGATATTCCAAATATAATGTAGACACAACTCTTATTTTCATCGAATTCTGTATCGGGAGGAACACTGTGATATAGAATATGTTACGTAAAGAGAACTGTAATTTTAATGTTTTTGTATGTTAATAGAAAAATGGCGCTATTTGTAATCTAATTCAGACCAAACTATTAAGGTATTACGTCATCATATAGGTTCATGTGTCTTCACGACTTATATAAAACAGGAAGAAGCATCTGAATGTGAAATGATTTAAACTAGCCAAAATGCTTGAACTTCCGTATGGTTTGGGCTCATAGTTTGAGTTAAAAAGGATTTCCAATCGTGGTAAATGATATTAAAATATCTAATTTTGAGACTTGGTAATATCGCTACAGAAATAAGTTAAAAGCTATACTAAACTCAATTTATTTTGTGGAGTCAAAAATGTTTGTTTGCTAAGCGCAAAGCTATACAATTGGCTGTCTGTGCTGTGTCCACTATAAGTATCGAAACTCTAAATTTAACAGTGTGATTTCTCAGGCTTTTTACAACCTCATCAACGTTATTTAATTTTGATTATTCTTTATGAATATTCTAATTTCTGCTTGCCACAATAAATAATGCATTATTAATTCTTATCTAAAATTCTGATTGTCAAATGATTTAAATACAAATTTATAATAATTATAATTAACATGCGTAATCCAATGCTTTATTTGCTCTTGAATTCTTAGAATATATTAAAACTTAGGTGACACGGGCGTTGGGTGGGTATGTGTGTATTTTCTTATAAGCAAAGCCACATCGGGTTATCTGCCTAGTCCACCAAAATCGAACCGCTGATTTTAGAGTTGTAAATCGGTAAACTTACCGCTGACCAGCAGGGAACCGGTTGGGGGGGATCGAACATCAAAACTAAAAACATTATTTACTAAATAATCATTTGTCAGATATATTTTTGGAAATCGCCCAAAAATGTACATATTCATGAGTAAAAATAAACCCACAAAAATATACTAAATCCAACAACAAATAACGAAAAAGGATTTTTCTTTGTTTTCACACGAGAAATATAAAATGCCCTCGTTAAGAAATTGATGTTGTAAAAATACAAATAAAATCATATATGTTTTGTTTCTGTCCAGTGCTTACGATGAAAACAGACTTAAATCAAGTTATATAGTAAGTTGAGTTTGTTTGAAGTTAAGAACAAAGCTGTACTGAGGGTGTCACTGCTCTGCCCACTACGGGTATTAAAACCTGACTTCTACCATTGTAAAGTCCACAAACATACTACTGCGCCACAATTTTTAAACTATTTTTTTATTTCTCATTCTCTTTTGTGTGAATATAAACACCAGAATGTTTGTCCTTAAAATAATATGAAACACCTTTAAATTTCATCTCAATACAACAAATATTTTGAAATTTTATGTTTATATTTTTTAATGTGCACTAAACTATAATCATTTTATGGCATACCACGGTGCCACTAGATGGCGCTAATATATTAAAAGTATATTTTTTATTTTTCATTCCCTTTTGTGTGAATATAGACACTGAAATGTTTGTGTTCAAAGTCATATAAAATACCTTTACATTTAATATCAATATAACAAATATTTTTGAAAGTTAATTTTTATATTTTTAATGCGCACTGAAGTATAAATATTTTATGCCTAGTATCCATCTATGCTTGTTTATCTTTTTCTTTTTCAGTTTAAAAATCAACCTTTTTCAACGTAATAAACCTAATTATTTAAACTGTCGGTTTTTATTGCAGTCTCAAATGTTATCGATATGTTTTCATAAATTTTTCTTTCAACTTATAGTAACTGCTATAAAAAAAACCTGTTGCTATTGCTAACAGAAATTTATCTTATTACTTGAGTGTTTCACGTTTGGAATACAACGACATCTGGGTCATACAAAAAGATACCATCATTTCAAAAGAAAATTGGCACAAAGTCAACATACATGCATCTCTTATCGCGTTGTTGCAATGCTGTATCATGAGGATGCAGCATCTAAAAATAACTTTAAGTCTTAATTTGGCAGTAAATACAAATGTTTACTTTCGCTTACTTCTAAAGTAAATCAATTTGAATGACAGTTTACAAGGTAAAATTGTAAATTCTTTAGTAAAGTTTAAAATTTTGGGCACTTGGTAGTTACTCGTTTGGTTTTGTTGAATTTCTCGCAAAGCTACTGTAGGGCTATCTGCACTAGCTGTCCCTGATTTAGCGGTGTAAAACAAGAGGGAACGCAGGTAGTCATCTCCATCCACCGTCAACTTCTGGGCTACTCATTTACCAACGAATTGTGGGATTGACCGTCGCATCATAACGCCTCCACGGCTGAAAGGACAAGCATATTTAGTCTGACC
Source organism: Tachypleus tridentatus (assembly GCF_004210375.1). Taxonomy (NCBI): domain Eukaryota; kingdom Metazoa; phylum Arthropoda; class Merostomata; order Xiphosura; family Limulidae; genus Tachypleus; species Tachypleus tridentatus. Next base: position 89,189,122 of record NC_134835.1, read on the forward strand.
GGGATTTGAACCCGCAACCCTCAGATTACGAGTCGAGCACCTTAACAACCCGCCCAATAGTTACTGTATTAAAACCTAATTAACTTTATAATTGACATCTTTTGTTAAAACCAGCTCTTAAAAAGTCCACAGATTTCTAACAGATTGACACAAATAATTCTTTTTGATATCGTTGGTTACAAATTTCCTGTTCTTTTCTTTTTTAGAACATGCATCTTAACGAGAGAGGGGGAAAATCTGTATGTAACTGTTTAAATTTTATTTTTTGAATTTTCAGACGTGTGGGTAAAAAAGCAATTCAACATATGCATATGTTGGTAAATGTATCACTTATGTAAAGTAATAACAACTTATAAGAACTCGATTGTACTATAGATAAATAACTGTGAGAGATGGCTCTTAGCACATAATATTTACTAAACAACCATGAACAGATGAAACCGGAAGAAGTCTGTTATTGTCCGATGACCTTATGATCTCAATACCTTGGCCCCCACTACTGTTGACTGGTGGTAATCCATCATATCAAATCCTCCCATAAATTCGGGTGTCAACGGTGAGTTCATGAATTTGGGGTCATTGAATGTCAATGAACCTTCAACTGTAAGAGCTGGAGATTAACTCAAACGATTTGGAGTACAATAAATGGATTAAGACATGTCTTAGAACAGAAATAATTAAATAGGATAACACAATTAGTAACATAATACTTTATACTTTTGGCTCAAAAAGATCATCATGTTCGCGTAAATATGTATACCATCAGAAAATAGGCGTAAGACGATACGATAAATGTGACTTGTAGTGAATAGATCGTGTGTTTTTTTCCCAGTTTCCAAAATTCTGCATTCATCATATTCGTTTATACCTTGTTTCACTTGAAAAGTTATATCGGCAAAGATAATCACTACTTAGAATTATGTAAGCAAATGGTTGCCATTGCGATGCTTGAAGGTTATACAGCTGTTTAGTCTATCAGAATAAAAACGATATCGTACCCCGGACTTACAAGGCTAAAATCAGGGACTTGATTCCCCTCGGTGGACTCACCAGATAGCTCGATGTGGCTTTGCTATAAGAAAACACAGTCATAAGAAAGATAATCATGCATCTCTTACCTGTAGGTGTGTTTCATAGGTTTTGCATTACAGAAGTATTTTGATCAATTTTTTTGTATGAACATAACATTACCACTATACTTAAACATAGAGTAAGAGTAAAGAAACATCAAATTTTTTCATGATTAAGTGACAGGAATTTCCTAGGTGGATATGAATCATGTGAACACGGATTAAAGTTTAAGAATCATTCAAGGTTCAATAAAAAATACACTGCATACCAAGTTTTAAGCACTATTTTGCCTTTATTAAATTTCTGTAGTAGATATTGGTGTGTATTTAACTTTATTAAATTTCTGTAGTAGATATTAGTGTGTATTTAGCTTTATTAAATTTCTGTAGTAGATATTGGTGTACATTTTGCATTGCAGCTAATCCGTAACCTTAATAATAATTCTTACGACATCACTTGGAGTGAAGTTTTGTTTCTAGGATGACTCTGATGTAATGTTTGGTAGATTCTTATACATTAAACTTGATGATGAATAACCAACAAGATGTGGAAGAATATGATTTTAGATGATTCAGCTGCTCAAAGAACTGTCTGATTTTGAGCTTAGAGAATGGAGAAAAGACAGCTGCGTAACAACACTCACTTCCAGCTAATGAGCTACTTTCGTTTAACCAAATAAAGGGATATATGTCTCCTGCACAGGTTTAGTTATTTGGTCGTTTCAATGCGATGTTTAAATAGGTTCCACAGAGATACTGACTGTTTGATTATTAATTGCTACATTTGTCAAACCTTCTTAAGAGCATTAGCTTATCCACAAACTCAGTAGGTTAGAATATAGTTCACAAAGGTGAGATAACAATTTCAAATCTTATATTTTAAGTATAATGGTTCGGGAGTATATTGTAAAGTTTTAACCGTATATTAACTCTTAAAGAAAACAAAGTTCGTGAGTTTAAAGCAATATTTGTTTACGTTCTGATAAGTGTGAAAATGAATTTCGTTAGATATATGCAAATCAGAACATGTTGCTCTCAACCCCAAATGGCATTGTACGATACGATAAAACATACTCTGAGACGTAAACAGGTCAAACACATTGCATCATGATAAACGTGGAAGTAATAAGAGGATATCCTACACTATAATAATAAGAAAAAACACTTCTTAGAATAACACACTTTATTTTCAGTTATCAAATAAATATTATCTCTGATGGTTTTACATCAGTAGAACATAGGAATAGTTTCTAAATGGATAAGACTACTAGCACTCTGTGTGGTATAATATTGAGACTATTGATACTTACTAACATGTTTCTTTTTTATTCGTTGACATTTTATAATGCCATGCATTCGTGATGTCATAGTAAGACTGTATTCGATAACCCACTATGAAACGAAGGCGTTTCATTCTGTATTGAAATATTTTACTTTAAATGGTTATGTGTGTGTGTGTGTTTTCTTTTAGCAAAGCCACATCGGGTTATCTGCTGACCCCACCGCGGGGAATCGAACCCCCTGATTGTAGTGTTGTAAATCCGAAGACATACCGTTGTACTAGCGGGAGGCGAAAATGGTTATGTCACGGATATACACAAAATATCGTGAAAACTCGCAGTAGCATTAAATTTTCATTATATATCAATCATACCAATTTCAGAGTTAACGGAATTTATAATAAACTTTTTATATCAGTTTTCACTGTAATGACATTCATTTTTATCAAGTTCGTGATATAATGACAAATTTTGAAAATTCTTGATAGCTTCTGAGAGAAGCTAAAATAGGTTTTTCTCATTTATATAGATTTTAATTTTATCTCTACTTCCCAAATAATTCATTTCATACCAACACTAATGAACTGAGTCAATATCCAATACAAAAGTGTTTGGATATCTTTTATCTAACGATGATAATCAGATTGTAATAAATAATTTATAACCAGCTCCATCTGACGGATATTTTGAACATGACCTAATTGTTACATCTGGGTCATTACGCACTTAATTTCAAAGATACCCCTGATTAATCAATTCATGGGGTGAGTATCTTAACAGTTATGGCGCACCTTTTGTGAGTAAAATACTTAACCTAATAAGCTAGTGTCCACTTACTTTGTAAATGTTGAGTACCAACAAAACTTTAATATTTTTCTCTTCTAGCCAATGGCCTACAGCTAGAGTGCACAATAATAACTAATGACCCAGTAATTCATTATTATTAACGTTCATAAAAATATTGTACTGATATAAAAGTTTGATGGTTTTCATTGAATCTTACTAATTACAAATGAACATTTAATTTAATTATAATGCTTCTCATTAATTTTTCGTTTATTCAATAAATAAACAATCTATTGATTGGAAGTATTTCCGAACTAAAACCCACTTGAAATAATTTTTTTTTTTTCATACACAGTCCTAGTTATATTTTTCGGTTTAGCCGAAAAAACAAGAAGTTTTTTTTTTCAGCTTTCTACTCGTAGTTACAGTGGATTTTGGGGTATTTCTCCAATGACACCCCTGCCGTCAGGACTTCTGTATTGATGCTGATCACGTTAAGAGCCTATTAGAAGTTCTAAAGAATAATTTTTCAGCACTTTCTACCCAGCGCCTCCGATAAGTTGGTTACTGGACGGCACACTTGTCTGCAGATAATGGATACATAACTCCAACTGCACGAGTGCATCAACCTAATGACCTATATTTTTTTTGTCCGTCTGACGTCAAGTCGCTCGAGCTACCCGTATTTTATTCAGCAGAACAAACTGGGCTGCGTGGAACGTTAAAACTAGTCGCAATGCGCAGGTCCCTATGGACGTCTTCTGGTTTAGAGCTACTTTCTCCGTTTTCCTATTGCATTACTACCCCAACTGTTTGGATTGCCATATAAGTTCATATTTTTAAAGAAGGAAAATCCAGTTAACTTAATCGAATGTTGTTCTTCGAACGGTGATTCGATAACAGTGCAATAATTAATATTAATTTCCGATCAAAGCAAGCTGTACACTTAGATCAAAACTGCAAATCAATCCGGTAATATTAGTCTTACGTTCAGCTTCAGAATAAAGTAGGGATGTGAAAGGAATATTTGCATCTAACTGGATCTAATATGTATATTTCTAGAAACACGTCTACTTAAAGTAATTCAATATAGTTTGCTTCTTTTGTTTCCTCACAGCCGAGGTGTTTGGTACACAGTTACTTACACTCTTCATCAAGGGAGGCTTCCATTTAAGCAGGGGGTGGACTCCTCCTGAACGAAAAAACAATTTATTTTGTGATGACGAGAAACCTAATTGAAGTAAAAATGTATTCTCAAAACGACTGGTTGGGTATTAACACTTTAATTAAAATAAAGTACAGAACAACGTTTCAACCTTCTTAGGTCATTTTCAGGTTAATAAAAAGAGAAAAGGTCGAAACGTTGTTCTGTACTTTATTTTAATTAAAGTGCTAATTCCCATACTAGTCGTATTGAGAATACATAAAAATGGTTTATTTGGGGAACAATACGTGTGTATAATTTGTATAGTTTGCGCTATGCGAGTGGTTATTAGATAATATATGGAAAATAATAAAAATACATGGTTCCAAAAATAGATTAATTTCTACATTTTAACCTACAAATCCTAAGAACTGGACCATCAATAAAAATCTCCCCGTACCCTACTGTAATCTGAAATAGTGTTTACGATTATGCATGCATTACCTATGACACGATTCGTGTAAGATATAAGCAATTAATTATTATTCTAAAAAAAATAGGGTTTGTAATATGGAAATTGAGCGTGCATATGTATATATATACAAAAATAACTTTAATAAACACTTTACATCAATTTCAAGGTTACAATTGTAAAAACTGAGTTTCGATACTAGGGGGGAACAGAACACCGAGTGTACAGCTTTGCGCTTATCAACAACAAAACCAAATTTAACTCGATGATAGCCGCACGCATAATTTATTTCAAAAGGTGAAGCACATACTAAAACGGTAAACTTTAATAAGGTGAAATCAAACATAAGGGGAAAGACGCTTGCTTCTAGCTTAGTTTCAAATAACAAACACTTGTTGAACCAGATATACTGGTCATCATACATCGATTTAGTTGTTAAAATTACGAGTAACTTATGTAATCGTAAGCAAATAATATGTCATAAATACAGTATAAGCGAAGCCACAAATGAACTGAAACTCATTTCGAAATAGCCAGAACCACACCTTGTTTCAACGTTACCTTCTTAAATCAATCGTGTGAGAGACCTGTTTACAGGCCAATAGAAAAGAAATTTGACTTACACCAGCCAATAGAAAATAAAACTGAAGTATTAAGCTGTTGGGTTCTTAAAACAAATAGCTTAGCGCATGACTATAAAAGGCATAATAAAAATTTATAACTTTTATTTTGACCAATCTTTTTTTATGTATTCACCAGATGGCAATTGGTATTAGGATAAAGAGTAACTTTTAGCAGTTTTTATTTGTTTAATTTTATAGGTTTTTATAAGGAATAACGTTCAACAGTAGATTAACAGGCCGCACTTCCAGTTTGGTAAGTAGCCTTCCGACACCATTACATATAGGCTACTTAAAGGTACAGGTGTCAACTAGAAGTGTTATTAACACCTGGCTCTATAAAAAAAAAAAAAAAGGCACGAATTTGACGAATAAAATAAACATCATATTCTCAAACTTATCCCTAAAATTATAGATGAGCTTTTAAACGCATTTTTCTAAACCATCTATCCACCAAGTCTCTTGTGGGTTCCACATACTGTTGGTCACAATGTGCTTAATAACACATGTGTGGTACACACACACAAAGAAAATAAAAATACTGCAATTAACCCAATTACAGCTGAGGGTCCTCTGTGTATTTTTCAGATAAATTGAATGATTCCACCCAGTGTAAAGTCTGTCATCTAATGTTTCTGGTCAGCTTTACACCGTGTGTTTTAACACACAAAAACATAAAATTATTCAGTATAACGTATATTGTGGACTTGTCTATTGATAAACACTGTCAAAACAAGTTAGCAAATTGAAGTGTAAATTGGAAAAATAATACTTGCAAACACGGACTGCAATTAAAGTTTGTAATGTTATAAAACAATGTATAAAAGAGTTATAAACCAACACACGCGTGACAAATGTGTTGCCGCAAGAAGTAAGAGAAAATAAAGCACGTGTTTCAATCTATGTATCTAAGGGCCGATAATTTTAGTTGACTGTAGAAGTAAACGAATCTGAACTTTGTTCACAGTAATTTTCAACGTACTAAATCTCGTTGAAAATGCTCTTAGTGGAAAAATAAAACTTCGGTGACTCTGCTCTTTCTCCACTGCTGGTCGCTAGATCGAAACTTGTCACAGAACATGCTTACCATTTTACCTGTGCAGGCGTTGTAATTTGACGGTCATCTCATTATTTGCTCATAAAGTCTAACTCAAAAGTCGGCGGTAGGTGGTCTATCATTTCAAAATTAGAAACAGCTAGCTCAAATATCTCTTGAGGATCTTTTCGCAAAATTCGATAAACAAACAAAATCAGTAGCTTTTGTTGAGACTATCAAACTGTGATGGACCAAAATCGTCACATAATGTCAAGGTTTAAAGTTAAGGTGCTATCAGATAGATCAACCAAACATTTTTGTGCATATTTACAAGCATGCCAACGAAACGACAGTGTAATCGAATTCTTGATTTCACAACAAATTTCACAAAAAAAAAGTTGTGTTGATTTTATTGTAACGAAACGTTCAAGGATGTGTTCAAACGTTCTTTTTTAGGTAGTAGTACTGAACTAAGATGTATTGTTTAGATAAGTGTTTATTAGAAATAGCTTATTTGCATACAATCTTATGTTATCTACTCAGGTCTAGCCCACTGGTTAACGTGCTGTGCTGCGCATCGAAGGGTCCGAGGTCCAAAACGTAGTATTGTTGACCACAATGATAACAATCCCATTATTCCGTTCAAAGAGTCGGGAAACCCTTGTAGTAGTGAGTGCTATCTTCTGGCCATTAGTTGCAAATCAGAGCCTCGAGATATCTGACCATGTACATATTATAAGATACCTTTCAGGCTGAAAATTGCATTCCTTATCTCCTTTGTATCTCTTCTTGATATTTTTGGGGTTATTTACTGCAAAATATCCCAAGGTTTTACATGTGTGTTTCCTAAAACAAAGTGTAAGCATGGAGAAATTTATTTCAGTATATCAGTGTTTAATTTTATTCTGAACACTTTTGAAAATTTAACATTTTATATGGTTCTCTAATTCCGATGTTTCTTGATTCGATATAGGAAAACATTTATAACTACGCACTAGAAAACAAATTAATATTGTATTATCAACTTAACTAGAGTTGTAAGATTTTAAAATTTTCACAGTTGCAGTTTTTTTTGTTTTTGAATTTAGCACAAAGCTACTCGAGGGCTATCTGTGCTAGCCGTCCCTAATTTAGCAGTGTAAGACTAGATGGAAGGCAGTTAGTCATCAACACCCACTGCCAACTCTTTGGTTACTCTTTTACCAATGAATAGTGAGATTGACCGTCACATTATAACGCCCCCACGGCTGAAAGGGCGAGCATGTTTGGCGTGATGGGGATGCGAACCCGCGACCCTCAGATTACGAGTCGCACGCCTTAACACGCTTGGCCATGCCGGGCCAGTTGCAGTTCTTACTTGAGTTTTATTACAATGTTGATTTATAAGTTTTCATATCTCAGTTTGGTCAAAGGCTTAACATAAGAGTCTGTCAGTTATGGGACAAATTGCAAATTTCGTTATAATGCACATTAAATAGTTGAAATCTTTTTTTTCCATAAAGGCTATTTTATTAAGAGCTATAGAGCTAAAATTAGTTTCTAAATACAAACACATTTGAGGCGGATTTGAATGTAACATACATTACTTTGTCAAAACCTGTTCAATGGTGACTTCTATGTTAAAGTAACTTAATTTTTCTATAAAAGTTAGTTTTATCGAAAGTAATTACACTATAAACAGTCTCCAATTGTAAGCATTAGCAGTTAGAGTTGTTACGGCAAAATGTAATTATTCTTCTGCACTGGGACATAATCTATACACATTTATTTTAAGACCTGATTTACCCTAGAAGAGGTAAAGAAATCATAAAATTTAGCCAGAGAGCTAAATAACCTCAACTTTTTTTCGGAACGAAAGATTAGCATGATGATTGACAGACCACCCACATAGTTAGAGTACAGAAAATAACATAAGATATAAAATCTTAATCAAAACAAACATATGAAATGTATGTATGAGGTTTTAGAGATTACAAAAATATTTGAGAGTTTTAGGCTGAAGAAGAGTTTTTTTTAAAATCATATCATTAAATCACTTTACACTCAGACTAGTAACAAAACAAACTCTACTTTTACAAATAAATTTTTAGTAAACATATTTATTTAAAAATCTAATTATTTGTGTACCAAGGAATTGTAATCTTTACTAAAAGTTTACCAAATTTTGTGAAGATACAAAAGCTGTATCAAAAGTTACAGTCCAAATACTTAACGTGTAAACGAACTCGTGTATTTTATAACGAGCCTATAGCAAAAGGGATAAAGAATATGTCATATCACAGTTAAAAATCACACTATCTGAACAATATAAACATTGATATCACGCTTAAACGTCATACAACCTGAACAATATAAATATTGACATCATAGTTAAAAGTCATACAACTTAAAGAATATAAACACTGGCATCACACTTAAAAATCGTACTACCAAAACAATACAACACCGACACCGACAAAGTGCTATGTTTCTAAACTAAGTAATTGGGCTCAGCATAGCCAATGGTTAAGGCACTCGACTCGTAATCTGAGGGTTGGGGATTTGAATCCCCATCACACCAAACATTCACGTCCTTTCAGTCGTGGGGCTGTTATAATGCGACGGTCAATCTCACTATTCGTTGGTAAAAGAGTAGTCCAAGAGTTGGTGGTGGGTGGTGATGACTAGCTGCCTTCCCTCTGGTCTTACACTGGTTAGCGCAGGTAGCTCTCGTGTAGCATTGCGCAAAATTCAAAAACAAAGTGATTGCGTGTTAAAATACAAAAATACGTGCAATCACTTAGTACAGAAACATAGCACTTTGTTTCTGCATTTTAATTAATACGCAACTGGATAAAACATTTTAAATTATGAAATGGAAATTACGAATTTCAAAACTGAGTATCAGAGATATTTTGATATCAGTTTGTGTAACATCGCCCTCAGTTAACTTTAATGTTGTTTTTATAAAACAAAACCTTGTTTTGTTTTTGCAAACTTATTTGCGCGGATCAGACCAAAAGGTAAATTCATTGAAGAGACTACACAAGGAAAAAAAAAGGAAAATAACATTATTTATCCTCTCTTACGAAATTGGTTTGTTTTGCAACGTTTCGACTGTAGGCCTACTTCGGGTAAAAAACAAAATACAGTCAGTCAATAATGTTTTGTATTCTCCCTGAATTCGGCTTAAGGCTGAAAGTTTGTATAATAAATTCACTTAGTAAAAAAGTAGAAAGTATTTTTATCTAGTTTTTTTCATTGTTTAATTTTATTAATTTTTCACGGGTTCATTTTAGCAGTTTCGGACTATTCTATTGTTTGCACTTTTTTGTACACCCAAGAAAAATATATTCCTATGATTTGTTAAATGTAAATGAGTTTTTGAGTAAACGCACTTAGATATATATAATTTCTCTGAAAGCTACGCTTGGTTTCTCTCAATAATAATTAGCGGAAGCATGAGACTGCAACATAAGTGTCCTGTGTGAGTAGCAAGTTTATGGAAAAGCTGATTTAACCATTCTCTTTGTTTCTCTTGGATAACTTCAGGATTTCTACCACTCGTTAAACAGTTTTGTTTGTTTGTTTTTGTTCGATTTATGAATTTCGAGAAAAGCTGCATGAGGGTTATCTGCGTTACTAGCCGTCCCTGATTTTGCAGTGTAAGACTAGAGAGAAGGCAGATAGTAATCACAACCAACCGCCAACTCTTAGGGTACTATTTTAATAACAAACAGTAGAATTGACTGTCACATATAACGTGATATCACTAAAAGGGAGAGCATATTTGGTGTGATGGGTATTCGATCCCGCACCCTTCATATTAAGAATCGATCGCCCCTAACAACTTGGCCATGTGGGGCAAAGAGTTTTAAGTGGATTTCTTTTCTATAAACCAAATAAATTGGTCCAACAGATTACATATATATATATATATATATAAAAACACTAGGTAACAAAATTGTTACTTTTTCTTGTTCCTGGGCAGAAAGTGTTATTTCCCAATTGCTTATGCCTAAAGTAAATGAGAAAGACCTATTTTTCTCTTCAAACTTTGCTTTTGTGACCTGGAAGCGTAAAACGAAAACATGATGGGAGATTATACTTGGAGGCTGATACGTGAAAGTGATTTACATTACAGTCGCAAATCTCGAAAAACTACTCATTTCTAAACATTTTTGTTCATTGTTTGTATAATGTTCATTGTTTAGTATAAATACATGTAATTCTTGATTCATATATTGTTTTATTCAGACCTTATGTAAATGAAAATGTGCAAATTTGCCCGTTTTTACATAGAAAATAGATTAATTTCTAAATCTCATTATCTAGGTCACAAAAGCAAAGTTTGAAGGGAATATTGACCAATTTCTGTTCTTTTAGAACATAAGCAATTACGAAATAACACATACTATCCAGGAACAAAATTTGTGATACATAATGTAATTAAACTCGCACACTTTCGCCTGAAGAGCATCTGCTATGACGACCTTGAATAAACGGAAAACTTGACAAATAATTGATTCAACTGAAATTCATATGATCATACGCATAGGGTAACGATTATTTTGTGTGCTTCTTAAACATTTCCTTTTTAGTTGTTGGATTAAGTGTGGCCTAGTTATTAGCATAGCCGGACTGTGAATTTGTGGGTTGATGGTTCGTCAAAACACACTATGCACTTCGGAGATGTGGATGAATCATAAGAGTGATGGTCATATCCTATTACTCGATCCGATAATATAAGCTCAAGAGTTGATGGTGGGTTGCTGTCAACCAGCTTCCTTCCTTCTAGTCTGTCAGTTCAGAATTAGGGGTAGCTATGTGCAGCTAACCCTTTGGGTAGCTGAGTGTGAATATTCTGAAACGAGCAAGTTTTATTTAACATTAAAATATCGTTTTACTTTTTATCTAGTTTACTACTGGTTAGATCCAGAGATATTACATCGTATTAAAAGAAATTATGCTTATATCTTTTGCAACACTCAGTGATAAAGAACTGTCCCAAACAAGTTCTCATATTGCTTCTACCAGATTATTAGCAGTAATCGTATTAATTTGCTGTCGTTTACTTTCTATATATAAATCATACTTTATTAGGGACCAACAAAGACATGGACTAACAAGCAAATTAGTGAATAACTAATTTAGAAACATTTGTTTAAAAATTCGACGCACGTGTAATTCTATGGTTACCTTACTTTTGACCAATTATAACAAAGAAATGTACAATAGAAAATGTGCTTCTAAAGAGAAAAAAAGAAGTTAAGCCAGTGATTTTTTTTTTTACTTGATACATATTTTCTCTTCCTATGGATGACTAACAGAGATTTATCATGATATTGCTAAGATTGAGGCTAGGTCTTTTCTGTAGTTCGTCGTTTGTGTGGCCCATCCATGCATAGAAGTTTATCTTATTCTTATTTTAACTGTAACTCTAATACTTGTTCAGCAAAATGATATTAAATATCGCATCAAAATCTACGGGAAGTCCTTAGTCGCAACTATACTTCTATAACATAAAATTGTGTTTTTCATATTTATGACTAAGGCTTTCTTTCAAGCAAACTTTATTCAATTTTTGAGCTTGTTATGGAACGAGTACTATCAGGCATTCGTACAAAATTGCTTTCTTTACAAACATCAGTGATTATACTGACCAACATATCATTCATTTCACTTCCTCTCCGGCCCGGCATGGCCAAGCGTGTTAAGGCGTGCGACTCGTAATCTGAGGGTCGCGGGTTCGCATCCCCATCGGGCCAAACATGCTCGCCCTTTCAGCCGTGGGGGCGTTATAACGTTATGGTCAATCTCATTATTCGTTGGTAAAAGAGTAGCCAAAGAGTTGACGGTGGGTGGTGATGACTAGTTGCCTTCCTTCTAGTCTTACGCTGCTAACTTAGGGACGGCTAGCACAGATAGCCTTCGTGTAGCTTTGCGCGAAATTCAAAGCAAAAACTAAATCGGACAACGATTACTTGAAATTAGGAGTAAAACGAATACAAGAGTTACGTTCAGAGCTGATGTAGTGAACATTAAAAGTAGTGAAATGTAGTGAACACATGAGTAGGAAGTAGATACCAAAGATACATAAAGTATTCACGTGTGCATATATATGTATTATGTGATTAAAAGTGCAGCAAACAAAACATTAGTCTATTAAACCTTTGTTTCAGGAGTCAGCGAAGAGTGACAAGTGAAAACAATACAAAACTACACCAGTTAAATGAGAATGTTACGATCTAGGGCAATATAAGAAAAACAAGGCCACCCACAGAATGTTAATAGAAAATCTTTCCTGGTCGGCTGTATAAATACCAGCTCTTTTTAAAGACAGAAGAAAGTTTGGTTCAAAAACTTCAGTTAAATTCTACTATATTACAGGAATAATGCCTAAAACGGTAGCTGTGTATTTGACCTTTACTATCCATATCGGAAATCCCCACATTACTCAGCAGAAACCTGTAGCTTGTCATGTTTCCTTTGAAAATCATAGAACTGTGTAGAATACATGGGCCAGGTAGAGTTGAAGGTTAATAATTTCACAGACAAGGGCGGCAACAAACCAGAAAACGCCAAGGTCGGTTCAAACAGGATACAGAAATATCACGGGCTTTCTATGTCGCATGTGATTGATTACCCGATCATTCTTATCAATATAACATAATAACACGAAAATAACACAAGGCATATTAAGATGTTCATATATATATGAATAAGGGTTGTTAGCATCCCATATTGTACTGATTTTACACGTTATTAATACTTATCAGTCCGTCAGCATCTTTCAGCTGTTTTACCAACATAAAACAACATTTAATTATACCCATTTATTGATCAGTAACTAATACCTTTATGAATCAGTAGCCAATACGTGTAATACATCAACATCCAATACGTCTATGACATCAATAACTAACACTTCTACAATTGTATGTACCTTTTTAAGCTGTACAGAGACGTATCAGGCGACAAAAAGTAGGATTGTTTGTGTTTGAATTTCGCGTAAAACTACATGAGGGCTAGCTGCACCACCCGTCCCTATTTAGAAGTGTAAGACTAGAGGGAAAGCAGCTAGTCATCGCCACCCACCGCCAACTCTTGGGCTACTCTTTTACCAACGAACAGTGGGACTGATTGTTACTTATAGCGCTCCCACGGCTGAAAGTGCGAGCATGTTTGGTAGGACGGAGATTCGAACCCGTGACCCTCAGATTGCGAGTCAAACGCTCTAACCACTTTGCCATGTTGGACCAAAATTAAACACAAAAGCTATCAAATAACTTATGTTGATCTCGATAGAAACACGGACTTTTTTTTTAGTTATAATAAACAAGACAGAAATATTATTTACTCTAAATAAGAGTGAATGTATTAGCAGGGTTAATCATAGTTTAGAAGATAATAGTCAAATTATATGGTCTTATCGTATGCCCAAAATTCATACGTCAGGTTGCATGATATAAAAGTAATGGCGTCAAAAACTGACAATTAAAATAACATTTTTTTAGTCTTTTTATTAATTTTTTTTTAAAAATCGCACAACTAATTAACTTGCAGTCAAAATAGTTAGAAGTTTTCAAACGTAATGAAAAATTTGAATATTCATAATGATGCGCAAGTAGTTTTAATCTTGAAATTCTATACACTAATAACTTACTGCTAGAAGATATTCAGTTGTCACATACTTATTTAGTATTTAGTTCTTCATGGTTTATCTGAACGCGTGTTTTGCAAGCTGATGTTTTTTGCGCCAAATGCTTGTTAGTAAACGAAAATTTTCAGTATTTGCATAGGGAACATTTGGATACGAATCAAACATGTCTTACGTCATAAAATGGTATTTTTTGGTGTATGCAGTCATTTTGTAAGTTTCTTTCCTACAACGTTCAACTTTAATTTCCACACATGACACTTAATTAAAATCAAAATATCTTAGGATTTGTATTCTTCGCGGAGCATTTTCGCTTAAAACCGTTAAATTGATTTAATTAAGCTTTATTTGTTTGTTTTTTGAATTTCGCGTAAAGCTACACGAGGGCTATCTGCGCTAGCTGTCCCTAATTTAGCAGTGTAAGACTAGATGGAAGGCAGTTAGTCATCAACACCCACTGCCAACTCTTTGGTTACTCTTTTACCAATGAATAGTGAGATTGACCGTCACATTATAACGCCCCCACGGCTGAAAGGGCGAGCATGTTTGATGTGGCGTGGATTCGAACCCGCAACCCTCAGATTACATCTAAGTGCCTTAACCACTTGGCCATGTCAGGCTAAATATTTAATTAATTTTGCTTACTGAATTTTAAATAATTACAACAAAATATATAGAGACGTCAATTATTAAGCTCCTGAAAATAAATAATTTTGTAATAATTTCTTGGTATTAATTTACGTGAAATAACAAATACACGGACAATCCCTAAAATGTAACACCTATTTGTTCCTGTCAGAAACCGGTTGTAATAATTTTCAGAACAGCAGCTTCCTGGTAAGAAGTTATCTTCTGAGCATAAGTAATAATTCATTCAAATTGTATGTATATGTCAACTAATTCCTACAATGAAACATTTAGTTTGATTTAAGGTTTTCATCACGTGTTATCTGTCTATATGAGAAACGAAATACGATTTTAAAACCCAAGAATAAACTGTTGTTTAAGAGTATATAATAGAATACAATATCACCATTGCAACTTACAAAGTCATTGTGATTAGCAGCAACTAAAGTATTCGCAAGAATGTGGCGAATGCTAATCATAGAACCGATAAAATTGTGTATTTTGTGAATTTTCTTTATAGCAAAGCCACATCGAGCTATCTGCTGAGTCCGCCGAGGGGAATCGAACCTTCCAATAAAATTCAACTAATTCGTTCCCCTTAAAATTGTACATTCCTTCTTTTTTCTTTTTTTCTAATATCATTTGCTACTTATAGTAATGTAGCAATTTATAGTGCGTCATGGTTCTTGCATCTGGGTCTTTGTTTCTGTTCAAATGTAAAGCAACAATGAAATATTACGTACAGAAACTGAATTATCTGATCGCTTTCTATGTTGAAATCTACTTAATTTAATCATATTAGTTGCAAATATCACCTCAAACATGAAATTGGCCTTTGAAGTGTTTTTCATACCTAATAATTCTAGGGACACTACCTTGAACGATATTCATCATAAATTCCTATTAAAAATACAAGTTACTGACACCTACTCTATACAACCTTGATCTTTAAAATACGTCGAGCGATAATTATTTATTTATTTATTTTTATACATGTTTAATACATTACAGGTATCAGCTGGCAAAAATAGTGTTCGATAGACAGCCTGCATTCTGGCGACATGGTACAGAGAATATCTCGATGTAAAGTAATATGTTACCCTGTCCCCAGGTTCTGAAAATGGAGTTATTAGTTATATGTAGCTCACATTCTAACATATATATTTAAATGTACGAAAGACCAAACATACTAGATAATTTGTTTGTTTGTTTTTGAATTTCGCGCAAAGCTACTCGCGGGCTATCTGCGCTAGCTGTCCCTAATTTAGCAGTGTACGACTAGAGGGAAGACAGCTAGTCATCACCACTCACCGCCAACTCTTGGGCTACTCTTTTACCAACGAATAGTGAGATTGACCGTCACATTATAACGCCTCCACGGTTGAAAGGGCGAGCATGTTTAGTACGACGGGGATTCGAACCCGCGACCCTCAGATTACGAGTCGCACGCTTTAACACGCTTAGCCATGCCGGGCCCCATACTAGATAAATATTTGCAATTAGTATACAAACACTTAAGGCCATAAGACATTTCCGACCATAAAAATTAACTTAGAGACAAATTTTTGTTTTGACTTAATTGTTCTTTTTTTATTATTATTTCAAGAACTATTTCTGTCTTCCATTTTTATACTTTGTTAAATAATTATTATGCTAGCGAGATATATCAAAATCAACGGATGAATGCATCACTGAAATGCATTATTATTTGCTATTGTACCAAAAAACAGAATTTCGGACATCTATTGCTCTTCAAAATGTCTGCCAATGAACCACAACTGTCCTAAGTGTACTGCAATATAAAGAAACACTTTCAGATCATCTTCAATTAGCACATCAAGCAACTTTGGCTTTGGTCCAAATAAAAATAACAACAAACACCAAAGTCAAGACCGAAGATGTTTAAATTGCTCTGGCTGAAATAGGGATAAATGACATCTTCATTATATGTTATGAAACGTAAATACGTTTAGACTTTTCTCTATCATTTCCGTACTACATTACTGAACACTATATTTCACGTGTAAAAATTGTCGTTTGGTTTTTTCGCTTTAAATTTCGCGCAAAGCTGTACGAGGGCTATCTGCGCTAGCTGTCACTAATTTAGCACCATATCTCCACCCGCTGCCAACTCTTGGGCTACCCTCTTATCAACGAATAGTGGGATTGGCCGTCACATAATAAAGTATCCACAACTGACTGTTTTATTTTTTTGAGATTTGTACAAGAAACAAAAGTTTTTTTTATTGACGTATTTTTAATTATATTTTTAAACTTCGTCAATCAGAAATGAGCCTCTCTTCAGTGGAAAGATTGATGGCTTATAACGCAGAAAATCAAATTTCGACTCTATTGTTCGTATAACATAGTTAGTATGTTGTGTAGTTTCATGCTTAATAACATACTAAAAATACAATCAAGGATAAAATTTGGAAGACTAGTATAAGATAACTTTTATTAAAGTTTATCATTTACAATGTATGTCAGCCATATTATAAAGAAAGTTTTTATTTTTGAGAAAACTGTCTCTGACTTGGCCACGATCCAGTCCAACCAGTACTGGCAACAAAGGATATGAAGTTTAATATCCAGAGTGCTCGAAAATTAAGAAACTTTGTAGCCCAAAAAAAAATCACATCCCAGGGAAAATTATACAAATATATATATCTATATATGGTTGTATGTAAATGTAACTTTTTGTAAGTAAACACGCCAGGCCAATCAGGGGAGGTAGATTATATTACCAATGATATCAGCGATAGTGATGTAGTATGTTTTTCAGCTACTGGACGAGGAGAAAGAGAAACGGGAGGGTCCCGACAAAACCAAATGTGGCCACTATTTGAGTGAAAGCTGTGGGTTTACTCGGGGATCTCCAGTTTCCCTCCACATCTAGTTCTGTTCATCCTAGCCTAGACATGGGATTTATAGATCTCTGCCATCAAATGGCCCTGGTAAAGGTCCTTCAATCGTTTGAGTTAATAGTTCGTTAAGATTCTGACATCTTTATTCTTTTCTCTACAACTCCGTCAACATCTTTGAAGTCACTATCTCCATCATTGAAGGCCTGGGCCTTCGCGTGCCTCTACGCCCTCCAGACATTTGCTAAATCTTATCAAATCTCGCAATAGGAATTAACTGAACTTTCTATTGACTCCGAAAGAAGAACTTTCTT
Source organism: Tachypleus tridentatus (assembly GCF_004210375.1). Classification (NCBI taxonomy): domain Eukaryota; kingdom Metazoa; phylum Arthropoda; class Merostomata; order Xiphosura; family Limulidae; genus Tachypleus; species Tachypleus tridentatus. The sequence goes on from NC_134835.1 coordinate 89,206,971, forward strand.
AACTTTTTGAGAAAAAAAATTATCCGCGAGCGGGAGGAAGGAGGATAATTTATATCCCTAAACACCCAGTTTGGTAAAGTGGAATACCTTACCTCAAACTAAATACTTGCCATAGTTGTTTTTTGTGAAAACTAAAACCTTTTATATTGAAAGCTGCCTTTTGGCTTGGTTATCATTACTCCACATAACGTTTGGTTTGTTTTAGTAACTGTGTATAACTATTCAACAGAAGTACAGTGATAAACTGTTTGTATTGGAGAGTCAGTTAAATCCTAATCAGTTTCTACCCCTTGAAATATAAAGGCACATGTATACTGCATTTCAGGCATTTAATTTGGTTATCATTGTCAAGCACTTATCAATTAAGCCTATATAACCAACTAATATATATGAGTTATAAGGATGCAATTAGTAAATCATCTGTAGTTTACTGGCATTTCCATATCATGAAATATATATTATTTGTATATGCATTTATTTTTAAATCATTACATTAAACATAGATTTTATTATTTTAAAATACGGTATTTTGAACATACAAGTTCAATACTATAAAATACTGTATCTACAGTTTACTTTATAGACACGTCTACCTATTGGGATCTTGCAGAAAGAGTAGAGGAGCAGCATTCGATTCAGCTCTTGCTCCACTACGCAACTTGTATTCAGTAATTTACATAGTCGAATAGTACTTTCACCAATAGCTTTAGCTTCTAAAATCAAGTAAAGTTTCTGAATGAAGTTAACTACGATTTGTTTGTGCAATAGACTCGAATAACGTTATGTACAAACGGAACAGATGTTCTTGCCGATTTAAAGATAACTCGTTTATTTTGTTTTTTTCATCAGAAGAGAATATCATACGGACACTTCTGCGTTGTTATTGTTGATTTTGTGTGCACACTTATAGCGTTTACTCGTGTTTTGGACTGTAACACTCAACTTTGACATTTTTTCCAGAAATATACATCACTAATAATAGGAAAGAACTGTTAACGCAGTAGAAAAGCTGTGCATTCGTTCGTTTTATCAGACCTATAGTTAACTACAAAGTTGTAAATACGCCAGTCAGCCTCTTGTACTACAACTGGTAAGACGACTTATTTCAACATAATATATTCATTTATTTACAAACCAGAATTCCACTCATTCGTTGTCCTGCAATGGATCATGTACATTTAACATTAGTTGCTCTCTGTCTTTACGCTAAATATTATGAGACTGCAGGTTATTTTTAGTTGTTTTTTATTTACTTTAGTGCAAAATAGACACCGCACTTTATATTGTTAGTTAATAATACTAATCGTATAACAGCAATCTGCCGCTGGGATAGCGGTAAGTCTACGGATTTACAATGATACAATCAGTAGTTCAAATCTCCTCTGTGGACATAGCAGATAGCCGGATGTGGCTTTGTTGCAAGAAAAAAAAACACACACCTATAGAAGTAATATAGAAAAATCTCAGAATAACACACATTTTTGTTATACATTTATTTGCTTTGTTTAGGATATCCATGTAACGGTTATCTGTACTAACTAACCCTAAGTTTGAACTGGCAGATTACAGAAAAAAACATATAGTGAGTGAAGAGCACTCGCCATTATCTCCTGGGCTATTCTAATCGGATTGTTTGTCATTCTTGTAATACATCAATGATCCCAAAGTGCTGTACGAGATTCTCTTTTGCTGCAAAGGGTTGTGAACCGTAAACCTGACACTTTATTCACTAGGCCTTCGGTTATACATTAGTTTAAAATGTACAAAAATAAAAAAGCCGAGCATATACATCTAATGTCATTAAAAACTATAAATCCATGTTTTGTAAACACATACCTAAAATAATAGCAATGTTAACATTTATCAGAAGGGATTTATATTTAAATGCCTACAGTTTGTTAGCAACTATGGCTCCAGACTAGAATTATGGGATTTTTAAACCTCTAATTCTGCATTGTTTTCATTGTTACAAAACTAAACTCACTTTTTATGTTGGGGTTTAACCTTTTTATTCCTCACACAAAACACAACAGCCCAGGTACATCGAGAACACCATAAGTACAAATTATAAAGTCTTAATCAAGGTCAGTTGTTTCAAACCCTTCCTATAGACGAAGTCATCTATCTCAAACAAACAGGTTTTGTGTAAGACTGGTTAATAGGCGCCAATAGATGTTTCTATCTTGATTTCTACAAGAAACATTAAACAACATATTAAAATATATATTTTTTCACTCTATAAGACATCGCGGACGTTTTGATCCCTTAAATCATTTTTCTTAATTTGGAATTCTTCAATCCTAATAATGAAACTCGTCATTAAAATAACAGTTTTGATATTTTAAAATATTATAAATTGCCATAAGGAGCAGGAGAGTAGGATGTAAACTGAAAGTGTGAAAGGCCCCTGATTTGTTTAATCAAATGAAACGAGGGAACGTGCGCAACACGCCCACCCGTTATGGGCATGAAACTCATGGAAACTCTTGGGTTTTGTATTAAATTTTGTGAATTTTCCTACTTTTCCTGAGAGTAATTTTCCAAAATTTGATGCATTTTTTACTGTGGCAGATTGAATAGTTGGGAAGAGGTTGCGGTACCCAACCCCTATCTTGCTTCTTATTCCACTACGTATTATCTCAGCCTACGTTTAGTTTTGTTTTTGTTTTTTGAATTTCGCACAAAGCTACTCGAGGGCTATCTGTGCTAGCCGTCCCTAATTTAGCAGTGTAAGACTAGAGGGAAGGCAGCTAGTCATCACCACCCATCGCCAACTCTTGGGCTACTCTTTTACCAACGAATAGTGGGATTGACCGTCACATTATAACGCCTCCACGGCTGAAAAGGCGAGCATGTTTAGAGCGACGGGGATGCGAACCCGCGACCCTCAAAATACTGAGTCGTACGCCTTAACACGCTCGGCCATGCCGGGCCCACCAACATTTAGAGCGTTGAATTTCAATTTGTAACATAGTTTTTTATGAGAATATTTAATGGAATGTTTGTCTATTTCTTACATGTACTTATAACGGTATTTCTATGGATGACGTTTCATTCTGCAAGTGGGCCTCAACCAAGACTAGTTAAGCTATTGTTCTGTTTTTCTAAATCATATTCTCAGTCTATATTTAGGTTAGCCAAAAAAAAACAACAACAAAACCCTTCACCATGGTCTTCAGCGTTTATCACTCTTTTAGATTGGAAACGTTTTTAGTCTTTTCTATAGCTTTCAAGTTTCTTAGGCTGATACTGTTGTTATCACAGGTTATAGCCATATAACCTGGGTGTGTAAAAAGAACGAATTATCGTAAATTGTAGGGTAAAACTATGCTAGGTAAATACATAGGCTAAGGTTACTGAACAACGTCTAAAGAAGTAACACAGTTGTGTGTAACTGATTGCTTCCAAGTAATGTCCAGTTTTTGTAATTCAAATTTGGTGTAAACAGCATATAAATTTCTATATTTTATTTCTGTTTGACCTAATATTCTTCAGGTTTTTTTTAAATAACGACAGAGAGAATAAAAAGGTATTACTAGCCACTAAAATAAACTGACTTGTCATACTTGGCATTAAATTTTAACTTTTTAGTTTTCACTGAGATCATATTTATATTATGTATTACGATACATTTAATATTAAGTTAGCAATACAATCTTCCAATCCTTCTTAATTTGGTTTATGCTGAAATTACATTTGTAAGAAAACTTGGAATATCTAGTACCTAGATAAGAGCAACTTATTTTCGGAATATATTTATTCCAACTACATTTTTTCCATCATTCATATAAGTAACTTTTGTAGTTTTCGAAAGCTTTAAGCATTCATGAAATAATCTCTGTATTTTTATATTTATATAAAAATGTTGAAACAGAAACCGTTCCCAAAAGGATAAGTTTGGGACCTTATAGAATAAATTAAGACAAAGGCTGAATATTCAGACCTATTCTGTATGTATTAAATTAACAATGATTTGTAAGTACATCTATATTTATTGTATAAAACATGTTTCAACAACACATTATCATTAGGTTCACAAATCGTTGTTTGATAACTTAACATAATGCGCTTTTCTGCACAAGTGTCTTTTTGCTCTGGGTTCTGAACAACATTTGATTGTTCTGTTTTGGAGGAAGTTTGAGAGTTCAGCCTTACTCTGAACAATGAGTATTAAGATGTGTTCTGTATGTGCTTTAGTTTTGGACAATGTTTAAGATGTTCTAAATGTGCTTTGAATTCTGCACAGTGCTTAAGTGTTCAGACGTGTCTTGGTATAATGTTTTTTGTAAAGTCACGATGTAATGACTCGTTTTATTCACTTTTGAAATTACATGTACATGTTTTTTTGCTTTACACTTTTAGCTGTAGGTTTCTGTTAATTTTGTTTATCAAAGTTAACTTATTTCTCGTTTTATAAGATTTATATTCTACAGATTTTTACTTATTCTAATTATTGTATCTCCATATAATATGCACAATATCCATAGTTTGGGCACAATTTAATTATTACTTTTCTAGTACTGTCTTACTATCAAACTGAATACAGAGTTGTATACTCTTTTGAAAGTTTTGTTAAAACTATATATATGTGGACTACATAAGCAACGATACAACTGTGTTAAGAATGGCAGAAGACTCTAGCTACTCTACTTGTATAGATAGTTCCTAACATTTTAAAGAATAGGTTTCCCAATATTTCCATGCTTTATGTCATGAAACCTAACGCCATGATTCATTTTGAAGTTACACTTCTTGTACAAATGAACTTCTGATTTCACCAGTTCCTCAGGCTATCTTCAGTAAATTTATAACTTATTGTAACTTCCATTTAGCCGTGCAGCTTTTTCTTGAACTACTCGTCGTTATAGACCCCCCTCCCCTAGTTCCCACTTTTACTGTCTCAGAATGACTATAGCTTGTTCTTATATATTCTTTGCCCAGTTTTCTTCGGTAACATATTATATCTTCTGTGTTTTATATTCTTTTCTCCACCTCGTGTTCTGCATGCACTTTCTACCGCTGTATTATCAACAAGAACAGTTAACCATTAAGACAGTGAAAAAGTTGGGAGAAAAGCAACGCTGAGAAAATTCAATTACGAACAAAAAATTAATGTTAAGCAGATGTTCTTATGTAAGTGATAAATAACAGATAGTTATAGAAGTAAATTTATGACAAACTCTCACATTATCTTTTTGATAAGATAACCATCTAGATCTTTGAGTTAGTACTACTATAAACATTACATAATGTATGAAATAAAATGAAAACAGAACTGATGTAATTTTGTTTCCATCTTTTTACCTGGTGCAAAATTTTACATACCTTTCCTAAATTATATGAATAAGTCTGTTGAGAGAGTGTAAACAAGAGATCAAGTTAAGTCTTTATTAAAAGGATTTATATAGCAAAGAAAGAAAATAATGCACCTTAGTTTTGAAGAAGGCAAAGCTACAGTACTGTGTAAAATATAGTACTGTGCAAGATATAGTACTGTGTAAAATATAGTACTATGTCAAATACAGTACTGTGCAAAAGTATTAGGACAAAGTAAAAAACTAGATTTCAAGCTACTTTTAATGAACAGTGGAAGGTAAATTATAGGTGAAACATCAAAACTTTATTAATAGTCATATTTAATCGAACAAAAACTCAGTAGAAGTACTTGAGTTCAGGAAACATTTAATATTTTGTGATTCCCCGTTTTGCTTTAATAATTGCAGACAATCTTTCAGACATAAAGTTTCATTGGAAATAACTTTTGATTCATAAAGTTTTTGATGTGACGGATTTAGTATCATATTTCTACTTTAATATCGGTGTTTATTTAAGTTAAATATATATTTAGAAATGCACATAATTTATACTTTTAAATCTGTATTGCGAAATTCCCATCTATTCATTGAAAATCTTAAAGATTCTTGAATGTAAGAATCAACAATGTATATATGTGTGTGTACGTAAACACTAGTATATTGTCAGTATTATTGTGCAGGCTGAAAATTCTAGAAACTCTCCTCACGCCTATAAATATAACTAACACGACGTGTAAGAGACAGTATATATTATTGGTTTGCTATGATTGGTTTACTATAAACCTCGGAAGCTATAACTGTGGTTAACGCTTATTAATCGGGAACTTTTAAACCATTACAAACTTTACAAACCATCTAACTTCAGCGGATTCACATCAGGTATTAGTATTTTTCCGAAAACATTATATAACTTCAGAAATAGAAAACTCGGCGTGTAACCGGCAAAAGAAAGAATACAGAACTAGCTAGTTCCTTAATCGACATAAAATTAACTCTCTCATCGTGAACCCTTAATAAGACATCAAGGAAGCTCTAGACCAGAAAGAAGGCTCAATATTGTATGTAAATTTGTAAAATTTTTGTATATAGATCATTATTTGTAACAACCGTTATTGTAAATTGTGTTATTGTTTGTATATTAAAGTATATTTGTATTAAAAAAGAAACTATGTATCAAGCTTGTTAGCAAGTATCATAAATTGGATACATACTTAACTTTTAAATCTAAATTACAGTTTAATTCAGTTTTAGGCTATTTGAAATTGTAATGCGTAAAATTGATCTATCAAATCCCAGATCTGCTTAACTGGGTTGAGATCGGGGCTCCTTGGGGGCCATTGCATCATTTGGATAACTGAAGCAGCTTCTTTCTTAGCTACGTAATTTCAGTATAGGTTGGATGAGTCTTTGGTATTATTATCTTCTTGACAGTAGAATTTTTTACCGATAATACGCAAACCACTTGGTACACCATGACCGATCAATATCTGATGATGATTACTTTGGTCCATTATTCCATCTATTTTGCAAATATCTCTTGTCGCCTCAGCAGAAAAACACCCACATACCATCACACTTACTCACCCATGCTTTATGATAGGTACTATGCACTGAAGTAAGCATCTTTCACGTTTCTTGCGCCAGATATATAACATACGCATTGAATCAAATATTTCAAACTGGACTCATTCGTTCATAGTACCCTTTTCTGATCATCAATAGTCCAATTTTTATACTTTTAAGAAAGTTTCAGTCTCTTGATGATATCTGTAATTCAAAGTAAATGTTTTTAACTGTTATATAAACAAGTATTCCATTCTTGTTGAGTCTTCTTGATACTGTAGGTCTAAACACTTTTCTCTCGTGTGTTTCGTGGTCGCTTATCTCATGCTTGACATCAGTGACGGTCTTCCGTCTGTCCTGAAGGCTGTATAAACGAAGATACTTAACACCAATCAGTATCATTAAGCAGAGGTGTTCTGCCTTCTTCTTTCCTATTTTCAAAATTACCTGTCTTGGTCTCACAATCTGTGGTATACTTGACAGTGTTTGGGGAGTATTTCAAGTCTGCAGCAATTTCTTAGAAAGTCTAACCAGCATCATATATAGCTTTATTTATGTAAATACTTTGCTCTACTAGCAATTCGCTACGTAGTTTGGGTCGTGGCATGTCAGCAAAACTTAAACACTGTTTTTATCAAGGTTTATTTGTGGAGTGCTATTAAATAGATTAATTCTAGCAAATACCGGTGCCTTATGCTGGTTCCTTGGTGGCTAGTTTCTTTCTATATAGTTAAGACATTGCATGGGGTACCATGACAGTTATTTTAGATTTTAACTTTGAGTATTCAAACAGAATCCTTATAACATGACCTTGGTACACGTATGTGGGAATTGTAAAGAATGATAAGTATTCTCAGCATGGCTCATTCAGTTGTCAACATGGATCAGTGAAGTATTACCATAGTGTTGAAATTTGTATTCTCTAAGAGCATGGAAAAATCAGACCCATAAAATTGAAAGAATGAAAAAATATTCTCTTGTCCTAATAGTTTTACACAGTACTGTAATTCGACTACTATTTATTAGAAACAACCATCATGTTTCTTACATCCAGGGTATTGGGGCTTAAACATTAATCCTAGAAGAGAAATATCTAACTATAAAATATTTCACCTATAATTTTTTCTAATGAATTTTAGATATTTAAAGCCCAAAGATACAGCTTTTGAGTGGATTATTTATTTTTATTTTTTTACAACGTTTCAACCACTTGTGTGGCCATCCATCATCATTATATAATTGTCTCTTTTACGTGGAATACTGTGCCAGCATTTCGTTCCAATTTAAAAAAAAACAAAAAACTTATAGAGCGACACCTGTGTAAGCTTGTGAATATCCCTCTTTTAAACGACATTAAAAGGAACATTAAAATTACCAGCGTTGGTTTGGCATGGCCAGGTGGTTAGGGCGTTCGACTCCTAATCTGGTGGTCGCGGGTTCGAATCCCTGTCACACCAAACATGCTCGCCCTTTCAGCCGTGGAGGCGTTATAATGTAACGGTCAATCCTACTATTCATGGGTAAAAGAGTAGTCCAAGAGTTGACGGTGGGTGGTGATGACGCCTTCCCTCTAGTCTTACATCGATAAATTAGGGACGGCTAGCGCAGATAACCCTCATATAGCTATGCGCATAATTCAAAACAAACAAACAAGTTGTCAGTCTGAGTATACAGTAATATTATTTAACGTTAAGATGTGTATTAATTTTATTATAGCTCATTTCTGTACAGTTTGCAACTTGTTCAACGTTTCCAATATTAGTTGCCCTCTAATTTAGTTTACTTCACGCAAGTTGAGTTTTTGTTGTCAACTAACATATTTCTGCTGACTCCAGACTCTTTTAACAAGAACTGACAAATGGCGAACTGAAAGTTCATTTGCAGAACTAAATCTTCAAAATACTACTGGCAAGGGAAGAAAACTTGGTAGGTTGGATCGGACCCAAAACACGAGTCTGCTCTGAAAGAAGAAGGTCAACCACTCCATTTTGACTGAAGAATAATGACGCCTGTGTGACTGAGTGAGACAGGTAGTAACCCTATTTTCTGGATATTATCCAACAGACTTTATGCTATAATCTTGATAAGATTCATATATATTGTTTACATTAATTACACAATAAATCGAGTAGGTTTCTGTATATTCTCTGTTGCTTCTAAATCAAGTTTCGAAGTTTTCAGATTTTTAAGTTTACTTATATTGAAAAATATTTTCAAAGTCAAAATTTCGGTCTATCGAAGCATAAAACCCGTGGTGTCTTTATCTTTCATAAGACAATGGGTTTGCATGTCATGTTTGTCAAGTAGCATTAAAAGTTATTACAGGTTTTATTTTCTCGCGAAAAACAACAAAGTCCATTTGGAGAGTTCCTCGTCTTACTCGGGCATTAAGACAATCTCCGATTCCTTCAAAAGATATCACGAGTCGTGACAGAAATATCTTTCTAAGTTTACATCAACTTTACAGGTGTTTCGGAAAAAATGAATATATCTTAAGGGAATCAAAATTAACACTTTTAGATTTACATAGCTTGCAAAACAATATCAGAACTGATGTAATAAACAAAATCTAATACACGGATAAATGGATTTCGAATTGCTTAAGATATCAATTTTATAAAATTATCTTCTTTTTAATGAAAATTAAATTTGATCTATGACATTATACTAATTGACAATATGGAGCTTCTTCAGGACATTAAACCAATAACTAAGAGTTGTAAGAAAAGGACATTCATAACACTTCTTCGGTAGGTAACTCCATTCAATAACAGCATTATGTTCAGAGCAGCTAAGAATGAGCACACTGCTGCACAGTTAGACTTGCAAGTACAAGTTTAAATAATCAAATCAGATAAGCTTGTCTGATCAGTAATACAACATTTTACTATGTATTGGATTACATATTTATCTTAGTTCTCTTATACAACACTAATGACTGGCAGAAAGATAGGTAAATAATATTTCCTTATCTGTCACGGATATAAGAACGTTAATTATAATGATATTAATGTTGTTGTCTTGTTATATTTATAACATCACAAAAACAGTTAAACACTAATTGTGTGTGTGTGCTTTTTTATAGCAAAGCCACATCTAGCTATCTGCTGAGTCCACCGAGGGGAATCGAACCCCTAATTTTAACACTAATTGTATTTTATAATGTTTCAACGATGAAAAGACAAAAGCAATGTCTTAAGATAATGGTAATTGCTCCCTCCTCAGTTCATTTTTATCTAAATGAGAAATCTAATGATTTTTCAAATAATCGTTGGTAGACATGGTTTTATTACATTCTACTTCAATATGAAGTATAATTACCACGAACAGCAAAGGCAGTCTGGAACCAAAGATTCATGTTTTATATCAAATGCTAATAAATTCACAAAATATTTTCGTTCACTCCATTGAAGGAGCTACTTCTGAAAGTTCTGGACTAAAGCTTATTTTTGTTCACACACAATACTTCAGCTACTACCATACGCATCACGTTCCTGAATGGAAATTGAATTTTTTTTTAATATTCTTTCCAAATTAGAACACGTCTATTATTATCTGGCAGCTGTATAAAACACGACTTCTCTGTAAAAATAGCATTGCTCCACGTGTCGTCTGTCCATTGGACATGTTCTTGGTACCATTGTAGATGTGCGTCTTAACTTATGTCTTTTTTTTTTTAATAGAGTGTGTCACCTCATTGAGTATCTGGCATATATGATGACTTTATGAATTAGTCTTTAACTATCTATACATTAGCACGACATACATCTGCAGCTGCAAATATCAGAATCAGTCTCAAACTAGACACTCCGTGATTGCAATGGCCAGAATGGATAAATAGCGATTGTCTATTACTGTTGTAGATAATGAACTGTTTTATCTTGGTGTTAGAACAATTGATTCACTGGATTGAAAACAACTTCATATTATTCTAACAATACTTTCAAACAACTTAATCAATTTGCAACATTCTCGTCACACCAAATATGATCGTCCTTTCAGCTATGGGGGGGCGTTTTAACGTGAGTGTCAATCCCACTATTCGTTGGTGAAAGAGTAGCCCATGAGTTAGCAATAAGTGGTGATGACTAGCTGCCTTCCATTTACTCTTACATTGCTAAATTAGGGACGGCTTTGCGCGAAATTCAAAACAAGCAAAGAGTTTACAGCAAACCGCTGTAGTTTACTGATTATTATTAATCGATGGCTCTTTGCCTGAGATAAACATAGAAATGTCTGTTCTTTTAGATCTGTTTGTTTGTTTGTTTGTTTTTAAGCAAAAAGTTACACAATGAAACATCTGTGCTGCGCCCATTACAGGTATCAAATTCCGGTTTTTAGCATTGTAAGCTTCAGACTTACAACTGTACCGCTGTTGAATTCTTCGAGGTCCAGCCCTGGTTGATATAAAGTTTTGAGTACTATAAAACTTTACGTTTCATTTTATTAAGGTAATAGAAAACAAAGGACAAAGCCTACTCGACGTCATTATACATGGAGTTCTAACGTAGAGATTGCGTCAAAAGTAAATTATGAAATTAAAATAATACGAAGTTCGGCAGCATTTGGAATGTAATGTGTGGATAGGTTTTACTTGACTAAAACCGAAGGAACAGCACCAAAAGATATTTGCCCTTCCCCCATGGCACAGCGGTACGCCTGCGGAGTTACAACGCTAGAATCCGAGTTTCGATACGCATGGTGAACAGAGCACAGACAGCCCACTGTGTAGCTTTGTGCTTAATTACAAACAAAACCCCAGAATATTCAATAAAAAATAACATTTTATTTTTGTGGCAGAGAAAATGTGGGACAAATAATATTTTTAAAAAATATTTTTCATATTTTGAGTAGAGTTGTGGCTATAAAGATAAATAAAACTTCACTCTGTGAAGCCATAAGTCGTTTCTGTTTCTGGAGGCAACGTTATGTACCAAAGACCACATGCACGATATTTTGAAAGCTATAGCTTTGATTAAAGTTATATTACGAATTTTAATTTTTGCTGTTGTGTTTCCCAGAACGCTAAATCTCCTACGTCATTAGGAATGTCTCATTAGCTGTAAAAATAACAACTATATTCCCTTAATCTCTACTTTGAGATCTGTATACCATAAACCCATTTTGACCTGCTCATGATTTTGTATCAACTTAACCAAATGTTACTTTGATACTGTACAATCCAGTCGAAGGACCCTCTTCCAGTAGCCCAACAGTAAGTCTGAAGGATTATAATGCTAAAAACCTGGTCTCATACTCGTTGTGGGTACAGCATTGATAACCCGTTGTGTCGCTTTACTCTTCACAACAAAAAAAAAAAAACAATAAAAACTAACGAACTGTTTTTAATTCAGTAAATATCGTGATTCTAAGTCGGAAGCCCCTCATGGATCAATTCCGTTACATACTATAATAGTACTTAAAACCCAGTCATGGCTTTGCCAAAATTTAAATACGATAAATATCAGGACCTTAGTCTTGGTAAGTTTGTTGGTTTTTTTCACTACTTGTTCCCCGTAGAGGCTATGCTAGGATTATGAGTTTGTTTGTTTGTTCTTAAGCACAAAGCAACGTAATGGGCTATTTACGCTGCGTCCGCCACGAGTATCGCGACCAGGTCTTTAACATAATAAACTTTCAGCCCTCCTGTTGGGCAACTAAAATGCACAGTACCAAAAGTAAAATTTGTTAAAACTCATACAAAATGAGCTATCTGCGCTAAACTCTAACTTAATTTCTTATTCCAGTGAAAAGTGTTTTCGCTTGTTAAGCCATCTAGAGGTTTCAGTTCGTTTATTTATTTTGAATTCCCCGCAAAACTACTCACCGGCAACCTACATCCTACATTAGCCGTCCCTAATTTGAAGTAATAGACTAAGTGGAATGCATCTATTTAATATCACCCATTGCCTAATCGAATAGTGTCCTTTGATTGTCACTTATATGAGGCACACAAAACTTCAAAGTGCGAATTGCACTGGTTTTACTAAAAGATAAACTCAGTAAATATTTCATTTTGGAAATAACCTCAAACCAGGTTTTGTAATTTTTGCTTCACTGGAAATCATATTATTAAACAAACTCAACGTATGCTTGTTTGGACAGCCTCAGAAGTGTATAACTGGTGTTTGAAGAATTCGGTGTTCGTTTCTCCACATTGGACAGCATCATGTTTGAATCTCATCACGTGTTTTATCTGCTAAATAAAATTGAATATCATTTTAAAGAATGTTGTACTGGCCGTTATCGTGTTTTCAAGTATCCGCATTTAGCTAGACTGTAAAGATATTTTCAAAAACCAGAAAAAAAAAGTGTTCAGGAATATTTGTATTTTCTTGTTAACAGACATTTACACATCGGTTAGAATTATTTTAAAAAGTTATAATAACGTATCTTCTACCTGTTCGATTCGACATTTCTATTCTTATAATAGATTGCCACATAGTTGAAACATGTTTCGTTTCCAGTTTTAATTTAAAGTCCAAAATTTGTAAACTTGTTTTTTTAACCTTAAGTGAGGTCCAAATTTTATGCAAGTAACAGAAAATAGTGTTGTGAAGTAACGAAGAGCATGATAGTTTATTTAATTAGCTATACTCATTACTGATTTTCTTTTGCTTTTATCTAAGTATCTTGTTCTAACCTGAAGTTAATTGCAATCGTTGAAGATGCAAAATTGAGTAAATCAATAATGTGAAAAAGTCACAATAATTCACACCCACACGAAAAATACAACTTATAAAAATGACGAAAAACTAATGATCCCTCCAGAATACCCTTTCTAAATCATATTTAATTTATCTGAAATAGAGCTATACAAATGAAAGGTGCAATAGATAGAGAAATAAACAAAATGTATTACGTTCTTTTATAATAAATTTTATACACATCTGTGCTATTTTATATGTAATAATTTATTCTTTCAATACTTGATACGATTATAAATTAATCTGACAAAAATATTTAGTATCATTGAGGTTATTAGACTCACAACTGATGTAAAATGTTGGTGATCAGACATGACTGTTTTTATTTAGAGCGATAGCAAAGTTATCTGTTTTGTATCTCGACATCACAAATTCGTATGAGTAACTGGTTGAAATTTCGAAGACATTTATTAAAAGAATCATACAAATATCAAGCTTCTAGGAATAACCAGCCAGGCATATGGTTTGTGCACTACGTCCTTACCTCTTGGATTATATTATTCGTTTACTAAAAATATTTCAGATTTTCGCTTTAATACTGCCTCAGTTTCCATTTCCTGTAATCGCTTGTATCTATTAGATTTGCATGCCCTATCTCGCACACGCACGCACACCTTCGCTCCATATCCGTGAAATGCCTTGCGTGGAGTGGGTACTTTTGCTATATATCTACATGAAGTAGAATTGGTCATCTATCTGTATAACTGGTGTTGACCACACAGCCAACTGTGAAGAACTGATCGAACTAATTTTTAACAAATCTGGTTGAGAAATTCAGGTGGGTCCCTCAGAGATCATATGGATAAAGATAAATGGTTTGATTTTGGCAACAATTTCAATTTTTACTACCTGAAGTCGACGTCAAAAGAGAGAAATGAAATGCTGTAAATAACAAGAACACTTTGAACGAACAGTTCTAAACACTGTAATACAATATATACAGGTATATAGAAGTAGAAAGATAGAAACAGTTGTTAATTTATTTAATTTTGTTTCTTTGTTTTGGAATTTCGCACAAAGCTACTCGAGGGCTATCTGTGCTAGCCGATCCTTATTTAGCAGTGTAAGACTAGAGGGAAGGGAGCTAGTCATCACCACCCACCGCCAACTCTTGGGCTACTCTTTTACCAACGAATAGTGGAATTGACCGTCACATTATAACGCCCCCACGGCTGAAAGGGCGAGCATGTTTGGCACGACAGGGATGCAAACAGCGACCCTCAGATTACGAGTCGCACGCCTTAACACGCTCGGCCATGCCGGGCCTCTTATAACAGAAACTATATAAGTTGGTATAAATTATCTTCATTACTGGCCCGGCATGACCAGGTGGTTAAGGCTTCCGACTTGTAATCTGAGAGTCGCGGGTTAGAATTCCCGTCACATCAAACATGATCGTCCTATCAGCCGTGGGGGCGTTATAAAGTTACGATCAATCCCACTATTCGTGGGTAAAAGAGTAGTCCAAGAGTTGGCGGTGGGTGGTGATGACTAGCTGCCTTCTCTCTAGTCTTACAATGCTAAATTAGGGACGGCTATTGCAGATAGCCCTCATGTAGCTTTGCGCAAAATTCACAACAAAACAAACGAATGAATACAAACCAGTGTATTCTTATAAGAGAAACAAGTACGTATAAATTATCTCGAATACCGGAGGAATGTCATTTTGCATTTTAAAACTTTTTTCAACGCATAATTTCTAAATTTACATGTGGTAATATATGTCCCAATAAAAGCAGAACATATGGCTGACCAACTGTATATGTATATATGATATGAAATGAAAGTATCGAAAAATATCTTATAATTGAAGTAAAGACATTAATAACAACATATTAAAGGAGCACAATGTTCAAATTTTTTATGGGATAATTGGATCTCATTTAGTCCATCATAAACATAAGTTGTAACAAATATAACCCAAGAGAATTGAAAGGGTTAAATACGCATTTTTAGAATCCCTGAAAAAAAAGAAGAAACGCAGTTATTTATTAGCAACGTTTTTTTTGTTGGTTTCTTTTTTTCATGTCTCGAAATCACCTGCTGAATTTAAGACTTTTCTGTGTTCTTCTTAAACTAATCACGATAAAAATCACATTTAAGACTACAACTAGATCAATATCACAATTTTCGTGAGATACGATTGAAATTCTTACTGAAATAACTAGTTGAAAAGAGTGTTACTTTTTTCAATATTATCGAGAAATCCATCATTTAATCCTAATATTTTCCAATAATCCATTGACATTTTCGATTTTCTTATAACAATAAGTTAATAGTTTTAATTTAGTACAAAGTTACACAAATAAGTTATCTGCGTTGTGTCTGCCGTGAAAAATCGAACCCCGAATTTTTATCCCTAAACTTACCACTGACTCACAGGAAGACTATTACAATATATTAGAGAATATAACTAATTGTAATAAGTTCAAGTTTAGAAAATTATTACTTGTTTATTTAAAATAACACACAGTTGAGTGATGGGTTAAAAGAATATATGTAAAAAAATGTGTTTTACAAATATATTTAGAAAATCGCATATCTATGAAAATGATTTTGTAATAATATTTTAAAAATTAATTTTATTCATAATCAATTACATTTTCTGAGACCAACTGAGACTTCTCATAATTTTTCATTATAGTTTTTAGCTGCGGCATAGTGGCTCATAAAATGGCTCCGAGTTTTTAAAGTACAAACTTTTAACTCATAGCAATGTCGTCTTTTGACTAACTTGAGATATAATTACAGTTCTGAATTCAGGAAGTCAAACTCTTTTGGATTGACATATTTGACCTTACTCAATGTTTTGTAGATTATTTTTCTCTAATCCCATCTGAAATAATTTAATTTTCGGATAGGCTAGCAGAGATCCTGGTAGATAATAAAACTAAGTCAGATATACGCGCTTCCCACGATTAGTATTGCTAGTGCACAAAAAATATAGCTAATAAAAAAGAGGAAAAAGGTTTCATGGAATAATTTACTCTAATCCTGACTAAAAGAATTTCAAGTGTCACGGATATTGAGAATTCTCTCTTGTTTAATTGTATTAAAATGTTTGCAAATATGCTTATAGCTTCAAAAATACTGATTCACATTAAAAGTCCGTAAGTATTTTGTCTCTATCTTCAGATGTAAAACACCTAATATGAAAAAAAGAAGAAGGAAGTTTAGTTGGCCTGACCATGTTTGTAAAAGTTACGTTAATCTGTAAATATTTTTCACCTTATCTATCTTAATTAGTTCGTTTCGAATTTCAAATCAGAGGTATGTATACAAAATTAGTATTTTAAATCCGTCACGAGTCGACACCCAGGAGGCTTTTCGCTCAAAACAAGAATTCATGCGCTTGGCAACTGAAAGTCTCTGTTAGATTTAATATAACAAATTGTTAAAGAATATTATACGCTTTACAAACTACACAGTATTTTAAGTTTAAAATTACTTTTATCACTTAAGTCGAAGCTGAAGATTGTTTGTTTCTTTATTTTTAGAATTTCGCGCAAAGCTACACATGGGCTATCTGCGTTAGCCGTCTCTAATTTAGCAGTGTAAGACTAAAGGGAAGGCAGCTAGTCATCACCACCCACCGCCAACTCTTGGGCTACTCTTTTACCAACGAATATTGGGATTGACTGTAATATTATAACGACCCTATGGCTGAAAGGACGAGTATGTCTGATATGACAGGGATTCGACTTCGCGACCTTCTGATTGCGAGTTGATCACCCTAACCACCTGTCCATACTGGGCTTCTATACAAAAGCAACAAACGGTTTTCTTCAGCTTCGGGCCCGGCATGAACAGGTGGGTTAAGGCATTGGACTCGTAATCTGAGGGTCGTGAAGTCGAATCCCCGTCACATCAAACATATTCGTCCTTTCAGCCGTGGGTGCATTATAAAGTTACGGTCAATCCCACTATTCGTTGGTAAAAAAGTAGCCCAATTAGCTAAATTAGGGACGGCTAGCACAGATAGCCTTCGTGTAGCTTTGCGCGAAATTAAAAACAAATCAAACAAAGCTGAACAGATTGAAACCTTTAAAGTGGTTTTAGTATATATCATGTTTCTAAAACTAGGCTGCTAGTTGGTCTGGAGAGATTCAAACCTTTGCAGTGATGTTATTTATCTTGACCCCTCTGACGCGTTAATGTGTGACCAAAGCAAAAATTAATGTTCTTTGAGAATGCCTAAAGTACTGGCCTAAAATAATCAGGTTTGTTTTAGTGTATTTTTTCTTATAGATAGGTGGCATTTATGTTTTATTTATATATTTATTCAGTCAAATAACATAGGTGTTTTCTCTGTATAAATAATGTACGTTTTGACACAGGCACAGCGGTTGAAAAAATATAATTATAAAGAAAACCATATGGATTGTGTTCCAAATGTCTTTATTAACTGTCAATAAAAGCGCTGTAACTCCAGAAGTTTGACAACCATAACTTGATATCTTCAAGTAGATTGCTGAGTATTCCAAATGCTAATCCTCCAATACCGGTGCGTTTGGGTTTGCTTTATTTGGATCAGATTGGGAGCGTAAAGGTTATAATATATGTTGCTGCCTTCAACAAATGTTTGATCATGCTAATAACATGATTTCATATATCTAAGAACAGCTCAATTTTTCAAACTGCCTTAACATATTTCCCTTTTGGCTTTTCAAAAGATTATGATGTCTGGCTACATAACGTAAAGAATTTTATGTTATAAATGTGTCCGTTTATGTGTGTTTCAGCTGTTTTCCAAATAAATACATTTCAGGAAAAAGAACTATATATACATATAACATTTTTTATTCCTGCTTAATAAAGATTATGTGCAAAAGTAACAAATAAAAAAAATATTCCAAGATAAGACACTGATGGTCAGATATGAATAAAATATTTCAGTAATATTTCAATGAACATTAGGATTATTTTTGGTTAGAAACCGTAAGTTCTTTTGTTACAAAAATTTTAAAGAATGAGTCAAGGCTAAGTGACACAGTGATAGATCTGTTGGATTACAACGCTAGAATCCGAGTTTCGATATCTGTGGTAGTCAGAGCACCGATAGCTCATTGTATAACTTTGTGCTTAACTTTAAACAAAGGAAGAAAAAAATAATCACTCAAAGGGTAAAAGGTTACGTTTAGTATAGACTGTTAACTATACTGTCGCTTGGTAGTTTTTGTTTGTTTGTAAAGGATATTCGCCCAAAGTTACACAAAGCTTGTCTGTGCTAGCTGTCCCTAAATTAGTCTGATAGATTAGAGAAATGGCAGCTACTGAACAGCATTCATCTCCAACTTTTCGTTGAATGTGTTAAGAAAGAAGCCAAAACTGCTATTTTGTGCACTATACATTACCATGTTAGTGCTAATAATTATAACTCAGTTTCTAAAGTTCATTTAGGTTCCTACAAGTAATTTCATTCTGAACTAATAGCGGGATTTGATCTTCATTCTTATAGTGCGCCCATAGCCCGCAAATCAAAGAGCGATTTAACGGCAACGACACACAAGCCATGGATCCTTTGACATTCTGATACGCCAATCATTAGGCTAAGCCTAACTTTTCTTCAATCTGTGCTTAATAAATTGTAATATAAAATTGCTTTCATCCGTATGTGGAGTATGAATGCAAAAAGTTTTGAAAACCTTCTCTGGTTAAGAATGACTTTATGATCTTTACCATTTCTGTTATGACATTTTGATCATTATTCTTATCAGTTTTATGTATGTATAATGTTTTAGTTTTTCGGTTACAAGATTATGAAATAATTAAATCATTTACTTTATTTTATGTCTGGGACACCTACATATATATCATTGTAATTCCTTAGTTTTGGCGTATAAGAATACACACTATCTGTTACACTTTTGTGTTACTTTTTAGTCTCGGTATATAGATGAGACGTAAATCGACATAACTTTTACCAAGTGTGTGAAACAGATCGTTGTTCACTCAGTTATATTCAAGTGAATGTAACTTATGAGTTTGTGAAACGAAATTTGGATATCTAACATTTGAATCAATCTTGATGGGGGCTTTTTCAACTAAGATCCTAAATTCATGTAATGTCTATGTGTAAAGCCTATGAATTACATTCGAGAAGAAACTTTGAACAGTAATGTTAAGAAACTATAATATTTTCTACCAATACTAAATATAACGGCTTCAAGTGATATGCTAAAAACCTAATAGCATTTGCTTAAGCCGAAGCCCAAGCTGATTACATTCTGAACAAAGTAATAAACTTCAGTCTAGATATTATTTTCAAACCTGTTGTCTCATAAGTTACAGTATCACAAAAAACAAAACATATTTTAAACATCACTTTTTTCCCCATGAAATGTTAATAGGATCCGAAATGAATTCTTACTGTTCTTTATAAGTAAGAACGTACTAACAGTATACATAATTAATTTATGTCTTGGCATCTTACTCTGATAAGATGTTAATATTAATAATTCAGAAACTACTGTATGTTACATATTTCAATCTATCCCGGATGAGTCTCCCATTTATAATGTTACGTTCTTTACGTATAACGATTTCATGCAACATGAAATTTTAATTTTAATGTACAAGTTAATCAGATGTCGATGTGTGTTAAATTTAAGACAGTTGCCAACAAGATTTATACACAATTTTTAACACAAATGTACTTTAACATACACACAACAATACAATTTATAATAACAGTTATTAAAATATTGATTTAAAAAAAAATTTACAAACTTACAAACTATACCAAGTCTTATATGTGTTATAGAATCGAATATTTTATCGATGGTCCAGGTCCTAGAAGAGCAATTTAATTCTGAGTTGATAATGTTATACGTCGCTTAAGCTTTTCTTGGATGGTCTCACACCGCTTACAAGCTGACGTTTTACCTACGAAGATATTTAATGTCCTTGTAGAAGTATTAATGTCCGAATTTAATTCACTGAAGTTCGTAATGTTCAAAGTCCATAAACGTTTTCTTGTCAAATTCTATAGTTTTCCGATTAATAAGCGTTAAACACAATTATAGTTTCCAAGGCTTATAATATACTGAATTTAGCTGAGCAGTAATATTCCATATTCTCTAATGTTCAACAATATTCGAAGATACGCTAGTGTTTTCGTAAATCATATACTGTTTATTCTTACACAGGAGAATCTTCTATAGATTTAGAGAAGAGGCGGGACTTGCGCAATACACATCCAAGAGTATATGTTACTAGTAATAAACTGAAACAAAGGTAGGTATTAAGATAAATGTATAACAATAAACCCATTACATGTTGAAAATAATAACATTCATGCCACTAAACAATGAACATCACATCTCTGCCTTAAAATTTATCATATTGTCAAAACAATATAAATATATTGTTTTGAATTTCGGGTAAAACTAGACGAGGGATTTCTGTGATTGCCGTCCTTCATTTTGCAGTGAAAGACTCGATGGAAGACAGTCAGTCAACACCACCCACCGTCAACTCTTGGGCTACTCTTACACCAACACATAGTGAGATTGACCGTTACATTATAGCTTCCTTAAAGCTGAAAGGATGATCATGTTTGGGAGGACAAAGATTCGAACCCGCGACCCTCAGAGTGCGAGTCAGTCTAACCACCTGGTCATTCATAAATGCATACCCGGAGAGGTATATTTTAAATACAGTGGTACTTCGGTTCTCGAACAATTTGGTTTTCGAACATATTGTTTGAGAAAAAAATGTCTCGGTTGTCGAACATAAACTCGGTTCCCGAACGAAGCTGTCATAGCCCGAACCCCTGAAATAACCCGACTGATGACCCGAACGAGCCTTCGACCATTTTCGGCCCAAGGCAAGCTTGCCTAAAACATTTTACCCGCACCTGTTGCTCTGTCCACACCCCCACTAAAATCTGCTGTGAACGTTCTCGTTTTTCTTTTTGTTTTTTAAATATTCTGATTAAATAAGCCACCATGGGGTCAAAGAAGGATAATGAAAGCAGCAAACCAAAAAGAAAAGTTGTAAGATCAACAATAGAGGTGGAAAAAGATCTCATAGCGAAGTATGAGAGTGGTGTTTGCGTGTTTCACTTTGCTACACAGTTTGGTGTGGCAAAGTCTACAGTCTACACCATACTGAAAAAAAAGAGGTCAGCAAAGAAGCTGATGTTGCAAAAGGAGTGACAGTGCTTACGAAACAAAGATCACAAACAATGGAAGAGGTAGAAAAACTGTTGTTGATTTGGGTAAACTAAAACATTAGCTGGTGATAGCACTTCTGAGACCATCAATTGTGAGAAAGCAAAGCAGTTGCATGCTGACCTCCTAAAAAACACCCCTGGAACGAGTGCTGATACAAGTGATGCCTTTAAGGCTAGTAGGGAGTGGTATGAAAAATTTAAGAAGAGAAGTGACATACATAGTGTGGTGAGACATGGGGAGGGTGCCAGTTCTAACAAAGACGCTGGTGATAAATTTGTTAGGGAGTTTAAGGACTATGAATAAGCTGAGGATTTTATTCCCCAACAAGTGTTCAACTGTGATGAGACAGGCCTCTTTTGAAGAAAATGCCAAAGAGGACCTACATCACCAAGGAGGAGAAGTCACTGCTAGGACACAAGCCAATGAAGGACAGGCTAACTCTATTGTTATGTAGTAATGCAAGTGGGGACTTAAAACTTATGTCTTTGCTTGTGTACCATTCTGAGAACCCGAGGGTGTTTAAGAAAAATAATGTCCTGAAAAGTAAACTAAATGTCATGTGGAGGGCTAATAGTAAAGCATGGGTAACCAGGCAATTTTTTTTTATGGAGTGGGTCCATGAAGTGTTTGCCCCAAGTGTAAAGAATTACCTCAAGGAAAAACAGTTGCCACTCAAGGCTCTTCTTGTGATAGACAATTCACCTTCTCACCCATCAGGCTTGGAGGGCGGGTTAGTGGAGGAGTAGAGTTTTATTACGGTGAAGATCTTGCCGCCTAATACGACTCCTCTCATTCAGCCTGTGGACCAGCAGGTCATATCGAACTTTAAGAAACTCTACACCAAAGTACAGTTTCAGAGGTGCTTTGAAGTGACTTCTGACACAGAGTTAACCCCCAGAGAGTTCTGGCAAAATCACTTTAATATCCTCCATTGCTTGAGGATCATAGACAAAGCCTGGAGGGAAGTGTCTTTGAGGACCATGAACTCAGCCTAGAAGAAATTGTGGCCAGACTCAGTTGCAGATAGAGACTTTGAAGGCTTTGAAGCTGAGCTTGTTGTCGAGGATATTGTCTCACTAGGCAAGTGTATGGGCTTGAATGTGAGTGGTGATGATGTGGAGGAGTTGGTGGAAGACCACAACACTGATCTCACCACGGAAAAACTCCACGACCTTCAGAAGGAGAAGCAACAGAAGGCAGCTGAGGAAGTGTCTTCAGATGAGGAGGAGGGAAGGGAGGGTGTTCCCAGTTCACTATTCAAGGAAATGTGTGAAAATATTTCACTCTGACAAAGCTGTAGCAAACCACAGTATAAACCTTTTCAATGACAACGGCATCTCTTACTTCAGAAACATTTTAAAATGAAGGCAGAAACAAACCTCATTAGACAAGTTTTTAGTGAGAAATAGGTCCAGTGAGTCTCAAGCAGATTGAAGCGGTGCAAAGAGACAGAAAAGAGAAAGAACCCCAGAAGGAGAGTTACCGGACGTTTTTATGGAAGGTGACTCTCCTTCCAAACAATAATAACCCTCCTACTCTCCACGTTCCTCACCACCTTTCACTTACGTCATCAGCTCTCCTCAGAACAGGTAAAGTGCAGTTAAATTTTCATTTATTGTTTTTTTATTGTGTTTATAGTTTTTGTGGTTGACTTTAGGCATGTAAGTATTATTATAAAGGTATAAATAAGCAATATTTTTACTTAAAATGTTTCATAATGCGTAATTTTTGGAGGTCTGTAACGGATAAATTTAAAATACAGTATTTCTTATGGGAAAAATTGATTCGGTTTTCGAACAGCCTTCTGGAACGGATTAAGTTCGAGAACCGAGGTACCACTGTATTATGAAATTGGAATAAATCTGTCGGAGCTAAATTGATAGTCATAATGGTATATGCGTTAAGAAATAAACCTAAAAGTGCTATTTTATGCACTATGCATTATTGTATTAACGCACACAGTTATTACTCAGTTTCTAAAGTCTATTTAGATTAGTACGCGTTATCTCATTGATACACCTAACTATGCAACTTATATATATAATCACCCTAAATTTACGATGCTCTTTTTATTATTCTATACATAAGCTCATTCACCACTATGCAATATAACAACAATCACCGTTAAATCTAATAAAGAGTAGACTAGCACTCTCTATATAGGAATGGCACGGACCCTGTATTACAGCAATACAAATAGTCATCTGGATTTTCTTCACTTCAAGACATCAGAAGTTACAATCGTTAGAACTCGAATTCAAAACGTCCAGAAGTCGAAAAATGGCGAATAGCCAAAAATCAAAATTTATTAATTTCGTTCATCGCCATCTCTCTTTTACAGGCTTAGCGTGCAATTAGTTTTAGTAGTAACTGTAATTTTATTATCATTTGATAGAGCAAACCAGTCTTGACGAGTTTTGACTACATATTTTACTGTTATTCTATGCAAAATGTATAACGCTTTAGAATCCATTCTATAACCTAGTAATCCACGTACGCCAACCAATGAACGGGTAAACAAACAAGTACTAAGAAACAAGTATTGCTAAATAAAAAGGATATGTAGGGCCAAGTCCTAAAATTGACAAAAAGAACCAAACAAGATTGGGATGAAAGTGGACATATCACTTTATCCGGTTAGTTTTCACATAACAGGCTAAGTCGTATCAATCTTACTCGAAGAATAATAATCACTAATGAAGTGATGAATCCAGAATTTCTAGTAGTGAAATATCATTCTATTATTAAATATTCATGAAAGTGGCATTTTGAAGGAACGGTGCAATAAAAAAAACATTGAAATTCTATTCAAACAGTGAGTTTTCGATAGACAAAATGGGGATACTAATAATGAAGGTTTTTATTTCCCATTTAAAGTCGAGACGGCATAGCCTGATATGTGATCATTAGCTGGATCAAGTGATATGTCCACTTACATCCCTATCTTGTCATGTTCATTCGCCAATCATAAAGTGTATGGGTGTGTAAAAATGTGAGGTATTTTCTAAACGTGCTATATTTACACTGACATATATGATATATTTTAAGTCCAATTATAGTCGTACTGTTTCAAGCTAGTAAGACAAAGTTATTAATTACTTTTGCTAGTATTTCGTGTGGATATCTGAATGACACACAAAAGGTAAGATACATTGACTTCCTTGTTAATTTTACTATTTTCGAACCTTTTCTTTATTTTAAAATAAACCATTAAAATCAACTGCAAGTTTTCCAGAACCTACACTGAAGTATATATCTGCCCTCATTGATTTTTTCTGGAAAATAACTGTTGGTTGTCCTTATTTGTTACATGAGCATCACGTTGAAGGTCAATTTTTCTTGTGGTGGTCCAACTTTTGCATGTCCCAAACTCGAAGCCGCTTAACCTTACACGCTAATGAAGTGCTTTACCATTCGTAATACTATTATAAAACTTCTAGAACAATCCAAAGTACTTAGCTACCAATGGTTGTCCAACTTTTGCAAGTCTCGAACTGGAAGTCGTTAATTCTTACACGCTAATCAAGTGCTTTACCATTCATAATACTATTACTATAGGACTTCTAAAACAATCCAAAATACCTAGCTAACAATGGCGTACAGTCAGGTACGACATTTTTGGTGAGCTTGGAGCGATGATGGAAGCGTAGGATGCATAGAAACCCTGGATACAAGTTACAAGGAACTTAAAACAAGTACTACATGTTGCATATTCTCCAGGTCCATCTATGGCTACCATTTCAAAAACAAAAGTTTCAAAGGTGAACTGAAACATTTCTAAAATAGACGTTTTATTATACCTTGTGTGTGTAACACGTGCGTATATATATATATAGAAACAAAGCCATGTTTCTAATAGTTTTACTTTATTTAAAGAATGATTTAATCAAGTCAGTGGCTATTTCACGATCATGATTAATTTTTATTATGATTGTATAAAATATGTTTTTAATGTCAGCAATTGAAACTTACTTTTAACACGAATCCTAGAATTACCGTTGACATGGACGACATCGGTTTTTAAATACTTTTGTTTTTAAATTATTCAAGCATCAAGCTGCTTATAGGTCCATGATTTTGTTGTTTAGAAGGTCCGTTATAATACACGAGTCACCCAAAAAATTAAACAAAAATGCCATAATTATTACAATTAAATTCACCAATATAACTGTTTGGGTCCCTTATGTATTTTACATAGAAGATCAATGATTGTGATAGATGAAAACAAACTTACTCAATATGGTGGAATATCTGTACTCACCGTTAGTGAATGGTATAAAAACAAGTTGATAATTTCTGGGTTAGGGCATTTATCAGTTTACAAAACGTATACAATATTTGTATTCACGCATTCGCCATCATTTACAGTCACGTGATAAGGTTATGGAACAAAGCATGACATAAATGTATTTTAAAGAATTTTTCTTTACTTATGTATATAGGAAACTGCCGCTAACAAGAATATCCTTGACTATACACATAAGTACTCGATTTTAAAAATATTTCGATTTTTAAGAAAATAGTCACGTATCGATGGTATGAAAATTATTTTTTATCTCGTTGAATTGTATGAAGATTATTTCAGTAGGCTTACAACAATTGCATAAAACATACAAATAACGACTAAGTTCTGAAACCGAATAATTATGACTGAATTTATAAACTTTCCTAAGTTGTGTTTTCTGTGTTAATACTTTTCTGTTTTAACCTAATGAGTATTACCTTGCGACTATATAGTGATTAGTTTGTTTTTGAAAATCGTGCAAAGCTACTCGAGGGCTATCTGCGCTAGCCGTCCCTAGTTTAGCAGTGTAAGACTAGAGGGAAGGCAGCTAGTCAACTCCACCTGCCGCCAATTATTGGGCTACTCTTTTACCAACGAATAGTGGGATTGACCGTAAAATTATAACGTCCCAACGTCTGAAAAGGCGAGCATGTTTGGTGCGACGGGGATGCTAACCCGCGACCCTCACATTACGTGTCGCACGACTTAACCCCCTGGCCATGCCGGGCCTATAATGATCAGTAGTATTTTGTAAGTTTCGAAAACTGACTTATTCTAAACAGGAAGGTAGAACTATTCCGTGAGTTTCGAAGACATCTTTATTTCATACCGAAAATAACAATTTTTTTGTTTCGTACTTCGAATAAACGTACGTGCAGATATTAGTATACATTCCCTCCTCCCCCCAAAAAAGTAAAAATAAATTTTAATGAGTTGAATGAAAAAAAAATCATTATTTGGTGATGTTTACTAATCACTTTACTTGTAGTCCACGTACTAATAATCTCAATTCAGGAAATAAGAGCAGTATTAGGGGCTTTTTATGTCACCATATGTGTTGGTCACTGACCACTGAAAGTGGACTTCCAGTGTTAATCTTTGGAACCACTAGGCTATAAACACATACATATAATATAGTTTTGTAGGCCAGTAATAGTCCTTCTGCAGTCTTAATCCTAATCTGTTTTCCAGATGTCATCTGTGCCATATTAATGTTCAAAGTATACATTTCTAATTAGACCACAAACTTTAATAGTGTAAACACTATGACAGCTTCTACGTTTTAAGTAGGTCGAAAGTGAATGCATGAGGAATAATTGTTAGTTACCTCATCGTAGCAGCCAATGAAATATACAATTATTACAGCATATATTGTCTCAAAAAATGTATATCAGGGACTGTATATACACAATACAAATTAGAATAAAAAAAAAACTTCAAACAATAACAGGTCCAACCAGTGCGTTTGGAATAATCCTATTGATTATTTTATATTTTATTTTTTCTCGCCTCACCGCAGCAGTTTAATTCAATCATTTCACAGGAATTTCATAACGTATCTAGATGTTTTTACAACTAAGTTCATATCAGCTAAGTTCTAGCTGAAAGTTTAACGTTGAATATTAACTGATCTTGCCGTTAAACTATAGTACTGTCCAAAAAGTAATTCACTGCAGAGATATATAACGTGTTCTACTCAGAAAAAAGAAAAAAATATGCAATGAAATTTAACAAAAATTGATAGATAACGCTTTTGACCCACTTCGTGTTAGCATGGTATTTAAAGTTGCCTTGCATTTAGGCGTGATTTAGGTGTTTTGTTCTTTACATGCAACCTATCGAATTTAGTTGACACAATAAAACAATCACCATATCAATAATATGATGTGATGTGATGGATAACATTACCCACTCCTTAATTGTCGTGTTATTCCTTAAATTTCTGGTTTGTACGTGTTAGGTAGAACATGTGAGTGCACATGTGTCAGAATAACACCTGAAGACACACCCGTGATTTTAATTTCCAGTCCTACACGTTTGTTATGCAAGATAAGTAACTTAAAAACCTATATTTTTTTAGAAGTTCAGAATCACTATACCACTAGCTTTCTTTTAACAGTTAATTTATTTTCTCAACTCCAGATCTCGAATTGACTCACTATTTATACATTCTAAAGAAAACTACCATTATATTTCATTTCTTTGTGCAGTGGCTTCTACCGGAAAAGCTTGTAAAATTCTGCAATAACCTTTTTAAGTAAACTGGGAGTCAAGGAGGTTTGTAAATGTTGCTTTTGTGAAGACTGATACATATAAATATGAACAAAATACAGCCATTAAAATTAAAAGTCTGAATAATAATTTTGCTGGAATTTTCGTATGTAACTATCACATCAAAAGATTCAGCGGTAAGTTTGAGGACTTATAAACACTAAAGTAATTTCGATCCCCGCGGTGACATAAAAAATGAAATAGACATTAATTTTAAGTGGAAGGAGTTTTACTTTACAAAAGATGGTTTTCACAATACACAGTTCAATTTCGCAAAATCTGGAAACTGAATACTCTGAGATGATCGAATTATAATGGCCCGGCATGGCCAAGCGTGTTAAGGCGTTCGACTCGTAATCCGAGGATCGCGGGTTCGAATCCCAGTCGCACCATACATGCTCGCCCTTTCAGCCGTGGTGGCGTTATAATGTGACAGCCAATCCCACTATTCGTTGGTTAAAGAGTAGCCCAAGAGTTGACGGTGGGTGGAGATGATTAGCTGCTTTCCCTCTAGTCTTACACTGCTAAATTAGGGACGGCTAGCGCAGATAGCCCTCGTGTAGCTTTGCGCAAAATTCAAAAACAAAGAAAACAAACGAATTATAATTTCCAGAAATACATAATAGCAGCATTAATTAAATACCGGTAGGAAACGTAAACAGCTTCAAATATATGTATGTGTAATTATTAAAGCTATAGCTATTATTCTGAATTAGTATACTAAAGTTTCAATAATTATGTGATACATATGAGAAACTACTATTAATATGAGTTGTGTTGACAGTAAAAGTATGTTATTTATTTAAGATGTGTCAATGCTTCTTTTAACGATTCCCGTCGGTGTGGATTCCTGTACGTGGTGAGGTCCCAGAGAAGGTTCTGTTCTTTCAGTTTACCTTCTCTGATATCTAAACATCCACACACGTATTTACCGTGCGTGACGACCCGTGAAAGGGAGGAGAGTATCCTGGCGGTTGAGTGGTCTTATGGATGAGCGGCCTTAGGGTAGCTTCCCCCAGGATCAGTCGGCATGTGCCCATCCTGTCTTTGCCACTCTGCACACCCTTGGAGGCAGTAGCCATCCGTGTTTCCTTGGGTCGTACCATCACTCTTTGTTCTCTCTACCTGTCGCCTGGAGAGACCTATGATCAATCAGACCTCAATGCTCTCATTGAACAGTTGCCATCTCCCTTTTTAATCCTGGGTGACTTTAATGGACGTCATCCCCTCTGGGGAAGTGCTGATATTGGATGGGAGGGGTCACTCCGTAGAGCGTATGCAATCTGATCACAACCTTTTTCAATAGTGGTTCTTATACCTATTTTAATACAAATAGTGGTTCTTATACCTATTTTAATACACCTGGTCAGTCTTTTACTACCAGTGATATTTTAGTTTGCTCCCCTTCACTATTCTCTCACTTTTCACAGTGATCATTTTCCTATCATTTTGAAAGAGACTGGCCGTGGTCGATGCCACCCGACCCGCGTGCCACGATGGAAGCTATTTGGATAAAGCAAATTGGCCCTCTTTTACTACTCTCAGAGAACTTGATCCTGTCATCGTCTGTAAGCCACTGATAGACAACTGCGTCGCAGCAGTGACTGATTGTATTATCCAGGCAGCTGCTCAATGTATTTCTAAAACCTCGACAAGCTTACCACGGTATACTCGTCCGTGATGGAATCCTGCCTGTATAATGGCACGGAAGGCTCAAAAACGAGCCTGGGATACATTTTCGTATGTACCACACATTTGTGAACCGCATCGCTTTTCAGCGGGCTCGTGCACATGCTCGGCAGGTAAGACAGCAAAGAAAGAAGGA
Source organism: Tachypleus tridentatus (assembly GCF_004210375.1). Lineage (NCBI taxonomy): Eukaryota > Metazoa > Arthropoda > Merostomata > Xiphosura > Limulidae > Tachypleus > Tachypleus tridentatus. Next base: position 89,237,114 of record NC_134835.1, read on the forward strand.
ATCTTGGATTAAGGTCACAACAAGCATATCTTCTACCACCTGTTCCAAATTCATATGGGACAAGATTCAAAAGGTCAGTGGGCAATATAACTCTGTCCCTCTCTCTATCTTACTCTTTGATGGCCAGGAAGTAACTGATACCCGGAGCATCGCCGATGCTCTAGGTGAAAGCTTTTGCCAGGTATCTAGCACTTCTGTTTCTTTTTAAAGAAACCTTCATAGCCATCAAGACTCGGGCAAAGCAATCACCTCTTTCCTTTCGAGCTGATTGTCTCTATGACTATAATAATGCCTTTACACTGGTGGAACTCAAACTGGCCCTTTATCAGTCTGGCAGTACATCGGTTGGGCCTGATGATGTACACTATGACATGCTGTACCATCTATCTCCTGCTTCTCTTGCTATTCTTCTGATTGTTTTTAACCAGATCTAGCAGAATAATATATTTTTTCCTAATGCGTGGCACCAGGCTATTTCTCCTACCTTTTTCTAAGCGTGGGAAGGATCTCAAGATTCCTTCAAACTACCATCGAATTGCTTTGATGAGCTATTTCTGTAAGACCTCAGAGAGGATGGTTAATGCTCGTCTTGTTTGGTTCCTCTAATCAATCTCTTTTCGCCCACCCAATGTGGGTTCCAATGACAACACTCCATTGTGGACCATCAGATTCGACTTGAAACGTCGATCAGAGAAGCCTTTCTCAAGTGACAACATTTTGTATCAGTATTCTTTGACATTGATAAGGCTTATGACACAACATGGAGGAATGGCATTTTGCAAGACCTCAATTTATATGGGTTGCGTGACCATTTGCCTATTTTTATCAAACTTTTTTTAATCGGCAGGCGATTCCAAGTCGTGTGGGTTCGACAAATTCCCGTGTTTACTTACAGGAACTTGGAGTCCTTCATGGCTGTGCCTTAAGTGTCAAACTTTTCAGAATAAAAATTAATGCCATCATTGGACAACTCTCTCTTACTGTTGCAAACGGGATTTATGTTCATGACTTCCACATCTCATGCTAGTTGTCAAACATGAGATTTATTAAGCGGCAGCTACAGACTGCCCTCAATCATTTACTGAGGTGGACCACAGCAAACGGCTTTAACTTCTCTTTTTCTAAAATCAATGTTCTATACTAAAGATATATCGTGTTCTCATTTGATTGAAACTGGGCTATGGGTATCTGGTCTATGGCTCTGCCAGGACCTCGGGCTTGAAGATGCTGGATCCAGTTTGTTATCAGGGGCTTCGGCTCTACATGGTGGCGTTTTGCACTTACACAGTACAGAGTTTGGTTTGTACATAGAGTCTCATGAACCTTGTTTGCACCTACACCGATTGTAACTGTCTTTACTGTATGCTTCGAAACTTCGTTCCTAACCAAAGCACCCCATTTGGGGTTGTGTTTTCCTTCCTCAGTGGACCATGCTTTTTCAGAACAGACGATGTGCCATTGTTCCTTTTGGCCTTTGTATCCAGGCATAATTGGAAGAACTGGGTCTGTCCTTGGATGACATTGCTGTATCTACTGGTCAGCACATCCCACCATGGCTTATTATCATCCTCAAATGTGACCTTTCTTTAAGTCATCTGAGAAAAGTAGATACTCTTGATTGGAAATACTGTCCGTTATTTGCTGAACATCTTTCTAACCATCCTTTCATTCCCATTTATACGGATGGTTCGAAATCAGGTGAATCTGTGGGCTCTTCCATGGTTTGTTGTGGTTCGGTGGTTGCGCCCAAAATCCCCTTTGTAGTTTGTGTGTTCACTGCCGAACTGTATGTCATTGCTCTTGCCCTGGATTACATAAAACCTAAGCAATACTCGAATTGTAGTATTTATACCGACTGGCTCATTTTTCTTTAACATCTACTTTTATCAACTTCTTCTGGATACCAGGCCACGCTTGTATTTGGGGAACGAGGTGGCTGACACCGCAGCTAAGTCTGTCTGCTCTGGCGCTATCACTGCTGTGACTGTTCCGTACATGGATTATGGTTCTATATTCAAGACTCGGCTCTGTGCCAGTTGGTAGTCGACTTTGAGTGAGCAACATGAAAACAAGCTTTTCCAAATAAAACCCTCAAATAATCTTTAGCCGCCTTATTTCCGTAAGGATCGGAAAGAAGTTGTTTTAACTATACTACACATTGGTCAGTCTTTAACTCATCGTTTTCTTTTATCTGGGACTGATACATCAATGATGGTCTGTGTGATACTTAGGTCACAATAGTCCACATTTTACTGTCATGCCGTCGTTACAACTCTCAACTACAGCACCATTTTAGACATGTTTTGTCTAAAGGTTTACCTGTGACGTTGGATAATGACATTGGCGATGGTGACACTGTTCACCTTACAAATGTTTTTAGTTTTTTAAGGGCCTTTGGCCTTTTTAACGCTATTTAAGCTTTTAATTAAAAATTAGACTGTTTAACATGTTTCCTTTTTACGAATTTTAATAATTTTACTTTACTTTTATATTTTTACTGATTGTTTGGCGCAGATAGCCTGGTTGCTTTGCGCCGTAAAACGCTAAACAACCAATCTAACGATTCTTAATTTTATACTTATAAGCGTTCTTTTTACAGATGTTTTTTTAAGGTAGAAAGTTACACATTTGGAAGTTACAATCATTGTGAGGTAAGTTTGATAACAAAATTGAAATTTCTATTTATCTTCCTAGCTACCTTTTTCATTTTGTTATTTTATTAGATATATATAATACAACATATTTGCTACATAAAATGTATCAGATATTGAAGACGAGTAGGTATTTTTCTGGTCAATGTGTGTACTAAGATTACGTATTATCTCAAATAGCGTTTCTACCACTATTACGTATGTCTTTAGTAACCTAACTGCTTGCTCGATAAGCCCTAAGAGTCCCTCGCTGGTACAGCGGTAAGTCTTCGGATTTACAACGTTAAAATCAGGGAATCGATTCCCATCGGTTGACTCAGCAGATAGCCCAATATGGCTTTGCCATAAGAAAACAAACAAACAAGCCCAAGGATTGGGTGAGAGGCCTCGTTGTCATTGGGTATAGCAGAAATAGTATGCTTAGCATAATATTATGTTCTTATTTGCTTTCACCCATATATTTTTATGATTGCAATATTCATGACTATTATGCAAACGGACATAATCTGAAATTATATTGAGGTGTTACTGCTTTATGTGTGGTTACAGATTTGAAAAAGGTAGGCTAGCATACCACTGTTTGTTTACGAAAGTACTTTCATGTAGCGGAGGTTCAGCGTTCCAAGCTATCTTCCTATCAGAATAGATAAGATAATCACCAATAGAACTTTCTCAAGAATCAACAACTTTCTCAACTGCTAAATCATAGATAGATACACAAACAGGTTGCTATGCAATAAAAACCTTTTTAGGAATGAACAGATAATGGAAAGAATTATGAAAAACGAAGTGAAAAGTGACAAGGCTGACAGTTTTACCACTGTTCTCTAACTTTTATTTTCTTCACACAGATTGTGTTTTGTGTTTCTGACTTAATGATATATATTACATGTTCTTAAATACTTACAAAATGTTTACTAAATTTATATTATTAACATACAGAAAATCAAGAAGTCAAGTAGCAACCACAGCCGATATGAAGTCAAGGAAGAATAGTCTGTAATAGAACTATGTTTTAACATTGTTTATCGTTTTGTGAGTAGTTCATACCATCAAAAATTGATTGCTTTTGTTAATAGTTGAAAAACCCTTTTTAGATGTAAAATATTCATACATTTAGATCGTAAAGATGTGTTCATATTGATGATTTAAAATTTTCAGGACGAGAGATATCCCTTCAAATTAATTCCAATGCAAAACGAATTAATACGAATCAGCTTGGGAATCCAGGAACATCCAAATAGAAGCCTGCAAGTTGCTCCAGCTGTTGTAAGCAAAGTGTGGTATCTTGTAACAAATGAGGATCCACGAACACAAATATCAGTAGCAAAAGCCGTTCGCGTATCCCAGGCAACAATACTCCATTTCGAAGACATTCCGGTCAAGTCGCTGGACTAGCGACTATGGACTTATTTGCAATCAGAATGTCAAAATGGTCTCTAGAAAACCATAATCCTGGTACAACGAATAGGTTAAGAAAAGTATTAAGAAGAGTTTTTGTTTGTTTTGGATATAACAGCCTTACAACGAAGCCTTTCGCAATGAAAGAGACGTTGCAGGACTATTGTCAAGAAGCACGGTCATCAGATAGAGCACGACTAGACGTGGCATCATGGACTGTGATGACGTAACGACTCTCCAAAATCGGTTTATTGTAAGGTATACGTATTCTGTGTGGATGTAATATTTATCTTTGATGTAAAGGTTTTGCATGACCTTCACACAAATGCAAGATTTTGTTTCCATGTTTTACATGGCCTGGTGGTTAAGGCACTCGACTCGTAATCTGAGGGTCTCCGGTTCGAATCCACGTCACACCAAACATGCTCGCCCTCTTAGCCGTGATGGCGTTATAATGTGACGGTCAATTCCACTATTCGTTAGTAAATGAGTAGCCCAAGAGTTGGCGGTGAGTGGTGATGACTAGCTGCCTTCCCTTTAGTCTTGCACTGCTAAATTAGGGACGGCTAGCACAGATAGCCCTCAAGTAGCTTTGTGCGAAATTCAAAAACAAAAAACAAACAAACAAAACAAAACCAAACCATGTTTTTACAACCTGACAACATCGTGTTAAAATTGCACAGACAAAAGTTAGATCAATACCACATTTTTGGTATGATCCTCACTGCATTTAATTTGCTATAATTTAGGCATTTTCTAGTTAATTTTTTGTAGATATTTCCGGGGTAGTTATCTATTAAATTAATGTACATATTGCTTAAAATATTATGATACCAGTGAAAACTTTTGATTTGTTTTTGAATTTCGTGCAAAGCAATACGAGGACTATTTAAGCTAGCTGTCCCTAATTTAGCAATGTAAGTCTATAGGGAATTCAGCTAGTCATCACCACCCACCGCCAACTGTTGGGATACTCTTTTACCTACGAATAGTCGGGCTGATCGTAACTATAATATTCCATGGCTGAAAGGGGAGCATGTTTGGATTCACTGGGAATTCGAACCAGCGATCCTCAGATTACGAGTCGAGCGCCCTAACCACCTGGCCATGCTGGGCCAAAACATTTGAATATCAATGTCGAAGTTTTAGAGAATTTAATTGCCAGTTATATATGTTTATATTTCTCGCCTAAAGTAAACAATATATTTTAGAGGACATAATGTTCTGAAACTAGATGTTTATTACATGGTCAATACGAAAATTAGATCGAGATTCTGAGTGTGTGGTAAAATGTTTTAAGTAGATGGTTTTCTTCAAATGATATACTTGTGCAATATAAAACGAAGTTTATTTGTTTGTTGTTAATTATAAAAAACTGCACAATTGATTATTTTCTCCGTGCCCATTATAGGGATAGAATCTTAAGTTTTAGTGTTTTAAACCCTCAAGCTTACCACTAAACCACTGGGAAGCATAAAAAAATGCAATATAAGACCGTTCTTAGAAATTATAAAAATTAGGGCTAGTTTTCTGAACTTAACTAGCACAAACGGAAATACAGTTGAAATGATTCATTTCTAAATTGACGACGAAAATCTTTAGCCGATAATTCTTTGATAGTATAATATGATACGATCAGCCTTAAATTGTAACATTATTACTAGGCCATCATTCCACATTTCCTTAACATCAGGCCATCATCACAAATTTAATGAGTATTACATTTATTAATTAAGTTAAATGCTTACAATATTTATGGTATTTGGCAATTTAAACTAGGTTAGACAAATGCAAGTTTCGGAACGAAACGGTAAAAAAAAAAACACATAACAGTGTACATCACGAGCTTCTCTAAAAATTAATTAATAAAAGACTAAATACCAAAGCATATTATTTTAAATTTTCTTGTTACTTAAACTTCTAAATATATTTGACTTAATCAGGGGTGAAGGAAGCAAATTAAAAGTAGAAGGGTCTGAGATTTATTTGATAGAGTGAAGCGAGGAAATGTGCGACACAAGCGCACCCATTACGGCTGAGGTTTGCCTTAGGAACTTGAAAACTCATGGGTTCTAGATTAAATTTTATGTATTATCCTGTTTCTCTGAGAGCAGTTTTCTTAATTTTAATGACCTTTTTACTAGGACAGATTGAAAAGTGAGGGGACCGCCCCCCAGTTCCTACGCCACTGTTAACAGTTTGTTTACATATTGTACGATCATATTTCAACAAAAAATAATAAAGAAAAGCAACAGCAAAGTACAAAGTGTCCCATTGTGTTCTATGCACTTGTATGCGTGTCTGTCTGTGTGTCAATAAACGTCCACAAACAGTAAAGCGTATAATGTTTACTCTGAAAATAATCACTCTTAACATTATCTATAAAACACATTTGTTTACAATGTTTTCAGGCAAAATACCACAAATATTTTGTCAAGCATTGTTTTCAAAGCACTCAGTTTCGGTATGAACTTTGTTCGATTTTTCTAGACTAACGTTTGAGAATTCTATTTTAAATAATTCTCCTTACTGAACAGTATTTCTAGATTTTAAGCTCAGAAGAGAGTGCTTTTTTGTATACAAAAAATATGTCGAATAATAAATCTTTGAGAAGAGTAGGTGATAATAAATGTATGTCCAATGCTTTAAGAACTGTAGGTAACATAAAGTAGTTGTTTGATATTTTATGTTTGCATCTATTTCGAGCATTTGTTAATGACATATTAACCTTAAAGCGAGAAAAAAATGTAAGATTACCGATATAAAGATTTAGAACATGTGCTTATACATGTGGCTTTAAGCTTTCTGGAAGAAACAAAAGCCATATGTAGGTTTTGTTTATCAAATATTAATTTTCACTCGTAATTAAATCTCCCCATTCCAAGTGAGTTACTGGTATTTAAGTTTATGGACGTGTAGTGTTAAAATTCGAGGTTCGACTCCCCGCAGTGGACATAGGGCAACTAGCCTATTTGATAGCTTTGCGTTAAAACAACAACGTAATGGATTAAAATATATGTGTAAATATTTATTTAGTTTGTTCCAAGAGTATATCATTAGAACAGACAAAAATTAAAACATATAATTGTTCCATGTGTGGTCTTGCCCCCCAGTAACACAGTGGTATGTCTGTACACTTACAACGTTAAAATCCGGGTTTCGATACCCATGGTGGACACAGCACAGATAGCCCATTGTGCAGCTTTATGCTTAATTGAAAACAACAACTGTGTAGTCTTTAACTGTTGACACTATGATCACTGGACGCACTCCGGGATCAAGAAGACTAGCTTGATAGTTTGCCAGCTCCTCAGGATAATTACTAGATTAATTTTTAAAAAATAATATTTAATAACATGTGGTGTTCAGGAAAATGACTAGATTAATTCAAAGAATAATGATTAATAATATGTGGTGTTAACGATGATGACTAGATTAATTCAAAAATAATAATTAGTAATATGTGGTGGTCAGGATAATGACTAGATTAATTCAAAAAATAATGATTTATAATGTGTGGTGTTAATGATAATTACTAGATTAATTCAAAAATAACAATTAATAATATGTGATCTTCAGGATAATGACTAGATTAATTCAAAAATAACAATTAATAATATGTGATCTTCAGGATAATGACTAGATTAATTAAAGAAATAATAATTAATAATATACGGTGTTTAGGATAATGACTAGATTAATTTCAAAAATATATAACGTTCAGAGTAATGACTAGATTAATTAAAAATAATAATTAATGCTATATGGTGTTCAAATAAATCAATAATAGAATGCTAAAAATTATTTACTCTAATTTTGAAGTGTAGAGAAATAAATAAAAGTTGACAAAAATTATACTTAACCAACTTCGTCCGGTGTGATATTGTTCAAGCTGTTTACTAATAATTAAAAGACGTCTCAACCACTATTATGTCTGTGGTATGCTGAAAGGGCCTGAAAACCCTGGTATTAGTTGAAAGCTTTACTGGCATTCAAAAGTTATTGTTAATAATTAGCTGTTATAATTAAGCCCTATCAACAAGATAATTCATTGGATTGCGAGTCGTGGTGTGTGATCGAACTTTAACCTTTGACTTCAAAGATTTTTGTCACAGATGTAAATGTCAATTTTGTAGTAACCTTCAGTTATAACTGCACGAGAATGTATTGTCCCTTATCACCAGCTCAGCACGTTACATGATGTGTTTCAGAATATATATGATGTATGTGTAGATGTGACTGGTGTCAATCACTGCTTAATATTATTTGGTTTGTAATTCATTTCAGCCGCAGCGTGCATTGCTACCGATTTGACAGATTTAAATTCTTTCATCAGATTTATTTCTTCTACGTTTTCTGCTGGTACAGCGGCAAGTCTTCGGATTTACAACGCTAAAATTAGGGGTTCGATTCTCCTCGGTGGACACAGCAGATAGCATGATTTGTGGCTTTGCTGTAAGAAAACGCACGCGCATATCTTTTACGTCATAGAACGGCAAAGATGCGCTTAGGACGTCGCCTTACTGTTTTCTTGTGTTACACCTTCATTTTGGATCACTTTGAGGTAAAACAATAAGGTCACGTCTTACACAATGAGATATATATATATTAAGTTAAATTACACCGAACAAAACTGCATTTCCGATATTTATTTTACTGCCAAAATGACCCAGTTAAGCGATATGTTCGTTTCTTTAATACTAAATAATTTTCAGACATCTTCAAAAAATTCCGCGCTTGTATTTAAGTGGTTGGATACTCCTCAAATTCTACTAAAGAACCACCTGCAGAATAAAACGTCGGCAAAACACTTAAAGAAAAAAAATATCAGTTTAACCACATACATTTTTTATATGTGTGTATACAATACCACGTTTTGTCACACAAAAGCTATAAGTAAATCCAACTATATATATCCTCTATTGATATACATGATTAGAAAGGTACAGGTGCAAATATTCAGCAAAAAATAAAACAATACTCATAATAATTGACCTGGTAAATGGGGCGCTAGACTCGCAATCTGCGATCGACATCTGCCTGCAAACACATTCGCCGTTCTTTCAACCATGGATGTGTTAAAACATGACGGTCAATTCCACTATTCATAGGTTTAAAAAAAAAAAAAGAAGACCGAAACCTCTCAGAGAGTGATAATGGCCGGTTGTCTTCTCTCTGGTCGACATTTTTAAATTTGAATTAGTGGTATATAGCATTTGTAGCTTAACCATAATGTGAACAATAATAATAATAAAACTGGCATAACAGCGATAATATGTATTCTGTTTAAAACTATACACGTTGGAAAGCCTCCAGAAGAAAACGATTCGAAACAATCACATGTATGAACATTAACTGCATTGACTTCGGAAGAAATGCCAAGAGAATATTAACCATGATCTATACTCTTGGAGAATATTCCGAAATGGAACGTGTGAAATCGTTTCGACGAGCGGTAGGTCAGTCGTTTCATGAATTGTGTATGTGGATTGTAAGATTTTCCTCAGTTCTTCCGTTTCAGGGATGGAAACAAATTAGCTGAAACACACACATCTAAATTTCTAAATTAACTGTTCTGCTCAGAAGATGCTTATATGTGGTATATAAAACATACGATTTTTCTAGAATATCTTATTAAAGTATTTCCACGTAGTTCATATAATTTTTATTAGCCTCTTCAAAAAATAAATCCCAAAGTATTATTAAACTTAGAGAAAAAGCATAAGATTACCATAACTGTAAAAGATAAGAAATATTAGTACATTAACATCAATGTAATTGAACTTAACAGAGACACAATCCACCATGATCTCTAGCCAGTTGATAATGTAATTTTGAACCTAAATTATTTCTTGTGTTTCTGTTTTTGTTTTTAAATAATCAGAAATTTATTTCTTCCATCTGCATGCAGCTTTACTTCTGTTTAATATACGAATATAATATTACATTACTGAAGTTGTTTGTTTGTTTGTTTAGAATTAAGCACAGAGCTACACAGTGGGCTATCTGTGCTCTGCCTACCACGGTTATCGAAACCTGGTTTTTAGCGATGTGAGTCCGCAGACACACCGCTGTGCCACTGGGGGGCTACTGAAGTTGTGAATACGTGTTGTTTGTCAGTGTTAATTTCATTGATGAGAAATACCTTCAGTATTTATTCTCACATATTTTTAGGCCTAGCATAGCGAGGTAATTAAGACACTCGATTCATAATCTGAGGGCCGCAGGACCGAATTCCCGTCATGCCACACATACTTGCCCTTTCAGCCGTAGGGGCGTTATAAAGTTATGGTCAATGCCACTGTTCGTTGGTAGAAAGAGTAGTCTAAGAGATGGCGGTGAGTGGTGATGGCTGCATTCCCTCTAGTCTTAAACTGCTAAATTAGAGACGGCTAGCGATAATAGCTCTCGTGTAGCTTTGCCCGAAATTCAAAACATTTTTTATTTGTTATAGAGAAAGCATGAGCGTATATTTTTATCTATCTAAAAACTCTTCAAACTACAATAATGTCATGGCTATTTCACAGGTCTTGTTACCTTTTATTACAGTGGCACAGAAATCAGGGTAACAGAAGTAATTTCTCCCTTCAGATTGTGTCGAAGGAGAAAGCGACAGTATTCGCCCTCAACTAAAGAAATTCCTATGGGATCCAAAAAACAACAACAACGAAAGTTCTTTATACATATTCTAAAATTCTCATTCGTCAAAAAACAAACAAACAACATACGAATTGATTAATATCGCTAGTTTCCCCTAAACAATGCCTTTCATGTGTTAGTAGTAATTGTAAATTTCAGATTCTTATGACATTCTTTGGTTTACTGAACTCTGACGTAATTTTACTTAATGTTCTTAATTCTTTACTGTTTCTTTGAAAAAAGTTTTAAATAGTGTGTCGACATGTTGAATAGATTTATGGAGAGTTTTTACGTTCTATAGACAGAAGGCAGGAACTGTCCATAAGATATCTGTGCTTTAACCATCGCGTGTATCGAAACCAGGATTTTAGCGTTTCGCAAGAGCCTTAGAAATGATTTTATAACTCATCTCATTAAACCTTGATAAGAGAGTATATTTATGCCAAAATATACTCTCTTATAAATATAAATTTTGTTGCAAAATTTAATTGTATTGAATTAACTGCCTGAACATCACCTGCTCTCATCAGAGTCAGCCACCTGGTTTTCAGAAATAGGGCCTTGAATGCAGGTTTTAACATTACATACTTGTATAGTGGTAGTTTACATACAGACCGTATGGTCCTTCAAGGCTAATAATTATACACCCATTATTAATAAAACTAAAATTTGAAAGCACTCTTACTTTAGGAAATGATTAACTCTCTCTCCTAAACCCTTTGCCAACAACAATTAATTCCATAAGCCAATTATTCTGTTATAAAAATAAAAAAGTCTTAACTAAAAACTTCCTCAAAATCTTAATCTTCTTTCCTTTTCCCAGTTATCTTCAAAATATAATATAAAGAAACTATATACCTATCGATACATCGGATAATACTGTAAACTTCAATAAATTCATTTCTAACTCTTTTCTTTTTGTTAAAAACAAAATACGTTATCTTAAACCTTAACCTTTTCTCATAACCTAACCATCCATTACCAGAAACATCCTAGAAGCTCTTCTTTGAAATCATTTCAGTAAGTCAATTTTTTTTAAAGATAAGCAGACGAAATTCTACACTTCCCAAGTGAAGCCTAGCTAGCTATTTCTTTTAGAGATCACTACCCTTTGTACTTCTTAAAATTCTTGTTGGCTTTACTGCTACAGCACTGCTTCAACAGCTTAAGTACCTACCTATCCACCGCTATGCCAAGATCAGTTTTTTTCTCTCTCTCACTATTAAGTATATTACCATCTGTTTTAAACTTGTGACTCAAATTATGATATTATAAACATGTTACTTCGCAATGACTTTAATAAAAGGTCATTTGCTAAATATCTGTCCAACTTACCTGTGGATCCAAATCATTCTGTAACAGCTCACTACAGCTAGAAATATCCAATAGTTTGATACTGTCCTTATCCAACTCTTATTATTATGCTGCTGTCAATATAGTTAACATTAATGTAAATAAAAACGTGAAGGCCTGGGCTCTGACTCCTCAACCAAATATTTTATTCTTTTGATTATAATAAAAATAAAAATAAAACATTTTCGCCCTCCGAGCACTAATTTTAAAATATTTTGTTTTAATAGTTAATGAAAAAACCTGTAACAAAAGATATGTCTTCCTTTTCGTACAGGACAAAACTCTCTATTATGCCTGAAGATTTCCGCGTGGGGCAAAACATGGGCAGTGTGTTCAACATTGAATGGCCCGCCTTTTCCGGCATCTCTCTGAGCGTGACGTAGTAACGGTAGAGGCAAAGTGCTGTTCGTTGTGTTATGCACATGCACTGTAGAACCCGTACACACTACCGCATTCCGAAACGAGACGAGTCTATTAAATGTAGGGAGGGTTTGTGCATAGTATTTTGGGCTGGCGATGCACAGCAGCAGAGACGTACAAAGAATAATGGCTACTAAGAGGTACAACTAGGCTTAAACTTGTTTTACCGGTGCCATGGATAGGCTTTCCTCTTATTATATCTGCAAGAATACCGTTATTCCCGGTACTTTAGGTATACGGGTTATTGAAACGACCTTTATGTCCCGACGCTGCGGCCTTGCATAATTACAGTTATACTCACAGCTATGTCGTTAAGAAGCTGGATACCTCGTTTTTACACCAATATCAAATCAGTATTGTCTGACGTTAAACAACAAATGGCTTATGAAAATGGGGGCTACGGGTACTGCGAAGTTTACTTTAACATTCTGAACGCAGATTTTATTTGTACCGTTTAGATCACTGATTTATTTGTCAGTGTTTCCTTCCAATGATCAGAATTGTATTCAAAATCAATTTTAGAACGAACAACCGAAAACAGTTGAAACAAGATCACTAAAAAAGCATCAGATATTAGTAACCGCTGGTTAAAAGTCAACTAATTAACTAACTATTCAAATGAAAGTAACTTTTAAGTAACTTATAAACTAATAAAAACAGTTGCTTATAAATAAGCTGACAAGAACTGAAAAATCCTAATGATTCCGCCTGTTGTTAACACTAATTTTATAACGTATACAGCGAAGTAGTTTTATTACTGCCTTGAAGAAAATATGTAAAAAAGAATTAAGTAACAGCAAAAGTATTTATCTGTAAAACGGTAACATGTGGGGAAACAATGCATAATAACTAACGTACTTAAAATTCGCTAGAAGATAAAATATTTTGTTTCAAGATACAACAAAACAAACCTGCTGTGACATTTTAAAGAAACGTTCACTTTTGTTTTTTTTTCCTACTAGTAGCATCAATGTATTCATTTCACATGAAAACTCTAACTATTGTATGTTTTATTTTTGCAAATTTTAAGTTGTAAAATATTCCTTCTCCACTGTGGATCAACGATGAGTGCGAAGGCTTATGATGCTAGAAATGGATTTTGATTCCTTCCATGGGCAGTGCACGGATAATGTATCGTGTAACTTTGTGCTTACTGACAAGTGAATATTTCCATCTGACAAGAACTGTAGACTACTGTAAGATAAGCTCTAGCAGACGCTCACTGGTTGCAATAGACCCTTAATCGAGATAAGATTCAGTTCACATGGACTTCTCTACACCTCCCATTCAACGTGTACTACCCGTAAATGTGTATTGGACTGAGCTCATTGGTTGTGACTCCTGGAGAAGTATTGGCCTAGCGGAGTGTTTGGCCACACGGAAGAGCGCTGTCTGAGAGAACAGGTGTGAGCGCGAGATGTAGTTCTACTTCATCGGAAAGACACGAAGTAAACATATACAAACTATCACGGTAGCTGTATCCTAACAAGCTGACTTTTTGGTCCCTTTTAGCTCACGAGGACTCGCTGAGTTTCACATTCACGTCTGGTGCAATGGGTTGTGGTGGCAGGAAATGATGAACATGAAAATCTCCGAGGTTGCCTGTTTATCGTAGTGAGCACAGGCTTAGAAACAAGAAGACAAATGGAAACTCAGCTTAACGTCAAAGCAGCAAGAGAATAACTACAAGCACTGAAGTGAATATTTTGGGGGCAAATCCTTGTACTCGTCCCCTCCCTCAGTGCTCTATTCTCTGAGTATCTTGCATGCACGGCCCGATGTCGTGGAATAGCTTCACCAAAGTGGAGGTGGCACAACCACAAACATCATCTGGTTCAATTAAAGGTTAGTGTACCGTATAAAAATCAACTCTTGCTTTTTTGTATTAAGCTTGTGTAATAAACTTCGTTATGATAACTGAAGCTCGAGTGTGTTTCTTCGAGCACCATACGTAATAAACGATACTTTAGGTTAATTCCACATGTTCTTTTGGTTTTCGATTGACTTACCGGAAAGTTAATACTACTACCAATAAAACAATAAACATCAGTCAGCTGTTATCTGACTCAACTGCAGTGTTGCTGTTTTACTTTTAGGAGGAGGTATCGAATTTATAACTTACTAAACATTAATCAAAATGAAAGGAAACTAAAGTCTTTAATTATCAGATTTAGAATACATTTGTTGAGTTCGCTGTTAACGTTAAGTTCGGCTGTAGTATTTGCGAAACTTAAGTAATATCAGCTCTTAAAGTAAAAACAACGTTATGTCTTGTTTAATTGATGTTACGCTATGCTTAGAAAAAACAATGTTAAACTTTCGAATAAATTATACTCGGACGATGAAACAATAATGTCAAAAAATTTCGTGTTGTTAGCATTAATCGTACAGTAGTCTTGTTTTTAAACTATAATTAGAATAATTCTAACAAAACTCATATTATTTTTCCACTGTATCTGATCTCAGGCTTTTATTCTTAGTTAATGAAGCTTGCTGTACACTGACGAGCAATATTTTTTCGATAGGTTTTTGTTATTGGATAAATTGATTACTATGAAGCTTATTATTTTTATAGAAATGAGCATTTCAGCTCAAAGAATATCAAAAATTTAACAAGTGTTACAAAAAAATTGTATGGCTTATGAAATTGCATATATAAAATGACATGTTTTTTGAGAACATCATTCGAGTTTGTCGACTAAATGCCGTTAGCTGACTGTGTTTTAGTTGATTGTATGCTAAGTTAAAAACAAATCTCATGTTATCTGGCGTTAGACTTTACTAACGTGGCATCAGTTCTTAACTTTATAACGGAATAATATTGTTAATAAAAGATTTTGTTTACAGGCTAGAGGTTATATATATATATATATATATATATATTACTACATACATTATGATAAAATGATTGTAGTAGAGTTAATCTTTGTCATAAACTAAGCAACAGTGATTTCTTTAGTTTCCTTTCAGTGTGCGCATGTGTTTCCAGTGGTTTTAATATCTAGTAGCAGTTTCATACAATTCGATATGCAAAACCTGTCTACTCGTTTCGTGTTAGTCTGGTTCTGACCGCATTGGTTGACTCCGCAGCATTCAACCCTAATTAATACCTTAAGTCTTCATGATTAGAAGCTCTTGCTAAGAGAAGCTTAATTTTTTTAATATTTGATATTCATTTGCATTTTGCATATTTCATTCATACGAAAATTAAGACAATTGATTCACACAAACGATATTGAAATCGGAAAGTGTGAAACCAGAACATGTGTTCATACAACGATGAACAATAAACACACGTGTAGCTTGTTTTTACAGCTTGGGAGACGACCACATTCAAGAGATGACCTAAGAACCTGTGTGTCACAAAACAAGATATTTATAATCTTAGCAGTAAAATCACATAAAATGTCACACAATTTTCAAAACTTAGTAACACCTTTAGCCTTTAATGTTTATTTTTATATAATTATGGTATGGAAAATTCTGAACCATTTCATCGAAGTACGAGTTTTTCTCTCTTCAATATGCAGTATGCATTTCTAAAAATCTCTTGTCGATTAACTGCCAAGAGAGGCATGTTCTGTAATATGTTATATGTGTTATGACACCTGATTGGACTGTGATACCTTTCGTTTATTACACCTTATTTTTATGCAAATTTTAATAACTTTTTTTTAGGCCAAAAGAGTTGGCAGTGGGTAGTGATGATTAGTTATCTTCCCTGTAGTCTTACACTGCTAAATTAGGGACGGCTAGCGCAGATAGCTTTGTGCGAAATTTAAAAACAAACTTTTTCTGTGAGTATGTTTGTAGAACTATAGTCTTGTTATTTGTATTTATTTACAGAAAAACTTAGGCTTGTTTACCAATTCTTGATGAAATATTTATCGACAAAACTGATTTTTCACATTCTGTGCTATTACTTTTTAATTATCCTGCTACGTAAATAAAACAGCATATGTTTATATTTTTCTGGATCATGACTTTAAAATGGATTATAATACAGCTGTTTAATTATATAAGTCTTATGATGAATCTATTCTGTACTTTTGTCATGAAAATTATCTTTTGGCATGCATGTTTCCTCTTGATTCGCGCTTGCGTTTGAAGAACTCGTTCTGTTATTCTAGTTGTAACGTAGCCAGTCGATGGTGGCGCCCCTTTGCGTTTACTTACCCAATTAAAGTGGTAGGGTTTGAGTAAAGAGCCGTAGCTGAAATGGTAGATACTAGTTACAAGGTTAAAAAAAAAATTATTTCATTAAAACAACATGAAATTCTAGATAAGTGGTAGATCAACAAAATCTTAAAATCAGGTGAAAATAATGCCCAAGTTACTTTATGTAGGAAAACGACAGAACTTTAGCTGAATGATACTCTTATTTTAAGGAGTTTATTAAACATGGTAGGAATTAAACGGATTTTAATCAAAGTCTATAACTTTTCGTACATGATATTACGTAACAAGTGTTATGAAGATTTATTAATACAAATTTAAATTTCTTAACATTTAAAATGACTGACCGTAAAACCTAATTTTATTCATACATAGACCTAATAAGCTTCGTGCTAATTGCAGCATGCTAGTAATTTTAACATTCTTTAATACATGAGGAAGCACAATGCCATGGAAATGTGTAAATAAAAATTCTGTGAATAATAACGCTTGTAAATATCGAAATTGAGTGAGTTAAAATACAATTAGTGTTGGGGTCTTGAGTATTTGAAAATTAGAAAATCAATGTTTATTTAGGTGTGGTTTCTAAGTTAAATAAGAGTTAAAATGTTGTATGACAGTTTCAACGTTCAACATATCTTTTAAAAACGTGAGTGAAAGAAGAACGTTAAATACTTCAAAGTCCTTAATGTATAAGATAATGGACTCGGTTGTTATTAAATATTTTAGAAAGTTTGTTGTTTTTCAGTTTTCTGTCCATGGCTGGTATCGAAACACGAATTTCAGCGGTATAAACTCTCAGATTTGTTGCTGAGCTACCGGCGGGGGCAAGTTTAGAGATAGAGGGGCTAATTATTTATCAATACTGTTGAAGTGGGTATTATTAAAGATTATGGATGAAAACAAAGTGGTGAATGAATATTGTAACTTAAGACAGTGTTTATTAAAAGTTTCGAATAGAAAATAGGTGACTATTAAAGACTAAACAAAAGATGGAGTAATAATTAAAAGTTGCGAAAAGGAAAGATAACGGTTGAATTTTAAATGTTGTAGAGAGAAGATAAGTATTTGTTTTGAATTTCGCGCAAAGTTACTTGAGGGCTATCTGCGCTGATGTTAAGTAAATTTAAAAGTTTTTATTGGAAGAAAATAAAATCGTGATTGTTAAATATTGTAGAGTGAATACGTTTCATAAACCATGAGTATGAAGCTGTAGCTAGTGTGATTAGTTACATGATAAGATTTGACATAGGAAATAACGTCGTATCATAGTTTATTGAGGATAATATAATTTGTTAGTGGGAACGGCATAATATACGTGTGGTTACTTCATTAATGGCTCATTTATAGCTCCAACATGTACAATATGGCGAGTTTTAAAGGATAAATCAGACAGTTCATTGCCAGAGAAGAAAGAAAACGACAATGTAAAAACGTATATATATGTAATTTCAACCATAATTAATACAGGAACAAAAACGGCGTCAACAGACAAACTGTATAAACGATCCACAAAATCTCGTGTAATGTGTAACGATGTTAAAGGGATGTGCTTCAATCGCCCCTTTAAGTCATGTACTTCTACTTTAAAACCTTTTTCATTACAGGTCTCATAATCGACATTGGTTCATTTTGTACATTCTCATGTCCATTTTACCAATAGTTTACCGTGTTACTTACGTACAAGTATTGAAGAGTCAAACATTAAAATTGCTGAACTATGACATTGGATAGAATATTTAGCGTAGGACTGAACAATCAACTATCGGTATAATCCGCGATGACGAGAAAACCCACTTGTAGAAAAAATATATATGTGAAAACGGCTGGTATGGATAGAGAAAGCACAATGTAGAGGAGCGAACAAAAGAGCTTTCTCTACCCATACTAGCCGTTTTTACATATATATTAATCAACTATCGGTATAGTATAGGCCATAGCTGATTTTTGTTTATGATTTTACTGAGTTATTTTTACTTGAACGCACAGAGTTAGTCACTACACTGCAAACAAGTGTGGAGATACTGTCTACCAGATATTTTGGTAGTTAAATTTATCTGGATGTATGAAGCTGAGACGTTTCTGTAAACTAGACCAACTCTCTACCCGGGGGTAAACTAGAGTGTTTATAACGATAGAATTCGAGGTTCTGTATCTACGGTTGCATGCTACTATAGTAGTTGTGGCAAGTATAATTAGTTATATGATAGTATCAGGCCTTTTTTTTTCAGCTTTGCTTTAGGCAAGAAACAACCAAATTCTTCTATTTAGCTGTTATCAATAGTCAGTTATTCAGTCTGTAGCATAGGTGGATGGATTGTGTGTTTACGTTTCTAAGAAACTTGTACGACACGGATGAGCATTTATTTTGTTGTATGAAATTCCTGTTTTCGTGCCTTGCGTTTGAAGTTCAAGAAGTTTGACCGTTCGTTTGGGGATCTCTCTTCGTCTTTGCCGTGCTCTTTTCCATGTTACAGTGTCACTGTCATTAATGTTATTTAGACTACATTAATTGACTAGGAGTGTATTTTCGCTCTAACGTAACGCAGCTTACCTGTTGTAATGTAGTAAATGGGGTGATAACACCGAATTAGATTTCAGTAAACTTTCCTTGCGGTCACTTCTAACGCTTTAGTCCATTATGTTGAGAATTTGGTGTACGAACCCGCAGTAAACTTCGGTTATATAGAGTGAAAAAGTATAGAACTCAAAGCGCTTTACTAAATTCCATTGCTGATATGATTTTCATTCCGTGTTTTAGTGTGTAAGTTTCTGGGACAAATAGAGTCGTGAACTGTCATTAAAACGTCATTTACCATTATTTTTCGGCCTGTAATTATAATTATAGGCAGATTTTAATACCCTAAAGGAATTTTTAAGGTCCAGTGATGTTGTACTAACTTTTTTCTGTTTTATTTTGTTCCCGTTTTTTTTTTAACTTTTACCCTTAGAAAATAAACACCTGTTGGGCAACCATAATTACTACTGGCAAAAACGTTGCTCTACTGACGGTTATTATTGCTAGTAATTGCTAAACGTAGTATTTATAAGGAGGGAAAAAACAAAAATTGAACATTTTCTAGGAAAAAAAGCATTTTGAGAAGTGCTGCACGGAAGGAGGTGTTCGAATTGTGCTGTTATAAACTATAATATTTTTACATATTAATAGTGTCATCCTTTATTACCTCAATAAAGATATAATTCAACCTTTACGTGAAAGTTGTGTTGTTGTAAAGAGAGTACTCGTTTAAAATTGTCTTCTATTATAAATAAATGGTTGTTGCACATACCACAGTTATTTTTTGTGTGTGAATTGTTTGACGGGTTTTGTTTATGCTGCCATTCATTAGATGGCGAAAGAGTTTTGGTTACATACATAGATACTAACATACACTACACCCATTATAATAAGAAGGTAAGATTTAGTATATTTACAAAAGTATTACGGTGTCACCGGAAACTGCTTTTACAGCTTTTTGATTACTTCGTCAAATTATCTTATGGTGTAGATTCTCAGTTGTTTCCTTGCGTTTTAGATGCCAAAACATTTATTTAATGTATTTAATAATCAAGTCTTGAATGTTAGAGACTTGTCTCATAGTGACTATTTAAATGTCAAAACGTGGCGAACGTGAATAATGAGGTTTATTTTATCATGTTTAACCACGTAAATGATCTTTGAACACTCATGATTGGTCAGCTTTTCGGTCATAGTGTTATCTTGTGTTGTATTCATTATTAGGATAGCGTATGGACGGCAGATTTATTAACGTTAAAACAGTCTGGTTTACTTGACGTCCAGTCTGCTTGGTTGTGCATGACGAGAACACGATGAACATTGTGACGATTTGCCAAGTAAGAAAATAGTACCTTTGCCAAGTAAAAAGTAGTACCATTGAATATACGTATGTATGCATCTCTATCAAACTCCTCCCATAGTACTGAAGCTAGCAGGGCCAAACTTGGCAGTCGGACTTAGGTGACGTAATCCTTCTATTAAAGGAGTAAAACAACAAAGGAAGGTCATGATGGGGGTGTAAGATTAGATTTTCAGGGTCGCTGAACTTCAATTTGGCATTGGACTTTATATTTCTGACCCACTTCAGGACTCCGGGGGCATCATGTTTAAAACTGTGTTAAAACCCCGCTCACAAGCTGGCGGGACCCAAACTTGGCACACATGCTCAAGTTCAACCGGAGGGTGTTCTAACGGTTTGTATTCTTTGAGTACGATTCATTCCCCCTTGGAATAGGTATAGAAGTATCGGGAAATAGTAATGGAAGATTGTGATCTGTAGATTGGGCTCCTGTGCATCATGAGGGGTCTTTGGACCCCTCAGTGTGCTGCAGTATTAGTATTTAGCAAAACATACAGTAAAATATCAGAATAAATATAAAGCATTAGAAGCTGACATTTTTAGAAAACAAAAGTGTAGGTAGCGACATGAATTTGAAAATATGAAAGGTGTAAAACTTAGTTACTTAATTCACAATACCATGTATTTCATTAAAAACAAAATATGCAAAAGTATGAAGAATACTTTGCTAGTAGTAGAATCATCTGGTAAATGTATGAACAAAAAATACCCAACTGAAAAACTTCTTGTTTAAATCTTGTAGTTTAAACATTAGAAGAGATCCAATCAGTAACAATTTTCATCTCTGACTCAACTAAATCAATAACAGTCAATATTGCCTAAATTTAGATTATCACAGTGTAGACTTTGTTCACAAAATGTTAGCTAGTATTTTCCTAAATGTGAAGTATCTATAAACTTTTTCTCTAGAGTTTTCTTAACCTGGAATAATTAATAATCAGCCACGATTTCAACGTGCCTAAGAAACTGTTAATTTCAATTTGTTCCTAAAACAAATTGTTAATAAGTTGGCTTCCCTCATATTATTAAAGTGGTTTATATCAAATTCTTAAGCTGGTTTATATTGAACTGTTTATTGAATCTGATTTACATAAAATTAAGTGTTACAGTTTTAATAAGTTTATAACGTTTTGATTTGTAATGAGAAATGCACCTAATAATGTTGTGTGTGTGTTTTGAAGATGTTTTGAGAAGAAAAACGACAAATAGGTTTTTTGTGAGAATATCGCATACATAAAGCTACTGCGATTGTTTTTTCTCGCTCTTACGGTTTAAGTTCCTTAACGTTAAATTTGCGGCTAGCATTAGAAGGTTTTATTACTTTTTATCGTTAATATAAAAGGCATTTATGAAGTATTAGAGAAGATCATTATTACATTTATTTATGTAATGTTTGTGAAACACCAGGAATATTTAATTTCATATACTGTAGTTTCAATGGACTACAGGTATAAGAAAGCTCACACAGGACTATTAAATAGAAAAATTATGCCAGTAATGTTGTTTTGTTTGGGTGTGATGTGATCATGCCCTAAATTAGAAAACAAAATTTTCGTGACGCCATTTTCTCGAGGCATGAACGAAATAGTTTAGTAGACTATGTTTAGATACTTGCGGTTTTTAAAAGACAAAATATTGAGCGCGCACATGCTGGGTGTAGTACACCAGAGTATTTGCTAGTGCCAAGGCTATACTGCTAGCAAAACTCGCGTTGATTGGCCGCGATGAAAATCTAGGTATCTTTCATCTGAGTCTATAAAAGAAACGAATCAATGTGACAGTTCATTCTATGAACTGGAGCCTTAAACAACAAATCAACTATTATTGTTACAGGCTGTTGTTCTGCATAATTTTATAAAGATGGTTTGAACACAGTCACTGGATCCATCCAGTGTTTGAAAATCTGGTCACCTCTATGACGGTATCGTTTGGTGAAAGAAAATAGGTTGGTGTGGCAGAAGCGAGTGTTTCTGTAGAATCGCTTCCATTTTAGCAACTCTATAGATGTTACTGTGAATATTTTTAAAAATATGCTTATAAGCTCTGGTACATAAACAATAAAATTATGTAATGGAACATAAACATGCAGAATGAAGCACTTAATCAGGTATGAAATTAATTCAAAATAAATAATTCCTTCAAAAACGTAAAACCGAGGAGGCTATACGTTTATATGGTCTAAACATACTGTTCTATTTATCGGAGTGTCGTAATTAAGTCGATAAACGTTGTCGTATTCATAAATCTGACGATGTCTGTAAAAGGTAAGTTAATAAAATTTGGTATACACCGGAAGAGGTTGCCATGGTAACACATTTGGAGCTGGTAGAAAACAATTTACAAAAGAGGTTATCTTATTGGTAAAACACCTTTACCTTGTAGAATGTATTGTGACGAACGCGGTTTGTGTGTTATTGTGTGCCATAGCCGTTTCCAGGTGTTCTTAACTGGGATTGGTGGGCTAATGAAAACGAAAAATTCATAAGAATTTAGTAGTCCTGTTTGAAAATAAGCTCTAAACAACTCAATGGGCTATCTGTGCTCTGACCACCACGGCTATCGAAACCCGGATTCTAGCGTTGTAAGTTCGCAGACATATCGCTTTGCCACTGGGGGAAGCGTAAATATATATATTTTATTTTTTTATTTGATGAACATTGTTGTTAAATTAATATTAGCTGTACATTCTAATAATCAGATACTAAAATATGTTCGAAAACAAATGAAACTATTTTGAAACATTGGCAATAATGAACTCCCCTATATTAAAATTACGAAATAATTTCTCTTGAATATCGTCTAGAAATTGAAAATACAAATATTTATTTTAACGAAAGTTCCAAATGGAAAATTGAAAATAAAATGACAAACAAAACACTGATTTTATTATCCTTATAACAGGTTCATAGTTTATTCATGTTAGTTACTCTAAATTGGTAAACGACAACCATATAGTGTTTATTTGTTTATTATGTTCTGAAGACGTATAATATAATGTATGTGAAATTTCTAATTGCTTGTTATTATTTATTCAATGCCAGTAAACATTACAGAAATGGTTATGGAAAATACGAGGTAGGTAACTATGAAAGCAAGTAAGGAGCTCCTTCGAAACATAAAACATTACCACGTATGAACAATGAATGCATCCTTATAGGCTTTGGTATTGTAACTTTTGCCTCTGTGTATTTATCACGTGACCTAAATAGTATTTGAAGAAATGCAATAAACGTGATGTAATAATGCCAGACGAAGTACGTTTTGGGTGACGTACTTCCGAGATCAAGGACTCAGTGAAGGTCACTAACGTTCACCGATATAGAGAACTGTGTTATAGAAGAACTAGCCTCAAACTGTTTGTGTTTCAGATGTAAGAAATTTTGTAGAATTTTCAACTGTACTATTTGGTAGCATTTAACTGATACAGGCGTTTCTCCAGAATACTCATGCGTTTTATATGCTATCATTACCGATTTATTTTTATTACATTAACGATTTTTTAACACGCACAATGCATGCGTTTTGCAATACGTGTTTTTTAATAATTGTTTTATTCTAATAGCATAAAATATCACGGAATGAACTATCTGAAAACAAATATTTACTGATGATTATAAACCAAGGTCGTTGCGAAATGTAAGGTTTGAGTTGTATAATTGTTGAAAATACTACAATTAATGTTTTTTTTCTCCAGTGAACGATAAAGTATTATCTTGTTTTTGACGATTATAGATATCAATGCGTTGATCGTAAAGATTTGTACATTTTCAAATTATTCCGGTTTCACAAGGTTTAAGTCATTTTCTGTATTTAGTCACGTGGTCAAAACCAACCTGATAATATTTCTATTAACGTAAATATACTTGTTATCAGTAAAGTTGTATGTTATCGAGGCTGAGCAGTGTGTGTATAGCTAGATTCCACGAGGTTTGACGATATACTCTCCACATAATGGAATCTCTACCTTTGGGTTATTCAGTTTTTAAAGATTTGTTATTACCAATCCAGAATAATGGGTCAAATATGAAGCAGTGTTGATGCATAGTTTAAACTACCAGGTTATAACCATTTCTAATTTAAAGTTGCTGACGAGAGTTAGGATAGCCAGTCAGCAACATCTGCCGTCTTATGTGGCTAACGCGAGCCAAACGTTGGGATTGACTATGATAGTTATAATGACCTGTACTTAACAGTGACTCGAATTTAAGACCCTCCAATCCGTGGCTGGCATGCTGCTCCTAGTTCATGCTCAGTCAGAAGCAGAAATCTTCCGACAAAAAAGTGTCTATTTTAAATGTAGTCATATATTACTAAGCGCTTAGACTTGCAGGTTCTGACCTTAATCTTTAAGGTCTTATCAGGGAGACACACGTCTTTATCTTAGGTGTAATGTTGTTGGTTTTTACGAGTATTTGCTTCAGACTTGTTTTACTTTTTGTAATAATCCGTCCACGTATAAATGCAACAAAATTAGAAAACGTATTATTAGGAAAGAGCTGAATATTTGCTGTCAAGCGTTTACAAATGCTATAAGTGTAGTTGCCAGTTTGGCCTCCGACTTTGAATTTATTCCTTTAAGTCGCACGTTAAAACGTTTTTCGGCCGCACTTTTTATCACCGAAGGTATAACAAATACTTTTATTTCTTGATTTTGAAATTCATATGCCATGCTGTGTTGTAGCCTACAGAGTGCATAACTCTTCTCGTGATTCATAGCATACACACGGCTTTACTGCCATTACTACAATATAGAAGTTGTAACGTAAAGCGGTTCTTAATGTCTATTAATAGGCAACACACTACTGAATGATGACGCGAGTGGTTAAAACAAGTGATCCCGCTAGACAGGCTGCTGCCGTTTTTCGGAGAAATGAGCTTACTTATTAAGTAACGTTAAAATAAACAAGAGGAAATCCTCAATAGCCCGCAGCGCTTAGAATTCTTTTAGGCAGCATTGGAGTAAATTAACCTATGATACCTTTTTTAATAGCTATGTATTTATTTGTGTACCAGCAATATCAAGTGTGAGCCCCGCGGTGTGAATTCCTGTAGGTGGTAAGGGGACCTCCCAGGGAAGGTTCTGTTCTTTCAGTTTACCTCCTCTGGAATCTAAACATCCACCCACTTGTTTGCCATGCGAGGCGACCCGTGAAGGGAAGGGAGAGGATCCTGGTCGTTGAGGAGTCTAACCCAAACGCACCACTTTGGCTTTCAATTCCTGTAGACGGGTGGCCTTGGAGTGGCCCCTTGGGTCAATCGGCTAGTCCACTTAGACTAGGGTCAACCAAGTACCAGTGTTGGATGCTCTTAACAGGTGTTGTGGACATTGTTTCTGATGCTGGTGTTTGGGTATAATGCTCACGAAACCATGGCGTTGCTGTAGGGTCCTTGATAAACATTCTAGTGCGTCCCCTCATTTTATTAAATTTTTTTTTATGGACATAAGATTCCAAGTTCGAGTAGGTTCGACACCTTCCCATTCTTTTCTACAGGAACTTGGAGTCCTTCATGGCTGTGGTTTGAGTGTCATACTTTTCAGTATAAAAAATTAATACCATCACTGAACAGCTCTCTCTTACTGTTGCAAACGGGCTCTATGTCGACGACTTTCACATCTCCTGTCAGTCGTCAAACACGAGGTATATGCAAAGATTACAGACTGCAAAGAACATCGATATGCTTCCCAAGTGGTAGAAGAAAGGACACGGAGGATGTTCTATGCTAAAGATATATCGTGCTCTTATTCGGTCGAAACTCGATTATGGATCCCGTTCGTTATTAGGGGCTTCGGCTCTGCACTGGGGCTTTCTGCACTTCCCCAGTTCAAAGCTTATACATAGAGTTTTACGAACCTACTTTGCACCTCCGTCGTTTGCAACTGTCTTTACTATATGCTTCGAAACTTCGTTCCTTACCAAAGCATCCCACCTTGGGTTGTGTTTTCCTTCCTTGGTGGACCATACTTTTTTAGAACAGACGATCTGCTATAGCTTCTTTTGGACTTCGTATCCAGGCGCAGTTGGATAAATTGGGTTTGTCCTTAGATAATATTGCTGTATCCACTGGTCAGCCCATCCCATCATGGCTTATTACAGTCCCCAAATGTGACCTATCTTTAAGTCATCCGAGAAAAGCAGACAATCCCGATTGGAAATATTGTCTGTTATTTGCTGAACAATTTTCGAACCATCCTTCCATTCCTTTTTATACAGATGATTCGAAATCAGGTGACTCTGTGGGCTCTGCCATGGTTTGTTGTGGTTTGGTGGTTGCGCACAGAACCCCCTCTACAGCTTATGTGTTCACTGCTGAAATGTACGCCATTTCTGTTGCTCTGGATCACATAAAAATTAAGCAGTATTCAAACTGCACTATTTATACTGACTCGCTTAGTTCTCTACTGGCCCTGGAATTGCTTCACGTTGGTTCACACCCTGTTTTCGCCGACATTCAAAACCGACTGGCCCATTTCTCTTTAACATCTACTTTTATCCAGTTTTTCTAGATACCAGGCCACGTTTGGTATTCTCCATGAACGAGCTCGCCGACACCACAGCTAAATCTATCTGCTTTGGCACTATCACCACTGTGCCTGTTCCATACATGGACTATGTTCCTGTATTCAAGGCTCTGCTCCGTGTCACGTCAGCTGGCAGTCGACTTGGGGTGAGGAAAGCAAAAACAAGCTTTTCCAAATAAAATTCCATATTGGACTTTGGCCGTCTTGCTTCCGTAAGGATCGGGCAGAGGAAGTTGTTCTAACTAGATTACACATTGGTCACGGTTTTTAACTTTTCGTTTTCTTTTATCTGGAACTGAAGCACCAATGTGTAGTCTGTATAACACTCAGGTCACTATAAGCCACATTTTACTTTCTTGCCATTATTACGACTCTCAACGGCGGCACCATTTTAAACATGTTCTGCCCCAAGGTTCGTCCATAATGTGAGACAGTGTTATTGGTGATGGTGACATTATCCACCTTGGTAATGTCTTTAGTTTTTTGAAGATCGTTAATCTTTTTAATGCCATTTAAGTTTTTTACTTTATATATTAGGCCTTTTTTTAATGTGATTCCCTTTTAAGAATCACAGTCCATCTAGTTCGATTTGAAATTAGAAAATGGCTGTAACGTCAAATAACTCGACACCAGGACTGGACAGGCCAACTTCAGGTGATTAACGCTGCTGTTTAAACTACCCGTTAGTCATCCTGACGAATTATAATTAAAATTTTGCTACAAGTCTTTTAAAACTTTTATTACTTTACTTTCTGAAAATAGCCATAACATCAAATAACTCGAAACCAGGACTGGGAAAGCCAGCTTCAGGTGACTAACGGTGGTTTTAGAATTTGCCTGTTAGTCTTCCTGGCGAGTTATGATAATTACAATTATGTTACAGAAAGTCCTTTACAATTTGTATTTCTGTAATTTTACTCTTAACGTTGTAGACTAGATGTAAGCATTGCTTTTATGCTATTTAGGTGATGTTGTTTTTTAAACTTTCTGTTTCACCTTAATTTCCTTTTATGAATTTTACTAAATTTACTTTAATTTCAACTTTCCACCTGATGTTTGGCGCAGATAGCCTAGCTGCTTTGTGCCATAAAACACCAAATCAACCAACCAACTAACCAAGAGTTGGGCGCACGTATACCCCTTCGATTTTAGTACTCATCAGAATCTCTCACTACCAGCCTACCCTGAAATTGAAATTCTTTTTTAAGTAGTATTATAATAAATTAATGTATGAAACCTTTGTCATGGTCAAATACATCAAAAGAAAGGGTTTGACCTTCTGAGTCCAAAACTGTAATTAGAAGTCAAACCTGTTAAGAGATTATTGAACTATGAGCTAAAAGTTTGTACTTGAAGAACTCAGCTAAAAATAACATTAAACACGCAAGAGTGTAAATCAGTTGATAATAACAAGTACGAAATACACAAGCTTAGGTATAACATATATAAAATAACTTAAATGGTCAGTACTGATTCATTGTAGGCGATCCTCAACAATCAATAATTATGTATACTACCAGCTGGCGCAAAATATAGTAGCTCTTCAGTTTTAGGTGCCTCACCTGAACATGTATTTTTCCAAGCTGTAGAAACAGGTATAGAAAGAGAACTCGGTATCCTAACTACCAGGGAAGGCAAAGATTAGACTTCAGTACACCGCTAGCCAATTAATACATATCATCTCCTGATTTAAGTTGATCCTCTCCATTCCTTTTTTTCAGTACCTTTAAACGTGAAGCCATTGAGATCTTTTCCAAGCTGCCTATCTCCAAAATGAACTAGGTCATTTATTTTCAACTTTGCAGCTATTTTTCACAGTTATTCACCGATTATTATTATATTATTATTATTATTATAAGCTAGAATAATCTTGAAGTTCATTGTTGTTATAATATCTGCCACAAATCGAAAATCTCTTCAAAACTCAAAATCTCATATTATTTAACCACGTTGGATAAATAGAATGGATTAATATCACAGCCAAACCGTAGTTTAAATTTCACTTTCGTAATTGAACAAACACTAGATTCAGATTTCGAGCAAAAGGTTCCGAAAGGTTTAAAGCAATCAAATGAACCCACCAAAATTAAATATTATGTTGAGGAATAATTCGTGAACGTTTTTAAATAATTTCATTCAAGCATTACATGAAAGACTATACAATACTTCAATGCATGAACACATTACACCCAAAACATTTAATATGATACTTTATTTCATGTAATACCTAGGTATATAGTATGCATTGTTTTAAACGAAATTGCAAGAAATTAAATGCGAAAAGCAGAT
Source organism: Tachypleus tridentatus (assembly GCF_004210375.1). NCBI lineage: Eukaryota > Metazoa > Arthropoda > Merostomata > Xiphosura > Limulidae > Tachypleus > Tachypleus tridentatus. Next base: position 89,266,441 of record NC_134835.1, read on the forward strand.
GGTATCGAAAATGCTCGATTTTGTCCACTTGACATTCCATTTAATGAGCTAAAAATGAAAGCAAAAATTAAAGACATATGAAAATCAAACACACCATCTATTAGAGCAAAACATTATCTACCAAATGACATGAAATATTTTGCGAAAGCGTTTCATTTATGAATATATTTTGTTAACTTGAAAAAACGCTCACGAATTATTCCTCAACCCAATAAATTAATTTAAAACAAACAAAGTAAATTTGTAATGTTGCTAAAGACACATTCAACAACATTTTTATCATCTTCTCTACTGTTTTTTTGCTGGTTTCGCTAAACAGATGCCACGATTGGTGAAGAAACGTTCCAAAGTACCTACTTCCCAACATTTTCTGCAATCACATATAACGTCAGGTTAATGTACTATAGCGTCTTGTCAGTCACATTTTCCATTGATTTAATCTATTTTTGCATTTTCTGACCACACACTAGCCATTGGTTTAATATACTTTTTTAATATACATTTAATCACTCACACTCTGTTTTGGTCTAATCTATTTAAGCATCTTATACAGCTACATTCGTCATGGGTTAAATATACCTTAGAAACTTCCTCAGATATTAAATCTACTATTTGAACTTCTATATTCAGAAACTTCAGGATTCCATGCTTCTCAACATGCTAAATTCTCGTCTAACCTGTTTAAAAAACAAGCAAACCTTTTTTTGCAGCATTGTGAGGATTTTTTTTTCATTTTTTGTATAATTCGAAAATGTCAACAAAAACCATAATTCTCAAACATGGACCTGATGAAATTTTGTTCCAGTGATTCGAAATGCTTAACTATAATGGGTGCGTGTGTATGTAAATATAGTTACATTAATATAGTAGAAGTTTACGTTTATTAGTGATTTCATTCAAAAGGCTAGTCGATAGACTTAAAACCAAAATAAATTACTGTTGTTGTTTTTTTTATCCACAAATGGTAAACTAAGTCTGCAAAGATAACCAACTTCGTCCTAAAGGTTAATCTACGTATCACAAAACGATTTTTTTCCGATAAACTGAGTACTGAACAACAGTAATGATGATTATAGATGTTTTTTTGCCAAACAAAATTCATCAGTATTAACTGTCTTTTATTTCATTTGTAAGTAAACTTGGTGCGATAAAAAATAAACACTTTTGAATAGTCAAAATCTGGACTAACTTCTTTATAGGACTGCTTGATCAATGTCTATTTATCATAAACTACCACCAGATCTCGTTTTCGCTTATCATTTATTTAAGTATTTATGTCTTAATTCATGTAAAATTATGGTTAATATGATTTTTTTAAATAATTATTCAGCGAAACAGTTATTTCGAATAATAAAGAACATAAAGTTAGATATCTTTCCATTTCAGTGTAATGCATTTTTTAAAAATCGAGTTTAATAAAATATCGGGAGATTTGTTCCCAACTTTAATGAAATGCTGTAACAGCATGAATTTTTCATATTTTTCGCTATTGAGAAAATGATCCTGAAGATAAACTGTGTGAAGATAGTAATGGCCATCTGCATCAAGGTTCAATAATATGCCACTAGAGGACAATAGAAACAAAAGAACGTAAGTTTGTAAGATGGAGAAGCATGGGAATGTAAGATCACTTAGAATACATTCTCTTGAAAAGTTTGATAAAAATTTCGGAGTGTGCTAAAAATCAATTAGGACATTACATCTCTTTATACTTTACATAAGCTTGTGTAAAGTTACATGTTTAATTGAGGACACAGTTGCCATGAAGTTAAAATTACATTCATAGTCGTAGAACGAGGCTACAGAAAAATCTTGAAAATGGTTGACACTCATAATTTGATGTTTTTTATATACGAAATTCAAATGTTATACACAAGGTTCAGAAAGACATGGTTTGAAAGAGAATTATAGCCTTTCACAATTTAGTTTCTTTTAGCTATTGACAAAACTAACTGCTTTTAATGTTTTCAGCGTTAGAAAATGTGGTTGATATCAAGACAACTCGCAACAACTCATCGTTTTAATAACCTGCAACAATGTTGTTAAACTTAATCTACTCAGAACAATTTTGTTAAACTAAAGAATCTACTCACAAAAATATACTCTCACGAATCTACTTCCGACAATGTTGTAAAAAGCGACAACCTATTCGCAACAATGTGATTTTATATAAAAATACTTCCAACAATGTTATTAATACCAAAAACATGTACAGTAATAGAAGCTCTTCTGCCTGACGTCCTTGTGACCTTGTGACCCGGAAAACAACGTTAACTTACTTTATACTTTCAGAATTCACTGAAGTTTAAACATTAACCTAAGTATAAAAACCAACGTTATTTCGATGACCTTTGTTCGTCATCTCAAGTGAATCTCGAAATAAAAACCCCATACCTCTTTGAACACTTTTAAATCTAGATTTATTTTGTGACCATGGACACACAAACACAAACAGACATGGCCTAATACTTTATTAACATGCAAAATTATACTTGTATTAAATTTAAATCTTTTAAATCCTACGTTAATTTTTCACCGAACGCTACATTGGGCATAGGCCTCAGGATGATTGTACTGGGAACTAACTACCACCGATATTGGATTGTCTACGTCATCCAATCCTAATGCTTCATGAAATGGTGTTCTTTATGTGAATATGAAAAACTTTTGTAAACTAGAGTGGAAAGTAAGTAAATATTTTTGTAGCGTAATAAACTTTACCTTATTACATTACAAATATACATTTTGTTTAGAGTGACAGTAGTTTGTATCTTTTCATTGTATGATTCGGGTATTCGTTTGATTTCTTCTTTATAACCATGTGTCTTTGTATACGTTTTTTTGTTTCTGTACTTTTGATACTACCCTGTTATTTAACTTTACACCTGAACAGTAACCCGTATAATAGCAATTCATTTCAGATATCAGGATCCCTAATGCTACACTGTAAGGGCCTTTTAATGGGATTTTATTGATTACATTATGATTTAAAGATTGATTGTGAAACTTTGCTTATATACGGTCTTACTAACGTAAAACTACTACTGGTCGGTAGTTGAAGCTAACAAGTATTCCCATGTTCCTCGAAATATATTCAATTATTTTTTTATGTTATTCATACCTCGTTGGTTCCCAACGTTTAGTATGTGTATGTACGCACGCACACACACACACACACACACACACACACATTAGTTTTATTTTTCTTTTATTATTAATATTATTTTACAGGACTAATCTTAGATTCTCTGTGTGAACTTCTTGAGATATTGGATTTACATTCGGAAGTATCGGTAAAACCGAGGATACCCAAATTGCTGAAATAATAATTCTAATATTTATAATAACCTAAGATCACTGTAATTAAACAGCTCTAAGTCTTAAGTAGATAGCTTGCTTTAATCGATAGTTAATATTAGCATTTTTATTAATTGTGTTGCAGTAATATTTACTATTGTTTTATTCCTTCACCTCAAAATTATTCGAACGTGTTACACATGCGGAATATTTTTTGTTTGGTTTTATTTAACTAACTAGTCATCAAGAAAGTGAAATTTACCAATGTTTTGTTTATCAACTTTAGTACACATAAAGTAACCTCTATACATAAATTTAAAACTCATAGTAACCAATAGTCGTTCACTGTGTAAGATTTCAACTTCCAGTTGCTGGCTGCCGGAGGTGAACGGTCTGCACCGGGCGGGACGAATTACGTACTCTGCGACTGTCACGTGCTACTCAAGGTTATTACTTCCGATAATCTCGTGTGTATAGGTAACATCCTATAGCAAGCAGAAAGTTTGTTTGTTTGTTTTGGAATTTCGCACAAAGCTACTCGAGGGCTATCTGTGCTAGCCGTCCCTAATTTAGCAGTGTAAGACTAGAGGGAAGGCAGCTAGTCATTACCACCCACCGCCAACTCTTGGGCTACTCTTTTACCAACGAATAGTGGGATTGACCGTCACATTATACGCCCCCACGGCTGGGAGGGCGAGCATGTTTAGCGCGACGCGGGCGCGAACCCGCGACCCTCGGATTGCGAGTCGCACGCCTCACGCGCTTGGCTATGCCAGGCCACAAGCAGAAAGAAGACAACCTAAAATCAACCATATAGTTTCTCACGCCTTGTAAGAAAGCTGTGGTTAATGTTCAATACAAAGTTATAATATTTATGAAATATTCTGTCGGTGATTTCTAAACTTGTTAATTCCAACACAACACGATGGCCTTATCCCAAGTTTACATGTTTGCCTTATTGATTTAAAATTCCTTTTTTTTTTTTTTTTAGAAACATCGCACGTGTAAAAGTATTCGAAATATTACAAAGTATTCGTGATTCCATGGGCACCCGTGGAAATTTTTTAAGGGGGGAGGTCATATCAGTGTGAAATTGTGAAACGAATAAAAGATTCGAATACATATGCTAAATTACTAAAAAAAAGAATTCTCTCTCACTTTCCAGAAGGGGAGAATCTCCCCTGCGGAAGTCCATGTTCATGATTGTAATAGAGTATGAACAACCAATTAATGGTAGCCATCTCAAAATTATACGAATAACCATTTAAAAATTGTGTAAATTTGCCAGTATTTTCAATTAATATAATATTTTACTCAAATACAAAACAAAGGCAGTTGTGATGTCTACACTCATGACAATTGACAAAGATATATTACAATTTAGCTTTGCCTGCTAAAATGCCTACCTGTTTGTTTCGTTTTGTATATGTGTTAGCAGTGATACCTGGAAATAATTTAATTCTTTTATCAAATATACATAACATTTTATTCTGCACTTAACCATAATGTTACACTTAGAGTACATTTCTACCACAGATATTATTATACAATGCTAAATAGTTGCTGTTTTTTATTATAAAATTGTGCCTCACCAGAGGAAGTCATGATGCCACAAGGTGTTTAGGTTTGTCTAGAAGTGATAGTAACATAGATATCGGGTGACTCATGAGTGAGAAGTCCACTGACAGGCAGATAATTCAGTGTATTCTAGTGTCATATTTATATATCTATTTCCATATATAGCTAGATATGGAATAACTCAAGATTGAGAAGTCCATTGAAATTTAAATAATTCAGTGTATTCTAATACCACACAGGAGTGAGATGTTCATTGGCAGGCAAAGGATTTGGAAATGGAGACGTATAAGATATAACCGGTATGACATGAAGCATCGTGGACTTCCTCTGTGACAGTTGAAATCATTCAAGGGCTCCTTTGAAACTGACAAATATGCATCATAAACCAAAAATGATACTTGCAAAAGTTTAGACAGTAAAAAACAAACCAAATCCCTCCACAACAACAACAGAGATTAAAATCTGATGATTTAAACATCCTTAAAATGTTACAAAATTATGGTAAACAATCAAAAGCTTTGTTGGTTAAACGTGGCAAATACCAATATGGCGGATTCATTGTCAAAGTTAGTTGCTACTGTTTATAGTCTACCTGCGCGGCATTCCATGCGTTAATAAACCTGTAGTACGCAGTCGCTGACACAAGTTTTAATCATCTTATGTAAAGGATGTCAATTTGTGGACAATTATGCATATACACTTGCAGCAGCCCATTTAGATGGTACTCCATGTAGTAGGACCTCGTAAAACTGGTTTTCAACTGAATTCTTTACCATTTTAGATGATTTGAGAGAACCTGCAGCGCAATTATTCTGCTTATGCTAAATTTTGACCTTGCACCTCAAACGTAGGTTTGTGTAAAATCTTTACTGTGAGCGACTTGGGATATTTTGCAACACAACTTTATATACATAGAAAGGGTACATTTATATCTATAACTGTTGTTTTTGAGGAGTGATTTTGGTATGTTTTGGAACGATACGACTTTGAGGGTGACCTTAAACTATTTAAATGATATTGTCTTAGGGTAGACTCGCCACACCTCGATAACTGAAATTCATATGAGTATTATACAAGTAATTTTATTGCTGTTTTTATATTAATATTACAATTATGTTTATACAATAATGATGTATGATTTATTTATACATTAATACATTAAATTTATCCAAATATTACTGAGTAATATAAAAATAATGGTCATATTTGTCAATGACATTTCGTAATATATCTTTGATGCTATGCTTTTACGCATTCAGAAATAAAAGGTGCAGCTGATACGTATCTTCTTAGAGCAGATTTGTGCAGCCTTTCACATGTCCAATTTGCTACATATGCAATATTTCAGACTCTTTGACGGCAGTCACCTGTGTGACGACTTTTGGCTGCAGGGAAGTGTGTCAAGCATTGTTAAATGTACATGTTGTTTTTTCTGGGCCAACTACCTGATTATGTTGGTTTGGCCTGTGTAGAGCGCAGCCGTGTCTTTGACCTCGCTTGGTAGCCAACTAGTAGACCCACTTTTTCTGAATGTAGGGAACGCCTTAGTGACCGATGGGAGGTTGCCAGGGTGACGAACAGTCTCGCATGCTATTTTCGTAACGGATCATTGTTATGGGCTTGGTACTCGCACAAGAAGCGAATTTTACCTGAAAGTGTTGAAATAATTCACGTGTCTGTCTAAATTTGGAAAACATTTTTTGCTGAAGTGATCTCAGAGCAAACGTTTGGCAACACTCAAGAAGGATCTGTCATTTACTCTATATAATATAGTATTACTTATACGTATCATAGCTAAAACATGCCAAACTCCAAACAATATTTATTCTTTATCACGATTAGGAAATACTCCATAATTCTGCTAAATATTCTACTAAAGAGTTGTCAGTTTCTGTGAATAAATGGAAACTTGTAATAAAATGCGAAATAAAAAATCACTGAATAATTGAATTTCGTAAATAATATATTGCATACAGATCAAAACCAGATATTTTTTATCCCAATGGGAGGAAATATCGGTCAGTACTAGTTGCTTATATTTATGTTTTTATCATAAGGACAATTCAGTTAAAAGTGCTATTGTTTTGTAAAAGTGTTGTTATATGTCAGTATAATATAATCTTAATATGAAAGAAGTGCGATAAATAAATAGAAAAGTACACACAAAGAGCTTATAATGACACCATCCAAGTACCTCAGTTCTTGTAATATACATAACATTAATTGTAAATGGCTAATAGACTTATAATTTACTGCTGACATAAGTAAAACTGCGTCGACCAGATTAAAGAATCGTTGTATGTTCACTTGATTATACTGATTTTTTAAAAATACATGGTATATGACACAGCGTTATTACAAGACTATAATTTGTGTAGCTATTCAAATTTGGTGCAAGAAACTTGATAGTTAAGTGGTTGTAATGTAGCTATGAAGATATACAAGTCACTTAAAATGGTGAATGTGTGTTAAAAATGTTCTGTTTTGGTGGTATTATCTCCTTCCATATTGCATCAAGAAAAAGTAAAATAAAGAAACGTTATTTGCTGCCTTATAAGATTATCGTTTAAGGAGAAAGAATTTTCCCAATTACTTATCACAAACAATGGAACAATGTGTGTTAAGTAAGTTTAAAATGAATAGCAGTTTGTTTTTCATATACCAGTAAAGTGAGTTAGGCTTAGAATTTAATTCGAAAGTATTTGCTCGAGGCATTTGAAATGTAAATGTTTTGTTAAAAATTTAGATAGCTATCAGAAAAACATAATTGTTACCGTAGTCCATCATTGGTAATGTGTTTGTTGGTATCAATCAGTGCCAGCTCAGTACAACTTAGTTTACACATATTGAATGTTCTGTCTTAAAACTTAAATACGTGATTCAAGGTAATAGTGTAAATTGATCGATTGTCAGTGAAATACAGTAACACCTCCTTGAGAAACAACAGACCCGGAAATAACCTTTTGACCTCGTTCCACGCCAGCTACCTCGTCGTTCTCAAAGATCACGCGTTTTTTGAAAACCTTTCCAAACTTACCTAGCAATAGAATGAGTGCTCACGTATGGCAATTAAGCTTTAGGAATCTAATTAGTATATCATTCATAGTGATAATAGTATGGGAAGGATTGCCTTAAGATTTAAGTTTGTGATGCCTTTAACACATTGTAATACAGTTAAATACTCTGGTGTGTCAATGAAATACTTTGATACTTGACATGAACTTTCAACAGATTATGTATCTTTTGCAAACGTAATGTCTTATTTCTAGGTGTAATATTTTCATAAATTCACAGCTTTGACAATTCTATTTCATTGTGATAAGTGTTTAAGAAAATTTAAAAGACCCTTTGTAGCTTCCAATTATTCTTTGTTTATGCCATCCGATATTCTTTTCTACTAAGTTTTGTGTTATAGAGCTGTAAATTTTATATTTTTAGAAGCCATACGCAGTTTCATTGTTTTGACCAACAGAGGCGTGTAGATTTCAAACATTCACAGACACACACACGTGTGTGTTTGTAGTTTTTACCTCGGCGGTTTTCTTTGCTTATTCTCTCTATTCATACCCATCTTTAATACAAAAACAAAAAATAAAAAAAGCACTTAACGCAACGCGTATAAAGGCTATCGTAAATAAACAATGACATATGCAAACAAAGGCCTAAGAAATCGGGAATGGACAAATTATTTAACTGTTGTATCCGACATTTCAATGTATAGCGTTATTGCTATCATTCAGAGTCATTCAAAAGTATCTATAAAATATCTCGCTAAAGGATACTAAAGTTATTCCATGGGTCACACTTTCATGATATTGAAGGCATGTCATTTGTCATATTTATGTCATAAACATAGGCCTAAAATTGCATGTCTGGAAAGTTCTACGTTCGTTTTCGTGTTTTTAATTTTACTTCAATATTGATTATGGATTATTTAGTATATGTTTGTATAATTTGACGAATAAAGCGCAACAGTAGTTTATAAATATACAGTACTCGGTGCCAGGGATATTACGTGTATTTCCCTCAAACACAAAATAATGTTTTTTTCTTTATTATCAAGTTTAGACTTAAAGTGGTCCACAAAGGTTTTAGCTATCACTTGGAACATTGTTGTTCCTTTGAAATTTTGTAAACGTCTTTCATATTGAGGGTGTTAATTGGACATGGACTACAATAAAATAATCCTTCATTGGCAACACTTGGAACCAATCTGATTCTGTCTGTGTCTCAAACACAATTACCATTCAATGGCACTCCTATATCTCAACATACAGTATACAACGTATACAAGACCAATAGGCCAAGGTTACTATGTTAACTTGAAAATTTGAGTTTTATCCCCTATAGTTGGCTCGACTTAAGATGGCGGTCGCATGATATCTGCCTATGAAAGCAATTATTTAGGCCAATAAGGCCTAATGTAAACAAGGTCTGAGTAACACATACAGCAGCCTAGATACAGTGTAGTGCAAGATGATCTAACTAAGCATATGCCTGTATCCCTAAACATTAATTTCCTTATATTGTAACATCATAATTCAAAGGAAATACAGTACTGTGCAAAAGTGGTCCATTACAAAATGTAAATTTCAACATTATAGCAATTCTTCGCTGATCTCTGACAAATGAATGAGTCAGAGTGAGAATACTTATTCTTTACAATTCCCATATATTTATTATTTATGTTTTTAAAACTTTGTTTTGTTTTACCTTAATTTCCTTTTATGAATTTTACTAAATTTACTTTAATTTTAACTTTTCTACCACATGTTTGTCGCAGATAGCATAGCTGCTTTGTGCCATAAAACACTAAATCAATCAACCAACCCATATATTTATACCGAGGGAGTTTCAAAACAGTTCTGCTTAAATGAACATATTGATCGAATTTAGTATCTGAAATAACTGTCGTGATATTCCATTCCGTGTTGTTTGTTAATTATATAGAAGAAGCTAGCCAGCAAGGAACTAGCATACGGTACCGCTTTATTCTAAAATAAATTACTCTAATAGCCCTTTTACAAATAATCCTTGATGAAAACTATTTGACGCTATATATTAAATTTTGATACGCCACGGCCCAAAAAAGAATTCTCAAAAGAAAACATCTTTATATGATACTGGTTGGACTTTCCTAGAAATTGCTGAAGACTTGAAATGATACCCAAACATCGTCAAGTATACCTTAGAACGTGAGACTGAGACAGGTAAATTTGAAAGTAAGAAAAGAAGAGACGTAACACCTAAACTCAATGATACTGATGTTAACTATATTCATTTATGCATTCTTTGGAACAGAAGGAAGACTGCCACTTATCTCAAGCATGAGATAAACGACCAAACGATAGAAAAGTGTCCAGATCTACAGTATTAAGAAGACTCAATGAGAATGGAGTATTTGGTAGTGTGTCAGTTAAAAACCTTTACTTTTATTTCCAAATATTGTTAAAAGACTAGAATTTGTTAAAAAGTACAAAAACTGGATTGGTTAAAAAAGGGTGTTATGAACGGATAATGAAATATTAAAATATTTGGTTCAAAGCGTAGACTATATGTCCAGCGTAAAAAAGGATAAAGATAATTTCCGCAATACATAGCACCTATCATGAAGCATGGAAGAGGTAGTGTGATGGTTTGTGGGTGTTTTTCTATTGAAGCGATAAGAGACATTTGCAAAATATATGGAATAACAGACCAACACAAGTACCATCAGATACTGATCCGTCATGTTATACCCAGTGGTTTGCTTATTATTGGTAAAGGTTTCTATTACCAAGGAGAAACTGATTCCGAACACTCATCCAACCAATACAGAAATTAATTAGCTAAGAAAGAAGCTGCTGAAGTCATTCAACTGATGCAATGGCCCCTACAGAGCCCCGTTCTCAACCCAATTGAGCAGATCTGGGATTTGATAGATCAAAAACTTGACAAATTAAAAATTACTTCGAAAGAAACTTATGGGAGTGTATTAAAGACATTTGGAGAAAAATCTCAAAAGACACCTTGAATAAATATGCTGCAACAATACCTGAAGGACTGTCTGCTGTCATTGAAGCAAAGAAGGAACACGCAAAATGTTAACTGTTTGCTGAACTTAAACACTTCCACTAAGATTCTGTTGTACGAAATATTAATGTTAATAAAATTTTATTGTTTCATCTGTGATTTGCCTTCCATTGTTTTCTTTGAAAGTAGCCTGAAATCTAATTTTTGAAATTGTCCTAGCACTTTTATACAGTATTACAGTCTGTATGATTAAACAAGCCTTAAGTAAAGAATTGTAATTGTAGTGAAAGCTGTTCACAAACATCTTTTTTACTCGCAACCTGTTGCAAAGCTAAACTTTTATCACTTCGTTCCAGTCCCTACTTGGGTTTTCACGGATCAGGAAGCTGTGTTGGTTAAAACAGTTGAACGGAAAAAGAACTATTACATATTAGATCACTAGCTTATAACTTCTCAAAGTTGGGATACAGTTAATTACCTCACACCATTACAACCAACTCTTGAGAACTGGGGATTGGCTACGTCAATAAAACCACATTTGTATTGAATTATTTTTTTAAAATCACCAGAGCAAGAACATTTTTGCTTGTGTGTATATAGTATAAAATTTTGCTCCAACTTGGATTACAAATGAAGTTAGATGGTTTACGTTAGCGCTGTTGTGAACAGTAAATGCTTCAACTTTCTCTCCGGGAAGATTATAAGTAACATATTTTACTTGGAAAAATTGTATAAAAAACATACCTGAATTTACAAATGCTAAAGTAATAATTTGGAGGGAGCTTAAATAGCCCGATATCAAAACTTTTGATGGTTTTATTTTTATATATAATATTAAGATTTTATAACATTAATTTCATCTCCAAACTATTAAAATACGTGTGGAAGAATGTAATTTTGCTATTCAGTAGAGCAATTTTGCTCTCGCCAGGATGCAAACTTCTGAGAAAAAAAAAAGCATGTCGGCGTTAAGAAGTGGTGAAACATTGTTATATCACGTTCACTCTTTGTCCAACTGTTTTACTGGCACCATTGTAACGTTAGTCAATTAGTTGCAGAACAAGAGGCTCAAATGACGTAAGTCATTTCTCGCTAATTACAGTTTATCAGTTATACAATAATACCATTCATACGCAGTTATGTTGAATATACGATAGCAGGGTGGAGTACTACAGAGCAAATTAAAGTATAACTTTACTAAGCACTTGAGCTGTAGGACTGAACGTGAGTTAACTGCTCAGACTGTGAATCCGAGGGTTCATGGTTCGCGACTGGTTACCATAACATACTCCTCAAGTTAATAGCAGCTTGTTGATTTTTACGTTAAATAGCAGTGTATTGATATTCATATCCTTTCTACCTTCTTAAGTTTTATATTAGGTTATAATAATAGGTAGGAAGATGGACTAATGTTATGTCGAAACATGTATTATGTTGTGCCATCAGTAAAACCTTTTTATGCTTGCAAACCTTTGTTTGCTTATCTATTCTTATATTAACATAACGTGTTTTTTTTTACTGTATTAATATCAAATTATAGTCAGCACTTTCAAGGTATGTATCTATTAATGTAAACAAATTTCGATAAACGATTCTGTTACTTTGCTGTTAAATGAAGATCTGAGACGCATACTTGTTATATTTTAGAATTTAAGCCTCTATTTCACTTTTTATTTGTATTTTGTGTTGTTTGGTTTCTTTGAAGTTTATCACAAAGCTACAGAATGGGCTGTCTGAGCTCTGCCCACCATAGATATTTAAACCTGATTTCTAGCGTCATAAGTCCTGTAGGAAGCGTGCGTGTGTGTGCTTATGTAAAAAGAAATTCACTCTGAACAGTGGTGGAGAGATTATTTCAAAAGGCTTGCTTTTATCGACGGAATGAGGAACAGGTGAAATGAAACATAATTCACTCATGCAACGATCTTTAAGAAAACGTATATTTAACATCAAGTCTTTCTTTACTGAATGAGCATTATGGGGAATCGTGTCAGCTGAAATAGTTATCATTCGGCCAAAATTTAACATAATTTGGATGAGCTGAAGGATTCTAAGTTTTACGTAAGAAAGTTTGTCTTACATATTCAGTTTCTCATTGAAATATTTGAACAGCATGAGTGAAAACTTCACTACTCAAAACTCAGTAAATAAATATTTAGAGATCCTAATTTATTTTTATTCAATTTCGGGAAAAAAATGAACATTTAACCTTCCTTTATGGAACAAGAGTCCTTACTTTATTTTATCTTAAACTCAGAAACTAAACTTAAAAGTCGAACTTATTTTAACTTATGTTTTAACTTAGAAAACCAAAGGTTCGAGGCCTGGCATGGCCTAGCGCGTTAAGGCGTGCGCTTCGTAATTTGGGGTTCGCGGGTTCGCGCCCGAATCGCGCCAAACATGCTCGCCCTCCCAGCCGTGGGGGCGTTATAATGTGACGGTCAATCCCACTTTTCGTTGGTAAAAGAGTAGCCCAAGAGTTGGCGGTGGGTGGTGATGACTAGCTGCCTTCCCTCTAGTCTTACACTGTTAAATTAGGGACGGCTAGCACAGATAGCCCTCCAGTAGCTTTGTGCGAAATTCCAAAAAACAAACAAACAAACAAACCAAAGGTTCGAAAGTAATTTCCCCTCCTCCCACTATTCTAACACCAAGAAACAAAAGTTTTGTTTTTTTTTATTTCGCGCAAAGCTACAAGAGAGCTATCTGCACTAGCCGTCCCTAATTTAGCAGTGTAAGACTAGAGGGAAGACAGCTATTCATCACCATACATTGCCAACTCTTGGGCCACCTTTTAGCAACGAATAGTGGGATTGACGGACGCATTATAACGCCTCACGGCTGAAAGGGCTAGGATGTTTGGTGTGATGGGAATTCGAACCTGCGACCTTCAGATTACGAGTCGATTGCCTTAACCACTTGGTGTTGCCGGGCCGGAAACAAAGGTATAATTGTTTTTGTTTTTTTTTAAAAGTATAAGCGTCTTTTATTTTCTGCTCCTTTGAGTTTCAGAAAACACCGATTCAAGTGAACATCTATTTTTACTTAAGTTTAATTATGAATCACGATAGTAGTTCATAATAAGGATTGCCTAGGAATTTCATAAAAAAATTAATAGAACATACCGGTAAAAAAGAAGAATTTATCTTGAAATTACAAAGACCAAGGCTACTAAAATATTGATAACAGTAAAAAACTGAGTTTCCGATTCTTAGACAAAATTCATCTTCTTGTTCTTCATATTTATATTTTCTTGTTTAACAAGCCTACAGACAAAATGGTTATGAATATTTTATTCAATCATGGTTAAATCTACTAAAAACTCCTCGGCAGATCATAGGACTATTTTTACATTGGTTCTTATGCAAGAAGGAGGAATTTTATCACATTTTTATTGCTACTGGACAAGTATTTTTTTCGAAGTCATTCAAGTACCGAATCCTACAGCAAAAACGCCTAGATACTGTGCTCTAAAATTAACGCACAGCTTCTAAACAAACTCCTACAAAGGGTGTAAGGCTACTTGTAAGTTGATTCTTGAAATTACAGATTTCCATCCTTTAAAAATTTTCTGGGTTCTTTTTCGCAATTACCACAAGCTCTTCGAAGCCATTCAAACATCACAGAAATGTATAATCCATTTAAGCACCGTTATATCATTCGGAAATATTCGTTTTATTATAGTGAACAATGTGTATAACAGTGTCTATAGCCTTACCTGTCTATAGTTTTGTAAACCCGCTACATAAAATCTGAACAGTAGTAATGAATTCAGTGTTGAGTATATCATACGTTAGTTTTATAATTAATTCAAGTGTCTTCGTTTTTCGTGTTTACGTCATTAAAAAAATCGGTATTTTACTACTGCACGTTAATTAGAGAATAATTTATGGAATTTGTATCACATTAATTAGAAACTGCCATTTTCAGGATTAATCATTTCTCTCTAGCCCAGCATGGCCAGGTGATTATGGTGCTATAGGGTCGCGGGTTCGAATCTCTATGACACCAGACATACTCTCCTTTTCAGCACTGAAAGCGCTATAAAGTGCTATCAGTCCCACTATTCGTTGGTAATAGAAAAGACCAAGAGTTGATGGTGGGTGGTAATGACTAGCTGTCTTCCCTGATGAATTAGGGACGGCTACCGCAGATAGCCCTTGTATATCTTTGTGCGAAATTCAAGAAACAGACGAACAAATATGATTCCTCGAGTTTGTTGTTTTTTAGTATTTCTTGAGTTGCTGTTGTACTTTGTCTCCACTTGGTTTTCTGCGACTATTTGATGATGTTGTTGTTTTTGGAATTTCGCACAAAGCTACTCGAGGGCTATCTGTGCTAGCCGTCCCTAATTTAGCAGTGTAAGACTAGAGGGAAGGCAGCTAGTCATCACCACCCACCGCCAACTCTTGGGCTACTCTTTTACCAACGAATAGTGGGATTGACCGTCACATTATAACGCCCCCACGGCTGGGAGGGCGAGCATGTTTGGACGACTCGGGCGCGAACCCGCGACCCTCAGATTACGAAGCGCACGCCTTAACGCGCTAGGCCAACGCGACTATTTGAATGAGTTTTCTAACAGTAGACGATTACACTTGTAAACTTGTAAGTAGTGGTTTGTTTTTTTATTTTAGCGTTTCGCGTGTTGAACACGTATTTGCACGAAACCTCAGGCACAAAGCTCAAAAAATAATGATCGGGTGGGGAACAAAAGTCAATGCAACGGTAAACTGTTGAAAAACATGTGACATTCAACTGAATGTGTATGCACGTATATTACTTAAAATTTATCTTTCATAAATGCAAATAAAAAAGGCAAGAAATAAGATAATCAAATTGTTATTTTAAAAAGGGGAGTAGGGGTCGTCATAAATGTACAAAAACGTATTGAACCAAAATGCACATATTATATTTTTTAAGCATACAACTAGATTACGTAGATAGTGTAGATAGTATTTCCAGCCTAATTTAGTTTACATGTTTCAGAATCCCTAGTTGTTGTAGGCTTGAAAATATAATATTTGCATAATGTCTGTATACGTTTTGAAGATTCGCATTCCCCGTTTTTATATTAACATTTTTAGTTAACTTGCATACTATTATATTTGTTTAAAGTTATTTACAAAATTAACTTTATGATAACAAAATAGGATGAATTTATGCGCAATATCTTTGACAGAAGTTGAACTAAAGAATTATTTATGAGTTATTATATACAGGAACTTAGGTCCTAGTGGGTGTAAGTAAGATACTAGTTCAGTATGATATAATGACATGCATCAGTCTATTACAGCATAGTTCCCTTAGGTGCATTTTTATAAGAATTTACAGTAAAACCCGAGGGTTGAATGCGTTATATTAAAACGATTTGGAATATGCAAATCACCAAGTCGCGTGACATCCGCAGCTGATATAAAGTCGCAGCGTAACAGCATGTATCGGAACTTTCGACATTATTTAGAGTTATGTAGATAATAGTGTAATTCCTTATTAAATCCGACGCTTTTGGAAAAGTTGTGTAATAGTCTTCTCCGGCGCAAAATATTCATGCACTCAGATAATAAAGAAGCGTTCACATCGGGGATTTACAGTTTCCAAGGTGGATATCTCTTGAACTTAATGGCAATGAATAACAAAAGAGCACAGGTCAACAAGGGGTACCAGGACTTATCCACAAAGAAACCTGCAATAAGTTATATCGCAGTCATGGCAAGGACATTTTATAACAGGAGATAATCTATCAACACAATGGTCGATTGCAAAAACCATACATGTGCCCCATGCAACAATAGAGAAGGGTATTTTTCTGTTACATGCTGGTCAAAGTCGCCAAACGCAACTTCTGCGAATTAATGGAAACTACAATGCAGGGCTGTTGTCATGAATGCGGTCATTAGAAAGAGCATAACCAGATATGATGATATGGATTTTAACGACGTGACAAGGCTCCATAATAATTCTAATAGATCATATTAAACACTCTGTAGTTTAATTTTAGAACTTAATAATTTAAAATAGCTTTCATTTGATATTCTTTGTTATTGTAGGTATGATAAATAGTAAAAATGAACACATCATGGTTTGGACAGATTTTTTTTATCAATCGTCATACAGAATCGGAAGGGGTAATCCTTTTTAGTTGCTCTTTTCTAAAATGCCTGTTACTTCGGTCGGTACTGAACTTAGGAGGTTGAATGAAACGATTTTAATGTACTTGTGAAATAATTTATTTTATACATTTGTCTGTCCGAAACTTTCCTCGCAAATTGCTTCATCAAATGCTACAAGTTTCATAATCGTTATAAAGGTCCGGATTGCATATTGGCATTTCAATTCAAAATCACATTTTAATGCAATGAGTTTTGTACAGGATGTAACAATGTTGTTATCATCACGTGACGGCTGGCTCCCACTGCGGTTATTCCAGTACCGCATTTTCACTGTTTTATTATCCGAATACGTATTTCAATCCATATTGTCACTATTTACTCTATCCGAACACAAATATTTCAGCATCAAATGTTCACTATGTACGATATCCGATTGCATTATTTGAATACCGTAATTTCACGTTGTCATGAATAATTCTGTTATTTTAATACCTCGTTGTCACTAATTGCAATCACAAAAGCCACATTTGTTTCAATTTCCAAGCAACATATTAAAAAACGAGGCTCTACGCTTTAGAATTAACATGCTCATAAGGAATGACTGACACATTGAAAATCATATTTGTCACATCTCAAGACATAATAACTTTAAAGTGATTGTAAACTAAATTTGGAAGCTTTCTTTAATAGCAAATTCATATTACTATCATATGCTTGTGAAAAACATCGCATAATTTAGTCGACTATATTTTTAATAACAAGCTTACCATAGTACTCCCAGTGCAGTTCAATTTGAAATTTTACGTTAAATTAATCTTGATCTGATTTGAATAATTCATAGTATAAGGAAACAGTTTGATAAATACATATTTTGTTTTATATATATAATGTAATGATATTAAAAATACTTGTATGAGATATATTAACGTAAAGTAGTTAGGAATTTACGTGTATTTTACGTAGAGTATCGAGACTTAAAACGTTATCCCGCCAGTGCATATTAAAACCAAAAAAAGGCAGAATTGTGCAATGAATACATTACAAACATAACCATGTATCACGTGGAAGAATACACAATATCTTTTATCTGAAACATTTAAAACTGTAAAGACTTTTTTTTCTCGGAAAAACATCTCAATACTACTTACTTTGATCTTAAACAACACTACACTTTGTATAAATCATCGACATAAAGTATTAAATATAAAACACTCGTACGAAAATAAAGACAAAACCGAATAGTTAAGAATGGTGCAAGTTAAATCATTTTGTATAGAGCTTCCAGTTTAAAGTTGTATATTATATAGGCAATAAGAACAAAGAAATGTATCAAAATAAATTATGTATATAATCTGATCAAAATCACTTTCCCTATGGGGCTGCCTTTGGCTGTTCGCATACCAAATTAGCTGTGGCTTTTTATATTAGTAAGCAGTTAAGCTTTGCTGGATTTAGAAAGGTTTGTTAAGGTTGAAACATAACTTGTATGGTAAAATTTAAGGCACAGCTGTATTTCTTCAGAAGCGTTTTATCCCAAGGAATTTGTTGAAACAGATGAGATAATTTAACATGTACGGTTAGTATCAAATGGTGGTTGTATTTCGTTTGCTCAGAAAATCAGTGCTGGATGAGCTAATATACAGGTTTAATGACTTAATTCATGTTTCACCTAATCTTTCATAAATGTTAAGCTTTATCCATATTTAAAATTTCCACATTTGGATGAAAGAACTAATGATTTTGTGGTTTATCCATATATAAAAATTCAATGCTTGAATAAAAGAGCTAACAAAGAGGTGTGTATACAATATTAAATATATTTAATTATTGTATGTCTTTTCATTACGGTTATGATGACATAAAACCTTACTCGAACATTATTTTATTTGACGTTTATTTACATATCCACATTCCAACTGTATACAGTTACTCACCGGATATAACAATAAGTTTAAAAACACAATAGTTGTGAACATTCGTTATAAGGTATGTTCTAACAGTAAACGTCTTCACAACGCAGCATATTCGACATCGAAAAAGCGTAGTTTGTGGTATCTGTTGACAACACAAAACTTGGTATATGTACGCCACACGATACAAATTAGACGTTTGACAACCATGGAAATAAACCGCACAGGCGGTCTCTTCTACATACTACTGCATATAATGTGTGTGTGCATTTTACTTGTCTTTGCGTATTCAAGGCTAACCGTGTAGAGGCGTGGTTGCCATCTGGTAAATAGTATCGAAGTTTCCTGTAGCATCCTTATAGTTTAACTAGAGTCCGTTTATCAGTCACTAAAAGCTGTTACAATCAAACCTACAAACCCGGAAGTGAAGTCACATGGGATCGAAACACTAGGGGTGGTTTATGTACTCGAGTTTAGAGCACTCATCAGATATTCCATCAAATAGCAGGTGGATAATTTGTAGTTTACCCACCACACGTTGCACATACTAATACCCTGGTTAGTTGATTAGCTTTGTATTACTGTAACTACCTAGAAAGATGTTAAACAGAGTTATTGTAGTTGAACAATAATAATTTCAAGTATATTGCACCCCTGCGAATTTTAATAATAGTTATCTTCGTTAGAGGAAGCGACTTTAAAATCATCGTTCTCGTTTTACATATTTTATCCTCAGTTCTCGGACGTAATCATAATTGCGGAAGTGCTGAACAAGGCTTTTGAGTTTGTTGTCTATAAATAACGTGCTAGTAGCGTGTCTTTTCCGTATTGGGTTTTTTAGATGTTACGTCACACTGTTCAGCCAGTTTTTTGACCCCGCGTGCTATGTACTTCTACACTAGGACTTCGTGACGTTGTTGCAACCATTACAAAATATATTAACTTTGAAAAACACGCATATACGCATCGGCTTCTCATTGTTTGCGCGTATTATACGCGTTAACCATATAGATGTATACACTGAAAGCCTCCTGATGACCTAAACCCATTAAAAACACAAATGTAAGTGTTTTCATTAAACGTTGATGTTTATTTCTCACAACACAGTTCTGAATTTCGATTAAACATGCCATGGAACTTGATACAAACATTTCACAAAATATACGTGCTGCTCGTGTTGTAACATATCTGCTGGGGTAGTCAATACACTGTGGAGTTGGTTCTTAGCATTTGGCAATTTATTTGTAGCTATTATCAAACTTTGCAAGCAGCCCCTAGGTGGCTCCTCTTTAACCGAATTCTTAGTCTAGGAATTTTAGTTATCTGTTGAGATAATAGGACTATGCGTGGCTTAGCGCTGTGGTTGAACTGTGAATCCTGTGATTCAAGGTTTGCGACCCGTTGCCGTAAAAACGTGAGTGCACTATAAAAGTGATGGCCAAATTCTAGTCATCTTTCATACAACAGTTGGCGGTGGGTGCTGTTGAATAGCTACCTTTCTCCATGTCTGTTCTATCGGTTGAGAATTAGGATCTGATAAGTGTATATGAACCCTTTTTGTGTAGCTTTGCGCGAAAATTTGATACAAAAAGTCGTTACTTCCAGGTTGATTTAATATTATACGTTAAAAAAAAAAAACACGCCAGAAAACCAAGATAATTTACCGACATAATTCTAAATACACATTCGGATTGTTGTTCTGCCCTTGTTTTAAGCGCCGTGTTTTTAACGCAAAATTCTAAAACGGACCGAACCTTTTTTGTACTACGATAGAGTTATAGTTTGTTTTGAATTTTTCACGAGCTGTCCCTAATTTAACAGTGAAAGACTAGAAGGAAAGCAGCTACTCATTACCACCCACAACTCTTTGGCTACTCTTTTATCGACGAATATTGTGATTGACCGTAATTTTATAACGCTCCTACGGCTGAAAGGGTGAACATGTTCAGTGTGACGGTGATTCAAACCCTAGACTCTCGGATTAAGATTCGAGCGCCCTAAACACCTGGCCACGCCGGGCCTGCAAAGTTGTAGCGATCAGATATCAGTCGTTGTCATGGTCTATATGGTCGTTTAAGCCTAATAATTATTAACTTTTTTTAATAGATGTTTCTCGTATATCAGTGTGTTTACGACTGTAACTTTAAATGCTGTGAAACATAGCACAGGCAACAAACAACTATAAACCTCTTTTCAATCAAACGTGGAAGTTATTAAATAATTCTGATGATGAGTTGGTGATTAATCTAGAGCGTGGTTCTCAGGAAGTGATCCTGAGTCGAGTCATCTCTTCGTCCCCCTTGTTAAAGAAAGATGCACCTCTACTCGTAATACAGTATATCTGAAATGGTTTTGAACCTCGATGCTTAGCATACGAATAACTTTCGTTCTTATTGAGACGTTTAAATATTTGCTTGTTCCCTCCTCCTTCCCCTTTAAAATTTATTTAGTTAACGGAGCAAACACATTATGCTGTGATCATTTGACCTGAAAAATGACCTTGACCTAATTTTTATTGTATTCAGACGAAGGCGCTGTGAAAAAGTTCACATGGTTTTATCATTTGCATCTTTCCTCTCCTTTTGATCAAGATATCTTCAGAGCCAATTGCCATCCATATAGCATATACATTTGTACTTCAAGGTAATATTGGTAGAAGCAAAAACGCTATTTGCAAATTTGGTCCACTAGGAGCGCTGGAAGTAAATTTATATTAACGGAGCAAAAACGAGATTACTTATTCTTTGATAGATTGTTTAGGCAGGTATTCATGATGAAATTTCGTCGAATGGACGGTAACTGCCTGTTGTGGAGACACAAGTGTAGAGGACACTTGCCGTCCATTCGACGAAGTTTCATTCATAACGAGATTACTATTTTTTCATTTTAATCATTGTAGGTACTTGCTGCTCTCTATCACACAAAAGAAGAAAAAAGACCGCGTATATTGCAAAACATTTTAGATATGAGATAACCAGGTATGTCTCTTTTACGATAAATTAATTCTGCTTGTACAATTCAATCGGTATAAAATGCGTACTTATGTATTATTTTCTGAAAAATTAATGTGGCTACTTTTATTATTGTTGGAAATTAAACATTAATTTACAAACGTTTTACGTTTTTAAAATAAATGTTTTACTGCGCCCGCTTGTCGTCGATTGCTACTTGCAATAGACGCTCCAAAACATCGGATTACGGTATGGTAAAAAACTAGAAAGGGTTGAAGTTGTTTGCATTTAAGCAAAAAGCTACGCAATGAGCTATATGTGCTGTGTCCACTACGGGTATCGAAACCCAATTTCTAGCGTTGTAAGTTCGCAGACATGCCGCTGTGCCACTGCGGAAGGGGGGCAAATTAAAAGGGTCTAGTAATAGATTGTTTCCGATCAATGAAAATGATTCAAGATAAAAAATAAAAAAGGCGTTATATTGAAGTATTAAATATATACTTATACAATTTACAAATGTATTAAATTCGTAGTCGTGTAAGTAATACTTGGCCTACAATAAATGCATCAACATATAAATTAATTAGCAAGTGCTAACCGTAGCGCCATCACTTTATTTGAAACAAACGTAACAGTGATGGTACCTAACTTCCAGCTAATATTAATGAAACTATTATTCAGTAATAAAAATACTAAAAAAACAACAACAAAATTAAGAATAGACTTAATTGATCAAATTACTGGTGGAGCAAGTGTTCTGTGGACCCACCTATTTCTGTGCCCTTGTTCTAACTAGCCACAGTTACTCTTCCTTATGGCTGAACATCGAATGTAATATTCTTGATTCCACACGTATATTATACAGAAAAGTCGTATAAGTTTGACTAATTTAATTTCTTTTTTTTTCAATTTGTAGTGTTTTGGGATAATTTTCTTTTGTACCCAGTTTTATGAATTCGGTAAGCATTTAGAACAGTAACACGAACCTGTCATGATATGGTATTATTCAGCAAAGCGTATTGTAACCCTAATGTTAATAAATGTCGAAACTTACACTGTAAATCTGGTAAGTAAAAGTTATTGTTTCCTGACTTTTTTTCCAAACATCATGACTGTTTCAGAATATGTCTGATAAAGAATTATGACTGTGCATATAACGTTCCAACTTTATTATAAATATTTGAATGAATAAATTAATATAAGTTTACGATGTAATAATTGAAATTTCTTTTTGAGTTCATATCTTTATATTAAAATGAGAAACGAGGATCTTATAAATTACATCAGTTAGAAAATGTTACGTTAAAAACACAGCAAAAAACTACTGCAACGTGACGTTCCATGTGGTACCACACTTTAAAAACTGAAAGTACATTTTGTGCTTGTATGTAGGCAAGCAGGGTGTGCCCCACTGGATAGCGTGCGACACTGTGAATCAGAGGGTTTACGCTCGCTTCACGTTCTATTTGCAAAGAAAGTTGCTTCACATTTCGTGCCGTAAGTGCTCCATAAGAGTGACGGTCATATACCACTTCTCGATGAGACAGAAATAGCCAAGAGTGGATGGTGGGTGCTGTTGACTAGCTGCATTCCCTTTAGACTGTCATTTTCAAATACGATACCTTTCGATAGCCTTGTGTAAAAATTCTACATTAAACAGATACTTATATTACTTATCCTCTTTCAACATACAGGGTGGCCCGTAAGTCCCTACCCATCCACATATCTTATGTATCCAGTGTATCTGTGTACTGTCCCTCATTCTCGCTGTATAATATTATGCGTACTTGTCACAATACGTTCTTCAAGTGTAAATGGACTTACATCGGCCACATTTATCTGAAAAAAGAAACAAATTTATAATAATGCGTAATTGAATATAACATAATAACATATGGATGGGTAGTAACTTACGGGCCATCCTGTAGATGGAAAAATAAATGCATGCATGAATTTTGTTGTTCGGGGTGATATTTCGGGGTAATAAGCATGTGATACTTGTTTATTTCGATAATTGTATGTTTACATTTCACTATCAGTTTCAAAACAGCTGGAATTGGTAGATTTCTTTGACTTTATTTTAGTGCCCATCTCACATCGTTGTGGTCGGATATCCTTACTGCGTCATAAATAGTAACAACACGGAATAGATAACATTGTGTGTGTGAGTGTAGAATGGTTGCCAACCTTAACAAATTATTTTTACTAACATACTGTTGAATAGGGCCTTTTTTCTACTGACTTCATACCTTTTCACTGACATCGTAAAACAAAACATTTTTTGCTACACAGTTTCGCGAGTCGTGTTGAAAATGTGTAAACAGTTTTAAAGGAACTCATTTACCTCTACTGTTGATAATACAGAAGCCCATCTGGTGTGAGTTAATCATTAAAAAAAAACGCTCACGGAAAAACAAGGTATCAAAGATATGCCAACGACCTACTTTTAAAGTCAGCTACATATACTTATGCTAAAACATGGAACTATGGCGTGGGTGACCTATTTAAAACCGGTATTTCAATCAGGCAAGCACCGGGCTGGATCTGAGGCTACTTCGTAACGGTCTTATTTTCTGTTTTTAGCCTATATTACGATTGATAACTTAAAAAATAAAAATAAAAGGCACTTTCACTATCAACTGTGTGGAATATTTATACAGTTCATTTACGCTACTCAAAATATTCTTGACCCGATTAACTTCATATTGCGCTGAAGTTGTACTTTTCGAAATGTATTATGTATTGTAGTTTTGTATATGAGAGAGTGTTTCAAGAAACTGTAACTTTAAAAGTTGGTATCAATGACACTACGAAAACTTAGTTATTAATTAACATACTTCTGTAAATGATAAAGTTATTGTTATGTTAAGTAGTTAACAATTAATACGGCCCGGCATGGCTAAGTAGTTAAGGTGCTCGACTCGTAATGTGAGGGTCGTGGGTTCGAAACCCTATCATACCAAACATGCTCGCCCTTTCAGCCATGGGAGCGTTATAAAGTGACAGTCAACCCCCACTATTCGTTGGTAGAAGAGTAGCCCAAGAGTTGGCAGTGGGTGGTGATGACTAGCTGCCTTCCCTCTAGTCTTACACTGCTAAATTAGGGAGGGCTAGAGCAGATAGCCCTCGAGAAGCTTTGCGTGAAAGTCAAAACAAACAATCAATACACACATATATTTTTAAATGGAAATTTAAATCTTCCCAAATTTGTGTTCACGAAATCGAAAAATATATTGATGTAACATGCTGATGTATCAACTTAGTTCTTCTAAACGTATTATTTTAAAATATGACAGTTGCAATAGTGGCATTAGATCGTGTAACTATTATTAAAAAAATAAATTAAAATCGCATTTCCGCTGTTATATCTTCATTAAAAAGCTACAAGTCAACTACATATGTGTACATATAAGCCTAAAAGTATTTATTTTTTGAGTTTTAAATACAATATGTTATGGTGTTTAGATTTTGAAATTTAACCTGATTTGCGACAGAAACATGCTATTTTATAGTTGTCATTTGTTGCCTAAAATATATTTTATCAATAACTGTGAGATAATTGCCACCACGAAACAATCGATTACCATTGTTCATGCGGGATCAATTAAAGTTTTAACTGTAGTAATAAATATATTGTAAACCTAGTTTACATTCATCACACTGCGCAAGTTCATTGAAAGTACAACCGATTACACAGTGTTCAACAACGAATCAAAATTTTACTTACACTATTTTACTTAATAAAGAAAATTTTGCTATTTATTGAAATTACCGACGGCACATCACATGTTTCATGGAATATGTGAACCATGTCTTAGTAGTTTATTTAAATTGTTCTTTCTTTGCAGCTCAGATTGAGATCATACCATGTAAAGTCTGCGGAGACAAGTCTTCTGGGGTCCATTATGGTGTGATAACATGTGAAGGCTGCAAGGTAACAATGTACTTATTATTGTTAAAAATATCACGAAAGTGCGTTAACTGCTTTTTCAACTTCAAAGTGGTTACCCAACAACGAAGAAAACAATATCTACTTTTGTGAAATTCTATTTTATAATGCAGCTGAAAACAAAACAAAGTGATATATTTAAATAGAATAAAACGTACTATGGCATCTTAACAGATATAGGAATTTTATACTAAATTATTGGAACAGTGCGATTATAGCGATTGTCTGGATGTGTATATGTTTTGTTGTTGTTTATTATTGCGATTTTATAATGAACACAGAAGAAAGTATAATCTTTATTGAGTTAGTTTGATATGAAAATATATACATACTTGTTATTGTACTGCGGCAGCGCCATCTTTAGGGCTTTTTATACTCAAACCCAACAAAGTTATTCAGAAATAATTTTCATAAATAACATTTATGAAACGTTAACAAATAACGACTATTTTATAGTTTTGTTTAAAATACAAGCTGAAATACTGAAATATAGGATCCTTATTTTTAAAATGCTAATAGTTGGTTAGTAGAATAAATATATAGTATTTTGAAGATTTGTTTTGCTTTCGAAATAGTTCAAAGTTTTTGTGTTTTTTTCCTTTTCGTAACTCTAGGGTTTCTTTAGAAGGAGTCAATCAAGTGTGGTGAATTACCAGTGTCCTAGACAAAAAAACTGTGTAGTAGATAGGGTTAATCGAAACAGGTGCCAGTACTGTAGACTACAAAAATGTTTAGCTCTAGGAATGTCAAGGGATGGTAAGAAACTGTAATTTTTCAAATTCATTTATATTATAATGATATAAAAGTTGGACTTAAGTTAGTGAAAGGAGTTTTGAGCCAGTGTTAGTAAATTTGTTACAAGTTACTTTATAATATAGGCCTAGAACTGGCTCGTGGTTGGAGGGACGAAAATCGAATTTCTGTCACCAATCGTGTTCGTTCTTTATGGTTGCCAACTAGCCATTTGTGATAACAGGTACCATTAAAAAAATCTTAAATAATTTTTCCGCAAATCATACTAAAGTCATTAACTATGACTGAAGATTTTAGACAGGAATTAACAGTCATATAGAATTTTTGTGCTTGTTTCACATGTTTGATAATAACTGTATACAATTCATAAGAAAAAGATATTTAATTAGCTATATTGATTTTTAGCTCTCTTATCATAAGTTACCGTAGTTCCTGGCGTCTAAGACGCTCCCCAATTTTGATTAGCTAAATTTTGAAAAAAAACAACAAAAAAAAACATAAGAATAAGGTTGCAGCAGTTCTACCAATCTTACCAAGATGTTTTGTGAATTGTTTAGTGACTTACGGTACGTAAATCCTCTTGTCCACTTGCTATATGCTTGTCATATCTACCTTTGAAAGTGTACATCTTGTATTACCACTGGAATATCTGTATTATTACTAGTAATAACGCTATTCTAAGCTGAGGAGGTAAAAAGAGTATTACCGTACCATATGTACGGTGACCTGTTCTTATTTATTTATTTGTTGTTTAATACTAAGTAACTTATACATTTCATTCTGGGTCATATAGAGGGGCTTAGATTACTGTCTAGTATCGAAACACTTTCTCTAGGCTTAGATTTAGGTTTATGAGCAATGTGACCTTCGGCGTAGAAGATGCAGGGTAAATTGTTGAGACATTTTGGGAGACAAAATAGCGGCTTCGACGCCGGGAAATATGGTAATATTAATAAATATGGAACTCGAACATTGCATGGTGCTCCAAGAATAATTTTTTTGTTATTTTTTTCATTTAAATTTTCAGTTTCATTGTACAACTGTTTATATTAGGATAACAATTAGATGGTTAATCCAAAAAGATATGTACTGTTTATAATTGTATATAATATTCAATCATAGCTATTCCACATTCATTAGAATTATTTAATCTTTCTTCAGTTTTTCTAGACTAAAATATTTTGACATTATTTGTGTCTGTCTTACCTTAGTTAAAAAACAACAACTTAAGTTTGAAAGCTTTAATTTTACATGGAATCTGTGTACTTCTATATGATAAAGTACATGTAGTGTTGTATATATTTATTTAAGTAACGTTTGATTTGACCCTAATCAACATAAAATTCTACATTAATATTTTTGTAAAAAGTATAATATTTAAATTAACTAATACATTTTTTAATTAATTTATATTGTCTTGTAAGTGAAAAGTAATTTTCTTTGTAGTTTAAGCACAAAGATACACAATGAGCTGTTTATGCTCTGACCACCATGACTACTGAAACCTGGTTTTTAGCATTGTAAGTCTGCAGATATTGAATTTTTTAAATGTAATAATAATTAGTGTTTTTTGACATAAGTGGTTCACAGTCTTTTATGATTACATAAGTTTTTGTAAGGTATGTTTAAACATTTGTGCTAACATTGGTTTAAGCTGTCAAGTTTGGAAGAATGTCCAAAAAGCAAAGAGAGAAAGTAGAAGATGAAGTTAGATTTCACAGAGCCCAACTAGTCCGTCCTCAGTCTCAACAGCAAGGGCAACCATCCCTACAACAACACCCACCACCACCACAAACCACAGAGTCTTCACCAGATAGTTCTGTCTTCGACCAGCAACAGCCGTCCTCATCCAACCAACATTTATCCTACCTTAACGGAGGGTACAGTAACAAAATACTTATATCAACTTTTTTTAAAGTAATTACTAGTTTCTGTCTGACCTCTCATTGCCAAATTGCAGTTTAACACATACATTGACCTTGTATATAAGGAAGAAATGGATGGAAAAAGGAATTTTTTTTGTTAAGCTATGTGTATCCTAACTTATACATTTCAAAACATAATTATTTCACCAATATGCTTGTATACACAGAAAGTGAATTAGTATTGTCAGAATTGATAATAACAGAAGCAAATGACACTTAAATGTGTAATGGTTAATATTAAAATTTAAAGAGAAATATTTTAAGGCACTTGATTACAAGTATTGTAATTATGATAACTAATTACCTAAATGACAACTTGTGTGATTGTTGGATCTCCCTAGCTATGCTTACAATGGAGACCACAACACGTATACACCCAATGGTTACACCTACACTCCTCAAGCCATGACATTTGATTTGGCTGGAACAGACTTTGTAGACAGTACAACATTTGACCAGTTGCAGCATTTGGACAACCCTATACCAGATACCAATGGTCTTCTAACGACCACAGTACCAGCAGCCACAATATCGAACAATTCCCATTTAGGTAAGTTGTAACTGAATGTGATATTATGTTATATCTTTTGTGACTGAAAAAGAAAATGAAGATTACAGTACAAGTACATCATAGAGAATATACCTAGAGACAACCTAATAAAACAAGGAAACATTTGCAACTGACTGAAACATTTGTTACTTAATGAAAATATTGTAAACTACCTTAGAAGCACTAAGCATTTCCTAAGTCTGTGTGAAAGAAGAAAGTGCTCTTTTATTTGTTATTTTATACTATTCTTGGATAAATCAGGGTCTTCCAGCTTATAATTCATCTGAGTAACCAGGTAATTTTCTGGGTATATGCACTATTTGGAAGACGACGGTGTTTAATATTTTAATATATTTCAGTAGTCTAGTTGTGTTCTTATGAAGAATTTTAAATTAAGAAATAGATTTCATGATTTGCTGTGTCTCGTTGTGTGACTCATCTCAATACCTCTTTCATCTTGACCACTGAAGTGTAACTTGCAGTTTGTGAACTGCCCACTTAAGGTGAAATAAGGGAGCTGTACATTTTGTATTTTTTTACTATTCTGTGATATAATATTGTGAGAAATTACTTTTTAAACTGAGAATTAGTTTTAATAATCATCATAATAAATTGCATTTATTGTAAATAGCTATTGTAGTTAATATTTAAAAATTACAAATATTTCTAAAGGTTTGCTTCATGGACATCCACAGGGAGGGAGTACTCTCCCTGGAAAGTGAGAAACATAATTCTATATTTTTTCATTCAGCATTTCTTTATGAATTTTTTATTTCATTCACAATTTCATCCACCCACCCCATAAAACTTTGCCCTTTCTTGGAAAAATTTCTTGGGACACCTATGGTTTGGTTATGACATATTCATCAGATCTTAGTATATGAAAGATACTGAAATAAAGGGTGACCATGAATGTAGAAAAACTTGGAAAAGTTAAGAGAAAATTTTGCACTCCTGTTTATCTTTGAACCTACACATGCTCATAACTCATGCTAATTATTCTTTTATAATGAAAATTACAATATGTTATTATGGCCTACTGTAAATTTACAATGTTCTTGTTGGAATTTTAATATCACTATCTTGTATGTGTATATATGTAGGTCCAGAAATTTTGGAATATTTCCTGGAATGGGTGATAAAGAGGTTTGACAGGAACATAACTCTCCTCTCTGACATCGTTTCAATATCAGTAAATCTTTAATACATCTTTTTTCCTTCTGTTGCAGAGTTATTAGCCAAGACTGTTGCTAATGCACACAACCGTACATGTTTGTATACAACCAACCAGATTATAGATCTTATGAGAAAACCACAAGATGTCTCACTTCTTCTGTATTATAAAAATATGGTAAGTTATTTATTGCATAACTGCATTAGATACCATTTCCAATATTATTTGGTAATACATAAAAATATGAATCTTGTTTTGGCTTCTTCTTTTCAACCAGGTAAGTAGGTGCATGTGATTTAGAAGCTTGCAACGTTTCTTACCATTAGCTTTCTACTAGGCTTGCCAACCTTGAGTAATGAAAAAAAAAAAAAAAACAATGTTCCTTAAAGCAGTAGGACATCTTTCTCCACTTAACATCAAGCTTGAATCTTATAGTGGAAAAATCTGAAGTCAGACCAGTATTTCAAAGGACAATTATTCTGAAAAATTTCCACGACTGGTACTGGAGGTTACTTTATCCTTCCGATTGTTATTGAACATTTTCATCCTTTTGTATAGTAATAATAATAATGACATTAGAATTTTAACATAAGTTTTCAAAGATTAGGAAGATTTAATTATGGATAACAATGTCATTGGTTTCTAGAATGTTTACAAATGTCTCCAAGTTTTATTGGCTTGTGTCATTAATGTAACATTATACATATATTTTGTATGTTATATAACAACCTGAATGAACATTTGTTTATATGTGTAATTTTATCTTGCTCTCACTTTTCGTGTATTTTGAATCTTGTACAAAGCTACACAAGGGCTATCTGCCATTCCTAATTTAGCAGTATAAGACTAGAGGGAAAGCAGCTAGTCATCACCGCCAACTCTTGGTTTACTCTTTTACCAACAAATGGTGTGATTGATCATAACATTATAATGCTGAAAGGGTGAGCATGTTTGGTGTCGCAGGGAATCAAACCCACAACTCTCAGATTATTAGCTGAGCACCCTAGCCACCTGATCATGCTGGGCCCCTCACTTTTTGGAATATTAGTCCTTTGGAACTACAGTCTTTCAGAATATTGGGCTGTAACCAGAAATCCTGTCTACAGAGACTTGCTTAAGACAAACTTTTAAGTTACTTGTGAATGTTTCCTTACTATTAATTGGCATTACTCATTTCAGATTGGTTGTCAGTTAAATGAAATAAACTGAAAAATATGCATACATTCTTTTTGGACAAATTATGGTAATCAGAAAATAGTCCTTAGAAAAAAATTTACATGTTTTTGAAAAATCCTTAGTTATATGCTAATATTATTATGTATCAGACATAGGTTTGGATTTCTTACCAAGTTGCAATTTGATAGACCTAAAAAGATGATTCTTCATTTTAAAAAAGAACTTACGTTAGTTTCAAAAACACCAATACTTGTGTGTATAATGTTGATTATTACACTTAGGTTTTATATATTTTAGAAAAATAACTGCAATGAATATGATAATATGACAGGTAAGTGTTTTATACTTTTTTATCATATTGTGGTTCAGGTGTATCAATTTTAATGTAACAAAATTTCTGGTAAGGTGGAAAATACAGTACTTCTCTATCCCTAATTGGGTAGCTTACTAGTTTAAAGATGTTTTAATTAAAATTATTGTGTAGTATCTATTTTGACTGATGTTTGTACATCTCTCTCTATAAAAGTCAGAGGTTTGTAGTTCTCTTTTTTAGGCTTTTATGTATGATTCTAGTTTTTTTGTTTTTTTTTAAACCATTTTGAAAGAAAGCAAGTGGACAGAAATTATATGGTGTTATCTCAGAAAGAATGTATGAGAATGATTTTCTTATGATGCCTGTACTGTCTTGCATTTACTTTAAAAGTATGATAGTTTAGAAGAGATCTGTGATTTGAAGTGACTCATAATTAAGCATCAATTTATTTATATCTTTAATAGTTTCTACAAATTAGTTAAGTTTTGTCTTTGTCATATGCCTTTGCATGGCACATAGGTCTGGTGTTTTCAAACTGATTTTGCTGCTTTGTGCCATAAAAGACTAAATCAACCAACCAACCAATTCAAACTGATTTCAACTGGCACAAGCAAATGACATAATGCCAGTATATTGCAGATTAATTCGTAGCTGGTACCTATCAAATAGCTAGGTAGATTGGAACTGTTGGGGTAAATCATCTTGCTAAAAAACACAAAAGCATAATGTGGACCAGGATCAAATTCTTGCAACAATTGAACTATGAGTCCCAAGCACAAAGCTAGTTAGCCACACTGCCCCTCACAAATATAGAATGAATTACTAATGAATACTGTAAGACCCTTTTTTTTAAATATAATTCTGATATCACTGTGACAACTGATACTTTTCATAGATTTAATTTCAAGTTTTATTATATTATATTAATAAAATGTGCAATAACAAATTAAAACCTTTCTTTGCTTATTATTCACATGTTCAATGTTATTTGGAGTTAAGTTGGTTTACATATATCTGGGTCACTGTAGTGTGTCGACATTTAATGCAATGTTTAAACAAAACTTTGAATAGTTTAGGTTATATACCTCTCTTAAAATAAAGTTATTTTTGCAAAATATATTTTAGAAGAAGTTATTAAAGTTGGCCTTTGTGTGTTATTTTCTAATTGAAGGCTTCTCTGAAGTTCAAAAGGTGGGCTCTTTGTTTCTCTTCCTGCTAGTAGTTCTAATTAATCTCTCCATAATTTATGTGTAATTAGGTGAATATTTGGCATGCTTTTAATTATCTTGTGGTTACTGAATAAATAATAAGAGTTTTTATACTCTTACATATTTGATAATGTCAAGGATTTTCTTGTTAGAACAGCTAAAACAGTTTCATTATTAATTTGAAACATTTATATATAGTACATTCATGAATGGTATCCTTTGAACTTCTTAGTAATTGGTAACTGCATTTCAAATTTAACACCATATCCTGTAGACAGTTAAGTTCCAACTACTACAAATCTTTATAAGACTGTCTCATTGGGACTGTTTTTAGATGGGACAGTAATGGTTAAGTATCATATTTATTCTGAATTCTTCAGGCACAAGATGAACTTTGGTTGGACTGTGCTCAGAGATTAACGGCAGTTGTTCAACAAATCATAGAGTTTGCCAAGATGGTTCCAGGTTTTATGAAACTGTCACAAGAGGACCAGATTGTGTTATTGAAAGCTGGTAAGAAAAAAACCTTTAATTATTCTGTTAGAATAACTCCACTGGATTACATGTAGGACTTAAATTATCAAATAGATATTATAAATTCATCTTGGTTAATTAACACACCTCAATTACAAGCTTTTTTCTCGTGTCATAGGAAGTTTTGAACTGGTTTTGTTACGCATGAGTCGATACTTTGACTTGAATACTGGCTCTGTTTTGTATGGAGAGAGTCTTTTACCTGTAGAAGCATTCATGACATCTGGTGAGTAAATAGAATGTACTGAAAGTTATCAATATTTCATTTTAAAAAGGTACAAAACAGTAATGTGTATTTAGCTATGATTTATTTAAATGATCAAAACTATAACATACAATTACATAATGTGTGTGTGTGTGTGTATATATATACACACCAAGAACATAACAAACAGATTTGAGATACTTATACATGTGATTTTTCAGCAAGTCCTTTCTATAATTTGATTGTGATATGGAGATATGTATCAGAATTTGGTCTTTTAAAGTTATCAGTTATTTGATTCATTGAAGGGGAACCATTTATGAATATTTATATTATTTTTATACTCTTTTTAGTTATTTTGTTACAGCTGAACTTTTTATCTTGTGTCCTGATTGAAATAGTCAATATGAATATATATTATTCATATTCATATATATATATTATTGTGAGAAAAAAGGTGTGAAATTGTATGCATTTCTATTTCAGACACAACAGAAATGAAACTTGTCAGCAGTAGTTTTGATTTTGCAAAAAGTATAGCAGAGCTTAAATTGACAGACACAGAATTAGCTTTGTTTTCTGCATATGTGCTGCTCTCCCCAGGTAAATCATAGAAAGTGTATCATTTACACTTATTCTGCATTTTACATGTAGTATATAGTACAGTGCATTTGAGGTATGTAAATGTGCAAAATAAATTTAAATGATATAATCAAAACTTCTAGTACAAATACTTAACATGTACAGATGTGTATACAAACTCGTGTATTATACTGAGCCTGACATGCAAGGGTTAATGTGTTATTTATCTGATATCACTCAATATTAACAGGCTGAACTTGAGAATTGTTAGAACTTTTTTTTTCTCAGCAAAACTTGTTGATTGTATATTTCCCAAAACTCTTTGAGGTAGTTTAAATAAAGTTATGCATTATACCATATTATTTGATACATATGTGTGAAAGAGGAAATGCTTCAACTCCATTCTGGATTTATATTTTTAAAAAATACACCCATGAACTGTGGTTCATGTTTTATTTTGGGCAGATTGACCCAACAACACTAATCTGTCAGATGTTGACATCAACATGTACTATTCTTTGATATCTGCTTATGTTTGTAAAAGTTTAAAATTTTTTTAGATAATTAGTTCTGCATATGTGATTTCAATACTTTAAAAAATTTATTTGAGCTAAAACTATAAGAGCTAGCTACATGAAAACATAGTTGTTTAACAGTTTTATATCCATTTATTGTTCACTGTTACATAGTAATGTTTAAGAAAATAGTTCAACCCTTTCTTCAGCTCATTCTATAGTATGATAACTTCTAAAGACAGAGTGCAGTTTTTCTCAGTAATAATTATGGGTTGAAATAGTACTACAATTACATTAATGAAAAATTCTAGCTCTTTCTAGAGACAAATATTTATTTTTTTATGATTAAAATTCCTTCTTGTTTCTGTTCAGTCTTAAACTTTGATAACAGCCAGTTTTACTTATCAAGCAAGAAATTCCTTATGAAATACTAGCTTCATTGGTTTTTTTAAAGAAAGAGGTACAGAACTGAAAAAAAGTATTGTTCATATGAGATATCATAGGACATATTTGGAAATTTCTCATTGTAGTTTCTAGCATTATTCTGGTATAACTGATTTAAATATCAATTTTTGGATAATTTTAAGGCTGTTGAAAACATTCTTAGTTGTTTTTCTCTCTTTGATAGACTTATTTCAGTAGTTTTAATGTTAAACTCTTTCATTATCTGGTGAAAATAATTTAGTATCCTGTCAAAGTAACAATCACAATTAGTTTATTTCCACCTCTTCTTCATGGTTTGAACACATGTACAATGTCACAAATTATTGTAGGCCTACATTACAAATGATGTTCAAACCTCTCTAAGAGTACTAGGACTAACATAGAATCAAATCAACATATTTGCACAAAATAATCACAATAGCTAATACACTGAATGATTCACTCTACTGTCTACTTGAAATAAATTGTAAATTCTTTTTAACTATATACTATCAGTGTTTCACATAACCTATTTATAACCTATTTTTGAATATACTAGAAACTTTCACATCCTTAGAAATTTATAGAATTCTAACCTAAAACATTAAAACTGTAGCTTGCAACAACACATAGCTACATTATTGTTCCATACTTGTACAGTCAATAACTTGTGTCAGTTATTTGTATTGGATTATATATTTGGAAACACAGAAGTTTAAACATAATGATACACACACAACAAATACCCTTCCCCCCAATAAAAATGTGGAAAAGTTTTCATTAAACCAAAAATCAGTGGTAAATCCAAACAGAAAATTCTCGATTCAAATAACATTTAATGTTTAACACCATTTATCTTCTTAAAAATTAAGTTTTAC
Source organism: Tachypleus tridentatus (assembly GCF_004210375.1). Lineage (NCBI taxonomy): Eukaryota > Metazoa > Arthropoda > Merostomata > Xiphosura > Limulidae > Tachypleus > Tachypleus tridentatus. Next base: position 89,302,487 of record NC_134835.1, read on the forward strand.
ATTTTTCTCTTTAGAAAATATTTATAATTTATTCTTATCTTTATTACGCAAATGAATATTTTCTTATTGGAGATCATGTGGATATTTATCGTAATTATATCCTTTTTGTTGGGCTTTCCTTTTGACAAATAAAGCCCAGTGAATGGAAAATAAGATTTTCAATGAATTGTTATTACCTTTTTTTTTTTAAATATTGTAATTCTAATGTTTGTTACTTCATTGTGATTTGTTTATCTAGTAATAACTAATTTTTATCTTCTTTTGGTATATACAGATCGTGTTGGACTTAAAGAAGTGCTGGACATTCAACGTCTAAATCAGGCCATCTTAAAGTCTCTTCGTTTTGAACTAGAGCATACCCACAAGCTACCTTATAAAGGAGATATCAGCATATTGGACTTTCTTTTGGCCAAGACTCCAAGTCTTAGAGAAATGAATGTTCTTCATATGGATGCTTTAACAAAGTTTCGACAGACATATCCTCACCAAGTGTTTCCTGCATTACATAAAGAGCTGTTCCCAATCGATATTTGATCATAATTTTTTTTTTTTAAAATCTGCAATGGCCTATTTAATGGATATTTAAATCCTGAACTTTTCTTATATCAAAAGCCAGTTAAAAAGAACATTACTGCTACAGGCATTCAACTAACTGTGTGCTCTCACAGTAAGTCAGACCTGTCAATATAACCATTACACCTCACAGAAAATTAAGACTGCTTCAGCATTCCCAAACATTTGAATTCTTACTATCGTTTGTACAGCAGAATTCAATAAAATTTGTTATTGTTGTGTAAAGAAAAATAAACTATTGCTGAGTGTGCAATAGGATTGTGAGGATGATATAATTTGAAGTTGGATGGAAGTTTATGTTGATGAAATGAAAAATTTTATGAAGAGAGTTTTTACCAGATGATTTTTCTCCTCTGTACTGTTTTAAGTGAAACTGTGAAACAACATTATGAACTCAGCCAAAAATGTACAAACTCCTCACTATAATGGCAGGGATTTGTGTTTCCTCCTGTTGTTCCAGTAGAGCAAGTTACTGCCATCTTAGTTCTTTGTCAGGGTGACTGGTAGATCTTAGAAAACACTTTCAGCTCACTTATTTATGATGCACACATTCATTATTGATGTTGTTTGTAAATTGTTTTATAAACTTTAATTTCAGTTTTGGGGATTTACTTTTAAATATCATCTTCATCATTGCCAGATGATTGTGACCCTGTGGATGTATGTTGGCCAGAAGTTTCAAGATGCTCTAGCTATCTGTAAGGGCACATCTGATAAAACACCATGTTTGCTTAAAAATTAATATCAAATGTTGTTTAAAAGTCCTCAGGGGATCTCAGTTTTTCCTTCATTTCAATACTTGTCAAAAGAACTTTGTTCTTGTATTCAGTTCCTCAGTAATGGTATTTGGTAAATGCTGTATTCAGCCTTTTTCATTGAAGTTGAGAGAAAGAAAAATGGTTTTGAAAAAGAGAAATGTTTCTCGGGCACATGAACATGTTGTAAAGCATTTTATAGTTGCTTGATTAAATTTTTCTGTATTTAATTTACAAAGAGATAATAAAGGTTCACAAATTATTTAGAACAATGTAGAAAGACAAGGAGAACCACTGCTTCACAAGAACACACTGTCTACCTTGCACTAATCTTAGGAGCAGTTATGTAGTTTTATTTTGATAAAATATTCTTTCTTGCTTTGGATTTGAATTCAAGAATTTTTGCACACCAAGAAAGTGCTCTACCAACTAAATTAAATGATTAATTCCTTAGTACTTTGTAATAAGTCACAACTTAATATAAACTACACACTCTTCTCGTCTAACAAACAAAGACCATTTTTAGGCCTAATTTCATGGTCTTGAGAAAGCTACTAGTTGGGCATGGATATTGTAATGTTATTGTATTCTGATAAACATAATCCTCAGCTCAAATATGAACCCAAGACATGTCATGTGCCTGGCAAATGCTCCACTAACTGGGTGAAAGAAGTAACCTATTAGCACTTTTTTCTTAAAATTAAAAAGAGTCATGTTAACTTTTCAGAGTTTTAAGAGACATGTTTCATGAGCTCTGACTGTTTTGGAGTATCTTATTGCAATAGTTAGCAACTATTTATTACAGATTTGTGGAAAATACATTATAGAATAGAGTTAGGGAAATCTTTGACCACTAGTGTGATAAAACAAGTTGAAAATTGAACCTATTTTTGTAGAGTTTTAATAATCAAATTTTATGAGGACTTTGTTATTTGTTGCTGGTGAGAGAGTTCTTATTGAAGCTGTACACAGGCACCTGGGATGGTCACATCTGAACATTGCAGGTGTCTGTGTTTTGCATTAAAAGTAAATTTTTAAGTAGTAGTTGTTAGGTAAGAGTCAACACTGAGTTTGGCTGGGTGGTAGTATTGTTAATGTTATTTCCATAACTAAGAATGAACTGCCATGTTAATATATATTTTATGTAACTTCTGTATTTTTAATTCATTTGCCTTCTATCTGAGTTTTTAACTTTTTTTTTTCTATTCTCACTACGTATTTTAAGTACCCATACACAATGTGTACTGAATGTTTTACATCTGACGTGGATTATAAAATGTGTTGTACTGTAGCAAAAAATTCCTGTCCTGGTTTCTTATTAAGCAAAGTTATTTGTTTTTTCTATCTTATTCAATGTTTGAATGAAACAAGAGAACTGAATGATGTAGTTCAGATTAGGCATCAGAGGTAACTGATAAAGACTATGAGGAACTGGAGAGTTGATATCAGCTGTTGTTACTGTTTAAACAATGAAGAACTCCTAATTTCCAAACTCTGGAGTTCTGAAATTGAAAACGTATAATTTAAAGTTAACAAAAAAAAGTTTAATATGTAAATACCATAGCAAGGAAGCCAACTTATTAAGATAATATAACAAAACGAAATTATTGTAAAATACAACTAGACACATTGATATAATTTACAGATTTCAGTTTCCTATTTTCTCATAAAAACAAAAAAGAAAACTTCAAGATGGCGATGCTTTCAGTCACTTTAGAGATGTAAATAAAGTACAAATTCATTCTTAGAACTACTTAAATAACTTAAATACGTGGGAGATTCCTACAGGGGGCGCAGTGGTGTTAAAAAGAAATGCATTGTTCAGAAATTAGCCATGTGCCTTTAAATCAGTAGTATCCAAAGACTTTTGACATCATAATTTCTAGTGCCAATATATTTTTCTTTCCTTTTATGTATTTTTTACAATATTTGTAGTAAGTAGCTCTGAAAATCAATAGGTGCTATATTTTAGCTCGTTTAGAGTAAACAAAAGCTTCTTAAAGTAATAATTTAAACCACTGAGCCCGCTGTTGGAGTTTCCATTCAACTAGACCTGATTATTGATGTGCAACTAACAAAATGTATTTCATAACTGAAAACATATTTGGGTGAACTTTTTATGTTTAGTGGTTTGGTCTGTTTTGTCATTACTAGGGGCTTCATCAGAAATATGAAATAAAGTCAGTATAAGATCATTTGTTAATCGCCTCAATTTATTCAAAACAATACTATTCTCACACATAATTTTAATAAAAACTGAGTAAAATTACTGAAACTGAAAATTTCCAACTGATTCATATAATTAATACATACTAGAGGCATTCTTCTTGGGTTAACAGTAATAAACAAATAAAAATAATGTAGAGATTGCCAATGCTCCCCCAGTGGCACAACGGTATGTCTGCGAACTTACAGTGCTAAAAACTGGGTTTCGATACCTGTGGGGGTAGAGTACAGATTGCCTATTATGTAGCTTTGTGCTTAATTCAAAACATCAATAGCAATGCCATAACAGTACAGAGGAATATATAAAACTACAAAAATCTCTACATAATTAGCCAAATTTGTTATCTATCAACTAGATGGTAAATTCCTTTCAGTTGCATGAAGTCAGTAGTTAAACTAAATAATGCTATAAAGTCTTACCATGGATTATTCTCAGAAGCTTGTAACATTGACTCAGGAGTTCCCTATTTAGATATTTTTTTGTGTATTCATCTCTACCTAGTTTCTCTAATTTTTAATATTCGCATCTATACATTTTCTTGACATGTCACTCCTCTTTTAATGAACGGCAGTTGCTATAAATATAACAGTTTAATAAACTATATGTTTTAGTTAGTGAAAGACTATACTGTTTTTACACTCCCAAAATTAAAGTGCAACAACTTCAATCGTTGGTCACAATGGAAATATTTCTGTCTATCTATGGACACCTACTCCTAAACGAGTTGATCCATTCAGACCAAAGTTGGCCTGTTAACGTAATAGTTTAAAATCAAACTAAATTCATATTATATTTTCCCATATATTTAATGAATAAAAATATTTTATAGAATAACGTCTACATTATCACTGCAGTAGCTATTGTAAATGTTTGAGTTTATGCAAAAAAAGTTTACTACAACAAATTCCGCAAGTTAAAGATTGTAAATAAAATGTTCAGTAATTTGGCTTGTTTTCTGATAATAACCAAAATACACAGTAATGGAATATTCGGCTATCATGCGGAGAATAAATACGTTGCTGCTGTTTAAGTTTCCCGCTCTTTTCTGATTCACACCTTTTAACTTCCGGTTTATAATAGAGTTAAAATAAGAACTTAAACGTGAATATGAGAAGCATTTCATTATTAAAATAGTTTTAATATATTTCTTAATTTACATAAAATATGGTTTTCTGTAGAAGCAAAAATTCAAGATTATTATTAAATTTACGAAATTGAGAGAGTAAAAATCTTGACCATATCTCTTCTGTAAAATTGACTGCTTTCGAAAAGAATGGACACAACTGCTTTGTCATTTCTGTCAAGTTTCTCGAATCGATTGCTACATCTCTTTTTTTTTTCTTCTGATCCATCTAGCGTGGGCCCGGCGTGACTAGGTAGGTAGGGCGCTTGACTCGTAATCTAAGGATGACGGATTCGAATCCATGTCACACAAGACATGTTTGCCCTTTCAGCCGTGAGGGCGTTATAATTTACGGTCAATCTCACTATTCTTTGGTAAAAGAGTGGGTGGTGAGGATTAGGTGTCTTTTATCTAGTCTTATACTGCTAAATTAGGTATGACTAGCTCAGATAGCGCTTATGTAGCTTTGCGCAAAATTCAAAACAAACAATCCACACACACTGTCTTACAAAAATTGTCTTGATGAATGAAAGCTACTGAAATTTTTCGCAGAGATTTTGTTCATTTTCAGCAAATTTTGTATGTTTTCTGAGTTTTCAAGAGAAAACAGAACTAGGAGTGCAGTTTTCTTAAAATAACCTGTAAAGTCAGACATTTAAAGGTCATTTGAAGAGCTTCATAAAGAAACCCATTATTGATCGTGAGTGTACTTTTACTTGAAGACTTTCACCAAAACTGTTGGCCTTTCACCAAGTGCAGAGCTAGGTATGCAATTTTCCCCCTAAAATATGAGTTAAATTGAATGTTTTATTAAGTTGTATACATATGGTCAGAAAATACCTAAAAAACTAATTTTGTAAAACGAATTAAATAAAATTTTACATACACTGTTTATTTTCAGTGGGTCTAATGTTTTAATTTTATATTTCATGCACAATGCTGCATTTTTGCTGTAAGAATAATAATGGGGAAAATTCATTTTTTACGAAAAAAAGTTTTGTAATGGTCTATCTGTGTTGTATCTCCTTTGGATGTTCAATTACGTTTTCGTCAGTAGATGGCAGCGCTAGACGAAAATTAATAATATGTATGTATGGCAAAAGGGTTTGTGTCGATTCATTGCACATAATTTTTCAATATTGTTCCATCATAATGTTTTTGAACAAGAAAATAATAGTATGCAACTTTGCTTAAATTCATTTTGCTATCCCTTTTATAAGTATGAAATAGTGCTGGAAAAGCAAGAAAATCAGAAGTCATCTTATAATTAAATATTTTCAGTGTGAAAAAACATAGCAAAATAATAAAATAATCAAACATGCAAGAAATCTTTATTGCTTCGTAGACTCTAATAGATGAAGATACTTGCAAATCTAAAGAAATACTTCATTTTTGATGTCGGTATTTTGGTAACTCATCACAATGGAGAAACGTACCAGATTGACAGCTTCTGAGTGTTTTCTTCCACAAACATTAACCCTTGTTAATTATACTTGCTGAATATGTTTTTTTTTTTGTAATTAAAAGATTGTTTTATTAATATGTTGTCTTTTCATGCTCTAGTCAGTAGTTCTTTTAATCAAATAATAGAGTTAGTAAGCAATGTGGGTTTTATTTAACAATTCTAAGTGAGGATAAATCTTAGCATTTCTTTCTCGTACATCTGCTCTCTGATAACCATGAAATATAACTAGTCTACAGTTCTGATTATGTATATTTAAATACTATATTGTATGTTTGTCTATCTTTATATTTTGCATTACTGTTTTTTGGTTAACTTCTGGTTCTCCCTTTATCGAAAAGGTGCCCATGAGGGTAGAATTGCTTTGTATGACACCTGTTACCTAGACACCAGAATACAAGCTTTAAAATTAATCAGTGATGTCGAGAAAACCCACTTGTAGAGAAATATATATGCAAAAACGACTCGTTTGGGTTGAGAAGATATTTTACGTAGAAGAGCGAACAACATTTCGACCTTCTTCGGTCATCGTCAGGTTCACAAAGAAAGAAAGAGGTAACTGACCGGAAACTGACCACATGTTTGGAAGGGGTTGTGTAACTAAGTGTCGGAATGTAGATGGCGTTGTTAGATGTTTGAATATATATATAAGCTTTAAAATTACTCCAGGTTCTTCAGTGTGAAGAAGTTTATTTCTAATCCCGCAAACACATTGACGATATATATCTCTGGTATTTATTCTATATTAATCTTGTCAAGAATCGTTAAAGGATGATGTAACTGACTTCATTTGATTCTTCAACCTCTGTTCATTTAACTTTCTAGAAAAAAAAATCAATCCACACCTCACACGTACTAAAACCTGGCTTATTCACAGCTAAAAGTTGTAATTAGGGCGCTCGAATTTCAAGATGTGAGTCGCGAAATCGAATTCCGTAACAGTCGTGGGAGACCTTGTAATATAAAGGTCAATCGTCATCTTTGTTGGTCAAATAGCAACTCAAGAATTGGCGGTGGATGATGTTGACTGGTTATGTTCCTTCTGGGTTATTATTTCTAAATTAGGGATGGCTAGCACAGTAAGCTCTCGAGTAGTTTCGTGCGAAATTAAAAAGCAAACAAGCAAACAATTTACAACCCATCGCAAACTTCCTTCTCCCTAAAAACCTGCATAGGAATTATAATCCAGTTTATTATCATTTCAATGCGATGAAGTTTATAATGATTCGCATTTAGGTCACGAAACGTGAATAAAAATTGAAGCTTGGTCACTATGGCCATTAGTACTTACTATATCAGTATTTGATATACTGGGTGAAATAAACTGTTTGAAATAATGCAAATCAATGGTTGTCTTTTTATGTAAGTGAGTTAATTGTACTTGCATCAGTGTAGAAACCCTCTTCTCCTGCTGCATAAAAATCACAGTAATGCGATATTATTGCCATTCCTATTTACGTACCAAGTACTAAATATTTCAATAACACTGGCTGATAACATAGTTTATAGTTAACATAACGATAGCAATATAATACGACAAAGCATATACTGAATATAAAACATTTCAACAAGACCAGAGATATTAGAATTAACAAAACGAAAACATAAAGCTGAAGGCTACTATAAGAACAAATACTGTTTCTTTATAACTTTACTCTGATAATACCAGTAATAAGGTACAATGACTGAAGGTTCTTTTATTTTTGTTGAATGTCGCTCAGAGCTAGTCTGGTCATTGTCGGTGTTTGGTCGTTATTCTCGACCTGAGAATGTCAGGTTGAATCCTTCTTCTCCCTTCCTTTACTATTAACTGTAAGCTGCGAAATTCTACGAAGTTGTCCACGGAATCAGCGAACACTAATGTAGAGCACACCGTAACACTGATTTTACTTCCTTTTTCAGAGCCATGTCCATGAACAGACTGTCTATAGCACTTAGTGCTATTTTACTACTTCTTGCAATTCGGCTGTACGTACTTGCAAACAGTCACATATTAAATATTTCTCATTATTTATTTGTATACACATTCACAAACAGTTCTATAGTATACAAAAAAAAAAAATTCAGTTGAAATAATTATCTGTGACGTAATTCACGCAAAAACCGATTTAAATACGCAAATGATACTTAATATGTAGTCAGAATTTGTCCACCACCTTTAGATTTTGAGTTATTTTATTATCTCAATAATTTATCAGCGCTATGTGAGATACCATGTAGTGAACTCAGTACAACGATTTATGCTACGAAATTAGACACCTCTCTCTCAGCTGTCTCTTAGTTACTCAGTTGGTCACTCCATCCTGTCTTCTTCCTGTCATCATACCCGCAATATATTAAGTTTTGAAAAACTTTATTTTTAATATATTTTAGACTCTATTTCTGTAAATATAATTTTTTAGAAATTCATTTGAAATGCTGGCTTCCTTTAGTTCAAGTAAAATGCGAAAATCACCTAAACAGTTTCTGCTAAATTTTTGGAAAATATACCACAGTTTTACGAAGCAAAAACATCACACACAAGGTAAAGGTAGCTTACTACCACTATTATAGGTGTAAAATTAGTGACAAAGAAAAATATTGGGCTCCGTATGTGTGTTGTACACTTTATATATCTGGCTTAACACAGTGGCTAAATAAGAAGAGAGGAAGTATGCCATTTGCAGTTGCCATGATACGGCTGTTATTTTTACATGCTTAATTTTCAGGCAAAACTAAACAATACATTAAGTCTGGATATTGCGTCTGGGATAGCACCAGTACATCATGTGGATGGTTTTCCCGTGATACATTGGGAAACAGAGGAGTTATCCTGTGAAGAAGAAGATGAACCATCTTCATCCTCTCCATCTAGTAATTCTGTTCCTATGACACTGCAGCATAAAGTGTCTCATTTGATCACGCAAGAAAAGCTAAATGATCTGATTCATGACTTGTCTATATCAAAGTAGCATGAGAAACATCTTAGTTCTCGTTTATAGCAATAAAATTTATTAATCCCAGGAAAAAGAGTTTAAATTTACTAAAGCCGCCATCAAAGTCTTGCTTCTTACTAGAGCATACAATATACTTTATGTTTATGTACAAATGTTGATGCACTAATTGAAGAAATACGTACTGAACATTATCCTCAAAAATGAAGTTTTTTATCGACCCACCTAAAGTTAGCTTGAAAGCTGTACGTTTACCCAATGGGAGCGCTAAGCCTTTGATTCCTATTGCTCATGCTGTAAACATGAAAGAAATTTATCGAAGTATGCAGATTATACTGAAAGCCATCAAATATGATCACAATAGGTAGAAAATACGTGGTTATCTTAAAGTATGCTCCTCATGATCCTGCATAGTGGGGGTTCCAAATATTTTTGTTTTTTGTGTCCATGGAACAGCTGAGATGATGAAAATCATTTCAAAAAATGAAATGGTCAGTGAGAGAGAATTACATATGAAAGAAAAAATTATCTAGTATCAACCTTTAGCGAATCCTCAAAATATGTTTCTTCCCTTATTTCATATTAAACTAGGACTTTTGAAGAATTTTGTAGAAGGAATTAACAAAAATCGTAATAGTTTTAGATATATGTCTGACAAGTTTCTAAAAGAATCAGTGAAGTAAAAATGAAAGTCAATATCTTTGTTGGGCCACAGATTCGGGAAGTCCTGATGGTGATGATTTTGAAACAATACTTAATCAGAAACAACATGTTGCTTGGAAATCATTCAAATTGGTTTTCAAACATTTCTTAAGAAATCACAGAAATGAAAACTATGTTACAATAATTGGTGATATGTTCGGTGACTTCAGGAAAATGTAGTCTATGATGTCACTAAAGATGCACTTCTTACACTTCCATATGATCTAGGTGTAGTGAGTGATGAACATGGTTACGGTATGTAAGAGTATTTTTAAATCTATCATAACCCAAAAACTATAGGTGTTCAATAATTTTTAACATTATTGCTAAAATCAGCATCGTCAAATTACCAGTCGCTGTGAAATATTTTTTGTTGTTGTTGCTTTAGATATACTGATAAAGTTCAAACATTTCTGAACTAATAGGCAGTAATGCTAATACAATAGTACTGCTGCTAGGTATACGAAACTGTTCAAAGGTTTCTAGTACAGATGGTATTGTTTTAATATTTCAAAAAATAATAATATTACAGCTATTAATACCAAAATATAATGTACAAAAACTATAGACTCAATATTCTAAAAGGTTTGTGAATCAAGATTTTTTAGAATAAATTGTAAAGAAGTAACAACAAACACATTAATTCCATGCTGGGATAATTGTTTAAAAAAAAACGTGATATTTAGCTTTCACTTCTATGGAAGAAAGGAAGAATGAAGTCCATTACACAAAATTACATTTTATAGGTATTATATTATTGATCCACTTGATGTGTTTATTTGGAATTAAGTACAAAGCTACTCAACGGACTATCTGTGCTCTGCCCACCACGGGTATTGAAACCTGGTTTTTAGCTATGCGAGTCCGCATGCGAGAAAATCGGTTTTTGTAATGTGTTGTGTTTTTTGAAAGTCATAAAAAATATATACATTGTATTTTTACTGGTTTAATTTTTTTATAAATTAATACATTTCATTACTAAGATACTTTTCTGAATTTTCAAAACTTTTAATGTTCAATAATAATTTAAACAATCAATTGATTAAAACTAACATCAAAAGATGGCACAGTCAACAACTTGGCTGGTTCAGTGAGAAGAATGTGAACTCTGCAAGCCAGGAGCATGAGGTTAAAACAACCTAAAGACAAGACGAAAACCTGTTTTATCGAGCATTAGAAAACATCATTATTAAACGTTATCTGCAAAACTTGAATTTTAGGTTTCCAAATTATCTTTGCTGTTGTTGACAGGACGTAACCTTGAGAGTGGATTACAGCCTGTATCAGCTCTTTTAACCAACTTTTGTAGTCCAAACCCGTTGTATGCATCATGCTCTTTAAAGATCACTTCTCAGAGATTGACGACGACGAAAAACCAAGTGAAGGAGCGCACTAGAAAGATATATATCTAGGATAACAAAGACAATAATTTAGGCTTACACAACCTCGAATAATCACCGTGATAAGACCGTCGCCTGGGGTTGGGTCAAGGGGTGCAAACGAATGCCCCACTCCCGTCGGAATTTCTCACACCTGTTAACATTTTTTTCTTTTTTTTGACGATGGCATCTAATTTATAATTGTTTTTGTAATACTGTGCTCAGACGTAGAAATTTATAAATGTTTTTGTAATACTGTGCTCAGACGTAGAAATTTATAAATGTTTTTGTAATACTGTGCTCAGACGTAGAAATAACATTTTATAATTGTTTTTGTAATACTGTGCTCAGACGTAGAAATTTATAATTGTTTTTGTAATACTGTGCTCAGACGTAGAAATAACATTTTATAATTGTTTTTGTAATACTGTGCTCAGACGTAGAAATAACATTTTATAATTGTTTTTGTAATACTGTGCTCAGACGTAGAAATAACATTTTATAATTGTTTTTGTAATACTGTGCTCAGACGTAGAAATAACATTTTCGTACTTACCAGAGGAAATTTTCAAGAAATGTTTATTTTAAGTGATAATAAATGAACCATTACATAATTGTAAAGACGTTGTACATCAGTTAGTTGTAATGGGCCCGGCATGGCTAGGTGGGTTAAGGCGTTCTACTCGTAATCTGAGTGTCGCGGGTTTGAATCCCCGTCGCACCAAATATGCTCGCCCTTTCAGCCGTGGGGACGTTATTATGTGTCGGTCAATCCCATTATTTGTTGGTAAAAGAGTAGCCCGAGAGTTGGCGGTGGGTGGTGATAACTAACAGCCTTTCATCTAGTTTTACACTGCTAAATTAGGGACGGCTAGCGCAGATAGCCCTCGAGTAGCTTTGCGCGAAATTGAAAAACAAACAAGTCAAAGAAAAACTAGATATACGTTACATAAATTGATGAAAAAATAAAAAACAAAACAAGCACACTCCGCCTGGTTCATACGTTTTACAAGGTATTGTAGACTGTAAGTAACAGTCAGTAAGTAAATCATGCGTTCATTAAATTATAGAACTATAACATTGTCAATCTTTATTAAGGTATTTGTTTGTCATTTGTGTCTTTAATTAAATAATTTCTCACTAAACAGTGAAACAGCGTATTTTATATTTCAGTAATTTAAAATGTGTTTTCAATAACAAATTTGAAATTAAAAATATTGAAACCAACATTCTTCTGATAAAAACAAAATCTGAGGTAATAAAAGCGCTAGTTTTATCAATTTTTTATATAACCAATTTCAACTTAAATTTCCATTATTTATTGTTTGAATTTTGCGCAAAGCTACACGAGGGCTATCTGTGCTAGCTATCCCTAATTTAGCAATGAAAGACCGGAGGGAAGGCAGTTAGTCATCACCACCCACCGCCAACTCTTGGACTACTCTTTTACCAACGAATAGTGGGATTGATGGATTGACCTGAACATTTTGATGCCCCCACGGCTGAAAGGACAAGCATGTTTGGTATGACGGGGATTCGAACCCGCGACTCTCGGTTTAGGAGGCGAGTGCCTTAACTACCTGGCCATCCTGGTCCTCTATTATTTATAATCAATCAGGTTTTACTATTGCATTGTGTGCGAGGTGTTGGGGCAAAGCACGTGTCTTTGATCGTAACAGCCTTTAGAATGATTATATGCATTACTGAGTTTATTTTTCTGTTATTTGAAAAGGTTTAACATAAGCTACAAGAGGAACAAGTTGTTTCGTTAATAAAATGTACTTACCGTAAAGTTTGATACAGATAATACAAGCACGGCCGCCTTGTGCTTTTATGGCCTCACGGGGTGAGATTGGTTTGGGGTTCCTCTTTCTTACTGAATTTTCCCATTCCTTTTTCTTATATCATTTCGGGGTGTTGGGCCTCGGGCAAAATTCCATACTGTTTCCGCCCTCTCGGTGGTTTTGAACATCAATGAAGATAAAATCTGATTTCTATTACATTATAGTTTGAACTGTCTGGATTACTTTTATTGACTGTATGCTAAAGGATTTTTCTGTTATTTGTTCAGAGTTCTGATGATAATTAGCATTAGCATGTCATATTCTTCTCGTTCAAGAGGTTCATAAAAAATTCAGTGAAATAATTTTTTCAGGCTCGTTTTTGAAACTAATTATTATTAGTGTTTCCTTTAAAAAATCTCCTTTTCATAAAAAAAATCATATTGACTTTTAACCAAAATAATCATATTGACTTTAAAGAATATTATATTGTATTGACTTTTAGCTAAATAATCATATTGACTTTTAAATTTTCGTATTTTACCCACTCATTTTAACAATCTTTATAAACTCCGAAACAATATTTAAAAATAAACACATGTTTTTTCCTACTGAGACAAAAAATTATCTGTTAAGTTTTAAAGATGTGTTATTACTTTTAATAATATCTTAAACTTTGGAAGAATTGACTGGAAGTATTAGGTGTTTTATTAATGCTTTTAGAAAACATAAAAAGTCGACTCAGAATTTAATGAGTCTGTTAAAAAGGTAACTGAAATATATGTTTTTTAAATTTTATTTATAATTAAGTATAAAACTGCACAATGGGCTGTCTGTGTTCTGCCCACCACGGATATCAAACCTGGTTTCTAGCATTATAAGCCTGCAGTCATACCCCTGTGTCAATGGAAGTCATTTTTTAAAGTTAGATCTGACTGAACAACTGTCGTTGAAACAAATAATGGAAAATAATCGAAACAAATTAGTCAGTAGTCACGTACGATTGAAAGAAGTACACTATTTCCTTGTCTCATTAATCGATACGCCCGTCGCTAGTGCAGCGGTAAGTATCTGGATTTACAACGCTAAAATATGGGGTTCGATTCTCGTCGGTGGGCTCAGCAGATAGCCCGATGTGGCTTTGCTATAAGAACAACACAAACACACACAATAGTCAATACAAAAAGATTGGCTGATAATAGTTTTACATACAAAACTGTTAATTAGTTACATGCATTTAGTTACCGATTAATTTCCACTGCATGTCCTACATCATTAAAAATTTACTTGTAGTCTTTTGAAAATGCTTCAATACAATAATTAATCCATCGTGATAGATAGAGGGACGTAAATAAATACCTATTATTCGATTACAACATTTGATTAGCTATAAAAATATAAGGAGGTAGGTCCGCTTTAATAGTTTGATACATCACAAAATATAAGGCGACAGAAAATTTACTTAACAGATAAGTTATATGCATTTATATGCAATATACAGAGGGACAAACTTTGTAGAGGTAGAGTGTAAATAAAACCACTACAGCCACTGGCTGAAATAATCGTAAATTTAAAATTCTATTTATCTGGTTTTATCGTATAATAACCACTTTTCTTATACATAAATATCTATATTAAAATTTTAATATTTTACTAGTTTCTTTCTTTGTGTAGAACTCAGACTATAACATTTGTATTTCTATATTTCTCTGTTTACGCCTAGTGATACAGCTAGATCGCACGCATTTCCTTCATCGTGAATTTTAAATATTTTTTTGTTTTGAAGTTTTCTTACGTTCTTGTTAAATGACAAATTTTAACACAGATTTGTCATTCTCTAAAGTTACACTGTCGGAGCTATTTTATCGGTCAAAATATGTTTTTAGGGAAGGCTTTACATATGCATGGTTATAATGATGTTATCTTGCTCAATGAACATGAAATCTACAACAATATTTGTTACATATGTAAAATATGTTCCTATTCATTCTTTAATAATAACTTCATTAACCGTGTTAGTTAGAACGTTTAATGAATATATTTTATTGTTTTTACTTTTCAAAATTATGCCTTTATTATAGATGTTGTTTTGCAGTGCTAACTTTGGATTAGGATGTAAGAGGTATTATTGGGTTTACAGCCGAAATTATCGTTATTAGTAAGGGTATATTAATCAGTGAAATAATGCATTCTAATTCTTATAGAACGTGAGTAAAGTATGTCTAATTAACTGTTATCGTTACCGAGTTTATTTTTACTTTTGATCTCAGTGGGTAGCTTATTTTAATCAGTATTTAGTTTAATATACTATTATCATTTTTCAAAAAGCTATACTCACATTCAAGTGTAATGTGGCCAAACCGTAGTTATACCAAATGTAACTAAAAGCAATAAAAGTACACAGGTATTGAATAAGCTCTCACTTTCGAAAGCACTGTACAGAAGCGAGTTTTAGGCTGGTCACGTGATAAGGTGGTCCGTATAAAATGAGAACAGAGAACTGTGAAGAAACAAGTTTTGAGCTAGAACGAAGTGAATGAAGTAACAGGTGGAACTCAGGTCTATTGAGCTGTGCATTTATTCCTGTGTATAGTGAATTAAAACGTTTTCACACATTTTATGCAGTGTGACTTGTCACTATTATTTTCTTAAGTCTCAACAGAGAGTTTCTTCAATTTTTTGTTCGCTAAGCCTACGGAATTCTGGAATCACGTCGTATCACTGGGGTAAGATGTAAAACTTTATATAGTAAATTATATCAACTATACGTGTTTGCTCTCTTCGTTTTACGAACATGTCTTATAACAGTGTCTGATGTCACAATTAAACTGTGCGTTTCTTTTAGATTAAATTAAATCGTAGAACTCGTAGCTTCACATATTTCAAACGTACGAGGAAGTTTGGAAAAAAAAACTAGTGAACGTTCGTTTCTTGTTTATAGTTAATCATAAAGTTACACAACGAGTTATCTGTACTGTGTTCCAACAACTGTTATCGAAACTCTAATCCTAGCGTTATAAGTCTGCAGAAATACTCCTGCACCATTAGTGATACTAGTCAATAAGTTGTTATTTTAACCCTTGTCATATTTCGATGGATATTTATATTAAACTAGTGTTGATTAAAAAATTTACTTTGACTCAATGAACAGAAACTAAAGTTTAGAGATAATAATCGAAAGGCTGAACTGAACAAAGCAAGCAACGTAACGAACCTGGACAAATTTCTAACGGAAATGTTTTGCTTGTTTTTGAATTTCGCGCAAAGCTACACGAGGCCTTTTTGCACTAGCCGTCCCTAATTTAGCAGTGTAAGACTAGAGAGAAGGCAGCTAGACATCGCCACCCACCACCAAGTCTTGGGCTACTCTTTCACCAACGAATAGTGGGATTAACCGATACATTATAACGCCTCCACGGCTGAAAGGGCGAGCATGTTTGGTGTGACGGGGATTCGAACCCGCGACCCTCGGATTACGAGTCGATTGCCTTAACCACCTGGCCGTGCCGGGCCAATTACTCTTGATTTAATGATGAAAAGCCATCGAGTTTAACTTATATATAATACTAAAATTAACATCTCCCCAGTGGCGCAGCAGTAATTCTGAAGTCTTAGAACTATAAAAGATGGGCTTCAATACCTGTGGTAGGTACAACAACAATAGCCCATTGTTTAGTTTTTGTAAATACAAAGCTAAACAATGTTTACCTACAAACAAACAGCTTGTATAATTAATTAAAACAAGGATTTCTAAAATTTCTTGCAACGTTTACTCACATTGAATAATTATCTTTAGATAATCTGGTTACATAATTTTCTTAGAAAAATAAGTTTGTTTTCTTTCTACGTCATCAACTTCATTTCAAATATTATATAAACATAATTACACACAATAATATGTTTTTTAACAAATGGAAACTATCACTGCACAAACTTTTTGTTTCTATTTACTTCCAATTATGTGTATGAGCTTAAATGTTATGTTAAAAAAAACACCCATTGGGATCCGTCATGGCTAGGTGGGTTAAGGCGTTCGACTCGTAATCTAAGGGTCGTGGGTTCGAATCTCCGTCGCGCCAAACATGCTGGTCCTTTTAGCCGTGGGGGCGTCATAACGTTACGGTCAGTCTCACTATTCGTTGGTAAAAGAGTAGCTTCAGAGTTGGCGGTGGGTGGCGATGACTAGCTGCCTTTCCCCTAGTATTTTAACTTGGACTTAATGGCTGAATTTTATGAAACTTTATTCAATATGTTATTTTAGTGTAAGTTAAGTATAAGTAAAAATGTATCAAAATCTACATATTTCAGCATTCTAGATGACGAAATTTCGGCCTAACAATTTTTATAATACAGTTCATTTGATTAGAGGTAAAATATCAATATTTTAGAAATTTTCTTTTATTTCTTATTCAAAAATCCTTCATTAAAATTATTACTCATTTTAATTCTATTCAACAATACTTTGTGGTCTACAATGTCGCGTCGGTCTGCGTGTAAGAAATATTTATTTACTACTAGCGTTGTTTAACTTCCTGAGACCTCGATAGTTAAAAATAAATTAACCCTATGTAGCTCTCTGCTGTTTGTATTTATTTATTGATTTAAGTGTCCAAGTTTTTGTAAAGTGTTGGGTCTGTGATTATCTAATATTGATAATATTAGGGAGGGACGAATGAATGACTAATGTTGGGAACAAAAACTTTATTTCTTCTGTTTAAACGTTTACTTTGAAATTTAGTTTATTGTTTAACCTAAAGACGATGGATATTGTAGGAATGGACTTTCTCTTTATGACCCATAATAGTCTAAAACTTTGAAGGTACTGGATATTTCACAGTGACTCCGCCGGGAACAGGTATAAACTAGAATATTTTTAAGCCTATATATGTAGATTCCTCGTTTTAACGTACTTAATCTAATATACTTTTTTTTCTATACAGAAAACATGGAATCCTATTGGATATCATTGTATCTTTGCTTGGTAAGTTTCAGTTTTCTCTTCAGACTACGTGTTTCTTTTGTGTCTTTCGAATAATTAATAAAACATGCTGTTTCGGCATGGATCTATTATTATTGCAACCTATCCATTCTGGTGTGTTACCCTCTATAATCCCATTTATGATATGATGTCATTCTATTAGCAGGCTAAAGAATTTTACAGCGGCATTCACAAAGTGTTTTTCAGTGGCTAATAAGTGTTCAGGGTGAGTTGAATAAACGTTTTAATGGAGTTTGGAACTATAATATTCTGCTTAAGCAAAGAAATCAGTTACACTAAAACTTCAAAACTAATTATATTTCACACATGATTTCAAACCAATGCTGACACTGTCACGAAGGCGTCGACAAGAAACTGTACAAGAGAGTACGGGCATCATCTTATCCAATACACTTGATAAGTGTCACGTTCTAAGCTTAATATCTCCAAACATTGTTAAAATAATCAATTATTAGAGGTTTCATCCATTAGGATCCCTCTCCTTGTTTTACAAATATGTATATTAAAAAATATCTTTAACATCTTTGAGAAAACTTCGTAGTGCGTAAATTTAATTTGATGTTTATAACTAATCAGACGTCATGCTAAACTTATAACGTGTTTTCATTGTTTATACTTCTACTGAATGCAAAACTTTCACATTTTATTTATTCATGTTGGTGTCATGGTCGCCTGCTTTGAAGAGTATTTGGTCTCCAAGGCCTTTATGATAAAATGTTCCGAAGTGATAATTTCTAAACATATTCCATTTTACGATCAGAAACGTAGTAAGTTAAGGGTTCGGGATAATTTTACGCCTTTTATTGCAATTTATCTATAATTCACTCACATTTTTGTCTATAACTGATCCGTAGCCTTTTCCATAACTAATAGCAACTTGGAATGGACAAAATATAAGAAAAGGAAATTTTAAGTATGTTGTGTTATGTAAGTGTTCTTCTACTAGTCTTTCAAATGGCTTATTGGACAATAATGTTTCATAGATTTCTTGGAAAGAGAACTTACACATATTTCTAAGATAGAAATCTTGCATCGATTGTTTTGAAAAGGTAATCTTACACACATTACTAGGACAATAATTATACTTTTTGTTATGTCTTGGTTACTGACACGGAAAGCTTGAAGGTTTTACGAAAAGTTTTAACAAAATTACATTTACAATTATAATACGAATTAGCGAATATGATCGACACATTGAAAATGTCTCGTGAAATCACCTGTTGTTTGTTCCTTCTTGTGCCAAGTAGTTAGCGTGATCAGACTGCGAATGTGTGAATTCATGGTACATGTCCTTTTGCCACAACAGCAACATGAGTGACATCCAGGTTTCACTGTTCGGTTTGATAACAGTGGCCGTTGGTGCTGCTATTGAGGAGTTCTATTTCCTCGAGTCATTTGTATAAATTTCTTTGTACAAGAATATTGAAACAATTTTAAGAACATCATCACTTCTGTAATTTAATATGATACAGAAAGATAAAAAAAGCGCCACAAAATCAAGTTACGTTATTGATATACCTGAGATGTACTCTTACTATCCTGCTTTTATACTAGTGGCGTGTCGTACATACCTGAGAAGGTGTACACTAACTATCCTTCTGCTTTGACACTATTTTTGGAAATCGGCAAAGCAACTAACTATTAGTAATACTAGCTTAGCAGGTCGAGAAAAAGATCGAAGAATTTCTGCAGAGTTTAATACATTAACCAGCTCAGGTTTTGAGGACAAACATTACGTGTCAAAACTTAATGGTTAACTTATTGATGTTTAAGCAGATTTTTACTTAAACTATTAAAACTATAACCGCTACAACTTCGTGATAACTATTTTCTCGCGAAAAAAGGTATTGCAGTATTATAACCAGTGTCATACCTTCGGTATTTACGATGGATGATTAAAGAAATAGACAAAGCTATCTTAATGTGAACAACATAATCAGGTTATGTACTAAAGGCGAAAACTGAGGTTGTCTACTGAAAAAGGTACAATTACTCTGAGAGGAAATGTTATAACAGTACATTGTTTGTTTGAACAGTCTGTACCTATTTAATATCAAAACTAAATAGAAACGTATAATCAAACAGTTTAGTTTAATTTCAATACCCTTCACTCGTTACGTAATATTAGATTACACAAACAATAGATATTGCATATATTTTGAAACATGGTATACCATAATATATATTCCATTTCTTTTATTCAGTAGCTAAAAGGTAAACACAACTACTGGCTGAATCCACTTCTTTCTAAAATTATACGATAATATTAGTAAACCAAAACATTACTAACGCATATAAAGTCAGTTCTTGGAATGTGTAGCTTATTTATTGTTATGTTAAAATCTGTAGATCGTAAGAGTTCCTAGTAATTAATAGTAGCTTAAAGTAATTACATCTAATTATTTTATGATACAATTTTATTGTAAGACATCAATTTGATTGCACAGAGAGACAGGATGCGTTTATTACTTTATAAAACATTCAAACAACAGTGTTTATTATTCATCAATTATGACTCTGCTTTGTTTTAAACTGTATTGGTAGTACTTCAGTGTCTTCTAGTGGAGATTACCTTTCGTTCACTTTTTGAAGTAATGTGTCATATCTCTACGTTTAAAGATAAGTAGGAAAGTTACAGATTTTTTATATGCTTCTCTTACCGATTTACTTTTGTCAAAACAATGTAATATTTCAAAAATTACTAATATTAAAAGACACCTCGAAAAACATTTGGTATTAATTATTTATTAGAATAAAAAATAACATAAAACAGTTCAAGTGGCAATGGAATCTGCTTAATGCATATAATGTATCTTAGTCTAATAAGACTTCCTTTTTGACAAGGTACTATAATTCAACTTAACACCGTATTGTATGTTATTATAGATTCCCGAGTTTTAACATCGCCGCAATTCTCACACGTAAAGACACCTATGAAGAAACGGGACAAAAATTACCCAACATCTATCTAACATAATAAACCATGACGTAATACTAACAGCATCAACCTTGAACACTTTCACTGTTGAACTTAAAACCAAACATGGACATGTTTTTCCATGGTAACGATACCAGTGTTCATCAAAGCATACAAACTGTGTGTGTGTTCTCAGGGAACGAAGCCAAAGGGAGAGGGTTGGTGCTTAACTTTCTTGTAACAAATAAACCTGCTTTGTGTGATTTATTTCTCTTTCATCGACACAGGGATAAACGTTTTATAAGAGAAAGTGACATGCCTTGGTAACAAAATGAACAAATGGTTCTTCAAACAATACCTTCCCGAGATTTAACTTTTTGATAGTAATTTTAGAACAAAAATCAAATATAAATAATTCTAGGTAAAAATTAGACGTCAAACGTACATTACATTAAAATTAATAACCATATACAAGTTGTCTTTCTTTTCTCTTTTTTTTTTCAAAATTAATTTAAGTTGTATTTATTGTTTTTGACACAATTATTATTTTTACAGATGGCGTTACTAATCACACAAAGTGCAAGTCAAGGGAGTATTCAAGCTGGTAAGTTGCAAAGTTTTAATCTGAAAATATTCAGTGGGTGATGGACATAATAATGGACATAATAATTCATCAAATATGCTTAAATTAGAAAAATAAGACAAAATATTAAATAAGTAATACGGTTCCAAAAATAATATATAAACAAGAGAGAAGACTAAATATACATTTTCAATACAATTGAACAATTATTCTCCCACTAACGTATTGATATAATAAATAAAAATAATTGGTTAGAATACTAACTGAATGTTTTAGACGGCGCAAAAGACGCCTACACTTTTCTAGGAAAATCATTTTTTTTTGTAGATGGATAAAGTAGATTTTAAAAACATGAAAATAGTACTTATGATTTTTTAAGTTAATAAATCTTGAAGTGAGTGTGCTATCATCAGCTAATTTGTAATAATTGTTTACTATTGAACGTTACCATGGAAACGTTTTAAATGAAGAACAACTTGCAAATAAGAGCATGGAGAGAACGAATGCTAATTTTTTTTTTCTTCTCTGTAAATTTTGGTAGGATAAATTTTCAAAAATTACAGTTGAGCAGAGTGTTTATTTGGTGTAGTTGTTGTTAAGTCCAAAGCTACACTAT
Organism: Tachypleus tridentatus; assembly: GCF_004210375.1. Taxonomy (NCBI): domain Eukaryota; kingdom Metazoa; phylum Arthropoda; class Merostomata; order Xiphosura; family Limulidae; genus Tachypleus; species Tachypleus tridentatus. Next base: position 89,324,537 of record NC_134835.1, read on the forward strand.
TGACCATTTGTACTCTACCCAACACGGATATCGAAACCCGCAAATGAGCATTGAGCTTAGTCTTCACGTGCAAACTTACCGTTAAGCCAGTGAGTGAGGGAGCAAAGCAGAGGGTGTAATGCTCAGATTTTAACTTTTTTAATGTGATGCTTCAATAAACCAGTTATTCTGGAATTGGTAAACATACTTCAGCCGTAAGCAATATGTACTGTTTCTGGCGTTCTAATTCCGTAGAATAGTTTTAGGAATGAAACGATGTCTTATTACACACTCAAGTTAAATTTTGCATGTTTCAAATACAAGGTCACGACATGCATTTTGATGAACCCTTAGCCAAGCCAGACACAACACTCAAGTGCCATGGTTATTGGGACATATAAGGGATTGTTCCCTATTGTTGATTGCTACTGTTTTCATGAATTTTTCAGCACACGTAGGCCTTTCTTATCCTGTGCTCTCAGAAGGATCTTAAAGTGTTGGTTGATCGGTGGGCTGTCGTTATAATGTTTTGCTACTTCTGAGGTTTAGTTATTAGGTGATCCGTTCTTCTGGCCTCCTGGCTGTAGTTGTCGTTACAGTGTTTTGCTACTTTTGAGGTTTAGTTATTAGTTGATCCTTTCTTCTGGCCTCCTGGCTGTAGTTGTCGTTACAGTGTTTTGCTACTTTTGAGGTTTAGTTATTAGTCGATCCTTTCTTCTGGCCTCCTGGCTGTAGTTGTCGTTACAGTGTTTTGTTACTTTTGAGGTTTAGTTATTAGTTGATCCTTTCTTCTGGCCTCCTGGCTGTACTCTTGTTTACAACTCGAGCATTCATACCGTTTACTATACAATCATGGAAGTTGATCTTTGAAAAGGAAAAAAAAAAAAAAATTAACTCGTATTGAGATCTGAAAATACAATTAAGTTTCATTTGCGGGTCTTTACGTCGTGATTTTTGTGCAAGTTATTTCAGAAATTTGTCATTGAAGAAGAAGGTCGCTAGGAAGCTATGAAATTTTCATAAGTCTCTTTTATTGTGTTAGTTGTTATTTTGAACCTGAACGGCAACTTATGTGATACAATAGTTTAACATCCATGTAAGTGATCCTTAAGTTTCACACAGAGATACTCATAATTGAGAAATACTGACCAGAAGGATCACAACCAGTCAACAATAATCAGGTAGCGGATTTGACCCTCATAGGTATACAGCAAAAATGTGAGGATCGCGGCTCAAACCTTGAACCTTTTGATCAACAACCTTGTATGCTAAATGTGAGATCACGTCCGATCCGCTCACTTTTTGTCATGAAACAGTTGACAGATTTTCATATACAGTTTGTGCCAACGTCTTACTTGTATTTCTCGATAATATTTCAAAACTCGTCAACTACTTCTGAGAAACCTAAACCAAGCAAGGAAACATATTTATAAATATATATTTAATAAACCAATGGATGCTAAAATGCAGCTCTGGTTTACCTTGTATGTATACTAGAAATTAACCAAATTACATTCCACTCATGTTAATCTACAAATATTAATAAATCACGACTTTATTTTTATCAAATGTAAAAAGAAAGGTTTTCATTTACTTGAAAAGTATATATTTAAATGTTTCACTTAGTTTAATATCATATCAGCTTCCTATTGTAGTGAAAATGTGATAGCCTATTAGATCACATTAGTAAATGACCGTACTTTTGATTCAGATTCATATGCGACTTAGCCTATTTTGGAACCGATACACAAGATTAAAGTAATTTAAGTTGATCATCATTGTATAAATGGAACTTCGAACTCTAGGAAATTATTCCTTTAAGTTTTTCCTAAACAAACTAGGGTCTAATCCTATGAGGAAAAACAAACAAGTTATGTATAACTTTTACAATTATTCGTTATAGTTACCTTATACTGTGAATCTGGCAAAAACTATTCATTAATAATAATTTCGGAGCACAGGTATATTCCATTAACACCCATTTGAAATAAAATAAAACGGAGGTAAAATTTGAATAAGATCTATTGGTATCAGGCCTTAGATATCATTGATAGATCTAGTTACGTTAGCTAGCTATAAAGTAGCTTGGATTCTAACTCAAAAAAAGAAATCATTTTCTGATGCTGAACTAGTAAAAGAAATATTGGTTATGGTCATTGAAACTCTGTTGGAGGATTAAGATTTAAAAACAAAAGATGATATTCTTCAAAAGGTGCCCCACAGTGGCTCAGTGGTATGTCTGCGGACTTACAACGCTAAAAACCGGGTGTCGATTCCCGTGGTGGGCAGATCACAGGTAGCCCATTGAGTAGCTTTGTGCTTAATTCAAAACAACAACAATTTTCAAAAGATAAATAATGTGCAATTAAGTCGAAAAAAATTGTCCGCAGAATGCTAGAGTTAGCAAAAGAGATAGAAAATCAGTTGCTTTAACAACTAAAAGACTGTTTATATTTTTCTTTAACACTAGATGTGTCAACAAATGTTAGTAAGACTGCACAGTTGATATTTTGACATATTTAGAATGATTTGACATATTTTGCAAAGTTGAAGAGTTTTCTAGAAAATAACAAGGACTATAATTTCTCTGGCGCTAAAGATGATCTCTATGTAAACTGGATCAAACATCTATCTCAAAAATTTGAAGCACGTTTCTCCGAATTCAAAAATTTGAAATTGGTATTTGAATTTTTGCATGATCCATTTCAATTTCACTTAGAAAATTACAGTAAGGAAAGTACATCTTTTTGTATTTGGATAAGTGTGGATTTGAAGACGAAATGCTTACTCTGAAAGTTATGGAACACATAAAAGTTAAACAAAAATGTTCTATCGGAGAGATGTAGCTCATTCTTCCGATATATGAGTCTTCCAAATTTAAAGATGGCAATTTCAAAATAATTTTCCATGTTTCGATCCACATGGGTGTGCGAGTCAACATTTTCTACGCTAGATTTTCGCAAGTCCAGATACAGATCTCAGCTTACTGACATAAATTTAGAGGCAGAGCTAAGATACTCATTCGGCATAGATATTAAGCCAAATTTCACGAAACTTGTTGATGAAAACCTCCATCAATTTTCACATTGAAGGTCAGTTAAAATGAAATTATTTTGATTAAACTAACATCTTTCAATTTTTTTTAACAGTGTGGCCAACGTTGTTTTCATTAGCCACAGGTGTGGCCACTATGAACAATAAGTTGCCCACCCTTGCTCTAGGTCATTCTTGGCCTTTAACTTTTTAACTTTCTGATATGTGTATCTTGATCAGTGATTTTAAGTACATTCTAGTTCTGTTCTTTGATCATTAGGCTATATTGCTTAAAGTTCTTTAACCAATTTTAGTTTGTAAAATTTTATCCGCATCATCTGATGTGATAACAATTTCAGTTTTAGATAAGTTTTTATGAATGTGGTTAACTTCAGTTTGTTTGTTAATGTTTTTTCTGCTATCATTTGTGAGTATTCTTCATTAAGCATTTACTCACCTGCGTCAATTCTATATCTGGGGTCAGTATTATAGAGCTAAAAATTGAAGACAAGGCCTAGCATGTTAGTGCCCTCGATTCGCAATCTGTGGGGCGAAGAATCGAAACTGGTCGCTGAATGTTCGTGGTAGCGTTATAATGTGATGGTAAAATACAGTATTCATTTGTCAAGAGAAGCTCAAATGTTGGCGATGGGTGTATATCAAATTTAGATGCAGCTTAGCGTAGACAACCATCCAGTAGCTAACTTTGGACATATTTCAACAAACAACGACGAAACAAAATTAAATGCATGAGCACACAGTTCAACCGTAACCTAGGTAACACTTTTGTAAAAATAGAAAGAGGTCACAAATATTTAGTTTATAAAAAATAAAAAAAGCTGAAAATTTCCTTTACATACATCTCTCTTGGAATTTTGTGGAATTTCACCAACATACGAAATCTTAACTCGATATACGAAATAGGATGTTTTTAAATTTATCTTTGGTTGCCATAGTTCAAAGCCCCACTAGCATATATATTTACGAGTTTCGCTTACATTAGTTTGTCTTTTTAATGTTACTGTTTCTTGTGCAAATATAGTTGTGCTTGCAGTCTCAATAATAGATTTTTACAATGAATCTTCAGAAGAAAAGGGAGGGGGAGGACTAGAAACGAATAAAAAGTAACACCTTTTATACTTGCTCAGTATATGTTTGGAATTCTCTCCTGATAATCAGAAGTTTGGACAAAATCATGCATTTTTGTCGTGTAAGAATTCGTGTATTGTGAAACAATTTAATATTTATTGTGTACACCAAAAAAATAAAATAAAAACAAATCCAAAACAAATAGTTTCGTGATCATTGGCATCTGGGATGTCTCGTTCCTGTTGCCACCAGGGGACTTCCAAAACCTATCCAGCCCTCCTACGGCCATCCTCCGTGTCGATAATTCCAACAAACGTTTCGTAAAGGGCCTACAGTTTAAAGAGGTGCGTGAGGTAACACCTGGCGGTAAGACATTGAAGGTAACAATAAAAACGCCCACGCTTGGACTAGAATTCTAATTCTTAGAAGTGATAAATAAAAGGTTGTCTTGTGAGCTTTCCGCTAATTGGTTTTTGGAAATAAGTTGTTGACCTATTCTTTGAGTTTCCATGCTGTGAAGCTTTGTTCCATGGTGGCTCAGAGGATTTATAACACTATAAAAAGGGTTTTGAAACTAGCTCTGGACAAAGACAGAAGGGCCTGGCATGGCCTAGCGCGTTAAGGCGTGCGCTTCGTAATCTGAGGGTCGCGGGTTCGCGCCCGAGTCGCGCCAAACATGCTCGCCCTCCCAGCCGTGGGAGCGTTATAATGTGACGGTCAATCCCACTTTTCGTTGGTAAAAGAGTAGCCCAAGAGTTGGCGGTGGGTGGTGATGACTAGCTGCCTTCACTGCTAAATTAGGGACGGCTAGCACAGATAGCCCTCGAGTAGCTTTGTGCGAAATTCCAAAACAAACAAAGACAGATAGCCCACTGTGTACCTTTTGAAAACCAACAAACCAAATTTTTCAGTGAAGCACCTCCAACAAGTTACAATGTGAAAATCCTATGCACAAATATTAAAGTTGTGTCACTCGTCTGACTGGTCCTACTGGAGACAAGATAATACTCCAGAACTGCTTGGTTGTGTCACTTAGCAATTTGAACTTAGCTTCTCAGTTGACAGTGGTGTCCCCTACCACCAGGGAACACGTATTCAAGGTCGTGCGAACATAGTTCTTTTAAGAAGCAGTCAAAATAAAAGTATAAGTACGGCAAAAAAATGAAATAAAATACTGCTAGAAGATATGATGACAAAGAACATGATCTGTTGATGTTCAGTATATTTTTAAAAGCGGTGCTAACCAGTCAATAATTTTGCAGTTATTTAGTCTGTTAAAATGTTTAAACAGTTTATAAATTTGTTTGTTGAGGTGTTTTTGATTATCAGGTTTTTGTAACTCCTTAGTCAGAAGATATCAGAATTCGGAACAAATTGAACAAACCAGTCTTTATTTTTACATAAAAGTTTTACAGGCATTTGTATAAAAATGCCCTAGAGCCATGTTTCTCAGCCTGTGGTCTGTGAACCCCTTCAAACAATACAGAACTGGTTCGTTGTTGATATTTGATAGGACTTCACCCTTCTTAATCTTGAGATGGGGTAAAAAACTGACTATCAATAAAGATGTCCTAAAGGTTGAAGTACTTTACTATTTTAGCTATTAAATAATGAGTCCCCTTAGGTGTTATTGTCTTGTATGTATGTGTGTTTTCCTATAGCAAAACCACATCGGGCTATCTGCTGAGTCCACGAGGGGAATCGAATGTTATTGTCTTATACGTGAAAGTTTATTAACGTTCATACAGGTTATTTTGACTGTACCTGTTTAATTATAGCTCAAATTTAAAATATAAATAACTCTTTCCTTGTTATTATAGATTCTGAATATAACTTTTGAATATATATTGAAATGTCCTCTCCTCCAGTGGCACAGCGGCATGTTTGAGGACTTACAATGATTTAAACCTGATTTCGATAACTGTGATGGGCAGAAAGCTGATAGCCTTTTGTGCTCAATTACAAACGAATAAACAGAGACATTAAAATATTTTATTTCTATGTATAATGATTCAAGCACAATAAAGATGCATGGATTCAGGGTTAGATGGACGAGGATCAAGAAGATGTAATTCTCTTTCCTTGGTGTAGTAAGAAACATATTGCAGTGATAAAAAGCGTATACAACTTTGTTTACATAAGTGCAGGTAAAAGCTCAACTGCACGCAAAATATTAATGTAAAATAACATGCTTTACAAAATACGATTGATTGATTGTTATAAATATATGTTCACGTGATGAACCACGAGGAGAAACTGATTTTATTGGCTCTGTCTTTTCTGCAGGCTGCTATGAAACCGTGGAGATGTTTACTTATTAAGAAGGGAATGAGTTAGTTTACAGTTGTAAACGGTTTGAATGCTTATTGATATACACTCCAAGAACCTCATTATGTGAAAATGGGATTTATCGATGAATGGACACACAAGTAAAATTGTTGAAACATTATTTATTCATCACTTTCCTTTGATAGGTCATCATCCGTTTTAATGTTCAAAAGGATCGTCCTGCTGTGTACTTTGTAATAGAGAGGACAGTTAATAGCTTTAAGAAGAGTTCTTTTGTTAGAACATAAAACTCTATCTATCGCAACCAATGACTGGTTCCGATGACTACGCAGAGACTGCTATTTTCTCCAATGTCCCAAAGGATCCAGTTTTTTCAGCTGGGCGCTGGTCAAAATGCTAGATCGTGGAGTCTTAATTCTGTTATTTGCGTCCCATTACCAACCACATACACACACAAACAGAGAATCGCACTTTTTGGTTGGGGTGTATTATAAAGGTAGCGACCTTATCTCTATTTTTCCTCTACCTACCACTTTATAATTGAATACTGTTAATGTAAATAGCCTTTATGTAGCTTTGCACAAAGTTTTCAAAGTTCTAGACAAGTCTCGCTCATGCATAGGTGCGCCATAAAGTATTTTATTAGTAGTGAAATGATGTGAGAAGGTAGACATAAGTCCATGAAGTTGAAAATGTAGTTATGAAATCTCCCAGTTCAGTTACGATACTTACAGAACACAACTTTTCCCTCCTGTTCGGAGGGGCATGCTTAAAGTCATATGACTACATTTGTATATCTGATTGTACTTCCCAAAGTGTCACAAAAACTTTTCTTGTGTTTTTCCTTTTAGTTTTCTCTTCAAGAATCAATGTGACTGTTTCTACCATTTTGTAGTGCCAGGGGAGATCAACTGTTGGAAGTTGCATTTGACAAGACAGCAGCAATGGCGTATTATGAACTGTAATAGAACCTCTCAGTAGTTTAGTCAACTCAGACTACTGAGTTGTACTGTTTAGCCCAGACCATTTACTTTAGCAGATCATTGAAAATCTACATTTGAAACAAAATATTTCAAGTATGGCTAACAGCTAGGAGTAGTTTATGGAAAGTGATTTGGAAAATCGTTTTGTTTGTTTCTAGATTACAGGGGATGTTACATTTTAAAAAATATTTTATGTGGTATAATGATAGCAACAGAAGAAAAAGAAAGAAATGGAGTGTAATCCTCCTTCCCTGAATCCACCATGAGGATAAGGTTTGTAATAATACTCTTAGTTCTTGTCGTTTTGAATGTTTGTTTCTGATATTCGCAGAAAGCTTTACAAGGCTAGCTGTCTCATAGTGTTTTATAGTTTCAACTTATAGACTAAAAAGAAGACACCTAGTTAACACTAACCATCGCCAACTTCTAGGCTACTCTAATCAAATAACGGGATTTTACCGTCATTTTTATAACGCACTCAGGCCCCAAAGTGCGGAACGAAATTTAGCGGCAACGGAATGTGAATTACTGATGCTCGTATCCACTGGCCAGAACGTTAAACGACTAGGCTACGTCTTTTTACAGTTGAGATAATAACACGTGTTAACTTGGATGAAATATGAATGTTTTTCTGTAACAGTAATATAACAAAGTGACTGATGAAAGCTCATAAAAAAAATAATCACAAAGTTCTCAGAAAGTAGGCGTGCTTATCAAACAACTCATAAACTAAATGAACTCATTAAACTACACCATGAATTGTTAATACCAGGCTGATCTCACAAGAGGCCAACTGAAGTTGGCATAACAGCAGTGGCTACTATGAGTACATAATGATAAGATCGGGAAGTATCTTCTTCGATACGCCTCTACGGAAGGGTTTGTGGGATAAACGATCCAACACGGTCTTTCTTGCTGATCAGTAACGGTCCTACTTTGAGTTTATCTTATGTGTTATGATCAGAGATTAAGATATCCCGTACTTGACCGTGGTGTACGGTGTGAAGATGGAGCAGCGAAAGTTTCTACCATTCTTTCACAGGGTCGAGAACCGGTAATGGCAAGTCAGCGTACCTGAAAACTAGCATGTATTAGGAAGGGCATTGAACTAAATATCAAGTGAAGATGAAGCTTGTTGGGATGTGAACGATTTATATATTGTACGATCAAAGCGCACGCATACACTGTAGCTGATAGAGATAATAATTCTTATTTTCCTGTTTTAGTAGCATATATATACCCTATGTCTTTTAACTGATGTCCTCTATTGACCAAACTGGTTATAATAAACTATGTATGAGATATGCTTATAAAGAGCTGATTTCAACGCTATATCACTTTATAAACACGATATAAGCTGACAATAGCTGGGTGTTTATCATTGTTTTCGTGATACCAATTGTGTATGACAAATGTACTTTTCTTCACTTTTCAAACTTTGCTTTCATAAAAGATTAAATAAATAATGATAAGAGAATAGCTAACTCAAAAGTCGTGTTTTAAAACAATAAGTTTATATGATTTTATTTGATCTTTGCTAGTAAAACGTAATGAAAGTTAGTGATTTTTCTTGATATGATACAGTATTTCAAATATCACCCTGGTACCGATTTACACAGGAATTAACACGTTACTATCTATGGCTAAACGTAATGAGCTTCACTTCTCTAGTGGCCTGACATGGCCAAACGTGTTAAGGCGTGCGACTCGTAATCTGAGGGTCGCGGGTTCGCATCCCCCTTCGCGCCAAACATGCTCGCCCTCCCAGCCGTGGGGGCGTTATAATTTTACGGTCAATCCCACTATTCGTTGGTAAAAGAGTAGCCAAAGAGTGGCGGTGACTAGCTGCCTTCCCTCTAGCCTTACACTGCTAAATTAGGGACGGCTAGCACAGATAGCTCTCGAGTAGCTTTGTGCGAAATTCAAAACAAACAAACAAACGAAATCGCTTCTCTAAAATTTACAGAATAATTTATTTATTAACCCTTACGGTTAAAGATAGTGAGCTTCTTTTGTCTTTAATGGAAAGAATCAAACAGTAGAAAAGATAAACACTTTATGTGATATGGTAAATTCAAGTATATTTTCGAAACCTTCAGTTCAGAGCTAATGTACTCATGCAACTGTACATGTTGGATTTTTCACACTTTCGTGATTTAAGTAAATTAATATTATTAACATTTTAACTAGGTATTGTTAAAACTCTGCGATAAAGATTCCCATAGATTTCAAGTGTTAGACGTTTTCATAATATTACTGCTCGTGATGTGCACGTTCTCTCTTTGGTTTTGTTTGTTTTTTTCGTGGTTTTCAGATCGCACTAGCTTCTTTCTCTTACATTGAAACTTTGATTGTGTATTTTCATTACATAGTTTGATTTTGAAATAGAAACTAATTATGTTTTTTTTCATTAACATTAGCTACATTACTTAGTAATTAATATAGGTACAAGGGTGTAATTAATGCGCTTTGTGATTCAAGCCTAGGAAAATTATATGACGTTTATTTATGTGAACTATTTCAAAACAATTAGAAACCTTGTAGAATGTTCACACTTCATAAAACGCTGCCGAACAATGAAGCCATCACCGCGTGAGGCTCAGAGGACAGCTCATATGAATCCTGTACACTATTATGAATGGCTATTTTTCTTTGATTTTTAGATTCGCCTTCGGTACCTGGAGTTAACATTCAGTGTCTCAGCAACAACATTCAAGTTACCATAGCAACTGGAACTAACTTTAATGGGATGATTTATCCTAAGGGACTTTCCAAGAATTCCTCTTGTATGGTGGAGTATGCAACTGTCGAAGGGCATGTCACTTACAATTTGCCATTGCATGCTTGTAACACTATGAATACTGATCTAGTAAGTACCGACCCTCTTATAAAAACTTATGTAATACGACAGATACTGTTCTGGTAAGTATCTACTCTCTTGCAAAAACTTGTATTCTTCTAACACCACTAACACAGATTTGGTAAGTAATTACTACTTTCTTTTTGTAAGATTGTGAACATAGTATTGATATCTGTTTTCTTACAAAAACGTACATACTTGATGACTCTTATAGTGTCATATCACCAATGTGTCACCAGAACAAATGTTTTTTTCTTTAACTCATAAACTTAGTTTTATGAAAAATATTCAATAATATTTTTACTCGTTTTATCAGCTATTTTTAGACAAACAAAAACTTTGTGGACGCACTTACTAGTTAAAGATACAAATAACATTAAGCTATTTGTGTTAATCTTAAATAGTGATATATTGAACTTTTAGAAATTATGGGAATTTAAACTTCGTTAGTTTTTCATGACCACTTTTTTATACGTTTGTTGACTTAAAAAAAGTTTTATGGATACTTGAATTATGACAATACGGAGGCCAATTTAATTTGCATTGAGGTTGTTTGAGACTGATGTTCGGTAATCTGTCAATATTAAAAAAAACAAAAAACGTCTGACTTCACACTTGCAAACGCCATAGAAAAAAAATATGTAATTGTTAAAGACGTTCGTTCAAGTTACTGGAAATAATCGAATAATTATTTATTACTTATTTAAGGTGGAAAAGACAGAAACTTAAGATCTGTAGTGTTGTAAGCATTGGTTAAGAGTTTATGACTGTGTTTTATGTGAAACAATTAAACACGTATAACGTGTATATAGTGAAAGGTATAAAAAAAGACCATTTCCAGTGGTGTAACATTGGTTTCAAGAGTGTGAAGAGAATCCTTGAAGGTATTGTATCAAAATAGAAAAGTCATACAAAGGGTGGAGAGCATGTCCCCTTAGTCGTAGATATGTTGAGCTACGATAAACCAGTGACCTACTCGTTTATATTGGTTCAGTTGAACTAGTCAGAATACTTATGGTTGTAATTCGCTGAACGGACATTATAAAACAAATTAGTTTGGACCATTAATGCGAAATATTGTATTTTTAAAATCTATTCAAAATAACCAAAGTTTTTACAGAGTGCTGTCACTCCCGTAACTTTCTAGTGTTTTTCATTTCTAAATGCCTTGTCTGTTTCATGTTTGACTACGCAACTGAAAAAAAATGCAGATATAGACTGGCTTTAAGTATTATTCAAAGTTGTTAGGTTTAGTATGCATTCATGTTCAGCAGTTATGACTGGTACATCAACTATAACAAAATTCTTAACCTGATATACATTTTGTCATTATATATACTACAGAAATGGTATAGTTTCGGTTTTAAAATTTAGTTTGTGTTTGTTTGTTTCACAGAACGATGGCGTAGAATATTTCAACACTGTTGTTGTCCAACCACATCGAAAGCTGGTGACCAATCAGGGTCGAGGCTACCACGTAAGATGCCGATACCAGATGAAGGAAAAGAGTATTATTTCAAATTTCAATGTTAGGTAAAACTCATCCTACGTTTCTTGATACACAGCTTCAATTTTCGTGTCAACTAAAAAAAAAATGTTATATTAATTAAGCTCTAAGTAACTATTTTGTTTCATAACACGTCACTTAACAATGACTGTAGCCGTGACATGTAAAAACAGATACCCAAGGACGTGTGTTATTGAATCATAAATAACATCAGAGAGTAAACATTTACAGTATATACGTGTATATCTTTTCTAAAGAGAAGTAATTAGTTATTACGCTTGTATTTATAAATTTAAAAAATCACCTGTGCACTTCACAATGTACCAGTTCTTAAAAAAAAACATTTGAATCATAGATGTTTGCTTGGCCTTGATTGCGTGCGTAGGAGATCCGTCAAACAGAAGATGTGTGCTATTCTGTGTAAGTTTTTTCTGCTGTTTTCTTCAGTGCACCTTGTTAAATTTGAACGTGAACTTACATCCGATCATTCCCAACAAATTACTGTAATCATGATCGCCCGCCTGTGCTCATACCGGTCACTGATGACTTGTACCATGTAACCAATTTTTTTAAAAACTAACCAACCGCCTGTGTGTAATTTCTTTCAGAGGGAGGGGCCGAGAGAGGAGGTAATACTGGGAAGGAAAGTTATTAGCGTCCTTCATGGCGGTGAATATCCTTGAGACGCCGTGAAAGTTCATTCACATTCCTTGAAGAGGTAGTGAAGTCAACCAGTGAGGTTGGCCACGGTCCGGTGACGTTTGCAGTTAGCGAGAGCTACCCAGTCACTTAAGCGCGGCTGGTAGACACATTATCAGTTAGCCCACGCACATCTACCTCACAATAGTAACCATGAGATGACTGTGTTATTGTTGTTCACAATATTAATTTCAACACGCTATAGAAATGGCTCTTTCTGCACATTACATATTTAAGTCATCCGGAAGTGTGGATGCAAAATGTCCTTCAATGTCCGCTTCCCCCTTCTCTGGCTATTGTTTCTTTGCTCTGTTAAACTTGCGTACTAATATAATTATATCTCTGTCCTCGATGGGACTGCAGTACGTTTGCGGACTTACAACACTAAAATATGGGGTTCAATCTCTGTAGTAGACATAGCAGATTGATTGCCCAGTGTTGCTTTGCTCTAAAACGTACAAATAAATACAAAAGGTTTCACCTTTTAAATGTTTCAGTTACCTATTTTGATTTCCTACTTAACTGATCACTCAATTCTTTTGCTAATGATCACAGTAACTGCATCAGTAACTTTGTTAGTTGCGTATTTTTAGGCGGAGTCTTTGTATCAGTACGTTAATTCCAACTCCCAGTCCTCTTCTCAGTAAATAGTCGGTAGTGAATCCCACCTGATTATTATATTTCTTGTCTTACTTGGTTATTTCAGAACATTAAGTGAGGCTTTCTGGAGTAACTTGTTCATGTTTAAACATTTCTAACCATGGTTTCTCTCTAACTAATTTTAATATCTAGTTTCACATATTTATTGTATTTTTAGTTTAGCACACCTTGAGCAGCTTCCAACTATCTAATTTTGTTTCAACATGGTAAGAGAAACTTCGCTCATCTCTTGCCTTGTCATTTCATGACTACTATATTGGTGCATCTCAACAATTTTTCTTCTATACGTGTTTCACAACATATTATTGTATTAATTCGGTTTCAGCATATTGACTAAGGTTCTCATGGCACAGCTTACTTTATTTCATATTATTACTTTTTTTTACTTCATATTATCTGAGACATTATTATTTTGTAACACTTCTACTTTGGCTTGTTAATTATTTTTTTAACATTATTTACTTAAACTCGCTTAATCTGCCTTATAATCATTTTGATGTCAGTGTTTCTTCCTTGTCTATATACTAAGTATGGTTTTGTGGCAGTTTCTTATCTTTGCTTTAGGTTCGAAGTTATTATTACTGTCCTGTTTCGTTTCAGGTTATCAATTACGACATTCATGTTTCTGCCTTACCACTATTTCAGATTATTAAATGTGAGTTTACTTTGTTTATGCTATTCTTGTTTCAGGTTACTAGATTTCTTTGTGTAATTTTTTCTTTTTTTTTTTTTTTCAGTATGTTGGGTACAACCCCCATGTACGCTACTGCCCCAATGCCGGTCTGTACCATGAAAATTTTCCGAGGAGATTTTGATCATGCAATTGTTGCTGAAAATGTCAAGATTGGCGACCGTCTCACACTGGTCATCAACATCGATCTACAAGGTAAACTTTAAGTGTAGACTATATTTTACTTTATTACGTATGTTTAGACTTTTTATTTCACGTAGAAAGTAAATATCCTATTCATTTAATCTTTGTAATTGTTGTGTGTTTTTTGATATATAAGGCCAGGTGGAAATACAAAAATACTTTGCCATCATTTAGACATACAAGTTAAACCACATTTCCATATAAACAACTCTAAAAACAAGAAAGACTAACATAAAAAAATAAAATTTTATTATTTTTATACATGCTTAAAACAAATCAAATCGCGGATCAGCGTTGATGTTTTCTATTAATGGGTGATAAACCGTTGTACACGTTCTCTCTTCTTCTGAGACGGGAGGAGGTTACGAAACGTTTAATATTTTGTTATCAAGACGGCGTCAACCAATCACGACCCACGGAATGGCGGTATCTCGTGATCAAGTAATCCTTTACAGCGCTTTTAAGAAGTATTTCTTATTCCAGATATCTACGGTATGAAGGTGACGAACTGCTTGGTTCGTGATGGGTTAAATTGGGGAGAACAACCTTTAATCAACAACGATGGGTAAGTATCTGCATTTTTCTTTTCGCGAACCCCAGTGCACTCTGGCCAAAATATTATACACGATTAATCATTACGTATTGAATCAGTCAGCTTATCAACTAACACTATTTTAATATATTGTCATGGCTCGAGGATGTCTTACTTTAAGGTTTGTGTAGTGATGAATATACTTATAAGAATATGCATTTGAAACCATATAAAATTCTGGTTCAAGGACTCAACAGTATTCAGGTAAGATATCTTTGTTGTTTATTTAATAACAATGCTCTTGTAAAATTCTCAAGAAGAGAAATGAAATTATATTAGAGTTTTTCTTTGCTCTGCGTAACTTACAATCAAGTGTAGCGTCTGGTAGGGTTGATGTATATATTTTTAAACGTGGTTTTTTAGATATGTACTAGGGCACTTCGAGAGCAATGGAAATTATCCGCATTGAGATTTATAGGGTTTACAGTATTTTGATAATATTGTTTTCCTTTTAACAACAGCGACAAAAAGACTTAATTCGATTGCAGTTTAGTTTAAAGCTATGTAATGAGTTACAAAGCTTAACGTATGTAGTGCTAGTTGAAATAAGAACAGAGTAATAAAGTGTATGCAAAATTTCAGGAAGTCCAACGGTGAGATTCTGTACTGTTTATAAAATCCAAAGTATAAATAGTAAGACTTAGAATTCGTACTGCAGTTTGGTAATGAATTTTTAAATAACTAGCTCTTTTATTGTACAAGAAAGATTTGAAAGATTATTTATTTATTTTTGATGTGGCTTATTTATTTTGTGATTATTGTAGATGTCCAGTGGACACCGAGATAATGGGGCCTTTCGACTACACCGAAAACAAAACCCGAGCAGTTGTGAATTTTCAAGCTCATAAGTTTCCCTACACATCCTCTGTTTATTATCAGTGTAATATCAAGCTGTGCTTGAAGAGGGACGGAGGCTGTGATGATGTGGTAGGTTAGGTGTAGAATCTTCAGTTACATACAAACTAAACGAAATCTGCCTTGTAACACATGGCTTACACATAGGACAAACGCTTTATAGGTGTATCTAACAGAATGTAGTTTTCTTTAACAACACATTTACATGTTAAAACTCTGTACAGCATTTAAATTACCATATTCCCAGTGCTCTATTAGCAAGAATACACTGCAGTAATGTATTTCTATTTGATATCATTATTCAACACGTTTAAAACAGATTGTTTTAAATTTAGTGTAACTAAAACATTATACATTTTAGCAAGATGCAGATAATATACATTGGTTTAACGTGGTTTAGCTGTTGTTTTCGTTCACGAACAATTAGTAAAGTGGAATGCAACAATTTGAGTGAAATTTAGTGACTTTAAGACTCGTGTGTGAATCACGTTTAAACGTCACAATTTTGTACTTTGTTTTCGCCATTCTCTAGCCCCCGCAGTGTCACCCCAGTGGAAGGAATATCTTGAAACGCCGAAGGAAGAGGGAAAGTGAAGTGGAAGAAGATGGTGATCTTAGAAACTTGAGGCAAGAGGAGCAGGACGTACGTGATTTAAGTGTAGAGGTATTTTCTGGTCTGCATGTGAACGAAGCAGAAAACTTGAACACTGATGACGGTAAGTTATAACCATTGGTAAAAAGAATTACTGAGAGGATATCTAAACCGAATAATGTATATTCTTTGTTAATTTATTTATAAACTATAAAAGAACCAGAATATTTGAAAAGATAAAATGGCGGAAAAATAATGGATGTTTATCTGTACTTAAGAAGCTAGTTGTTTAGAATTATTTTATCTTTCTCCACAAGTAGGCCCGGCATGGCCAGGTCGGTTAAAGCGTGCGACTCGTAATCCGAGGGTCGCGGGTTCTCATCCCCGTCGCACAAAACATGCTCGCTCTTTCAGCCGTGGGGGCGTTATAATGTTACGGTCAATCCCTCTATTCGTTGGTAAATGAGTAGCCCAAGAGTTGGCGGTGGGTGGTGATGACTATCTGCTTTCCATCTAGTTTTACACTGCTAAATTAGGGACGGCTAGCGCAGATAGCCCTCGAGTAGTTTTGCGCGAAATTCAAAAAACAAACAAACAATCTCCACAAATAAAGCCTGGAATGTCGGGTCTTCCAGTATAATTAAAAAGCCTCACGAATAAAGAATCGGCTATAGTTTTAGGTGCTTCCAACAGTGATAAGCATGGTGTGGCGAGCGGCAGTAAAACTTTGTTCCAAATGTTGGGTCTGTGGGTGGGATATAAAAGCTACGTTAAACTCCATCATCCGAATAGAGATCAATAGCTCAAAATCTGCAGGTGTAATAGTTTGGAACAAACAAGTGAAAGAAACCAGTAGCTGAGCTAAAAGGAAAAATAACAAAAAAAAACACGTTTCAGGGAAATTTTATCTAAAACTGTGGTCTATTTTTGTTGCTCTAATACTTAGAACCTCACATTTATTAACACAGTCTAATATAGTTCCGTGGATGAGAGAATGGCCTTATTCTATTTATAAATATTCTCACTTTAATTGAGTCCTGAAACTATGAATGTTATCTTTTTTTAAATACATATAATGGGAAAATGATTACTCTTTTAATACGTTGAAAATATTAAGAAATCATTGTTATTTGGATCAGTTTTTGTGTTTCCACTTTAGATGGTAAAGAGGCATTGTTTCAGTCAGCACATATGTATGAGTGCCGTTAATGTCAAACATTCCAATTCGTACTCTTTCATGTTTATCCTTGTTGATTTGAATTTGTGTTTAAGTCACTAGCAGATTACGTTTCTAATGATAACTTCTATTTTCAAATAAAAGATGAGAGATATTTATTGAAAATATTTTGCGAATACGAATATAATATAAACTCCCAGCGTAACTAAACCATCCCAGTAAATATCTATCTTACTGTGTGAGATATAACGGTGAGGTTTCGCACTTGGTTTGAAAAATGTGAATTTCAGAAAACATTTTTATCTTGAATATATATAATTTGTAAAACTAACGTTATTCAAGTTACAACATTATATATTTTCACGTAAAAACTGTAGAAATGTCCTTTAAAGCCCCTTAAGCGAAAAATAATATTAACGTTTTCAAAATTCGTTCACACTTTTTATGTTGCATATTACTTTTACAACTATATTAATTTGTCAACAGATTTTGTGTCTCAGTATTATTGGCTCTAAAGAGATAACTTAAATAGCGTTTTGAACTTTGGAATCCATTGCTTAAAAAGCCACGTGCTTGATTAAAAAAAATCACACAGTTAACATTTTAATCATGTGATCTTTCTTTACTGAACAGAGCCTGGAGTAAAAGCGCAGCCTTCAGTTGCTGAGAATGAGTTTTGTGTTTCTACTAGAAAGTTTGCTATTGGTATTGCCATTGCTGGAGTTTTGTTAATGTTAGCGGTAATGCTGCTCGTGGCCTGTATCCTTCACCGCCGCCGCAGGAGAAAAGGGGCCAGCACAGCTGGCAGTTCTATCTATTCTGGACCGTACTCTAACGCTGCATACAGCAGAGACTGAATCTTGACAAGTACGAATGTGAACGGACATGGGAAGAGGTCAAAGCAACTTTCAATCCAAGCAGTTAGACTGACCCGTGATATTTATGGACAGATGTAATCTCGGTTCTCAGAAGTTGTTAATAATTTACAATAACTTAAAAAATAATCGGCATAAAACTAAAATAAGTATTTTGAAATTAATTCATAGCGAAAATTACTTTAAAATGTTGAATGTTGAATTTCGTAATTAGCTTAAAATCAATGCTCATTTTTTTATTTTTTTTATACCAGAAAAATGAATGCATGTACTTCACGTAGCATAGGTTTTAAAATATTCAACGGTGTTTTTGTAATTGTTCGGGGTATAGGTTTCCGTGGTGTTACTCTTCTTGTTCGTAGTGTACGTTTCCATGGCGTGTTGTTACTATTCGTGGTACAAATTTTGGAATATTCTACGGTGTTTTTGTCCTTGTTCATGGTATAGATTTCCACGGTGATACTGTTATTGTTCATGTTATAACTATAGATCTTTTCGGTTTCCTTGACTTTTTTTATAATTTGAGTTTAATGTTATTTGAACTTTTCAGTGTATACAGTATGAATAATTCTCTGAATTATAACGACAAACCTTCAAGGCTACCAAAAGATGGAGCTAAACCGTTTTTAGCTTTACACTCTATCTAACCAAACTTCGTGATTATTGGGAATAACTTATTTTACAACAGGTAAAGTTACTTCAGTCATAGTAACTTAAGATAAGAAGCAGTGCCAAAGTTATTTTAATTAATAATTACTCTTTCAATAAGTTAGCCTAAGATATTATGTTAATCAAATACGTTTTCATAGCTTATGGTGTCCTGAATGTTCATGTGAATTCTTGAGAAATATTGTCACTCATAGGCATATTATTACAATTAATACGATCTGTCTGGAAGGATTTTTTTTAACTGTTAAAAACGCCAATTTAAGATAAAGACTTTTTAACTGTTAGTTTTCTACCTTTGGGTATTGGCTGAAATTTTGAAATTAAAAAATAATTCACGACCGAAATTTGACACAAAAGCTGAAAAGAATCGTATTAAGTTGTTTTATAATATCCTGTTTCTGTGCTTCATATTTTATAAAGAGGAAACTTAAATGAAAAAATCGTGTCCTTTGAGATGCAATTTGTAGTTGTATACGAATAAAACAATCGAATATAATTTGGAATGATAAACGGCTATTGTAACAGCGACTAAATATTAGTAGATAATTGACACAAGGGTTTAATCTTTGACCATATAAAGGATAATTTCTTAACAATCTTAAAGAGCAAATTGTGTTAAGTTGTCATTAAGTGTGCACCACATTTAATTCAACATTTTAATACAGCTCTCTCTAACTGCAGCTTTAAAAATTTCTAAGTTAGCTTATAGTGTGTGACGAGCAGTTTTTTAGTTAACATTAACACAATGTAAACCGTAGTATTTTCTGTTGAAAGTCTAATGCGATATATAACTACCACACAGTGATGGAAAAGAAAGGTATAACTGAGATTTTAATAAAGCATAAACTATTATAGTGTCATAGCTGCTCCCTTAAAATATATTCATCTTAAAAAAGTAAAAATAAACTTGAAAACAAATGTTAGAAGTAGGAAATTGTGTGTTACGTTTTCTGCTAAATGTCTACAAGAAAATATACGGTTCTTTAACCATTATCTTAAATCATGTAAAAATAATTTATTTCAGTCCTATCCGTTTTTTTTAATAATAATTCGTGAAGGCTAACATTGTATTCGACAGTAAGTACCATTTTGTTGTTTGTATATTGAAATGAGAACCTGCAAAACTTGGAAATCTTTATTTTAAATGTGTATCCAGATATACTTCTACGTCACGAATAATGTTTCTTCTCCAAGAGTCGTTTTTTATTACATTTTTAGGCTTGACGTTGTAGTATAGAATTGTTTTTTTAGTTTCCAGACTTTTGGAAATCCCCAAATGAGACAATAGGCAAATAAAACGTAACTGAAAGTAAATGAGAATTGAGGTTTGTGATTGTATATATACATGTATAGTAGTCGGCCCAAACAGGCAGCTACATAGAGGTGAAGGGTTCAGTGAAAAAGCTTATTGAGTTACTCAAACATTCAGCTGTGATTTTAGTCTTAAGGATTGGTGTAGGCTTTGTTTATATTTTAAAGAAAGAATCTCTTCTGCCAACTCTTACAGCTCTTGCTGCAAAGTGACTGGTGATTCATATATTTGTCTTACCAGGAGGTGGTACGGAGATTTTCTTTAAACTCTATTTCTAGACTTTTTATAATAAATTTAAAGACAGTTTAATTTAATGTACGGAATTAGAATGCCCGGTGTTTTTTGTTTTTTTTCTGTCTTTTGTTGAGTAATGTTTCCATAACTATGGTGCTACGTGTAGTTGTACACAACTTTGGATGTAAGTTCATTATGATATGTGTAACATTTCAAATAAATTTTTACATTTGATTCGTTTCTCTGTTGCGTTTCAAGTGCCGTAAATTGCTATGTTTAAAGGACTAAAAATTGATGAAGTGTTTAAAGTATACTTAGAATATAATAATTAATTCTTAAAAACGCGTAAGTTTTTTTTGCAAACTCCTAAAACAGCATGTGACTAAAATGTCTCTATAAGTAACCAACTTTTAATGAAGGTTATTCTACTGTAACTGACAACTTATAAATGATATACCTATAAACTTGCATCATCGTAAAAGTAGAAAACAAAACATTGGTGAAGACTATTGTTTTTTGCAAATTACTTTACCTATTTTACCTATGAAAGACCTGATTTCCATTCTAAACCAGTCATTATACACTGGAAAAATGTCTAAAAATCATGTTGAACCTTAAGTTGCAATTATAATTCAAGCAGCTGTGACGTTAGATTAAAATAAATGTTGTGAATGCAATCACAGTTGGACTGGTATTGATGTTACATCGATTAGAACGAGAAGTCTTCCAAAATTTTAGGATCCGATTAAAAGATGACAATAAAACAGCGAAACAAATGGAGTGTAAAAGTAAGATACTTTGTTATTTTCATTGTAACCAATTTCATTCTCTTAGACTGTTAAGCGATCGACAGACTTAAATATAATTTATCAGATCTCAATCAACAAAAGTCATAAGAATTATTTTAAAACATTAATTTTTCTACTAAATATGCAGAATGTCTTAGAAGTCATTAATAGGTTGACATATTCTATCTTCATGAACATTGAATCAAAATTTTGGAGATTGCCTTACTTTTATCGAAGCAAGAGACCAAGTCCTAATTTCATGCACAATGTGATAGTTTTATATTGTTAAGTGCCACCAAAACATTGCAATGTGTATGACGACTTGCAGTTTTAGGGTTAACTCCAAAATAATACCGATCAAAACCCAGGGGCGGATTTAATCGTCAACTAAAGCTGATCGGGTCCCTATTTGTTTTTGCTTAATGTATAATTTTGATATGAACAGAGCCCGCCATGCCCCATATGTTTTTAGCTAACAAGGCACTTAGCTTAATAACACCCCTTGTAAAAATGTAAATTTATGATGTTCACTGGAATGTTGAATAAGATTTTGATAAAATTGCTTTTGTATTTTTAAATTAGTTATTTTAAGGGAAAACCTGAAACATTTTCTTTTGCTGTTTTAAATTAGATTTAATCACATGTCAGGTAGCACTGACTGATTTTATTATCAACTTTCGCAAACGTTTAGCATGTTTAAGTCGAGAGAATCATTGATGTTTCAACTATCCACTAAGGATTAATTAATGACTGCTAGAATATTCACAATGTGAATAGTGGCTTGTTACATTTGAAAGTCGATGTGCCGTGTTTAGCACCTGTACATTCAGTTCACAGTTTCCGACCGTCCAATAACGCAATGCCACCATGGATGTGCTGACAGCCGGATGATATAATAATTTTTCGGGATAATAATATTCCTGGGGTGAGACTACTATACAGAATCGTCAGTGTTCTTTATGAAATAATAAAAAAAACTTATTATTTGGGACGGTAACAGACCTGAAACACAATCTAGAGCACTACCCTAGTGAAGCCTGAGATTACAAAAGAACCTTTTGACCCCCAAAAAAGCATTACAATGAAGCTCGACAATTAATCTGATACCATTAACTAACAACGCCAAAGCTCTTAAGCTTTTATTCACATTTTGAAATCAACTTCTATTTTTAGGAGAAAGCTTCGTTGAATTACTTTGTTTTATTTTGTAGTTCAGATCCTGATGGATTATTTTTTTAAAGCACTAGTAATTCTTTAGCAAAACATAAAATGCGGGATAAGTCCAGTAATTGAGTAATAGTTTAGTTTGTGCTAACAAATCTTCCTTTAATTTATATATGTTTCTAAACTTCTACATTTTATTCATACACGTTTTCTGATCATACAGTATTCTCTAGTGGATGGATATCCAGAAGTATTGGATAATCTAAATAAATAAATCAGGCTAAGCACATACTATTTCCATGTGCACAGGTTGAGTGCTGTAATTATTGACCATAACTTCGTGCTGATTTTGATTATTATCTTTACTATTACAATTACTCATGTTTTGAAAATATTATTGAAATGTCAAAATGTCATTGCTACTAACCGTTTGAACAGCATTTGTTCATATATAAACCTTGTTTGTGAACTACTTTTATTTATTACTTGCTATATAAGCACTTTAGAAGCAATAAAACTAAAGTAAATAATCCAACCAATCCAAGATGGCGCCACAATAGTATTTATTATTTATCTATGCTCGAGAAAAAAACAGTTTGTCATTCGTTGTACTATAATTAAAAAAAAAATCTTGGTTTGTAATTAGCCTCTCTACTTTTATACACAAAAGACTACAATGAACCTTTTTCATATTTTTTTTGCCACAGAGTTTAATAGAGAGATAAAACACGATTTATTATATCAACATTAATTTCTCGCAGTATTCACTCCAAACATCACTGAAAACAAATAATTTACGTTACGTACAATCAACTCTTGTCAAGAAATAACAGAAAAAGAACAAAAAGTGTTAGAGATCGTTGTGAGTTTTACTCGGAAAGTTCTTTGTTTGGATATTTATTTGGCTTGGTTTATTTCGAATTTCATACAAAGATAATCGAGGGCTATCTCCGCCAGCCGTCCATACTTTAGCAGTGATAGACTAGAGGCAACGCAGCTGTTAACTCTTGGGATACTCTTTTACCAACAAGTTGTGGGATTGCCACATTATAACGTCTCCATGGTTGAAAGGACAAACATTTTCGGTGATAGCGATTTCGACCCGACAAAAGTAGCTCGCCATACTCTGGGGCCGTAGATAAACTATAAGAATGACGATCTAGTTAGTACTATTATTCGACCAGATAGGTGTAACCCAAGAGGCGGGAATAGCCGTTCTGTTCACTAAGTTACATTCCTTTTCCTAATGTCTATCAGTTCAAAATTAGGAACGGCAGTGTACATATGTATCTTATTGCGAAAATTTCAAAACGAAATTTTCTTTGTAACATTGT
This sequence comes from Tachypleus tridentatus, assembly GCF_004210375.1. NCBI lineage: Eukaryota > Metazoa > Arthropoda > Merostomata > Xiphosura > Limulidae > Tachypleus > Tachypleus tridentatus. The sequence continues at coordinate 89,348,102 of NC_134835.1, forward strand.
GTTAGAGTCTCACTTTCTTTTTACTAGAAAAACTTTCAGTAACGATATATTACTATGATTGGTAGAAAATAAATAATGAGTTAAAGGTTAGATTAAATACGAAGACTGTCCAAGCAGGGGACATAAATTAAGGGTATAAATGCTATATTTTATTTTTAATTTATCCATTACGAAATGTTTTTCATAAAACCATAATTACGTTGTCGATATATGTGACAGATATCTGCGACTTGCGAAAATTCATTTAGTAAACTGTTTATTAGTATCATTACTGTAATAATAATAATTTATGTCTCTGATTTGTCAGCATTTAATAATAACGAAAATCACGCACATAAAAGAAAAATCATACTCTGTGCTGTAGATCAGTAGGTGCGTTATAAGTGTGATGGTCAAATACCACTATTCGATTAGAGTAGTACAAAACTTAGCGGTGAGTAATTTTGACTAGCTGCCTTTAATTTAGTATTTATATATTCAGAATTAGTGATAGCTAGCGCAGCTAGCAAATGTATAACCTTACATGAATACTTGAAACAGAGCAAAGCAAATGTTAAGTGAAAACAATCGTCACAATATTGTTAAAGCCATTCGCATAAGAGAGGATTAAACAATTAAGAATTTGGCGCTTACGTAAGTGAAGTTAAATGACACAAAAGAGCGAATAAAACTACGAAAGAGCATTTCTAAACATTTCCCATAATGCTTTAACCCTTGTGTCTTTAAAATGAAAACGGAAATAAATATACGCCTATAAAAATATAGTAGTTTTATCGCTCCGACATAAATAAAACAGGAGCTTTTAATAACTTGAGAGGAACCGCTGTGTAATGTTTGAAGCCTTTTACAGTTAAAATGCAATGGTTAATTTAGTTGATATCAGTGATTAGGAAACTGTGAACTTTATAATTACGGAAAGCATGTTTGTTGACTTGAACAACACCTTATGCACATAATGAGCTAAAGGTTAGGTTAAATCCGAGGGTCGCGGGTTTGAATTCCCGTCACACCAAACATGCTCGCCCTTTTATTCGTGCGGGTTTATAATGTTACGGTCAATCCCACTATTCGTTGGTAGAAGAGTAGCCCAAGAGTTGTTGGTGGGTGGTGATGAGTTGCTACCTTCCCTCTAGTCTTACACTGCTAAATTAGGGACGGCTAGCGCAGATAGTTCTCGTGTAGCTTTGCGCGAACTTCAAAACAAACCAAAGATTAGCTCAAAGATCCATATAATTCATACGTAACTGTTTCTAATTTTGAACTGCGAAATAAAGAAAAGACGATTAGTAGGAAGCACTCGTCGCATGAAGTAGTAACTACTTTTGCCGAATGACACACACATACACCAACACCTGAAAGTGTGACTACTATCATTTCCAAAAAGCAAAGATTGTTTTACAAGAAAATAATTTGCCATTATCAGTCTTGGTGGAGTTGTCAAAATATTTTGGATGGAATCCTACATCATAATCCCTTAAAACAAGTTTGACCAATTTTTTCTCAAGCTCAAAGAAAAAAAAAAAAGTGTTTGTTTTCGAATTTCGCACAAAGCTACTCGAGGGCTATCTGTGCTAGCCGTCCCTAATTTAGTAGTGTAAGACTAGAGGGAAGGCAGCTTGTCATCACCACCCACCGCCAACTCTTGGGCTACTCTTTTACCAACGAATAGTGGGATTGACCGTCACATTATAACGCCCCAACGGCTGAAAGGGCGAGCATGTTTAGCGCGACGGGGATTCGAACCCGCGACCCTCAGATTACGATTCGCATGCCAAATGAAAGTGTAAGAGATAAGAAACCATAACTTTCAAAAATTCTGAAGAAGAACGGGAATATTCTTTGCCTTTTACTGTATGACAGCAGCTGATAAACAATTAATTAATTAATGATGAACTAAGTTCTGTTATATGGCATAGGATGCGGAAAAATGAGCTTTGCCTATCTACAAGTTTATTACTCCTACAGAACTACTTTGCATCCACTACAAAGCGACAACAGTACCGCAGTACGCTGCTTGACTATCGCTGCCTTAGAACATAAGTGCCAAATTAGATGGCCGTAATTAGCTTCATACGAAAAGCAAACAAGTTAGCATATGTTGTCATGCGTACAACGTAAACATGTGAGCTTATGAACAAAAATAAACCAATAATTTACCTTTTAAACTGACAAACAATGAACTTTAAATATATATATTGGCTGAGAACGATAATTATATTCGGTATTTTAGCTTTCTTTATTTTTTGTTTGTAGATTTTTTTTACGTGTAGGTGTTCCACTATTCAACTTTTGGAACATTTCTAGCTAACTGGAGGTAAAACTTTAAGAAAGTTTCATTGCCAATTTAATGTTCAAAACTGACATTTTAAGCAACTTTAAAAAATGTATTTTATTTAGTGCCAACAACTACACAAAATTAATTGGAATAACTGTTCACAAGACACTTTGAGCTAAGCTAGAGATCTCTTGTTATACGTCTTTATTTATTATTAATTAATTTACATGCTAAATGAATTGAGACCAGTGTCAAAGCGCAGTTTCTTCTCCCCCCGATTGTAGATTTCTTTAGCATTAATGTTTGTCAGGTATCGTTGTGCCGTTCGTCTACCTGTTGGCAGTAACCACTTTTACTTTATAACATTTGATTAACACTAGTGCATCTCTTTCATTACCATTAACACTAGGTATCTAATTTAAATAGTATGGTTTTGATATTACTTCTGCTCCTGGTTGAATTTGGGATCAGTCTCGGACAAGCTTTGCTACTGTCTTAAGTTTCTTCTAGTTATAATTTCCAATTCAATTTTATTTAAACAGCATCCGCCATTCCAACACGTTGTCGAATTAACTGCACTTCCATATTTCTGTCTTTTTGTCATTTGACAACTGTGACCTCTGTTTCATCTTTTCTAAGTTTCCATGTTGTTTCATCGACGACATCCTTCGGAGATCTTATCAGTTGAGCCAAAAGAAGCGCCTTACCAGCTAGGTGGTACTAGTTATTATTGAATGGCATACTCATGTGATCTAATAGGTTACTAACAGATCACTCTTCAAGTATCTCATAGATTTGACTCATGTTCTTCGGACAAACCACCCTGTTTCCAGTTTGGTGATGTGGTCCAGGTATTCATCTAAAGTATGATCCTATCATGACCTTCACTGTTCCTCGTAAACAAACAAATGTATTTGCTTACGAAAACTATGGTTCACTTTCTGCTCTGAATGTGACTAACCGCCCAGTTTGTGGTTATGGCTATTCAAACACTAGATATCCATCTCTCCACACGGCATTCACGGCGTTGTAAGTGTCAATCCCTCTTGCATATCCTTTCCATGATTTCTGCTGTGTAAAACAGTTGTGATCTTTCCATCCAAATCCTGTTGCCAATCTTAACTGTTGTTAACTTAACATCGTATACATAGATCTGTTCTATAGTACTGATGTTCTCATAACTGGTCTTCATATTTTTTTGGCCTCACAGACTCATGAGTTGACCAATTCCAGTCTGTGCTACGACATTGTTTAAGGCTGTGGTAACCCTGAGTAACACTTGTCTGTTTAGAATCCTTGATTTTTCTTGTACTAATCTTGTACTACAGAATTAACTCTTTACGCAAGGCTGAAGTTTAGAGTATTTGTGATAAGTTTAGCAAATTGTTTTACGGATTTAAGAAAATGTCAGAAAATTGTACATCAGATTTGAGATAATAAAAATAGCTTAAACTTGTACACTCTAATACGTCAATTGTCAATAAGTGTCAGCTTTTGTTTCCCTCTCAGAGTTTACAGTTTCTAAGAGCTAATTATTTATGAGTGACATGTATGTCGGTAATTTGTTTCTTTAGTGAATCTTTACAGCAAAATTTTTATTTATGTTTAAACTTATTTCGCTTTTTATTCTTTTTGTTGTTGTAGAATAAACCAATCTGCTTTAAACAAAAGATACTTGTGTTAGGTAAGTAGGATTTCAGGCAATATAAACATATTTTCCTTACAAGAAGAACTTTCATGTTTCCAGTAGAACTCATCTACTGATTAATTAAAAAAGAATATTCTAAATGAATGATTAACATATAACACAATTTAACAATAAAGGACAGGAAGGAATCTTTTGATTCATTTAAGTCATCACAACGGCTAAATAAAACTAAACCGTTAAAAATTCAAAACCAACCCTTACTATTTATATGTTTATCAAGCTTTTCCTTAAACTCCTTTATATTAACTGCGTCTACCACATTCAAAATCAGCCTGTTTCATAAGTCAACCACCTGTTAGAAAAAGTAAAGCTGTCATAACTGAAGATAACTTTTTCCCTGCCAAAATTTATATTTGTGTTTTTGGTCTCACAATTTTCACCATTAAATGTATAATAAAATGATACACCAATATTATCAATTCTCTTAACATTCTTGAACATCTCAGCCAGATCCCCTCTATCTTTATCTGTTTCAAGAGAAAACAAATTCACAAGTTCAGAAATTTTAAACTATCCTTAAATGATATTTTTTTTCCATTCCAGGCATCATCCTAGTAGCCCTCATCTGATTTTTGTCAACAACTTATTGTTCCTTCTGATAAGCAGAACACCAAGATCTTTATCTTCCATGACACTGTTAATCTTTTCCCCAACAAATTATAGTTGCAGTTCAAATTGTGATATCTCACGTATATTACCTTACATTTGTTATACTTAAAACCATCTGTCGTTTATTCGCTAAACTCACCTAATAATCCATTTTTTATAAAGCAGAAGCAACATGTTCAGAGCCAGAAACACCTAAAACCGTAAAAAAATTTAAACAATCTATTGTATAGCAGTAGCAACATTCTCAGAGCTAGAAACACCTACAACTGTAAGGAAATTTAAACAGTATTTTGAAAATTCTTCATCTATACTAGTGGTTCCCACCCAGGGGTGCGAGTAGCGTTTCATGGGGTGCGACATAACATTTTTTCTTTTCCAAATGTTTCGTTTTTGTTTATATATCATTAAAAACTAATTATAGAAAGTTGTTTTTGCTACCTTCACCTTTATTCTTAAATAAGTAATTACTGTGAGGGGCGCGAGAACATATTAAAATTTTTTAGGGGTGCAGGGCATAAAAAACGTTGGGAACCACTGATATATACCATTGATGTTAATCAAAAAGAATAATACTCCTTAGACCTAACCTTAAAGTACACAGTTTACAATATTAATCCAGTTTGACTGAACTCAATCTATACCATTATTCTGCTTTTTTTTTCCCCATTTAGTTAGTTCTATGTTCAATGAACCAAACTACCCACCTTCCACAAACACCTACAGAGATAACTTTTTAACAAGCCTTTTACGTGGCATCTTGTCAAAAATTAGTTTGAACGCATGATACTACAGGCAAAGAACGTTCTTCTGGGCCTGTTATTTTGTTCTTGTACCTATGCGTGACTCATTCTTTTCAACTTCCATCAAATCTCTACGAAGATTACACTAAGTTATTTATAAGCTTATCCCTTTTCACGTAATACATGATCTGGCGCATGAAAATTCATTATTAAAATTATTATTTTAGGCATCGACAGGCCTCGGCCAAAATTAACGATAAAGGACACGATAAGAGAAGTTCACTGTTGTTCCTATATTAAGAGAAGTAGCATCCTATTGACAAAAGCTCATCTCTTCAAGTTACCTTTACCTTTACGTGCTGTGTAATCAATCCTACTGAAAATTATATCATTGTCTTTTCCATCATACAGAAAAAAAAACGTACTAAATATGTAGTAATATAAACATAAAGAATCAAATTAAAATATCTGCTCAGAAGGGCGATAAGTAGAATAACTCACGCAGAAGATTACTATTACATATTCATGCGCTATCTCATCTTTAACTCCGCATAAATATTCTGTGAGAACGTCAGCCAGTGTGGTGATCTTCTTTCCTAAGCCACCCTTAGTTCGAGATTATAAGTGTTTTCTTGCACAAGCATTCCAGACACTGGCGAGAGTGTTGACCCCAGTGTTCTCATAACCCTCGTAAATAGTTGGAGCGCTGTACCCTTCATAGGTTAGAACGTCTATTCAGATCGTGACCGGTTTTCAGAGTGCTTCCCAAAATGGACAGTTCTCTAATGAAATAGCTTTCGCTCGAGAAATAGACAGTAACAAGTGAATGTAAATAACCGCAAAGGTTGTTCTTTAACCCTGAGGCTGGTTGCATATATTAGCAATAATAACCATGAAATGTCCAAGATGCTACTACAATTCATATGTGATATCATTATCAAACAGTAAGTCCATTATATAACACCGAACAATAATTTGGGTAGAATGCCATAATATTACTCACATCATGTAAAGAAACTTAGGTTATTAAACCATAAGTTAAAAAATAGCACCACACGCATTACAATCAAAATGTGTCAGAAGTTGTTTAACACAAACATTACTTTTCTGTATAAGATACGCCTGTATTTATAACTAATAACCACCACTCAAGGCTATAACTTAAAAACAAACTTTACTAATGTAATACAGTAAAATATTTGTATCAATTTACATAATGCATCTAAAATCCAAACTTAGTGTTTACGATAAAAATAATTTATTAGACTGTAAAGAATTATTCGTTTGATACATTTCGCACAAAACCACTAGATGGCTAGTTGTTTGCGCTCGTCGTTTCACAAAACAACTAGATGGCTAGTTGTTTGCGCTCGTCGTTTCTAGTTTAGAACTGATGTATAAGAGGGAAGGCGGCTAGTCAGCACCACCTAATCGCCAACTCTTGTGCTGTTTAAATCGAATAGTGAGATTTTACGTAATCTTATAACGCCCTCAGGTATGAACAAGCAAGAATGTTTGGTGGGGTTTCAAACGGACGACCCTCAGCTTGTGAAGCGAGCTTCCTAATCACCAGGCCTCATAAAGAAAGAAAGAAAAAAATTTACACTGTAAGATAGGTTGTATAATTTAGGTTTGGTTTTCAATAAACAGATTTGGCGTTTCTCCTTGTATTATTTTCTTTTATTCTGCACTCAAAAGCTTATATGTTTAGGTGGCCGTTCTTCATTAGGTTAATAGTTAAGGAGAACAAATAAAAAATAGGTGCTTTTACCGCATGAAATGTTTGTTTTGAATTTCGCACAAAGCTACTCGAGGGCTATCTGTGCTAGCCGTCCCTAATTTAGCAGTGTAAGACTAGAGGGAAGGCAGCTAGTCATCACCACCCACCGCCAACTCTTGGGCTACTCTTTTACAACGAATAGTGGGATTGACCATCACATTATAACGCCCCCACGGCTGAAAGGGCGAGCATGTTTGGTGCCACCGCCACATAAAATGATACGTTTGATTAAGATGTAAGGTAAGAAAAACAAATGGAAAGTAACTAATGTCAAACGAAATCTCAGTTAATTTTCGGATACAATATATTACATTTTCTTAAAATGATTAAGACAAGTTGAGTAAAAATTAAAATGCAAGCGCATATTTGCATGAAATGTTCAACTACTATATGAGGATGTTAGGTAGGATGGCTTGAAAAAAATTGCGGATGTTGTTTGTGATGTTGCAGGCTAGATTAAAAACGTGGTACATGCAGAAAGAAATGAAAACTCGCTATTACATAAAAAGAAGAATAGTTTTATTTAGCTCAGATCACTGAAACAAATCAAAAAGTGAAAACCAAAACTATCAATTCAGTCAGTGAGATAAACGTGTACGCGATCACGTTGTTGACCTATCATGAACTGTACTTCGTGAAAGATATAATCGTAATTGGTAATTTTTCAATTGTAAAATTCTAAACCAGTTTCTTTTTTTTGGGGGGGGGAGTAGAAAAATCACGATTGATAATGTTTTTAGAACTTGTTGTTGGATATTTGTCTGATGAGACCCAAGAAAAAATTACTTTTATTTTGTGATTTGTAAACCAATTAAATTTCTCAGAAATGAACAAAAGTGATTGTATGCTTGGTGAAAGTAAACATTATGCTTTATGAAGTTTTTTGTTGCTTCAGAAGAAAGTTCCAGCTTTAAACGATAATTTATTATGAACTTATACGTTACCAAATAAACGCCGTCATTCAGGGCTGTGCGAGTACTTTAAATTTAAAGTCGATTTTTTTAGGTTCGTCTTGTAATCCAAATGCAAAAAGAAAAAAAACAACAAGAAAAAGAAAGTGTCTTTCGAACGTTCGAGCACTCGATTAGGAAATGTAAGCTCGAGACAGGAAAAGAAGGTAAAGTTTTATATAAGAATAAATAAAATTTATCATGAAAATGCTAAAAAAGATAATATTTTCAATAGATCGATTCTTTCTCCAATCGTGCTGTTTTTAAACTGTTAGCATCACGTTCTAACCGCTTGTTTGCGGCCTAGCCTTCATTATAAGGGCTTATTATGGTAAATGTTGGGTTTCGATACCCGCGATGGGCAGGACACTGGTAATCAATTGCGTGGCTTTATGCTTAACAGTAAAACAATCAATTGACATTTTAAAATATATTTTAGTATCTTATATCTTGTCAAAATTTGTCAAACATTCGCCTTTTAAGATCAAATTGTGTATTATTGTATTATATATTTAAAGGACGAGGCGTTGTTGTAGTTTCTTAAGTTTAGTGCAAAATTACGTAAGAGCTATCTATGCTAGTTGTACCTAATTTAGAAGCCATCAATAAATTTATAAGTGGGGTACTCTAATGAAATAATGGGATTTGTCGTTACTCTACAACGCACTTACGTTTCTTTCGTTAATGGGACATTTTCTGGTAAGCTATATAAGACAAAAATTGGAAAATTTATTAATCATTCAAATTGTCTTTAGAAATTATCTTGTTAAACATTTCTTTTTACTAGTATTACCCATTAGTATTTCCAAAGCAAATACATGCCCATGTGGTTAAAGCACTCAACTCGTAATCCGAGGGTCACGAGTTTGAATCCCCGTCACATCAACAATGCTTGCCTTTTCAGCCGTGGAGGCGTTATAATGTAACGTTCAATCCCACTATTCGTTGGTAAAAAAGTAGCCCAAAAGTTGGCGGCTGATGGTGATGACTAGCTGCTTTCTCTCTAGTCTTACACTGCTAAATTAGGGATGGCTAGCGCAGATAGCCCTCGTGTAGCTTTGCGGGAAATTCAAACCACACTGAATATCCACTTTGATATTTTATTTATATTTTAATGTAAGTATCACATTTATAGATATTATATTCAGTAAGAATAATGAATGTTGAATAATATGTTTTTGTAAGAGAAAGTGATAGAGATCCGTTATTTTGTGATTGGTATAAAATACTCTTCAACACACTTTGTAGAAATCCACTGTCTTATTTAAAATCTTGTGGTAATAAAGAAGGTAATGTAGTATTTAAATCTGCGTAAAAGTTTCATTGCTCAAAATTCCAGGCAGAATATCTGTGGAAACAAAGCATTTCTTCAGTATGTTTATTTTGTCAATTGACAATAAAAATATAACTGCGCCGTTTTAATTATTTATGTGGAAAAGGAAGTTCAGTTTCAATTGAAAAACAAACCAAACGAAGTAAATAAAGTAGAAACTTTAGTAAAAATAAATATTATTATTTTAGCACAAGGCATATTATTTACTCAGACTCTTCTATGATTGAGCGCATCTACGGCTTCTTATGGTTTTAATAATTATTATCACACGAACATTATTTTATTATTTTTTGATTGTAGAGTGTGTTTATATAGATTTCTAGTACGATCATCATTATTTATTATTCTGATTATTTCAAAGCATTTCAGCTATTTTCCCTAATGACCAAAAGAAAACTCAAACTTGTCTAGAATTCGAAATATTCAAGTTAATCCTAAAATTACTGAGGTAAGCTTCCCCAACGATCTTTCAAACACATATTTTAAACTACTCATGTATGTCAGTGACTTAGTTGGTAATATAGACCCTTGCTTACATAAAAAAATCTAAACAAAAGAAAAACATATCATCAGTACTGCAGTTAATATTACTAAGTTGCACAGAGGTCCTCTTTGTATTTTATAAGGAAACGTTAGGGATTTTATTCAGTTTATCTGACACTTCTTTACACCATTTACTCTAGTAGACAAAAGTATACAATTACCCGATGTTCTGCAATTTGTGGGTCCCACCAGTAACGAATGTTATAAAAATAAGTAATTAATTTAGGGTTAAAGCTTGAGTTGGGACTTGAATGAAAAATAACAATAACAAAAGCTCTACACCCTTAACATACCTCCGATAGGACAGCTGTAAGCAAGCGAGTTTACAACGCTAAATTTCGCGGTCCGATTCTCCGCGATAAACACAACAAATAACCTAATGTGGTATAGTTCTGAAACAGCAACACCTTTAACATTTTAAAAATTAAATATAGTGTAGTTCCAAAACTCAAGAAAAATGAAATAGAATGGATAAATAAATATTCATTTAACATAAACATTAATAATACATTTCCCCTTTTTGGTTTAAGACGTTGCACTTATAAACACTCATACATTTTTATCGATCTGAAGAAATGTATCTCAAATTTCTATTGTTTGATGTTTGTGTGTTTTTTCTTATAACAAAGCTACATTGAGCTATCTGTTGAGTCCACCGAGGGGAATCGAATCCCTGATTGTGGCGTTGTAAATCCGTAGATTTACCGCTGTATAAGCGGGAGACTGTTTGGTGTGAGATACTAAAGAAGTATTTGGGGCCGGCATGGAAAAGTGGTTAAGACATTCGTCTCGTAATATGAGAGTTGCGGGTTCGAATCCCTGTCACACCAAACATGTTTGCTTTCTCACCTGTGAGGGCGTTATAATGTGACGGTCAATCCCACTATTCGTTGGTAAAAGAGTAGCCCAAGAGTTGGTAGTGGGTGGTGATGACTAGCTGCCTTTCCTCTAGTCTTGCACTGCTAAATAAGGGACGACTAGCGCAGATAGCCCTCGAGTAGCTTTGCACGAAATTAAAAAACAAACAGATAAATCAAGAAGAATGTGTAGAGAAAAACATCTGTGTTTTAGCACAAAATGGCTTATTGTTGTTTGACAGTACTAGCTCTAGCTAATATACATTTATAGTTAAGATGAAAATAAATAAGTATATCGCCTGAGAGGTATATTACATAATGTAAAAGCTGACAGAAACATGAATCAATTACGTCCCAAATTAAAATCTATTTATTATAGACGACATTTTAGGCAGAACCTCTTTATGTGGTATAATATCACGATGCAAAGTCCAATAAACAATAGTCTTTCGGTGAAATAAGAAAATTGCCTTAAGTCACAGTTAATTATAAATACTATTAAACAGTGACTAGAGTTTAGTGTTGAAGTGGTATTGTTGTTGTAGCTATAAAACAAGAAAGAACAGCATGTGAACAGGTACCAGTTTCTAGTGAGATTCCAGAATTTATTTATCTTGAATATGATTTATAAAAAGAAGAAAATTATTTTTTTCCATTTGAAAATATCCGAGGGACTGAATATTAAGATTACAGTATTAATAATATTACAAACTCACTACTAATGTCTTATGTATAATTGATTATAATCACACTTTACCAGCTCAGAAATTTGTTCAACGTAAATTTTTTCGTAACAAATGGATTATAAGAACAGTGTTCCGACCACCACCGTGCTTGTTGTTTCCTAGCTCTGGTATTGAGGAAAATACGTTATCAGCGATGATTATACACCAAAGTGTGGTTGAAATACTGTAGCACATTTTGGTTTTTGGAAAAATTGTGAGTGAATAAAATGTGCAGTATTAGGATTATCTGTTTTGAATTTCGCGCAAAGCTATTCAAGGGCTATCTGCGTTAGCCGTCCCTAATTTAGCAGTGTAAGACTAAAGAGAAGGCAGCTAGTCATCACTACCCACCGCGAACTCTTGCACTACTCTTTTATCAACGAGTAGTAGAATTGACAGTCACATTATAACGCTCTCACGGCTGAAAGGGGAAGCATGTTTGGTGCGACCGGGATTCGAGCCCGCGACCCTCAGACTACCAGTCGAACGCCTTAACCCATCTTGTCATGCCGGGCCTTAATACCGACTCACTGAACATATTGTTGAAAGTTATGCTTTCCGCCATGCTTGTACGCAGACGGAAAATTGAGAAATTAGAGTAATAATGGCTATTTACATTTAGTGCAGCATAATGTGAAAAAAATGTTAAAGATCTTGAATAGAACGTAATGGTACAAGATACATCCAACATTAATGTAACTTATAAACTTACCGATATATGTAGGAACATATTAGTTAAGTATATATACTGTGGGATACAAACTGAGTGCACAGTCGCGGTCATTTTGAAACAGTGTGTGTTAGGCAATGCTTGTGTTTCTTTCCATACCAATATCACTGGCATCGGTGATCGGAGACACTCTATGTCGCTATTTTTGTATTTATTATTACTACTAATGACACACACACACACACACACACACACACTTGTATATCATATGAACCAGAAATAAATTATGATTAAATAACAAATCATGTCATTTATGTAGAAAACATAAAATTAGTTTCTATGGACCAAGGGTAAATTCGAGAAGAGGTTAACGTATCCAGCCTGGGCCTTCAGTATTTTTCATCAAGCAATGGTAGATGAGGGTAAGGGTGTAGATATGGTGTATCTGGATTTTTAGAAAATATTTGACAAGTTGACACATAAAAAACGTGTCAAAAAATCTATTATTGTAAGGGATAAGCTAGCTAATTGACCAGAAAAGTAGCTATATAAAAGAAAGAAGGTGATTTTTATAAATAGAGTTAATTGAAACTAGATTAATGTCATAAGCTGTGTACTTAATCTTATGACCTTTAGTCTTTTTGATTGACACTAGTATCACAGATGAAGAAATCATCAATAAATTATGAATACTTACATTTGCTAATGATATTAAGGTGTTGGGTGTTGCTGGCTGTGAAAAGGGTGCTGCTACTTTACAATAGGATTTATATTGTTTAGTGAGTTGGGCGAGTAAATGACAGAGAGGTTTTAATTATAATAAATGCAAGGTAATGTATGTGAGTTACTATCATAATATAAATGATAACTAGAATTGCGATGTAATGACCTTAACAGTGTTATAGAAAGAAAAGGTCTTTGTGTAGTACATGATCAGCCAACTAAGCACTGTGCTAATGATAGGGCAAATAATGTTCTAGGTTGTATCTATTAAAATATTAAATACAAGTCTAAAGAGGCTATAATTTCGTTACATTGGTCACTGATTAGGCCACATTTTGAGTCTTGGGTTCCTCGTCTTAAGAAGAACATTGGGTTGACCAATTAGTGTTTCATTCTGATTTTCATATCGCTGTCAGTGGGTGAATAAGTACAATAATTTATTATAATACACATATTATTTCCAATAGCTGAGCACTTTCAGTGTTTTATTGGGATTCTCGTATGGCTGTTAGTATGTGAATAATTACACTGATTTATAACGAGTCTCAGATTATTTTTCATAATTTAAATAGTTCATTAGAAGTTTTTAACCACACTTTTCTCAGCTTTATAACCGTTTCAAGGCTGCTCCAAAATTGATTTTTGTTAGATTTTTACATGAGTTTTAATACAATCTATTTAACTTTGATTGAAGTGTGATGACAGGTGAAGTAATTCAACGTCTTTATGATACAATAATATGTGTGGGAATGTAAGTGCAAGAAACAACCAGGGCTGGTTGAAAAAGGTATTTTTTTTTTAACCAAACATTTATTTTTTTCCTGTTACTAGGTTTACACTAAAGCTATTTGTTTATCAGGAATATAAATTAAAATGGTTTTTCTTTAAAAAACAACAACTCATAATCTGTTAAATTGTACTCTCATATACATAGCTCAGTGGTAATGTTTTAGGCTTATAATGTCTGAAAATGGGTGGGCATACAACAGATAAACCATTTTATAGCTTTTTGCTTGATTGAAAAAACAAACTCACATTAGCTATGATCGTAACATGGAGTTAATTCATCTAATTTTACAAACCAGTTTTTAAATGATAAAATTAGTTTATTGTGGCTAAGGAAGGTCGTTTTTATTTAAAGTTATATTGATTTATACAGTTCTAAACATTCTCATAGTAAAATGCTTAATTCTCGATTGCTTACAGACATACAGACATCCTTACTGTACATGAAAAATATGACCGAGCAAAGTCTGTGAAGTACATGTTTTCTTTTTTCCTACACACGAACAAATATCCTTGTTGCACATGAAAAGTTTCAACGAGAAGAGTCGTGTAAGGTACGTGGTTTTGATTTTCAACATATTTTTACATCATTCTGATGGGTTAAAAGTTGACTTCATTAACGCATTTTTAAATTCGTAAACTTAATTGCTGTACATGTAAGACACTGGAGTATATTTCCTTTGTTTGAAGTTCAAAGTCACGAAAATTACAATAAAAATCTGTTATTTTTTTACTAGCGTCTTGATTGTACCATTAAAGCGATATTGCTTCTTTACGTTCGTAAAGAACAATGGTAAACTACTTTGTTGTTTATTTTTAAGCAGAGGAAATTTTATTACCTTGTTGTGAAAACTTTTAGATTCTCAATAAAAAGGTCAAAAAATTACATAAATAACTGTCAAATTATCTAGTTCAATTCTACCAGAGCTTTGCTCAATTGATAGAAAAACTCACACGATATATAAAAAGCAAATTACTTAGTTAGAGAAAGTATTTTTAACAACTGACATAGAAAGGGAAGAAAACACGAAACTTTAAAGCTAATGACGCATATATCTGACAATTTCCTAAATTTTTGTTGTGATTCACAGAGTAAATGATAGTTAAGGTTGATTTTGAGCACGTTTGTCGTCTGAGCATACCTTCACGATTGCCGTCACAACAATTTTCGCATGAAGACTACCACATCCTGTTCCACTTCACTGCTTTACTCACAAACATTATAGATCGAAAGTTTTAGCCACTAAGTTTTGATGCAAACAGTTTTGGCCAACGGGCGCATTTTTATCGTTTTTGAATCACAATCATGCCAAATACGACCTTCCCTAAGGGAATTTCCGATCCCCGAAGTTTGGTACATTGAACTTCAGAACGTAGGACGAATCTTTCGTTACTTGAAGCCTCTTTAATCTTCCCCAAGGTATAGACCAGTGTTAATCACGACAATAAATGCTATTAAGAGGATTAGTCACAATTCAACTGACTGCAAATTCACTTGGCTCCAACTGTGTTATTTCTGTCAAAGAAGAAAAATTTTCTGGAATTCCAACTGTATTATTTATTTCCCGACAGTATTATTTGCAGTAGAACGTTGGGCAAGTCATTTTGAAAGTAACAGAACAATAATTTATTTTATTAGATTTTGTGTTACATACACATACAAAACTTGTTCTCAAACGAGCAGATGAATGCCTATGATCAGGCGTCCTTGATGAAGGCGTAAGCTGAAACTTTGGGTGATAAAAAAAAAACAAACAACCGATGTTTCTTCAACATATGCTCTGAACCTTAAAATCAAATAATGAAAAATGTATTTTTGGTAAACAGTTCATTAACAAGTGTGAAGAATATAGATCTACACATCATAGCTTCTATTAATATACTTATATTAATATGTTTTATTTGTTTTAATGATTTTTAATATTAACGAAAGTTAATATTTATGATTCATTATAAGTCAATTATAGAAAAATGGGGTCTTGAAAAGAATGAAGAAAGAGATGAAACCTATTATATAGCCACTATAGCATAAAATTCACATTCGTCCCTCAGATTATATTCAGTTGAGTTAATTCTAATGTAAAACTTAAGAGTTGTATTATATGTTTTGTGTAAATTGAAACGTATCATTTCAGTACTTTGGATGTATGAAAAATTTGAGATTAGGCTTTTCTTTTGTAATCTGTTATCGATTAATTAAACTAATTCTTCTGTCGGTGTGTACCTTAAATTTACCACTGGTTATTTATAAAAATCAATCCTTCTGGTAACACATATTAAACGTATTACCGGTTATTTTAAGCATTTGTCCTGATGATAGCACAAGTTAAATGCAGTATCGGTTGTTTAATTAACTGTCCTATTGATAAAATACACTTAATGCAGTACTAGTTATTTCAGCTAACTGCCCTATAGGTAAAACACCTTTAATGTAGTTCTGGTTAGTTTCCTCAATTACCATATTGATAAAATACCGTTAATGTAGTAGCAACTATTTTAAAGATCTGTCCTATTGGTAAAACATATTAAATATAACACCGGTTATTTCAACTAACTGTCCTATTGGTAAAAGACATTAAATGTAATATTGGTTATTTCAACTAACTGTCCTACGGTTTCCGAATCTTATTATTTCGTAATTTCACAAAACATATATACATTTTTCATGATATTAAGTTTTGAGAATCAAAGAGTACTTTGTAATATAGCATAAACTATCATAGTTTGTTATCAACGAACTCTTTCTGGTTAGAAAATGTCTATATTATTTTTATAACTTATAACCCATACTAAAAAAAGCTAAGTATGACTAACTTATTTTTTTTCCTTGTATTTTAAAAGTTATTTAAGTTTCAGGTATTGTTTGATTAAACAACTGTTTAAAGTTCAATAACAATGTGTCACTTGGTTAAAAGGGTATTATATAACATACGTTTGTTCTCTCTTGTTTTTATTATAGTTTGTTTTGAATTTCGCGCAAAGCTACATAAGAGTTATAACGTCCCCACGGCTGAAAGGGCGATCATGTTTGGTGTAATGGGGATTTGAACCTGCTACCGTCAGATTACGAGTCGAGTGCCTTAACTACGTGTCCATGCTGGGCCTTCATCACCGATCTGATTCGAGCCTTGTGACTTCGTGCTTGTCGACCCAGCCGGTCTCTTGCAATACGAATAAGAATTGTACAATATTTGATCAGTAGTGTCCTCTGATGGTCTTTAACTAAATATATCAAAAAATATTTATGGTTTTGATTATTTTCTGTACACATTTCTATTTGAAAATACGTAATTTAATTATGATGCTTTTCGGTCATTTGGCGGTAAACCTGAGGATTTATGACGCTAAAACCGAGGTTTGATACTTGAAGTGGGCATTGTACAGATAGCCTATTGTGTATATTTGCTCTTAACAAGAAACAGCCAAACGTCAATGTGACGTAACGAGAATTAATACTTATAACTGTAATAGTTTTCCAATGAATTCTATAGGTTTATTAATTAGCATTTCTTGTCCTATCTTCATAACAATAACAAAAAGACATTTACTAGCAGTTCTTTTTCAGACACCTTTTAATAAAACCACGTCAAATCTGATTAAGATGCAATTTTTAGTGGCAGCTAGCCCACCACGATGACTAAATTTAAGCAGCTGTAAGATATTTTATACACTAAATTGATTTTAATCAACAGCGAAATGATAATTACTAAGCATAAAACTACATACGAAGGTAATTAAAGCAATATTTACAAATTTACCCATTTTATTCTTTTACTCTATGAACGCTTATGTCGCGTCATCTGTTAACAGAAATATGAAGTATTATATTTACCAATTTACTTAAACGCACATTTTATGCTATATTTAAACGCACATGTAAACAAAATTTACATTAAATCTTTCTTTTAATCCTTCTGTAACATTAATTATCAAGGTTTTTTTTCAATCCCTTTATCATATTAGGAACGTTTGAAAAAAATCAACACATAATTAACCAGATACTTTGAAATGATAGAAAAATATAGTTACTCTATGATACGTCTATTTCATTCTTGCCGAAAATCAATTATAGAAGATCGTATAAGTTATATTCAATTATGAGATATGATGTAAAATATTTAACTTAATAAGTTAGATATAGAAAATAAATCTCCCCCTACCCTCGAATATGAACTGATTGTTATTTATTTTTCGTTCACTTTTGTATACATTCAAATGCCGATAATGGATCATCGCTCAAAGCTATTAACTCATTTGCTGTTAACAAGCTTTTTTAAAATTCTATTTCACAAAATAACGGATGTTGTTCATCGTCCAAAAGTATTAAAAAATTATTTTGAGACTATTTCAATATGGAGTTATGCAAATGTTACGGCTAGAATAAAACATCAAAAACCTGTGAGTACAGGTTGTTCAGATACTTTGTGTCCCAGAGTTACAGGTGTTTGTTGTTGTTGTTTTAAAGTACGGTTCAAATGAAACCGAAATTTGGGTTTTATCTGAGCAACATCTCAGAGTGTCATCCAACGAAATTTTATTAATGATAAAAGAAGCTATCTGTAACATATTTGAATTTCTGTAGAACGTAGCTTTGGGTAAGGCACCTAATCATTAGCGAGTGAAATTCTCCCAAAATTTATAAATGAAGAACATTTTTATTTGGATTTCTAGGCTAATAATTATAGTTCGTATTGACTGCTCTGGCTACTGTGAAGAATAGAACTTTTGTGTTGTAAGTCCATAGACTTACCGCTGTCCCACAAGCGTACAATATGCACAAAGTGTATTGCACACAATTGTACGGACAGTTTTGCAACTGAAAATATCGTCACATGTATTTCCTTCCCATTTTTTTCTCTGTTTTAATTTATAAATTTCAGCGTAAAACCACAAAGAGAAAATTGGTTTCTTTTCATCGTTGGGAATCACATCTTGAAGTCTAGTTTTGTCAGTTCGTAAAATTGCCGCTAACCCACGGGGAGTCATTTATTTTAACAAACCTGCAAATGTAATTGGCTCTAATATATGATTAATAAGTTAGTTAAAAGTAAAAATCACAAGATTTATGACATTTGTAAAATATTATGTTGGTGATCTACAATTTCTAATGTTACTTAAATTAATAAGTGCTGAAAAAATGACCAAAAGGTAAGTTGAACTTCATGTTTATGAAAATAAAGTTAATGTTTTACATAAACAGTAATGTGGCTTTACTAAACGCTTTCTAGTTATTAACATATCTAAGAATTAATGTTTTACTTTAAAAGTGATTTACCAGAAACCCAACCTGAAATTGGAATGTATCTCAACTACTTTTATATCAATATTTTTTCAATTCATATTGGTTACATATTTATTTTGATCCTTCTAATACATTAGTTATTAAACGTTTATTCCAATCCTTCTAGCATATTAGTTATCAAACATTTCTTCTAATCTTTGTAGCACATTACTGATGAAATTTTCTTATAATCTCTCAACCATATTCATCATCAATTGTTTTCTCTAATCCCTCTACCACATTAGTTATCGAATATTCCTTCTAATCCTTCTAGCATATTAGTTATCAACTGTCTCTTCTAGTCTCTGTAGGACATGAGCCATTAAATGTTACTTTTAATCATTCTACCATTAGTTATCAAATTTTTCTTTTAATCCTTCTGTAACATTAATTATCAAGGTTTTTTTTCAATCCCTTTATCATATTAGTTGCCAAATAATCCTTTTAACATATTAGTTATCAAATATTTATTCTAACCGCTCTAGAATATTAGTTATAACATATTTATTCTAATTCCTTTAGCATATCAGTTATTAAAACATGCATGAACGAGTAGAGTGTTTCTTGTGACACTAGTTCCACAGTTCTCTTACCGTTTGTTAAGAAAATACAATACTTAACTTAATGTCTTATTCTGGGCATACTTTTATATGGCAATACTTAATCTGTGAAATAACATCATTCTACTGTCGTGATTCCATCGCTCACTGATTCCACTCGAAACATGGAAATAGATAATACTGATATGTAAAATAGCATATTTTGAATCAGAAGTGAAAGCGTTGTCTTAAAACTTATATATGTATTCCTTAATAACGTAATAAATTATTTGATTAGTGGACTGAAATTGTAACAGAAGTTAATCAGACTGTGAATTTGTCTGTTATTAGAATAATTTCCGAACGCAATTAACGTGCACATTCCACTTAGTTCAACAACAGCTTGAGACAGGTTGATATCTTAAGTTAAATTTAATTCTATTTGTTACAGGTTTTACACAAAGTGTTCCAGTGTAACCTCTTTAACCACACACACTCACCATGTGTGGGTTTGAAAACACAAACAGTTAGATAAAACTAAATAAATACCTTTTATAACAGTTTTCCTATTAAATTTCTTGTCAATACAATCCATATAATTATTAAAATAAAATTCAATTGCTTCTAGTTCAAAATCTTAGCAATCAAAAGAACCTTGTGCTTAATAACAAACAAAATAAATTATCTTATTACTAGAAATTTAAAATAAAACCTAGATTTCAGATAACATAGTATAAGACGAAAAAAATCACATTATAAAGCATCATATAATTTGAAAATCTATCAATATTCTTAAAGGTAAGACACTCTTCTCTGAGGTAGGATCTTTTTAAAACTCAGATTATATTCTGTAGTAAGAAGTTCTGACGCTATTTGTTACGTTACTTTATCACAGTTCTCCTCTGTAATTGTATCTTCGTGATATTAGTCATAAAAAACGCTAGAAGAGATTGTATTATAAAATAATAAATAACAATTGCTTAAATCTGAATTAAGAAAACTTTGTAATAATTAGTCCAAGCTCTTTTGTATAACTAGGTAATTGATACATCAGTCGATAAATAAAAGTAAAACAATGTCTTTAACTAGATATATGTTCGATTTAACTGTTTTGAAACACTTTAGTCACTAGCAGATGACAATGTTTTATCACCATGGTCATTGTAAAATGCAGAAAAAAACTGTTTGTTTTTGAATTTCGCGCAAAGCTACACAAGGACTACCTGCGCTAGCCGTCCCTAATTTAGCAGTGTAAGACTAGAGGGAAGACAGCTAGTCATCGTTACCCACCGCCAACTTTTCGGCTACTCTTTTTACCAACGAATAGTGGGTTTGATCGAACATTATAACGCCCCCACGGCTGAGAGGGCAAGTATGTTTGGTGCGACGGGTATTCAAACTCGCGACTCTCAGATTACGAGTAGAGCACCTTAACCCACCTGGCTATGCCGGGCTCAGATTCATACATTATTCATTTAAATACCAAAGTTATAGTATACTTATTGGTTCTATCTCAGCAAAAGAAAAATACAATCCTTTGTTTACTGTTAAGCACAAAATTCTGCTGTGTCCACAACGAGTATCGAAACGCGGTTGTTGACATTATAAGTCCTCACGTTTAACACTGAGCTCCAGAGAGCAAAGAAGAGAAATAAACACCAGGAAGACTTATACATCGTTACAACTTCAGAGATTCTTAAAGGTAAGACTAAATACTTATGTCAAAGTGAAAATGATAAAATAATTATCTAGTAATTAGGAATTAAGATAAAAACGTTTTACAAGAAACAGTGTTTAAAATTTATACAGGAGGCTAACATTTTACATTTCATGAGAAATCCCACTACATAATTACATTTCAGATAATTAGAACTCATATGTCATGTGTTAGAAATAAAGCATGAAATGAAATATGTGAACAATGAAGATTATAGATGATATAAATAGCGTCTCAATCACTACTACGTCTGTCAAATCCTAGCAGCCCTGATAAGCCTGAGCATGAGGCGAATGTATTCGTATGCACTGAATATAGCAAATGCAGTTGAGTGATGAATGACATGTTAATACACTTGTCCTTACTTTTATTCGTACGTTTTAGGAAAAACAGAAACAAAGAATAGCTTGTTGGTTTGCCAGTTCTTGTGAATAATAAATAAAGTTAATTCAAGATATATTTGATAACAGTAATAATAATTTGGCATTAAAATAAGGAAATAATTTGATGTTAATAAATCATGAACTTTGTTCTGATGCATAATAACTGAAGTAAAACTGATAAAAAAATACAACTCACCAACTTAATCTTCTAGTTCATACCAAAACTGTTGTCTATACTACCATAATGTCTTTCGTATACTTTTCTGCACTAGATGAAGTGTGGTTGAAATATTAATTTACACCCTTATTTATTTACACTCATGTTTTCTTATAATATACAAATACTATAAGATATTAATACGGAGCTTAAATAACACGTGATTTCAATCTTTTGTCGCAAAGAATACGCATATAGTCAAGTTTATGAGTTCAAAATTAAGGACAGTTTAACTTAAAAAAAAATCAATATTTACGTGATTAAAATGAAATAGAGTGGGTGTTTTCTTATAGCAAACCCACAGCAGGATATTTGCTAAGTCCACCGAGGGAATCGAACCTCTGATTTTTGCGTTGGAAATCCGTAGACTTACTGCTATACCAGCGGAGGACAAAATGAAATAGAAACCCTATAACACTTATCTAGGGTTATAGGGTTTTTATCAAGACTTCTTGGACCTTGTTTTTAAAACATCATGAATATTTACGTGGTGGTAGCTCATGATAACTAAAGTGTTTTGATAACATAAAATTATAAAAATATAGAAGTGAGTAGTGATTTTAAACTATGAAAGTTTAGAAGTTTCCTGACTTGATTAAAGAAAATAAACTACTTGTACCTAAAATGATTTAATGTTATAGTAAAACTTTCAATATAATTCAAAAATGCGCTTTCACTCAGATAAAATTTATTTTCAGAAGCCCATTGTGGAAGTTCGTCTATGTAATCTTTTTCACGCGCGAGTTGTCTGTTTTTATAAAAAAATATTATGTTCTACGTTAAAAAGATTTTATCCTATGTTTTTATTCGAGAAAAGCCCGAAATCTTTTAAAATTGAACTAAACCATTTTAGAATACTGAGCTATAGCAGCAACTCGTTTGTTTCTCTGACAATGTCTGATTTTATTGTGTTTTTTTATTTCTAAAATAATTCCGTTTGACTGAAAGAATTTTTTTATGTAGATAATTCTGTTTGTGAAAACAACTTATGTTGTGAATTATAGAAAACGATTTTCAACTCTTGAGAAAAGTCTGTAATCTCTGTAGTTGATTAACTAAATTCAGTTTTTGTTTGAAGTTGTCATTCCTCACTACTTTGCGTGCACCGGAAAATGTTATATATGTTTTAAGATTTAGCTTTTTTGCTTGATCTGTTTGTTTGAAGTTACGCACAAAGTAATACAATAGGCTACCTGTGGTTTGCCGACCACGGGTATGGAAACCCGAATTCTAGCATTGTAAGTCCACAGACATACCGCTATGCCGGAGAGGGGGGTCAGATTTGGCTTAAGAAAATATTCCAGTTTCATGTAAGTCTGACCCAACATCCATTTGGTGGTACAGCACTATAATAATGACACTTCTAATATTAGCCAATAATTTGTTTTGTATTTAAAAATCATATATTTTTCTTTTTAAGCATTATAAAACTACCGACATACTGTATCGTATTAAGTTATTTCATTATTTTACCTGTTATAGCAGTTATAATATAGGATTGGCTAAAACATTGCTTTAAACCATTATTTTCTAAGTAAACTACACGAGGAACCACAACAGTGGTTAGTGGGAATAACTGTAATATTTGCGTTTCTTTTTGTTTAGATTGTTTTGTACAGTAACTGTATGTGTATTTGGGATCGTGTAACCATGAGTCAAAGTCATGGATCTACAAACAATTTTGTGCATAAATAGTTGAAAAAATATGTTAAAAAATAGGGCCCGTCAATAATTTAAGGTTTTTCTTCGAGTACATTTTATTACTAGTTATTGCAACGTATCTAACATAAGTTAAATACTCTCACAACCTAACATTTTGGAGTCTCCTGGTGGTTAAGCGATAAGCTTACAACGCTAAAAACTCCGATTCCTCGCCTTGGACGGAGCGCAGATAGCCCATTGTGTGTTGCTGTGCGCTTAAACAAATAATTGAACAAACAAATCAGCAGAAGGAAGAAGAGATGTTTTATTAAACCTAGGAGAGTAGATTAGCCTTGGTTCTGTTGTTTTGTTTCTCAGTCCTTTCATCTCCCTAATTATTAACGTATTTCATGTGTATAATTGTTTTCCAGCGATATCAGTTTCCATCAAACTTTCAGATTTTCAATATTTTTAAGAGATTCCATCACATTATCATTTTCTTAAAGTGTATTCCACTGAAAATTAGATGGTTAGAATTCATCCGAGGATATTTAAGAAACCATATCAGATTTTAAACAACACTCTTTACTTTTGATGTTATGGCGCTCTCTAGTAGGTTTATATCTATCTATGTATCATTTGGTATCTATTCTAAAAATTCCACTAATTACTAGATTACTTTTTAAAGACTACTTTGGCTCAACGATAAGCTTGTCGGAATGAAACTCTAAAATTCAGGGTCCTCGTGGAGGACTCAACTCAGATTGCTTAAAGAAAATCTATTTACAAGTTAGATTTGTTTGTTTGAAATTAAGAACAAAGCAACACAATGGGTTATCTGTACCCTTCTCACTACGGGTATCAAATTCCGGTTTCTGGCGGTGTGAACCCCCAGACGTAGCCCTGTGTCACTCGGGAGGTTTATAGATAGGAGTAACTCAATTCGTTAAATTTTAACGCCATAAATAAAAATAAAATTGTCAGAAACAAAAAAAAAAATGTGACTATTGTAAAAATGCATATGTAACAATGATTATAAATCAGTCACAACATTTCCTTACTAATCTTAGATTAATACTCAAGTAAAAATTATCATATACTCCAAGTATAGGTCTATGACTTTTATTATAGTCTGTAAAGGTTTTGTACTGAGTTATTAACCATATTATTTGTTTGAGCTTTCCCAAAAAAATCTAATTACTGATATATATCGCTTGAGTTACCTCAGATAACGATCATTAGCACAGATGATATATTCCTCAATCGGGTGTTCTGTGAAGAGCAATTTTAAACAAGGCTTAATCGTGATATACTTTTGTCAAAATGTGTTACTTACTTCAAGTAAGGCTTATTAATAATATACTTCTGTGAAAACTTGTTGCTGCTTCAAATAAGGATCATTTGTGATATACTTCTATAACGATTTGTTTCTTCAAATAAAGATTATTGTTGATAGATGTACGTCTGTGAAGATGTGGTGATCATTTGTGATATACGTCTGTTAGGATTTGTTAGAGATGATTTTTATTTGAAAAAACTAATATTTACAGATATAAGGTTCATTAGTACTGACGATATACGTATGCGGTTACATTAAATGAGAATAATAGAAATTCTCTTTTACACCATCAATTATAAAACAAAATGTAACACATACAACTTTACATTTCAAATTCATCACACTTATATAAAAGCACATGAAACATACTTAGACTTCTTTAGAACAAACACATTGACATTCTTCTTTTTACTGAAAGAGCACAAGAACAATAAATATGGTATTCAAAACATATTTTTTAACAAATAACTTTCGACCATGAAACAGTGTAATCAACATATTTCAAACGATGCATTTGACTATGGCATTCAACACATTTCAAAAATATATTTCTTTTTCTAAAGGACCCGACACGGCCAAGTGTGTTAAGGCGTTCGACTCGTAATTCGAGGGTTGCGGGTTATAATTCCGGTTGCATCAAACATGCTTGCCCTTTCAGCCGTGGAGGCGTTATAATGTGACGGTGAATACCACTATTCGTTGGTAAAAGAGTAGCCCAAGAGTTGGCGGTGGGTGGTGATGACTAGCTGTCTTCCCTCCAGTCTTACACTGCTAAATGAGGGACGGCTAGCGCAGATAACCCTCAAGTAGCTTTGTGCGAAATTCAAAACAAACAAACTTTTTCTGAGTTAGAGAAAACTCTGAAACAGTGGAAATACGAAGGATTTTTGATATAAAAAAGAAAACTTAATGAATTATAAATGTGTAGTTTGTACAACAAATCAATGTTTTTTATTACAAACATAAACTTCAAATAGACTTCATTATCTACAAACGTAGTGATCTACGTTACTGATACTCTAGGAACAGATTCCATCCCAAATTAAACAAAAATAACAACAACAAAAACGGAGAAAACTTCGACATAAAAAATGTTCCGCTCTAATTTTAAACGTAATTTGTGTTCAAACTGAGAGTAAGCAATCTCAGAGGGACCGTTCATTATGATGATGTATGCGTTCACTAAAGAAACTACACGACATTATACATATCGATTCTATTAGTTTTTCTCTTGGGCCCCGTGAAGCGGTAACTTCATACAGAAAGTCTTGAACGTTCCCTGGCTGGTACAACTGTACGTTTTTAGTTTGAAATGTATATGTTGACGTCAAAAACGTCTAACCTTTAAAAAAAGGCTACAGTTAGGTGAAACAAAAAATGTCTGGCAACTTCAGTAGTAAAACAATTTTTTTTTTATTTCGCCCAAAGCTACACGAGGGCTTCCGGCGTTAGCAGTCCCTAATTTAACAGTATAAGACTAGATAACTAGTCATCACTATCCACTGCTAACTCCTAGGTTACTATTTTGCCAACGAATAGTGGGATTGAGAATATCATATTATAACGCCTCCACGGATGAAAGGGCGAGCATGTCTCGTATGATGGGAATTCGAAACCCGCGACCCTAAGATTACGAGTCCAGTGCCTTAACGACCTGGCCATGCTGAGTCGTTTTTATTTAGGTGTGAATGTATGTCTTTTATAAGCTGGAGAAGCATGATTATAATTCATTACACTTGTTATATGGCATTAGTATGATTATAATTCATTACACTTGTTATATAGCATTAGTATGATTATAATTCATTACACTTGTTATACAATATTAGTATTATACCTAGTAATATTTTAGACTGTATATTATTTATCTAGTCCCTTAGTGATTTTCTAGACCAGTAACGGCCATACTGTATTCGTCACTTCCATTACCAACGACGCATTTGGTTTAATTCAGATTTTTTTTTCTCTTTATTCATCCCACCTCAAAGAGGGAACAAAAAAACATGAAATAAAACACTAGTTAAATAATTAGCATATGGAGAGAAAACACTGCAAGATACCACCTTATTAAAAAATTACAACAAAAGGTATAAATGTGTTAGAAAATATAAAAGAAGTAATAATTAGCGGTAAGTATTAAATCAAAATACACCAAAAACATTAATAAAACAAAGCAAACAATGGAACACTTGTGATAAAAAAGAAAACTCAATTGTTGAAAAGAACACATTTTATCTTAATAAAGCACACAACAGGTATCCGAACAATCATCTAATGGAAAGTCTAATTAACGAAAAAACCACGTGGTGCATAAACAGATGACAATTTGAAGGACAAATTCGCATACGTGAATCTTAACGTTAACACCGACCAACCCCGTCCGAGAAATCAAGCGTAACTTTGTCACTCAAATATCGCTGTAACAAAATAGCCACCCCTTCAATAAAATCATTAGTAAAAAAAGTTTCACATTAAAATTAGTAAAAAAGTAATCCAAGAAATAAGAAAATTTGCTGACATTATGCCCTAAGTGATTGGGTCATGCTAAGATAAAAAACGTGGTATGAATAAACAAATTAATCTAGTACAAAATATGAACAAAGACATCAACATGTAGTAGAAAATACACTATGTAAAAGTATATTATGCACGTGCACATTTGGTTTAATTCAGAGATCACCAGGCCAACTGGCATGGGCTTTCATTTATATAAGGTGTTTGTTAAAATAACAAGTCTTATGGTGTGAACACCGTTTACGAGTTCATGAAACATGACTTTAATTAATGATACTTGAAATAATACACTAGTGTTATGCCTCTTACATTTTTTAAACAGTACATTCTTTATATAGTCCCCTAGGAATATTCAAGAATTAAAAGGGTATATAATAATAGTATTCTAACCACGTTATATTTGCTCTATCTATAATTAATTATAATCGTGTTTCGTCACCCTGTGAAGTGTGGTTGAAATACTATTATTACACATTGTTAAATTTCTAAGGAATTACATGAAGAATGTACTGTTTAAAAATGCAATAGGCCTAACACTAATGTCTTATGATAAGTATGTTTTGTTTTTTACTCCAATGGTGGATTAATTTACTTTTCACATAATTTATTGCCAGGTAGGTTAAAAACGTATATGTTGCATAAAACAGTTCTTTCTAGAAACAATTACAATGAGAAATAATTTAATTGACTTAATCACATTTTTTATTAACAATTCATTAAGAACAACTTTTATAAATATTACAAATATTTTAGCTCAACATTTAAGCAACTATAATTCCTTAAGGAATCCATATATTTAGCAAAAACACTTTTAGGAGAATTCCCCAACAGCAGACTCTAAATTCAGTATTAATTTACACTAAGCACGTAAACAAGTAGATCTACTAATTACCATTCGTAACCCGGTTACAGAAATTCAATTTGCATTATAACAGCATTAAACTGAAAAGTGCAAAATTGTAGTTCAAGCATTAAATTTGCGTTACACCAGCCCTGTAAATGCCCGCGTACTCACTAGTAATAAGAATAACATTTATTTTTGTAAGTACATGCACACTTCAGTAGACTGTCTTCAAATTCCAAAAATACAAATCCACGATTACACGTACGTCACCTATATTTAATTAGCGTAATTAAATAAAACCAATACTGCTATCGGGAAGTAGGTATTATTAAATACTTCATCTGATGAGATTAATGTGGAGAAATAGTCAAATTTATTGTAACGAAAAAATAAAATAATTAATAAAATACAAACCTATTAGCACTAAAAGAGCGAAAAGAGCAGAAACTTAAATGAAGATTGTATTTCAGTATTCTCTTGAAACTCGTAGCTTGAGTTGGCAAAAAGGAGGACAAATAGTTTTTATGTTTTTTTGTTACTAAACTTCCAATTTGAAAATAAAACACTTTACTTTTCGTGTATTTTTGAAACACCCCATAAATGTTTATCATGTACGCAAACACAACTTAACTTATGCAAAGAAAAATGAAAGCAAAAACACCATACTGATATTGCAAACAAGGTATATAAATTCTCGTTTGACTTGTATGTGTTTTGTTGTCATGTTGCAGCTGTCTTTAGGTTTGGCTTGTTTTGAATTTCAAGCAAAGCTACACGGGAATTATCTGCATTGGCCATCCCTAATTTAGCAGTGAAAGACCACTCGTGAGCTACTATGTTACCAACAAATAGTGGGATTGACCATTGAATGACAACGTAAGCACAGTTGAAAGAACGTGTGCCCTAACCACCTCGCCATGCCAGCTTTAGATAAAGAAGTATTGTAATTAGAGTTAACACCTATTGGAAGTTTAAAAGTACGAATGTATTTTGAAAATTTAAACTTAAATATAAGTAATAGTCCAGATTTCAATTGGAAGGATTAGAATTGTATTAATATCTGATATATACACTGCTTGCAAAATCTTAAGGCCAATGAACATAAAGAAAAAATATGCATTTTGCGTTGTTAGACTCAACCACTTATTTGAGTAGAGCTTCAAAACATGAAAATAACAAAAGGGAAAATAAAAATAAAAAACATTTTTAACATTTAATAGGGAAAATGAACACTATGAACTTAGCCTAAATACCAGCTGGTCAAAAGTTTAAGACCATACCACAAAAGAAGTCCTAAACAGTGTAGGAAATGCCCTCAAGAGGTCTCAGTAGTGAGTTGCACGGCCGTCATTGCGAATAACTTCAACATTCGCTTTGACATGGTCGATATAAGCGTTTGCAGAAGGCTGGCTGGAATATTATTCCAAGTGGTGAAGATGACTTCACGAAGATTATGCACTGTTTGGAATTGACATTCATTTCTATAGACTTCCCTTGCCATCCACCCACAAACAATTTCAGTGGGGTTCAGTTCGGGCGAACACGCTGGATGGTCCAAAAGAATCGCCATGAAAAAGTCCTTTGTCCTGCGGGCATTGTGGATTGCAGCGTTGTCCTGCTAAAAAACCCAGTCATTTACACACAAGCGAGGGCCTTTAGTCAATAAGGATGCTCTCTCCAACATGCCATTGTAGCCAACTGCTGTTTGATGCCCTTGTATAACCTGAAGCTCCATTGTTCCAATGAAGGAGGAAGCACTCCAGATCATGATTGAACATCCTCCTGTAGAAAATGTCTCCAGTGGGATATCCTTATCGTGCTAGTAACATTGGAAGCCATCTGGACCATCCAGGTTACATTTTTTCTCATCAGAAAACAAAACCTTCTTCCACTTTTCTACGTCTCATGTTTGGTGCTTCTCAGCAATGTTTAACCGAGCTGTTTCGTGGTGTGGAAGGAGGCGTGGTCTTTGAAGACGTTTACGGTTTTTAAAGCTTTTCTCTCGTAGATGCCGTCTTATTGTTCTTGAGCTGTATTCTGTGTTTGTAAGGGCCTTAATCTGGTTTGACAATCGGCTGGTATCTTGCCGGACAACCCGTTGAATTCTCCTGTTCAACGGCGGCGAAATTTTTTTGGGCCGACCACTTGAAATTCTCGTTCCGTATCGCTCAGTGTCTTTTAAGAAATTTGCAACAGCAGTTTTACTTCGCCCAATCTCAGCAGCGATGGCACGTTGAGAGAGACCTTGCTTTTGCAGTACGACAATTCTGCCACGTTCAAACTCTGCCAACTTTTTAGCCTTTGTCATGTTTTTACCCAATGTAACACAGGAGATGTCAGTGGAAGATGTTGACAACGCTAATGCTTGAACACAAATGACTATATTTCGTTACGTGTTTACCGATTAACGCTTTGTTTCAGCATGGTCTTAAACTTTTGACCAGCTAGTATTTAGGCTAATTTCATAATGTTCATATTTTCCCTATTAAATGCTAAAAAATTTTATTTTTATTTTTCCTTTTCTTATTGTCATCTTTCGAAGCTCTTCTCAAATAAGTGGTTGAGTCTAACAACGCAAAATGCATATTTTTTTCTTTATGTTCGTTGACCTTAAGATTTTGGCCAAAAGTGTATATGAAAACTATATTTTGATTTTTTTCCCCACATTGCAATTATATAAAATGTAACACGTCAAGATATAATAAAGGTTTTTTTTTTCGTTCATTGGTTGTTTTTTCTTACCATTTGCAGAGTTTATTTTCTGATAACAATGTAGTTATAAGCATTTTAAAGTATCAAAAAATGTTGTATGTTTCGAATTTTTGTGCATAGCAATACATAGGCTATCTACCCTTACCCCTAACAGTCCCAGATTCTGAACTGATGGATTAGAAAGATATAGTTAATCAACAGCACCCGCTATCAACTATTGGGCAACTTTTGTCTGACTGAATACTGAAATTTGTCTGTAACTCCTACAGTGCACTACTGGTTCCAAAGTAGTAAGCGCAGTTTTGTGACTAAGGGATGAGAACCATGAATCCTCGGATTCATTGACTAGTCACATAATCTTGGACCATGTCAAGAACTATAACACTGATTTATGGTAAATTGCATGTACTTTTTAGTACTTTTTATGAATCTTCTTCATCGAAATGTGTCAGAATTAATATACCTATTCATCTTATTATCGTATTTAATTAATATTACTGTATTTTCCGGCGTCGAAAATGTCATTTTTTCTAAAATAAGTCTCAAAAGTGTACCCTGCGTCTTCCAGGTTATGTTGCTCATAGGCCTAAATTTAAGCCTAGAGGAAGTGTTTCGATACTGGACAGTAATCCAAAGTCCCTCTATACGATCCAGAATGAAATGTGCAATTTACTTAGTATTAAGTAACAAATAAATAAACAAGATAATCATAAATGATTATTAAATTCTTTGCCACTTCTGCAGGAGACTGGTTTAGTCGATGGTCTGATTTACCTGTTTTGCATCAAATAATAACTTTTACTCAACTCAAACGATATTGATATTAAGGCAACATTATAAGAACATATGAAAAGTAAAATTGCGGGAACACTACTCAGTAATAGCAGCCATTTTGTCCATCTGTTGTGTAACGATTTCAAACACAGACATGATTTTGGTAGGAGTTATGTGTAACAGTTCAGCTGAATCAAAGTTTTTTTAACACAACCCATATTATGGATTCTACAAAAAAAGGCACTCCTAGAATAGACTTAGAATAACGTTATAACTGGTAATAATAATACAGATATTCCAGTAGTAATGTAAAGTATACACTTTCAAAGGTAGATATGATAAGCATGTAGCTCACAAAAAATGAAAAGTAGACAAGAGGATTTATGTACCATAAGTCACTAAACAATTCACGAAACATCTTGGTAAGATTTGTGGAAGTGCTGCAACTTTATTCTTATGTTTATCTTTTTTTTTTTCAAAATTTAGCTAACCAAAGTGGGGTAGCGTCTTAGACGCTGGAAAATACGGTAACTTATCGTAAGTTAGGATATAGAGTATCAAAGTCAAAAGCGAAATTTATTTTAAATTATATTTATCTTTCCACAGTTGTTGTTAACGTGTCTTTATTATAAGTAATTTGTAAAACTTCCAAAAAATTCAAGTTCAAAACATTTTAGTGAAAGTTTGGGATATCAAAGGTATATTATACACTTTGGTAAAACTTTAAATGGTCATGTTTGTCAGAGAAAGTTTGACTGTATCTGCGTATCTGCTAATGTGTCATCAGCAATTGTAAAATTATAACTTCTATTGATTTTTTGTGGTAAAATTAAGACATAAGATTTGCTCATATAAATCCAAAGTTTGAGGTGTTTTGCCTAAAATAGTCACTATAAGTTAAGATTTATTATTTTCATCTTATCTTTAAAGTCTTTTGAACGAAATATTTCTTTACAAAATATTAGCGATATAACCTGAAAACTTGTGATAATAAAACTAACGAGTAGTCTAATTTCTGAATGCAATCGCTTGTCAAATATTTGTACTAGTCTAAATTTTAGTATAAACTTCAAACTGTTTTGTATTCTGTAGCTTTCAGAAATTTTCAATGTAATGTTTTAAATTTCGCCATTTCTGTCAACACTGAATGGGCTTTTAATGCATTGTCATAGAATGTTTGAGATGTCAGTACGTTTGTGTAAAAATTAACAAAATGGTACAATTAAGTAACATTTATTGTATCAGTAATACAATCATACTTTAAGCCAAATTTTGAGCATTTTCAAAAGGCTCGTTTGTTTTGTTGTTAAGTACAAAGCTTCCTAGTGAGCTGTCTGTAATGTGTTCACCGCATTGATCAAGGACAGAATTCTAACACTATTATTCATCAAGCTCACAGCTGAGCCATTAAGAGTTAGAATGTCTTGAGAAGGAAACCAGGAAAGGATTTATGTACAAGTGAGAATGTACTACATCTACATATTTATATAACAGAACGCTGACTTACCAGAATGTCGTATGATTAACACAGATGAGAATGGGATATCATGGAAACTTGCAGTTGGATCATCGATGATTGCTCGTAAATCAGATGCAATTATGTATTAAATAAGATTATACCGACGGGAATTGCAATTGCATAATATATTTTATTCAAAGCAAGTCAAATCATACTGTAGTGATTTCACGTTTTTCCTAGTTCTTTACTTATTTCAGTAAAGTAGTAAGTGTCCAAACCACTTACGGCGTAAGTGTTTTGAAATTGGAAAATTCTTTGAAAAAAAAAGGATGTCTTCATGATTTTCCCACGTGTTAGTATTTAAGGCACACTTTGAAGAATTAATTGTCCAGTGTTATCTTCCCCCCAACTGGATCATTGATACGTTTACGGACTTACAATACTAAAATACAGGGTTCGATTCGCTGTGGTAGAAATAGCACAGATAGCTCATTGTGTTAAAACAAGTAAATCAGACTAAATGATATCAATGAGCTCTTTGCTTGTTTGTTTCTGAATTTGGCGCAAACCTACACAAGGGCTCTCTGCGCTAGCCGTCCCTAATTTAGCAGTGTAAGACTAGAAGGAAGGCAGCTAGTCACCATCACCCACTGCTAGCTCTTGGACTACTCTTTTACCAATGAATAGTGGAACTGACCATCACATTATAATGCTCCCATGGCTGAAAGAGCGAGCATATTTTGTACAACAGGGATTTGAACCCGCGACCTTCAGATTACGAGTCGAGTGCCTTAACCACCTGGCCATGTTGGGCCTTA
This sequence comes from Tachypleus tridentatus, assembly GCF_004210375.1. Lineage (NCBI taxonomy): Eukaryota > Metazoa > Arthropoda > Merostomata > Xiphosura > Limulidae > Tachypleus > Tachypleus tridentatus. Next base: position 89,382,039 of record NC_134835.1, read on the forward strand.
AAGTAAGGTAAGACGTATTTATGTTTTCATTGCAAATTATGAATTTCTCTATCATTTAAATGTTATGTCACAGTAGAATTTAAAAATTCATGATTTAAACGTTGTAAGTTTATAAGCTTACTGCTGTCCCACCATGGCACAGTTTGATTTTTATTATATAACGTTATTTTAATAATTATAGGGCATGTATTCTTTGTTATATTTCATCAGGTCTTCTCTACAATCTAACTTATGTCTATACAATCTGGTGTTTTAATGGCGTAGGCCTCTCCTCAAACATTAATAGACTGTTTATCATTACGTAAATTGTGCGTTCTAGTCTCGCGGTCATCCATTATAATCTTTATAAATCAGGAATATTATAAACGCTTGACCTTGTACAGTGATCAAACTAAAGAAAACCACCAACTTAAAAGACATCAACTCCAAAATAAAGAGAGGGAATTTTTTTCAGAAATGTGTTTACTGGTTGTACCTGCTTCATTCACGAATTTTAAAATGCGTTTATGTCAATACTGATATAAAGTTGGTTATCGATTGTCTATTGGTTTGTTTGTTTTTTTTAGAAAAATGAGCACTCTCAAAATATAGAAAAAGAAGTCAGCTTTAAGTAGTTTTAGCTGGGTTCCAAACATCTGTACATCATGTTTTGTGTATTTATGATAGAAAAGCCCTTTCCGTATTTTCAGCCACTTCTGTATACGTGAAAAGAACTTGAGTCAACTTTAAATCATTTTAGCCAAACACCAAATATTTTTGCATTACGTTCTATGGATTTTCGACTACTCTTAATAAGTTCAATGAAAAACGTGTCCTGTACCTTATATATCTTTATAACAGTTCCTTAAAATGTATTGTTTTAATTTTGGATTTTTTTTTACCCTTCGATTAACATTACAAAAAAGTGTCGTAAGTTTCAAAGATATAACTTTTTAATATCATGACAAAACGTAACTTTATATTACAAAGCTCAAATTCCACAACATTTGCAACATGCGCAAATTCAAAATTAGTTGTAAAATTCAATGTTAACTATGTTGATTAGTTAACGCAAGATGTTTTTAGGTGTAAGTAAATCATGATAAAATTTGTATTACTTCATGTGAATTAAATATAATTTCCATTTTTTTGGATGAGGTGAGGGAAGTGCAACATGTAATTTACCAAAGACAAATAATTAATATTATTTAAATTATTGCAAACAGCTGATTTTTCTATTTTCAAGAAGATGAAGAAGTTACATTTAATTAAATATTTGCTCACGTATTGCATTTTGCCCTATTGTGGGCAATTCTTTCGTGTTACAACAAATTAAAATTTACAAAACTTGAGACAACAAAGTTGGTTGCAGCTCTTATAATAATAAAAAATAAAGATAGAACGTGACTGTGCCTTACCTATAATTTTAGTTGCATTTTTGAATTGTTATAGCGAACATACAACTATTTAAATTCGTGTTCGGATTTACAATATTGAAATCAGGGGTTCGATTCCCCTCGGGACTCATCAGATAGCCGGCTGTGGGTTTGCCATAAGAAAATGACGCACACAAATCCATATTAATTCAAAGCGAACAGAAAATAATTCTGCTAAATTTAAGGTATACTGCTAAATACTTTCTCATATGTGTTACACCGTAATACACTGTTTTTACTGCAGATATCGTATTTCAGCCTGTAAAAGTAATTCAAATATTTGTTAATTAAAACTTACAACTGAGAATTTGCAAGTCATTAGTCAACATAAATAAACGCTAGCAGTGAACAACACGTACATGGTCTATCTTACTTAAGTCATGACACGAGAAGTTAAAGAGGAGAGCTGTTTAATAGTTTTAATAGTTGAAGAGAAGAGTTGTTTATTTTTTTTAGGAGTTGAGAGGAGAGTTGTTTACTAATATTAGAAGTTGAAGTGGAAAATTGTTTCAAGGTGAAGTTTCAACTAATTTAATAATTGCTTTCGAAACTGTACTTTGGTTAGGTAAAATTCCTGTGTGGTTGCCATATTTTAAAACACTTTAGTTTTTGAGTAAAAAATGAAACAAAATATGCGGGTCCTCGAACTCAAGTTCCTCTCGGTCGTTCGGCTGTTTCCGTGACGTTTTACAACTATGACGTAATAGTTGCCAAACACGCTTCGTTGCGCGCCGACCATTGTGTTCCTTTCAGTGCTGGTGTTTTATGTAAATCTATCGGTACTTTTTTTTTCGGAATACATACTTTGTGAGACTATTTTTTGTCTTGATATTGTTACTTTATGTTTGTTTTATGATAACATAGTTTACCGCATTGTTTATGGTTGTAAAAACGGTTCGGCATCGGGCAAAAGCTTCTTTTCGTTTTTGTGCAAGGAGAAGGAACCGGCAAGGTGGCGACAGTGGGTACGGATGGTCAATAGGAAGAACTGGACTCCTTCACACCATGCAGAGCTTTGTCAATATCACTTTGAACGCTCATGTTTTGTGTCGGATCCCACTGTTTTGGATTCCATGGGTTTCAAGCCAGGCAGGTTGTGACTGAAAAAACCATCGGCAGTAGACAGGATCGTCCCCACCATCTTTCCTCGTGTAGAGCTGAGGACTGATCTCAGCCTGCAGCGTACAGGTTCCACCCCTCTGAAGCCATCCCTTGCCATCACGAAAAGAACAAACTTAAAGGTATGTGTGCAGTATAAAGCGATAAGCAATGACTAGTATAATATAATAATTTAAAAAAGTACAAGTTTTTGAAGAATGTAACTAGACATACACATTTTACATTCATGAGCGTGTTTTGCATTTGTGGCACCTGAAAGTCAGTGAAACCTTGATTTTCTAGTCTAGACAGTAAACAAATCTATCCCAAGTACAGTATATTCCAAGTTTAAAAGCTGGTAGATCATTCTGTAGATATTTTTGTATCATTTTTAAATATGGAAAAGTTTGAAGAATACCATTTTTCAAATTTAACATTTCAAGATAAATTAACTATTCAGACTACTACATCTAGTTTGATTTTATAGACAGAATTATGACGTATAACTGAAATTCATTTTGTTACGAGTGATAAATACCCGGTACAATGATTGTAGGAGGGCCAAGTATTAGTTACCATAGTCGGCAAAGTATAAACAAATAAAACACAATCTGTGATACCAATAATTTATAAACACCAGACAGGTTTCGAGATGCTTAAAATTGCACGTGAAATAATACAGACCATATTTGTTGTCATGACTTAGGCTTACCATCCTTCCACTGGAAGTATGACCGACTTGCAACCGGCCTGGGCGCTATCAGTATCACTCACAGTTCCGCTACTCTCGCTCATGGAACTGTCCTCATCACTAGAACTTGTCAGATCTGTGTCAAAAGTAACTGTTCTAGGTTCATTCAGAGTAGGTTCGAATTGATATGGCGCTACTCGACACTGTTCAGAGCACAAAGTCAAAACAGATTCCGCATCTGTTTCTCCGTATGCACTGACCATGTTTACTTACATTCAACGCGCTGGCGTTGGTGGTTTGTTTGGCAACTATTACATCACAGTACTTTTCCTAGCGGCAAACGTAAAAACTAAAACGTTCGGACTGCCGCTCGGAAAGGGCTCTTTCTGCACCCAGTTCTATGTTTCATTCATTAGCACATACATTTTATAAAAAAAATGTGAACCTGCAAAATTAATCAGTATGAGTAGTTCTTTTAACTGCAAAGTTTTCTTTTTACTGTAAAATTCATCTTTAATATCTTTTAGAAGTTGAAGAGGAGAGTTATTTAATAGTTTTAATAGTTGAAGAGGAGAGTTGTTTAATACTTTTAGAGATTGAAGAGGAGAGCTGGTTAATGATTTTAGAAGTTGAAGAGGAGAGTTGTTTAATAAGTTTAGAAGTTGAAGAGGAGAGTTGTGTAATAATTTTAAAAGTTGAAGAGGAGACTTGTTTAATAACTTTAGAAGTTGAAGAGGAGAGTTGTTTAATACTTTTAGAAGTTGAAGAGGAAAGTTGTGTAATAATTTAAAAGTTGAAGAGGAGAGTTATTTAATAGTTCTAATAGTTGAAGAGGAGATTTGTTTAATAATTTTAGAAGTTGAAGAGGAGAACTGGTTAATAATTTTAGAAGTTGAAGAAGGGAGTTGTTTAAATGTTTTTTAGAAGATGAAAAGAAGAGCTGTTTAACTATTGTAAGAAGTTGAAGAGGAGAATTCTACAAGTATCTCAAATGTTTCTGTTTATACTTAATGAAAGACCAGATAACACTTTATTCCAAAACGAACAGGAAAATATATCAGCTTCCCAACCGGGATTTTTTTTTTTTTTTAGAAATGTTTTACATCCCTTGTTACAGGTGTCGCCCTCTGACAGTCATGGACATTATCCAGACAGTTAGAAATAAATAAATAGAGCTAGGTAAGTTGTGTTGAAATCCCTTGAAAAACTATGTGCAAGATAGGAGGCACACTCAAACTGATAAAACACATGTAAAGGGAAATAAAGAACGGAAAAACTTGGAGAACAAATGCTACAAAGCTCAGTGTTGAAATAAAATAGTATTCCATTCGTATTAATACCTTGTTTAAATTATTCTATAGGGCAGTTAATACAAAAAGAATTCGAAGGACGGTTGAAAAGTTCCACTGAATTATGTATTCATGTGTTTTTAGTAAATCTAACCAGGTGAGATAATATGTCAAATTCATATGTATGTACACAGTACCACCTGAGGAGATACTATTATCTAATAAATTTAGTTCATAACCGCGAGAAATATCTCGTCAGGTATCCATCCGGGTAACATGAAATCTCACTACATAAATTAAGTGTTATTTTAAAACCATTAATATCACAACAATCAAAATAGTACTTTTATATTGTAATTACAATACAACAGATGTACATACGTAAATGTACACATACGTAAACAACCTAAATGTACAACAAAATTAAAATGAATATGGAAATCAAAGGCGGAGTGTTAAGATAAGATGTAGTGATCAAGAAGGTAATGTGTATCTTTTCAGTTAGAGAAGAAAGGATCTGATGTTTTCAATGAAAAACTATGTGTTTTGGGTCCTGAGTCTTTTTCTGCTGAAAAGTCACCCGAGGCCACAAAGTATAATGTTAAAATAAAACAGTTACCATTTGTATTAATCACTTGTTTAAAGTATGCTACAGGACAATTAATATAATAAGTAAAAATATGTATCAGTTACAAGAAATTCACCGATGCTTGGCTTCACAGAAGTATTAGAGGTCATTTTACAATCTCTTTCAAAACACTTGCATGAATGCATTTAATACTGTAGAAGGGTTAGATAAAACTACAGTAGAAACAACACCTAAACGTTTCAACATTAATTCTATGACTTTTTTAGGGCAATTCAAGCTAATTGTCCCTAATGTAGAAGTACTAGACTAGAGGGAATACAGTTAATTAATACCAATACTGACAACTCTTTGGCTACTCTTTTACCAAGGAAAAGAGGATCGTTTGTTTGTTTGTTTTTAATTTCGCGCAAAACCACACGAGAGCTATCTGCGCTAGCCATCCCTAATTTGACAGTGTGAGACTAGAGGGAAAGCAGCTAGTCACCACCACCAACCGCAAACTTTTGGACTACTCTTTTACCAACGAATAGTGGGATTAAGCATCACATTATAACATTCCCACCGCTGAAAAAACAAGCATGTTCCATGACTGGATTTGAACTCGCGACCTGTAGATTGTGAGTTCTGAAAAATCAAGTCGGGAAAACAAGTTAGCATCCATAATGGAGAAACAAATGCCCACTTGGAGGAACGAATGCGAAAAATTAAGTTCAAACGATCACATTTTAGGGAAAAAAATGTTGGCTTAACTATGTTATCAGAGAAATGTGTCTCTAACTTAGAAGATAGTTGAGGAACGTGAATGTAAATGAATGAAAGAGCAGTATCATCTAAACAGTAAAGCAGAGGCCAAGTAGCAGCTTGATGAAATCTTGAAAGGACGAACAAGAGCACTCTTTTAATGGATTACAAAATTCACGTGGGAAAGTGACAGCCGAAGAGTGTTAACTCCAGCCGGAGCTACACTTTCATAGTTACAAACAACTGTTATTGTCCAAGTCATATGACTGCATAAAAGGTGAGATAATAGAAAAAAACCCAAAAGGTACCATAATATTAAAATTTTTGTGTAAATGCTGCCAGTGGTACATTTGCCAAATGTTCACATTTTTCAATACAAGTGATCTGGATATTTTGTTTTCGTACCCAGTTTTTGATCTATGGTAATTATTATATGTTTAAAATTGGTTTAATTTCTTCTCTCCATATATACTTAGAATATCGAAAAAACAATTTATAATCAACTTCAAAATCGTTTTCTTTAAAGAATTGAGGTTTTTATCAACATACATTATATGTTTAATTTGTCGTGCGTACTTTCTGTTTTCCTTCTCTGAATACTTTTTGACCTAGAGAATCAGTCTAATATGAAACCTCATTGTATTAAACTCCGTTTACAACTTCTGAGCTCTCCACATCCAACCTTTCTTCATTGGAACCAGACTTAAAGTTTTTAAAACTATTATTTCAATTACAAAATACTCTAGTCAGATTATTTTTATCTCCTTGTTTTTAAAACAGGTGTTTGAAAAAAGCTTTTTTATTCGATGCGATACTTTGACCTTCTAATTTCTGCATCAATACTCGCTACTTCTTCACTTAAAACACGTTAGGTTTAAAATCATCCGCTTCATATGTGAATCCAAATATAAAGTCTGTCCGGCAAGACTGTGGTAAGCTACGGTCATTAAACTCGAAAATCCTAGGTTTAATTACCCTTGGTGTATACAGCAGATAGTTCGATGTGACTTTGCTTAAAATAACAAACAAACGTTTATCTTGTGTTAGATACTCCATTCAATTCTGATCATTTTGATAAACCTAAGTGTATCCCAAGTTATTTTACACAAATAGTTTTAAACTGACACCTCGAAAAATAAAAGTAGCATAGCTGGGTGTCTTGATTTTCAAAATGGAATTTGTATGTTAAATATAGCCTTTCGTTCATGTTTATTAATTATGCTTTGCATTTGTAGCATAAAGTCTGTTACATCAATACAATATTATAACAAATAACTTTTTTCGTATCATCATAATTAATGATGTTCACGTGCTAAAAGCAATTTGTGTTTTATTACTGTAAATTAGCTTTAGAAGAGAGAAATAATTTAATTATTTTTTTATAATTGAAAGAGTACTGACCTCACCTTTAGGGGATCTTAAATATTCGATTTCTCATGCCCTAAAATTTCAATTCGTACTAATTTCAGTTGTCTCTGAAATGACATCTTCTAAATCTTTGCAAAAATTGTGGATCTAAGTCCTTGTTCTTTAGTTTTATTTCCTTTCTGTTTTTTTCCTCCTCTTTAACATATGACTATAACTCTTATAAGTCTGAATTAGTGACGACAAGATGTCATTTTTTCATTCTACACAAAATTAGAATTAGTGGAAAACCTAAAGTATTGGCAAGAATAGTGAACTACTATGTATTTTTTATATATTTCTTTAACTTATTTAAAACAGTTGAACGATGATGTCGTTGCCAAGTGTTAACCTTTAATGAATGATGCGCACGAAGTGATAAAAAACTATCTATTTGAGATAGTGTTAACTGATGATGAAAGAGCACAAAAATAACCAAGTCAAGAAAACGTTGGGTGCATGAATATGCTACAAATGTGTGAAAATAAAAACAAACAAACAATAGCCTAGTTTAAATCATCTTAGTTCTGAATTACGCTTTTTTTGTAGTTTTGATCAACCAAGATGCAAGATAACCCTCGTTTTGCTTGACATAACTTGATTTTTTTAAAATCTAAGTTTTTCAAATAAACATATGAAAACAAAACTATGAATATCGAAGATAAACAACGGACGATATATTTCTTGAGCTGTTGTTTCTTAGTTTATAGTCAACATCCACAAAGTCTAAACTGTGATACGTAATTTTATTAATTTACTACATATGATATTTCCAAATCATAAATAATAAACAGATACTTGTGTATTCTATTTACGTCAAATACAAATAAATACTTCTTATAAATACATTATCTCAATAGCATATCTACACACCAGATTAAAACATATCAGTCTTGAAATATTTTTACATGAATGAACATAAATAAGTTTTCAAAACAAACTTTGCTTCTTGTAGCTTCTTTTCGACGTTTCCCAATATAACTAGAAAGAGAAAAAAGGAAAGGCAAACGATATAATTAAAACTTTCCACGAAAACACACTGAAAATCTAAAAACACAAATATGATCAAAACAGTTGCGATAAAGGAAAAAACATTCGTCAGTTTTAGAGCTCAATAACTTTTTTAAGACCGAAAATATTTTAACCAATGTGACGTTCTAAGAGATTTTTGTGAACATCGAAAACTAAGTTTTAGATAATATCACAATCTTTAAAAACTTTCAGGTGTTATTTTAATTTATTTCATTTTGTTTAAGGTAATGATGAACCGCTTTATTTTAATTCTTTTTGATATTGTTTAAGGTAATAATGAAGCACTTTATTTTAATTCCTTTTAATATTGTTTGAGATAATAATGAATTACTTTATTTTAATTATTTTTGATATTATTTAAGGTAATAATGAACCCCTTTATTTCAATTATTTTTTATATTGTTTAAGGTAATAATGAACCACTTTATTTCAATTATTTTTTATATTGTTTAAGGTAATAATAAACCACTTTTATTAGCTTTACACCCCTTTAGATGACGTTCTTTTTTGTGTAACAGTTGCTTATATAGTATGACATTACGTCATCATTTAAATTACAGTAATTTCGCCTAAAACGTTTTTTAGCTTATTTATAGGTATTGTAACTTTCCTTTCTAAGTGTTATTATTATAACCGAACGTTCTCGAAGCTTATGGTGTTTATGTTTCGGCTTCCACCGATGAGTTAACCTTATAATTATTACTTGTGTTAAGTATCAGATGGCAGTTAAAGCTGAACTAGTTGTGTTAGTCACATTTCATGGTGTGTTTATGATATTGTTTTTGGTGTCATCTTAACGTTGCTATATTTTAATCAGAGAACCAAAATTCTAGCTATTTATTCAAAATTCTGATATTCGATTAATTTGTTACTCATTATTATGTATCTTCATAAAAATTAAATATTGGTTATAATGTCGGTAATGTCCCCATATTTCACTCCACACCTCAACAATAACATGTGTCGTAATAATTTATTGCAAATATCATGCGCTTCTAAAGTTACACCTTTGTAACTGTTTAATGCGTTTTCATTGGCCACAGGACGATTTAATGGGCGATTATGCTGATGATACGTTGTTCAACAAATATTAGATTTACAATAGTACTTCAAGCCAAAAGCTAATGCTTGTGTGCTCCGTTAGTAAGGCGTACCGTAAATATCTTTCATGAACAATATTAGTTAAAAGGTTTAATATATGCAGTTCTATCAGTTTTATATTAATTTTAATTATATTTTTATCATAGAAATTGTTTTGTATTATTAGCTTAATATATATATATATATTTATTTAGGACTAACTTAAATCTCTTAAACTGGCAGAACCTAATTAGTTATCATTGGATTTATGGCCGAAAATATCATTTGCAGCGAGAGTTCTCTACTGAAGAAATGATGCGTGTAATCTCTATAAGCATACTTAATTAGCTATGCTAATTACCAGATTGATGTCCGGAAGTTAGTATTAATTAGAAGAGTTTATTAATGGGCTGTGACTTATTCTATAAAACAATAATGTAAAATATAGACATTGTTACCAGTGATATGACAGTTAGTATGTCCTATCGACGTACTATGAACCGTTAATCGGAGCTAAACTTTGTGCATGCATAGATCGTTTCAGAAGGCTCATTCTAAAACATAGATATAATAAAGTTTGTAGAATGGAAATGTTTATTTTAACGGTAAGACAAAGTTAATCTTTCTGCGAAAATAATGAGTTGGCAGCCGATGTTTAAAATTTTTGAAAAAGTCAAACTGAGGTTGAACGCTAAAGTGGACTATGCATATGTATTTAATAGGCTATACAGTTTTTCCACTATATACACACATCACACCCACACATATTTATATTTTAAAATCAAATTTTTAGTCGCTCAAGAAAGCAACTTATATTAATTATATTTCTCTGTGGTAGGTGGCGGTATTTCATTTGGAGAATATAAAAGAAAAATAGAGTCTCCAGCTCGCAGTTAAGGTCTTATTTAAACTTTCTTTCTCGAGATTCTCAGCAATTCAGTTGCTGAGGTGACGATAAGGTACAATGCTCACCAGGACCATTTGTTCACGAAACGTTTAATAAAGTTTTTGCTCATTTAGTTGTGTATGTTCAAAATTTCAAAACAGTTTAGTTTTCTTGTGAAATTACACATTACGATAGCGTAGTATAGGAAAATGTACAAGTAAAATCCATCAAGATATGTTATGTTTACAGTAGATAAATTCAATAATGGATATTTTCCCCTTGTTTCTCTTCAGAAATATAAAAGGAATTATTTAGTTTCAATGATAATTACTTGAAAGAATTACTTATGGCAATTTCATACTTTCAGGTTCACGTCTGGCGTGTTACTTCATACTGCTCCATATAAGTCATTTCGGAGCAGATTTTATTCGAAACTATACTGTCAATCGATACAGTTTTTTACCAACAAGATACTGAGACTTAAGATGAAAAATATACTGCTTATTTGTTTACCTTCAGAAAGCGCTAGCACAGAGAATGACACTGTACGGGATGGAGGATTCCTTGCAATATACACTTCCTCATACATTCAGATCCTCGTTTTTGGTGTCCTTTGGAAACGTGCCATAAGCCACCAGTCGACTTTCTTACATGCAGAAGTGAGTCCCCGGTCGACTCGTCTGACTTGATGACGTCACTTATGGCTTTCGCTTGGTGGCTGGTTCGACAGATACAAGAGTTCTTCTCAGAAAACAGCCGATTCAAAAGTGTCCTCATCATCTGATCCACTACAAAACGTGTGTCAACTTCAACCTTTCCATGAGGCCTGGCAACTGTATCAAAATAACAACATTTAGTAACAAATACAGATACTCTAGAGTAAAGACAAGCTTTCTTATACAATCATTTAGAAGTGACCAAAACAAATAAACGTAAATCAGCAAATTATAATATTTTATTTAATTTCACTCCTCAATAGATTTCTTGATGATCAAAATGCAAATTATGAAACAATTTATAAAACAACTATGTTTAAGTCAGTAAACAATACCGATTTACTATCTTTCTTCCAAAAAAAGTGTAATATAAATGTATTCTAGACACTGCTCCCTTAACAATGATTATGTATGGAAATAAAGAATCGTCCGTTTGAGCGGGCGATGTGGCCTTAGCAAGCACGAGGTGGCAAACAGTTGGGTCACAATACCACATACTCCACTGAGCTGCGTGCTGTATCACACATGAAATAACTCTTAATTTCACTATTCCATAACTTGTTTATAACATATATACATGTATATAATAAGGTATACTCAGATAATTGTTCGAAATTTTCGTGAAGGTGTTCTGTATGTAGTTTTTATACTATTGTTAACCGATGGCGAAATGTCGTAAACATATATAATAATCATTTTGCTTAAGTACCTGTTACATTGTTATATACGAGAATGACTACCTTGAAAAAGCTTGGATTAACTTAAACATATGTCTATGTCATTTCTCTGTGGTGAAAAAAGCCCATCACAAAAGGTAACACAGATAACTGTACAAATTGTAATGATTTGTTTGTTTGGTTTTGAATTTCGCGCAAAGCTACACGACTGCTATCTGCGCTAGCCGTCCCAAATTTCACAGTGTAAAACTAGAAGAAAGACAGCTAGTCATCACTACCACCGCCAACGCTTGGAATACTCTTTTACCAACGAATAGTGGGATTGACCGACACATTATAACGCTTCCACGGCTGAAAGGGCGAGAATGTTTTGGTCCGACGAGGATTCGAACCCGTGACCCTCGGATTACGAGACGAAAATCAAAATGAATTGGAGGATCTCTTCTGTGAATGAATTATACAGTTATGTCGGTGATTTGTGGGTTATTATATATTTTTGTACAATATATCTGGATTGAAAGTATGGTATACACACATTTGTGTATTTGTCCTTTATATTGATTTTCATTTGAAAGGTAAATATTATTTAGAGACAGTAACAGATTACATATGACAGAATATTACAAGTAAGTATATAACTTTAAGTAATACCTAATATAGAAGATAATAATATCATACGTATACGACGCACTGTGTTGAAGGTAAGAAGCAAACAAACCCTGCAGCTTGACAACAAATAAATGTGCATGAAGTTGAAGAAAAAAGATGTGTAATTTTGTCTTATTCTCAGCTTTTCAGTTAGTTAGAATACACGTTATTTTGTTCTACAGTTTAATTTAGAACAGAATTTTAAACAAGAAGATTCAACAAAAAGCGTCACATTGTAAATGCAGATTCTTCATCTAAAAGGTACTGAAGGTGAAATTCACGTAATGAAATGCACTATCTATTATACAGATCTCCAAACTGTGCTATATACAAACAAAAAGACATGTTTTAATTCGAATTTTGAAGAGAACTATTCCTTCTCCACAACGGCACCCAATTCCAATCTCGTAAGGTGACAATTTTTATAGGCTGTTCTATTATATTGTTTGTTTTGGAATTTCGCACAAAGCTACTCGAGGGCTCTCTGTGCTAGCCGTCCCTAATTTTGCAGTGTAAGACTAGAGGGAAGGCAACTAGTCATCACCACCCACCGCCAACTCTTGGGCTACTCTTTTACCAACGAATAGTGGGATTGACCGTCACATTATACGCCCCCACGGCTGGGAGGGCGAGCATGTTTAGCGCGACGCAGGCGCGAACCCGCGACCCTTGGATTACGAGTCGCACGCCTTACGCGCTTGGCCATGCCGGGCCGTTTCTATTATAAAATAAGAAAATTAGCAGTGCCTTTATTGTTTCTTTCTATACTTGTTAGACTGTGACACAGAGGGACGTGGTAACCTGGACAGAACGTTTTGAGGTCGCTATAGGCTGAAATATCTGTACACGTTTACAGAATATTCTCAAGATATAACAGTAAATATAGAATATACACTTTTACCTCGGTAACTATCTGAATACTGAAAAAACAAAAGAATTATTGTGCTTCCTATTATTTGGGATTTTTAACGTTGTAAGCTCTCAGACTTGTCGCTAAGTCATCGGGGTAGAGCACTGATTAAAGTTGAACTCGATTAACTTGGTTTGTTTGTTTTGAATTTCGCACAAAGCTACTCGAGGGCTATCTGTGCTAGCCGTCCCTAATTTAGTAGTGTAAGACTAGAGGGAAGGCAGCTAGTCATCACCACCCACCGCCAACTCTTGGGCTACTCTTTTACCAACGCATAGTGGGATTAACCGTTACATTATAACGCCCCCACGGCTGGGAAGGCGAGCATGTTTGGATCGACTCGGGCGCGAACCCGCGACCCTCAGATTACGAAGCGCACGCCTTAACGCGCTAGGCCATGCCAGGCCCATAGTTCAACTTGGAAACAATACGTTATTCCATTGAAGACACAAGGTAAGAACAGTTCATTGCAACTTAAATCACACAATATCAACTTTGTCTAAGTTATCAACGAAACAAAAGGTTTATCAGGCACAGATACTGCACTCCAATTAAAAAATAGTTAATTTGTCACAGTTCAAGTGTTAAGTTTACAAACTAGCATTTTTGTAAAGAATAACATAATCACAATTAAATAAAAAGGTTAAAGAAAGGTTTGCTGTTTATTTGTTTCTGGAATTCATCGAATGCTGTTCGCGCTAGTCGTCTCTAACTTTAATGGGAGAGACTAGAAGGAAGGCAGCAAATCAACACTAGCCACCACTAACTTTCAGTTTACTCCTTTAGTAACGAATAGTAGGATTGGCCATAACATTTTAACATTTCCAAGGCTAAAAAGGTGAACAGGTTCGATGACGGGTTTCGAACTCGTGGCTAAAAGGTAATCAGTTCATAATTTAAACAGATTAAAAGGAAATATTTAAAAATGTAATTACATTGTAATGTTTTTCTTATTGTTTGTAATATTCGCTTAACCTATTGAAGTTACGCTACCAATCCTTAATGTTGAACTAATGAAGCACATGGAAGGCAGCTAGTCAATAACACCCACTACCAAATTGTAAACTAATGTTATCGAAAAGCAGCGAGATTTGTCGTTATTCTTACGACGCACCAATGGCCTCAAAGAGCAAAACGCCATTCAGCAACAACTGGAAGTGAGTCATGACCTTTAGATTCTCCGTCTGGCAAGCTAACCACGCAGCCCTATAATTCAAAAACACAAACACATTTCTTACTAAATAATATTATCACATTGCTTGTAAATCCCGTTATATTTTAACACTTTTTTATCAGGAATTCTAAGTGTGGAAGTTTTTTGTTTATTTTTTCTGTTTCCACGCAATAACTATGTCTATAAGGTTTTGTTATTCTCATAGAACAAAGTTCAGTCCTGCTAAGTGGAAGTAAAAACTTACGTTTGTTTTTGAATTTTGCACAAAGCTACTCGAAGGCTATCTGTGCTAGCCGTCCTTAATTTAGCAGTGTAAGACTAGAGGGAAGACAGCTAGTCATCACCACCCACCGCCAACTCTTGGACTACTCTTTTTACCAACGCATAGTGGGATTAACCGTTACATTATAACGCCCCCACGGCTGGGAAGGCGAGCATGTTTGGATCGACTCGGGCGCGAACCCGCGACCCTCAGATTACGAAGCGCACGCCTTAACGCGCTAGGCCATGCCAGGCCCATAGTTCAACTTGGAAACAATACGTTATTCCATTGAAGACACAAGGTAAGAACAGTTCATTGCAACTTAAATCACACAATATCAACTTTGTCTAAGTTATCAACGAAACAAAAGGTTTATCAGGCACAGATACTGCACTCCAATTAAAAAATAGTTAATTTGTCACAGTTCAAGTGTTAAGTTTACAAACTAGCATTTTTGTAAAGAATAACATAATCACAATTAAATAAAAAGGTTAAAGAAAGGTTTGCTGTTTATTTGTTTCTGGAATTCATCGAATGCTGTTCGCGCTAGTCGTCTCTAACTTTAATGGGAGAGACTAGAAGGAAGGCAGCAAATCAACACTAGCCACCACTAACTTTCAGTTTACTCCTTTAGTAACGAATAGTAGGATTGGCCATAACATTTTAACATTTCCAAGGCTAAAAAGGTGAACAGGTTCGATGACGGGTTTCGAACTCGTGGCTAAAAGGTAATCAGTTCATAATTTAAACAGATTAAAAGGAAATATTTAAAAATGTAATTACATTGTAATGTTTTTCTTATTGTTTGTAATATTCGCTTAACCTATTGAAGTTACGCTACCAATCCTTAATGTTGAACTAATGAAGCACATGGAAGGCAGCTAGTCAATAACACCCACTACCAAATTGTAAACTAATGTTATCGAAAAGCAGCGAGATTTGTCGTTATTCTTACGACGCACCAATGGCCTCAAAGAGCAAAACGCCATTCAGCAACAACTGGAAGTGAGTCATGACCTTTAGATTCTCCGTCTGGCAAGCTAACCACGCAGCCCTATAATTCAAAAACACAAACACATTTCTTACTAAATAATATTATCACATTGCTTGTAAATCCCGTTATATTTTAACACTTTTTTATCAGGAATTCTAAGTGTGGAAGTTTTTTGTTTATTTTTTCTGTTTCCACGCAATAACTATGTCTATAAGGTTTTGTTATTCTCATAGAACAAAGTTCAGTCCTGCTAAGTGGAAGTAAAAACTTACGTTTGTTTTTGAATTTTGCACAAAGCTACTCGAAGGCTATCTGTGCTAGCCGTCCTTAATTTAGCAGTGTAAGACTAGAGGGAAGACAGCTAGTCATCACCACCCACCGCCAACTCTTGGACTACTCTTTTTACCAACGAATAGTGGGACTGACCGTCACATTATAACGCCCCCACGGCTGAAAGGGCGAGCATGTTTGGCGCGAAGGGGATGCGAACCCGCGACCCTCAGATTACGAGTCGCACGTCTTAACACGCTTGGACATGCCGGGCGAAAAACTTACGTAAAATATGAGTTTCTATACATAGATGTGTCCCTTGTGAACTTACGTTAGATCGATTTTTTAAAGTGCCTTTAGTATATATATTTATATATTTAACAAGTCTGTGTTTTATTGAACAATAAACTTAATTCATATCTGTTTGCATATTTTGAAAGCAGCGCTTTGTAAAATTCCCCCAGTGGTGGACGCAACACAAACAGCCCATTGTGTAGCTTTGTGCTTAATTACAAACAAACAAATAAAAGCTTCGCAAAGAACTGTTTGTAGTGTACTCTTTGCTAATATCTGTCCATGAATTTTAACGTTATAAACCCTTGATGTAGGTATCAAAATCGTGTTTCAAAAGCTCTAATCATTTATTTTTTATAAAGTTTTACTTGATTTCAACTGTACTTTGGTTCAGTGATAAAATTCTTGGTTCGAGTTCAGTGTAGGAACAGCCCAAGTATAACATTGTAAAGCCTTGTGTTTAACAAAAAAAAATTACTATGAACGATTTTCCATACGTTGCTTCAAATAGAGAGGAAATATTCGTTTGAAACTTCTTGTTGTTGTTGTTTTGCATTAAGCACAAAGCTACACAATGGGCTATCTGTGCTCTGCCCACCACGGGTATCGAAACTCGGATTTTAGCGACGTTTGAAACCAGTAAGACAACTAAATACTTCGCTTACATCTGTTGTCCAAATCTGATACATTGCATTCAATATTTTCCCGATATTCCATTCACTTCTTGTCTAAAGTATTACCGAATAGGCGAAAATCTTCTGATGTCCTAAAAACTAATCTTTACGGATAGTTTTTTTTTTTCGTCTTAGTGTTACTTCGACTTCTTGTTCTCTTTAGATGCACCGTACAGCTAAGCATGTACAAAGAACTGACCATAAAGAAGACGTTTTTATCTAATGCAATATTCAAATATTGGCAAGACGGCAAAAGCAAACATGAACATGAGGGAATACAAATCCCAAAGAAGAAATGAACAAAACTTTCGCATCCCTGAAAGCGACTAAGAAATAGTTTCTAATGAAGATAAACTAACCAGTTGTCTGAGGCATTATCAACTGCTATAAAATGTTCGTCAACGTTATTAGCTACAATAATGTCGCAGAACAGCGGGGATCTAATAGTTTGATCATCTGTCAAAAGTTTAAAACGCGTGGTCTATTGGTGCTTCCAAGACAGAAAATGTTGAAAACCTTGTGTAATATTTCCGTATTGGTGATTGGTTATTAATTCATATAATCTAAATAACTATTCACTATTCGAATAATGTCACTAAGTGATAAAATTTTCCACGTATCTCTATAAAACAAAATTAAATGTTTTATTTGGAATTATTTTTTGTTGTGGCTAATAATCTGAGAAGATGTTCTTCCATTTTCAGGAGCTGACAAGAATTTTTTTTTATAATGTTACAGAAAATTATATTCCTGATTTATTTGCAAAACTTTTTATCGTAATCACACTTAATGCATTATCAAACAAACATGATATCACAAAATAAAACACTTATTACACAGTATTTATTCCTCTCCACTGTGGATTTGCTTTGCAATGGTTACCCTAACATTTAAAGGCTTACGTAGCACTGTTACGTATGCCAAAAATGTATTTTCTAGAATATGATTACAATATTTACTATCACCGAGCAGTGAGTGTTGTTACTTCCAAGGTATCTGTCTTGTTATGTATAATGACATTATTGGTTCTTACTTTTTTAAATGCAATAGTTGCTTGTTACTCATTAATCTTATAGTTAGTCTATAAAAATCTTATATTTGTCTTTATGACAAATTTGTTTCATTTTTTTATGTTTAAAGTACACCTTTCACATGAATTTCTGTACTCAAGTAAATACATGGGAGTTAAATATACGGTGTCTTTTGCGAAGGCTTCTATAAACTCTGGTTCATAATCTACTGGAATACGTCAATCACCGGAACAGTAATTTGAAAATTATTGGAGTTATACTTGCATATAGAAAGTACAACTTCGTTTCTTTTTGCGTTACTTGAGACTCAATATCCTTTTACATGTAATGTTTTACTTCCGAGTTCATCTTACGTTTAATATATATACTTTTATACCAGTTGTTAGTGACTATCGCGATATATGAAAATAATGGTATATAGTTCGTTGTTTGTTTTGTTTTCGAAATGCATTCCATCAAATTTAAACATAGATTGTATTATTTTGCAATATAAAATCTCCTATCATTAGCGGCATCAATGATGATAAATATTGTTACTCCTCTGAGTCCACTAAGACTATATTATGGCAAGGCCTGGTGGCTAGAACACTAAGTTCGCAATATGCGGAGACATCCCGTCACCGAACATACTTGTCCTTTCATCAGTTGGGATATTATAAAGTGGAGGTCAATCCCATTATTCGTTGGTAAAGAATACAGAAATAATTAATGATGGATAATATTGACTAGTCGCATCACATCTAGTCTCTCACTTTAAAAGTAGGGACTACTTCGACATCCTCCGAGTACATTTGCACAAAATTCAACAAAAAATCAAAGGACTAAGAAACAAGTAAACAATTACATAAATATCCAACTCATAGACCCATATGTTCAGGCATAAATATGCTTTATTTATAACCAGTGATAAGACAGAGGGCAACCAGTCAACAACAACTGCGGATATACCTTTAACAAAATAACTGTCTCAGTCCCTAAAACTGAACATACAAAATATGTCTAGCGTTATATCGAGATTCGAACCTTAAACTTTTTGATCCACAACGCAACATGGCATTTACCAGTCCACCTTAGTCCTTTCCAGTGATGAAACGTGTACATGAAAAATCCCATTAGTTATATTTTTTAAATATCACTATTGTTTCGAATTCCAAGTCCATGGAAAACAATGAAAGTCACATTTGCTTCATTTAGTATTTAGTATTGAAATATCTGATAGTATAGTTGATTTTATCCACACGCAATACATTATCTATTTCATTTCAGCTGCTTAGAATTGTATCTGTACTTTGATAAAATAACCGAGACATAACTGTGGTATATTGTTCTTCACGTATTGAAGAGTATTATGGTTTTCTACTCCGGTAGGATAGCAGTAAGTTTACAGACTCACAACACTGAAATAGGAGGATTGATTCCCCGATAAAAACGCAGTAGATAATCCTATGTGATTTTACTGTAAATTGAATAAATCTAAAACTTCGGAAAAATTTATTTAAGAAAAAAACAACTTTTTCTTTGGATAACCAATTTTTATATATTTTTTAATTCTTTTTCGCTTTTTTCAGGTTGGTGAAGGTTTGTACTTTAAATAATTTAACATTTTTATATACAAATCAACATATATATATGTATAAGTTTAGTATTTAGAGAATACCAGTTGCATTTTAAATCTGCCAAAGGTATTCTGTTTTACTCTCATGTTACATACTAATTTTTTCTTCTTAGCAGGAAGCTGTTTTGAAAGGCGTTTCTCATTAATTCAAAATTATGTCTCATGTAAGAAAACAATTTGTTATTAGCATATATAAATTATAGTTTAGATCCTTTGAGGGACAATCCCCCTGCCCAGCTGGGTTATAAAATATGTTTTTGAAACTGTATCTCAGAACGGATGGTATGAGTATTAACACTTCTACTTTGTTAGCTTATGATCTAAGAAGACCGAAACATTGTTCTCTGATTTATTTTTATAAAAATGTTAATACACCTACACTGCTGGTCAAAATCTTAAGGCTAATGAACATAAACAAAATATGTATTTTGCGTTGTTAGCCTCAGCCACTTATTTGAGTAGAGCTTCGAAAGATGAAAATAACAAAAGGGAAAATAAAAATAAAAACCTTTTTTAGCATTTAATAGGGAAAATGTGAACACTATGAAATTAGCCTAAATACTAGCCGGTTAAAAGTTTAAGACCATACTGAAACAAAGCGTTAATCGGTAAACACGTAACGAAATATAGTCATCTGTGTTCAAGCATTAGCGTTGTCAACATTTCCCACCTACATCTCCTGTGTGGCACGATAAAGATATCCCACCGGAGACATTTTCTACAGGGCACAGTGGAGGAGGTTCCATCATGATCTGGGGTGCTTTCTCCTTCCATGGAACAATGAAGCTTCAGGTTATACAGGAGCGTCATACAGCGGCTGGCTACATTGGCATGTTGGAGAGAGCATCTTTATTCAATGAAGGCCTTTGCTTGTGTGGAAATGACTGGATCTTTCAGTAATACAACGCTGCAATCCACAATGCCCGCAGGACAAAGGACTTTTTCATGACGATTCTTTAGGACCATCCAGCGTGTTCGCCCGAACTGAACCCCATTGAAAATGTTTGTGGGTGGATGACAAGGGAAGTCTATAGAAATGGACGCCAATTCCAAACAGTGCATGATCTTCGTGTGTTTTCTTATAGCAAAGCCACATCGGGCTATCTGCTGAGCCCACCGAGGGGAATCGAACCCCTTATTTTAGCGTTGTAAACCTGTGATCTTCGTGAAGCCATCTTCACCACTTGGAATAACATTCCAGCCAGCCTTCTGCAAACGCTTATATCGACCATGCTAAAGCGAATGTTGAAGTTATTCGCAATGACGGCCGTGCAACTCACTACTGAAACCTCTTGGGGGCATTTCCTACACTGTTTAGGACTTCTTTTTGGTATGGTTTTAAACTTTTGACCAGCTAGTATTTAGGCTAATTTCATAGTGTTTACATATTCCCTATTAAATGCTAAAAAAGTTTTTTATTTTTATTTTCCCTTTTGTTATTTTGATCTTTTGAAGCTTTACTCAAATGAGTGGTTGAGTCTAACAACGCAAAATACATATTTTTTTTCTTTATGTTCATTGGCCTTAAGAGTAACAAAGAATAATAAAGTGCTAAGACACTTTATTTTGGGATTGGTCAGCCAAAACTAACATACATATATATGTATATGTCCCAAATTAATAACTGTAATTAACATATATTCAATTATGTAAATTCGTTGTGTGTCTGGCTGGCACCGTTGCCTGCCGATCGCAGAAAACACGACAGTTAGTTTACAGTTGGATTGACGCATATACATTGAAGTCTAGAAATAAAATAAATGTGGAGCCAGATCTTCGTTTGAAACTCTCAGACACTGACCCAGAAATTCTAAATAATGTTTCAGCAAAGCAGTACAGTCCTTCACATTAAAGTAAGTCGTAATACTGTTATTTTTACTTTTCAATATTTAAGTATCGTTCATTGTTATTTTACTAAAACTAGAATCAAACTGTAAAGGTAGCAAAATACGCATATGAGACACCAGTTACACATGATAATAACTATTTGTAATGGGATTGGTCAGCCAACACAGTAAAGAGGTTGAAGAGGTCCGATAGTTGGCAAAGTTTGAGAATTCCTGGTCTAAAACATATTTTTTCTCGAATAAAAGAGGGAAAGTAACCTTGTCTTTATTTCCAAAGACCCCCCACCCCAGCGGCACAATGGTATGTCTATGGACTTATCATGTTCGAATCCTGGTTTTGATACCAGTGGTGGGCAGAACACAGATGGCCCCTTGTATTGTTTGTGCTTAACTTCAAAACAAAGAAACAATTTTCAAAGAGAATACGATTTGTTATTGAAGTAATTTAATATATTGACATTAAGATGATTTTTACGTGCACCTGAACATTAAATTTCTCAAATGCAATACATATTTTATTAAAATTGAACTTCTCTTACGAAATCACGAAATTTAACAGGATGTTAAGCAAAAAATACTACAAGTAATAATAAACTTCTGTAATCAATACATTGTAATGTTAAGCAATGTGCTGTGAGTTAACAAAACTATTAAATTTAATTTCCTTTAATGTGTGCTCTCTTACAGCAAAGCCACATGGGATTTTCTGCTGTGTAAATTCGAAGATTTACCGCTATCCCACTGGAATTACTACAACCGTTCTGTATTTCATTATAATAAGACCGTACATTAATAAACTTGTTTATTAACGCTTTTGTTACATCATGTTAAATACTCATAAGGATTCTGCAATATTCTGTGAAAAAGGCTCGGCATGGCCAGGTTGTTAAAGTACTCGACTCGTAATACGAGGGTCTTGGATTCGAATCCCCTTCACATCAAACGTGGTCGTCCTTTCAGCTGTGAGGGCGTTATAATGTGACGGTCAATCCCACTATTCGTTAGTAAAAGAGTAGCCCAAGAGTTGGCGATGGGTGATGATGACTAGCTGCATTCCCTTTATTCTAACACTGCTATATTAGGGGCGGCTAACGCAGATAGCCCTCGTGTTTCTGTGAAAAATTCAAAACAAACCAATTATACGAAAAAATATAATTTCATTTATTAATGCAATATTTTATATGATAAATATTTGGTATAATATTTAGAGTAGTTGTGTGTTTTCTTATAGCAAAGCCACATTGGGCTATCTGTTGAGCCCACCGGGAGGAATCCAACGGCTGATTTTAGCGTTGTAAATCCGTAGACATACCGCTGTACTAGCGGTGGGGTGCTTTAGAATAGTTTAAAATATAAATTTCACATAAGTACAACTTGAACTTAAATCGTATAATTGTTTAGCGTTTATACGTCAGCGAACTAATTTTCTAAAAAAAATATAATCTGTGAAATGTTGCTTATAAATAATTTTTTTTAAAATAAATGAATAGGATATTGTTCCGTTACTTAACAAAAGTAGTTTCACTTTTTCGATATTGAATAACACCGATGGTTTAAACCAAATAAGTTATAACGATAAAACATCTCATTTCATTTATATTTCATGCTTTCTCGTTTATTTTAAATTCAACTCTTTAAGTCACTTCTTGGAGATTTGAAAGAAAAGTATTGTTGAAATAATTAACTGCTACCTGGAGTAAACAAAAGCTCTATCAAAGTAACAGAATAAAATAACAAAAATTTAAGATAAAATGAAATTATAGCCGCCGTACTTCGTCCCTATTCATCAGTGGTCGTAGTTGTTGAATGAAAAAATTTAATTGGAATTTCGTGTAAAGATACACGAGAGCTTTCTGCGCTAGCCGTCCCTAATTTAGCAGTGTAAGACTAAAAGGAAGGCAACTAGTCATCACCACCCACCGCCAACTCTTGGGCTACTCTTTAACCACGAATAGTGGATTTGACCGTCACATTATAACGCTCCAACGGCTAAAAGGGCGAGCATGTTTGATGTGACAGGGATTCGAAGCCGAGACCTTTCATTACGGGTCGAGTGCCTTAACCATCTGGCCATACCGGGCCTCTCTTTGTGTGGGATTGACGGTCACTTTATAATGCCCCTACGGCTGAAAGGGCGAGGATGTTTGGCGTGAGAGGGATTCGAACCTGCGACCTCTTGGATTACGAGTCGAGTGCCTTAACCGCGATGAAAAGAATTTATTTGAAATTTCTTTCAGTGTACTAAGTGAGAATTTCTATTTAGAATGGTGGTTTCAAGTTTATTTGTCCATGATTAGTTAAATAATGGTGTGAAACGGCGTTATTTTCATGTTGTTGTTAGTAAAGATCGCCAGAATGTTCTCCTGTCCTTGAGTGTAGGGTTCTTCTGGTTTCTTCTATTTACGTATGATAGCAGAAGTAACATATTAGCTTTCAAACAACACTGGAAACAAGACACCCGTCTTTAGATTGTAAACACTGTTTTGTAAGATAGTTGCTTTATTAGGTTGCAGTTGACTTTTTAGGGTTGGACCTGACTGTTCTATAACTTTAATCGGCAGTTCAGATATTCTGATTATGATGTTTATTTTCTTAGAGACAGCTTCGTAAGTAAGAAGTGTTATCAAAATAACACTCTTTTATGTTTTCTTTTGTTTCCCTCCTTGTTTATCTGGGTTTTCTCGTGTTAGAAGCACGACGCTGATTTTTACACTACACAGTCGAGAATTTCCTTGATTTGGTGTTATAAGGTCGTTTATTACTAGTAGTAATATGTTCTATACAACAATATGCAGTATAGAAATTAAATATTACACTTTGTTTTCTCTTATGCTTTATTGTTGCACATAGAATTGAGACATTTTATTGTTGTACTGTGGCAACTTATTGTCCTATATTGACATCTTATTCTGTAGACCGTACTTTCCTGTTCAATTAACATATATATATTTCTTTTAATATAGTTTAAGGAAAGTATAAGCTCTTTTTTCCGTTTTTATTATATATGCAAACAGTTCTATTCCGACTTCCCACATAAAAGTAAAATCGAAAATAAGGACCACTACAGGAAATCTGAAATACAATAGAAGTATGACGTATAAAGTGTATATCATACGATAATGCTTTGATAAAAATAAATCACATTAATTGTACATTGAATTTCATATTAAATGAAAATCGAATACATTTTCGTAAAACTAGATAATGTTCAGTAAAATATAACATGTTAAAATTTAGAATGAGATTAATAAATCTCATGCGTTATCATCTTTTTTAACGTAATTAATTTTTTATGATCTATAACATGTCGTGTTGTTAACTGAAAAAAAAAAAAGAAAACTTTAAATCGTCACTTTGGGATGTTTTTCCCATCGTAAGACCCCTCTCCCCAGTGGCACAATGGTATATCTGCGGACTTCTAATGCTATAAACCGGGTTTCGACACCTGTGTTGGGTGAGCTCTAATAGCCCTTTGTGTAGCTTTTTGCGTAATAACAAAACAATCCATCATATTATAAAATTGTCCGTATAGCCAGTTTTTAGAAAGCTTCATATTACCGTGGTTATAGTAATAATTTTTAAATAAAACGTTGAGCTATGCAATTAAATGGATCGTAAGTAACTTTAACACAGACATCATTAGCTTCCTTTAACTTCAGCTGGATGTGAGTCATTTTCTAGATGTAAGTTTAGATGGCTAATAATAGAGCTAGAAAACAAGTTCTTGTTCCACTCTGGTTTTATTATATGCTAAAATCAATACTCAAACAGGCTAGAATGTCAGAAGCGTCGAATTTTGTCAAAAGCATCTGATACTCAAGTATCAACATTTCAGACGAAAAGCTTGACAATCTAGTGTTTCTGTATCTGTTATACGGAATGAAGGGTTAGTCCATTTTGCTATTTTATTTACCGTGTTCTTATTTACCTAAACTATTAAGATCTGTTTTATCATATACTTTTCAGATACATTTATTTAACATGTCTTTTCTTCAGCAAATCGTTCACCTGTTAAAATGCATTTCAATATTTTTTAACCAGGCATTTAAAAGACACGATCTGAGTTCGTTTCAAGATATAACATCTATTTATATGTATAAAAAATCCTAGTTTAAGGGGCTTTGCGCTCTAAATTAAAGTGTGATATTTATATCAAACATAACATAAATGTTGATAATAATAGTAACTGCCGACGTCTAAAAACGATACGTTATACAGCTTCGAAAATGTAGAAAATCTAAAAATAGATATTTCACATTTAGTTATGGCTCACGTTCTAGAATAGTTTATTTTTCCAAGTCGTAATGCGACTTAAAATAATAATATATTTTAGAACTCCCACTCTTGAAGGGTCCAGCATGGCCAGGTGGTTAAGGCACTCGACTCGTAGTCTCAGGGTCGCGGGTTCGTTAAACTTTAATGTCCTCGCAATGTATTTCATTTCATGTATGATGAAACAAAATGTTACTGTTTACAATCCATTCGAGTTTTATTTCAAAAATAAAAGTCGATCTGTCATGTAACTTAGACAAGCAGATGGTTCTTAAACAAACAAACAAACAAAAAAACACTTATAAGTTGATAAGGTAGTAATATCATGCTTTGTTTACCTATTGTAAGCAACCACTCTAGCCGAAAAACTTCTAAAAATTATGGAACAAGGTTTGTTTTTAATTTCGCGCAAAACGACACGAGAGCTGTCTGCGGTAACCATCCCTAATTTAGCAGTGTAAGATAAGAGGGAAGGCAGCTAATCATCGGCACTCACCGCCTACTCGGCTATTCAGTGATGTCGAGAAACCCACTTGTTGAGAAATTTATATGCAAAAACGCCTCGTTTGGGTTGAGAAAATATTTTACATAGAAGAGCGAACAACGTTTCGACCTTCTTCGGTCATCGTCAGGTTCACAAAGAAACCTTATATATTCAAACATCTAACACCGCCCTCTACATTCCGACACTCAGTTACACAACCCCTTTCAAACATGTGGTCAGCTTCCGGTCAGTTACCTCTTTTTTTGTGAACCTGACGATGACCGAAGAAGGTCGAAACTTTGTTCGCTCTTCTATGTAAAATATTTTCTCAACCCAAACGAGCCGTTTTTGCATATAAACTACTCGGCTATTCTTTTACCAACGAATAGCCACATAATAACGGCCCCACGACTGAAAGGGCGAACATGTTTTGTGTGACGGAATTCGAATCCGTAGCCCTCAGATTACGAATCTATCTCCCTAATCATCTGTCTATAGCGGGCGATGGAATAAGGAATGATTATAATTATATTTTTAAAAGAAAGATTTTAAGATGTAAATTTGTATTAATTGGATTTTCTTGTCGAGGTAAGATTAATCTGTTTCTGCATGCATCAGTTCTGTTTTCTTACTTCTGTAAGAATTTTTAATACAAAGATGAAAGAGCTAAATCTTCAACGTTGAAAGTGACTGATGCAAACGTTTTTCTCGTAACATATTTCAGCTTTTAATCTTTTCTTACAACGATATTTTTACTGTACGTTATGTTGTGGAACTTTAACGAAAAATGATGCTAAAATCTGGGACTCAGTAACCCGCGCTAAAGACAGCAGATAGAACTACTTGGCTCTGCTCTAAAACAACTTGAACATAAAGTTGTGGTGAAAATTTAACCAAAAGCTTTCTATCGTTACTATTAATTTATTTAAAAATATTAGGATGAATAATTCTGAGTAATTCACGCAGTGATATAAATTCACCAAAATATTTATTTATTCTTTTACTCTGCATTTTTATCAATACTAGCATCGATAACTAAGAACGCAGTGGTTACTCTAAATTATTCATCCAATTTAAATAAAAGACATTTTCAGCACACTAAACCAATATCATCAATACCTACCTATGTGCCAGGCTGTAACAATTGTTTCTCTTATTTTTTCTTTCTGTGTTTTTCATAGAGACCTGGTGATTTTTAAATCAGTAAACCTTCCTAAATTCCTAGTCACATTTGCAAAAATTAAAATTTTGTTCAAAAATTCCGTGCAGGCTGGTATACAGAGACAAAAACTATCAGTGATATCGAACAGCAATATTATAGAAAGAATGTGTTAGATTAAAAACTTTCACAAGTACTTTCAATTTAACCTCTTGATCACTCTGTGCTCTGTAATATAGAATCTGGAGGTTAACAGATTACATGTTATGCTCATTTCATGTCAAAAACAGTAGTTTTAACAGCTCAGAGTGATATTGAAGTCAATGATAAGTTGATAAAAAATTCATCAAAACGAATGTCATTAGAAAGAATCGTACATATTATCTTTGAAAGCTTGCAGAAGGAATATTTAAATAATTCAGCTGTTACTTTTTACAATTGTTACATAATAAATTTCATCTGACATTTAGTAATTCCACAGTTTTATCATAATTATTTCCAAAACCCTGTAACTGATACTTACCTTATCTGTGTGTAAGAGAAAACTGAAACATTAAACCGCTGAGATTTACGCTTCTAATACAGATCGTTGAGTACGTAATATTAAAAAGGTTTTGAATATACAAATCACCAAGCAATGTGAAAATCACGTCCGATACAGCATCAAGATGCAATGGCATGTAACAGAAATACGTGTTAACATTTTTTTTTGCGTTTCGTAGTACGATGTCACGTAAAATTGGTCTCTTTTGGATTATTTATGGAATACGCCTTTTTAAAGCAAAATATTCATATTCAAACCGCAAAAATGTTATGAGATTAGAGATTTGTAATTTCCAAGAATGCGATATCCCTCGTACTTAATGGTATTCAAAAACAAAGAGATATCGGTCAAACTGGAACCACTAAGAAAAAACTGTTCAACAAATACCCCACACATGGTAAGCATAGTACAGCATTTCGTAGGAGGTGAGAATCCATGGACGTAAAAATCAGTGACAAAAGCTGTCCACGTCTCCCAAACAACAGCAAACAACATAATAAAAAAAAATATCTCTCTAAAGGAACGGCAGAAGGTGCTTCCACGACATATCTGTTCAACCGTCGTATACCTTAAACAGTTGGAGAATGAAACGGGTATTCATGTTATTCTGCACAGAAATATACAAATTAAGTTGTCAGGCACGCTGCCTATGGATTTCTGTGCGATAGGCCTGTTAAACATGGCACTGGACATTCATCGTCCTAGTAATCCAGATAAGTTATGGAAAGCCTACAAGGAGGAGTGTTGTGATATGGAAATAACAGTCTTAAAATGGAGTCTTTGATAACAGAAACTACAATGCGTAGATATCACCAAGACACGTGATCGTCAGACAGAACATAAACAGATATAACGATATGGACAGTAATGACACAATGAGGCTCCATTTTTATTTTTTTTTTATTATAACGCATTTGAGCCATTTATAAGGTAAACAGTCATTCTTTGATCTGTGTCTAGTTAACAACTAGTACCTTTTGGCATGAAATTAGTGAACTGTTGTCTTAGTACGATTATCTGTTGTCCTGATAACGTAAGAAACCAGTCAATGAGTGACATGACTTTAAATTAAGTGGATTAGATTTTTTCTTCTGATATTAGGTTTAACTAAACAGCAGTTATTCTAATCATTATTGAAGCAACTCATAACTACCCTAAAACTATAAGGGATTAGTTCTCAACTGGCAGAAACCCGTGACCCACTCTACCTATTCTGATAAAACAGTCCAATACAGCGAATAGCAGAATATTTGAGTTTATTCTACAGTTTTTGTCGAATCTACGCTATAAAATAATGTGTCGTTTATTAGGTCACACCAAATATGCTCGTCCTTTCAGCCGTGGGGGCATTATAATGTGACGGTCAATCCCACTATTCGGTGATAAAGGAGTAGCCCAAGAGTTGGCGGCGATAACTAGGTGCCTTCCCTCTAGTCTTGTACTGCTAAATTAAGGACGGCTGGCGCAGATAGCCCTCGTGTAGCTTTACGCGAAATTGAAAAACAAACATCTATCAAATCACTTAGCAAGTTCATGTTTGTTTGTTTTCTTATAGGAAAACCGCATGGGGCTATTTGCTGAGTCCACCGAGGGGAATCGAACCCCTGATTTTAGTATTGATAGTTCGTTGACTTACCGCTGTACCAGCGGGGAAGACAAAATTCTTCTTTAATAATAGCAAATTAAATTAATAATAATAAATTAAATTTTGTATTCACTTATTGTAGAGTAAATTTATATTTCACAGCGCTAAGTACATTATTTGCCAACGTATTAAGTAATAACGTCAGGATAAATTAATAATCTTGTAACTAAAATGCCAAATTTTTAATAATGGTTAAGATCAAGTGATTTTTGTCACTTGTAAGTCTCTTTGTTTGAAGGTAAGCACAAAGATATAGGAAGAATTAGCTGTATTTTACCCACCAGCGGTTTCGAAACGCAGTTTCTAGCGCTGTGAGTCCAAAGACATATCTCTGGGCTACTCGAGAGATATCAAGAGTAATATATCTTTATTATTTAGCAAGGGTAAAGAACAGTTCAAAATTTATTAAGCTGTATAGTCCTTATTTATTAATACTAACTCCCCTGGTGACTCAGTGAAATGATAGAGTGCTTATAACGATAAAAATTGGATTACTATGCCCATGCTGGGCAAACCATAGATAATACTTTGCGTTAAATAACAAAACAAATATTAGTGGTAATGTAAATTCATTTAAAAAATCCACTTTTTATTAACGATAAAATTTTTTTTCAAAATTTTAAACCAAATTCACTTACTCAATAATTATAAGTTTTCTATCTACATTTGCAGTATATGTTTATATGTTAAATAATCTTAGTAAGTGGCATTACAATTTGATAAGCTAATTGTACTGAATTGTAATGTAGCGAAACTTATAAACAAGATAAACCAAGTCTACGAGATTGCAACCACTAAGTCTCACAAATCAAACTTTCAGTTATTAAATATCAATTTCAAAGTAGCATGTCTCCCACTCGTACAGCGGTAGGTTTATAGATTTCCAACGTTAAAATCAGAGGTTCGATTCCCTCGGTGGACTCAGCAGAGAGCCCGATGTGGCTATAAGGCAACACACACACACCCAAAGCAACGTAAGAATGCGTTTTATTGTAATTTGCCCCTCTACCAGTGGCTTATATTTCCTTTTTTAGGCTTTTGAATTTTGCGCAAAGCTACAGGAGGGCTATCTGGGCTAGCAGTCTCTAATTTAGCAATGTAAGACTAGAGAGAAGGCAGCTGGCATTATTACACACTTGGGCTACCTTTTTACCAACGAATAGTGAGATTGATCGTCACATTATAGTGCTCCCACAGCTGAGAGGATGAGCATGTTTGGTGTAACAGGGATTTGAACCCGCGATTCTCATATTACGAGTCTAATGCCTTAACCACCTGGCCATGCCAGGCCATATAGCTTGGTATTTAATAACAAACAAGCTACAGTGTAATTTTTCTAAGGTATATAGATATCACTAGAAAATGATTGCTAATTATAAATAAAGATTTGTTTTCAACTTAGAAATGTAACGAATGGCAGTTTTCTTTTTTAAAGTTTAGGATACATTTTCTTTGGGCCCGGCACGGCCAAGCGCGTTAAGGCGTTCGACTCGTAATCCGAGGATTGCGGGTTCGAATGCCGGTCGCATCAAACATTCTTGACCTTCCAGCCCTGGGGGCTTTATAATGTTACGGTCAATCCCACTATTCGTTGGTAAAAGACTAGCCCAAGAGTTGTCGGTGGGTGGTTATGACTGACTAGCTGCAGCTGCCTTCCCTCTAGTCTTACACTGCTAAATTAGGGACGGCTAGCGAAATTCAAAATAAACAAACAAACTTTTTATCTTGTTCAAAATGATTATGACTCATGTAAAATAAATCATTTCTTGAACATACCATTTCACAATATTCAAAATGTTTTGAAATCTGGAAGATATTATATTTCATTGATACATTTTTAAAATATCACCGAAATAAAGTGAACAACGTTATGCACTATCATGTTTTTGTGAGCACATTAATGTTGAGTAAACACAACATAGACAGTAATAAGCTCTCATAAGCTTATGAGACACTTTTCAGATTCCTTTTGAAACCTAGATATTAAAAAGGAGAAAAAAATTTCTAAGTTAAAGAAGTGAAATACTGTTTTTAGTATGTTAAACAACTTGTATTATGGTTTTAGAAAAATAAAATTCTATTCATATAATTGTTTTTTACCTTCAGTGTAGTTTTTCTCTAAGGAAACTTCTAACAGTGTCTTTACCTATTTGTTGAATTGAGCTATTAATTTAAGACGTCCAGTGGCTCTAGTACTAAATAAGAAACATTCGAGAGTCTGATGGATATAATATATTTTGTGATTTTAACAGTAAGCACGAAATTAAACATCTGATGGTTTCTAATATTAATTTGGAATGTTATATTGTCTTATGAATATAACATATTAATTGGTTATGGTAGCAAGCAAAAAAATTGAAATATATAACAGATAAATAGGTACAATACTAAATATAAAACACTGAAATGTGACTTGGATGCAATATTTTTGTTGGTTAACTTGGATGTAGTATTTTTCTTGGTTATAGTAGCAACTATTAAATGTTGAAGTGTAATACTCACAAAAGCAATTACTAGGAAAACTGTATTTCTTTAAATTAATAATGATAACAGCTTACAAAGTACGGTAAGTTAATTTGTTTGGAATGAATAAGAACTGTAGTTCCTAAAAGCTGCTAGTCGGAGCGCTGAAAATGAAAAAGTGTTGGGTAAATTATTTATTAATCAATTCTATAAATACATATGAGAACCATACGAATCTTATCGGATTCTGAAACATACTTTTTTAAAACTATTTATGTTGGAGGCCCATAATTTTGTTGCATAAAGGATAATTAATAACACGAGTCATACAATATAATTAAACAAAAATACCCTAAATGTTATTATTATTTTCTAAGCTCTCTGAGGTATCTTTGAGTTTTTCCTTCAGAGATAAAGGGTCAATTTCTTTACCCTGTTGAAATGCTATACAAAAACCTAAGATATCTTACGATGTATGATAATAGAAATATTGATGACACAGTGGTAAATATACGGACGTATAGTGCTAGAAATTGGGTTTCGATACCTGTGGTAGGGAGAGCACAGATACCCCTTTTGTAGCTTTGTGCATAATAACAAAACAAACAAACAAGCCATCAGAGATAAAATATTTTATATAATTTTAGAGTATTCTCAAATACTAAATTATCTATTTACTTTAAAACACACTACTCGTGTTAAAGTTTGTGCTTACCTATAAACAAACATACTTCAAAAAGTATCTCTTGAATTTTATTTTCAAATTCGTTGCAACTGAATTTATCGTTCATCTGTTTTTAACAGTTTGAAAAGTAGCGCAAAGATACTAAATTACATACCAAGTAAACTGAAGATTATGGAGGAAGCTGTTTAAAAATTTAGAATACTTTGGAAATATAAATTTAAGGATTCAAAAGTTTTTCTCATTTTTTTCTACTAAGATCCTGAACTTACACGAATTCTTTAACATTGAAGAGGCTCAAATAAAAGAAGCGATTTAATGGTAACAAAATATTTCTGATAAAACCTAAGTTCTAATTTACCTGCTACAGCAAAGAGAACAGCAAAAGTTGTTCCGCGCAGCATCGAGGATTTCATCTTGAGTGCAGCCCTAATGAGTCTCTCAGCGTCAGGAGTGAAGGTCCTCTAGTGTCTAGGTGAGAATTGAGATCGTGCAGTTCGCCTTACCGTTTTTTGGTCCAATAACAAGGAGTCCTCTTCTAGTTGTCAGGAAGTCGATCTTTCTGTCACCTTTCTGGTCTTGTAACTTCTGTTATATATATACATATATCACGTTCTGCCTAGCTAGTGGCTCAGCTAAAGAAAACGTCACTTGGTTTCAGCCCACGCACTTTTGTATGTTATCGCGACGAACAAGAATATTCCAAAATCTATCCCCCCTCCAGTGGCACAGTGTTATTTCTACGGACTTATAACACTTTCAACCAGGTTTCGATATCCGTGGTAAGCAGAGAACAGATAGCCGTTTGTATTGCTTTGTGTTTAATAACAATTTCAAAACCTAGAGCAATTATGCTGATTCGAACTCTAGATGCTTTTCTAGTTCCTCTGTAGTTTAACTTAACAACTGATTTTATAAAGTTCTGCAAACAACGCTACCGCCAGTGACTTAAACACAAGTCTTAGCTAAATAATTCACTAAATTACAAACCATGGCTCAAAGACAGAAAAACTTCTTACGATTTATCACAAAATATGTACGGATTTTACAAGAACTCAAAATGTAACCTAACTTACTAAAATACCCTTAATGCCGTCACGTTGAAAGTTATGACTTTGACTAAGGGAAGAGATTATACTAAATGTTAAACTTTGAATACTGATCAGTGTGATCCCATTAGCATCACAGTTTTGTTCTTTGAGAGAGAATATTCCAGATTGGTTTTATTTTAAAAGAAGCAGTTATTTTAGCTGTTACAGAATACATGTTGTAAACATTTCTCAATATAACTTCATAAAGTCTTACATGAGTTAAGCTAATAAACGTGTACATTCTTTCTAAAAAAACATTTCTTTTGATTTGGTAATGATGATCTTTATAGATTGATGGTTCGATATCGTTAGGAATATAATTTTAACAATATTTTTAGGGACTTTAATAATCCACTGTCACAGATGACCATGTTAAAGTCTTTAACTTCTATCATAACTAAACTAAGTTGATATTTTAGGTACAGTAGTACTTAATGGTATGGATCGACAAAGATTTCAAATACTTTACGCGCCAAAAAAAAAACACTCTGTCAAATTCCTGAGCGAAAAATAAACTATTCAAAGTATTGGTTATGATGTATTATGCGCATACATACCAAGAATATGATAAAAGAGTCACTGACATTTTTGATATAACAATTCAAACATTTAAAACAAAAACTTGTTCATCTACTACCTACCTTACTTCAGCAGGGCTAGCCCACATACGGCTGGGAATATTGCTACGAGATTTCTCAAGCTTATGTGACTAGTTTGTGGGTATCTGCTTTTGACATAAAAATTTATATAAACACACATACACACATGTATGCGTGTAATAACAATGATAAATATAACATGCATGTACGTAAATATTTTTCATTCCAACAGATAGCCCTACCTATCTACGGATAGACAAGTGATAGTTTCTAAAATAAAGTATATGCTTTATACAAGTGTAACATATAAAGCAAAGAAACAAAAATATAAGAAGATGCAGATTTTATAATGAAGTAGGGATGCTGCTATAAAAAGTAATGAAACAAGAATTAATATCTGAATAATAAATTTATTAAATTCAATCCCTACTTTGGCAGCTCTACAAATTTATCTCTGGACCAAAGTAGGGATTAAATTTTATAAGCTTGTATTTTGGGTTTTAATTGTTATTTCATTGCATTGTATAGCAGGATTCCTACTTCATCTTAAAATTCATAATGTTTAATACTGTTGTATAACGATAATTATAGCATTGTGTTTCAGTGGTTGAAAACTGTAAAATACATTTTTTTACAAGAGAAGGAAACTTATAATTTATAACGTTGTTAAGTTATGATCGTTGTAAGCGTACCTTAATTACACATGAAACTACAGTTTTAAAAACTTGCTGAAAGTATTGTATAACCTTCTACCTATATCTTCAAATGAGCACTAGTGTTCTTTCAAATAAAGGTATAAAAAGTATTTTTGAAAGCATTCATAAAGATTACTGTAATTTTAAACTTATACTTTGAAGTGATCTTTAGTGTTCTTTGAAGAAGTAAAAAACAAATTTAATTTTATTTATATATTCAAAAGAGCATTAAAATTAATGCATTTTGTAATGCAACTCAAGCATTTGTTTTATGATAAAAACTAGTACTCCATTTAGACTTTTAAAAGATGAAATATTATTGAAGGTATAGTAGAAATGTTTGTGCTCCTGAATATTTTGTATAAATATTATCACTTTCTCGTGAAATGAAGATACTTAAAGAAAAGAACTCAAACCTTCGTTTTTACTAAACAGCTTTCTATTGTTGTACTCATTAAATCAAGTCTCATCAGGAACATAAAATCTCAAGACAATAGACTCTCTTATCAAAGGAAATCATCACTGGCATGGAAGCATTAGCGATTTCCTCCAAGTTAAAACAAAGACCAAGTAACTGTTACTGAGCTTTCTCGTTTTGTTTGTTGTTGTTTTTTTATATAATAATCATATATACAACCTTTGTTAGAAAAATAAAACTGTTTAGCTGAAGATGTTTTTTACCCGGCCAAAATTTATACTAGTCCTACCATTCTTACCATTAAGAATGAAAAAGGACGATACACCAACACTCTCAATTTCCTTAACACCTCAATCAAATCCCATCTAACTCTTCATTTATCATTAGAAAACAACTTCAGAAATATTAACCTCTCCTTGTATGAGAACATTTCCATCCCAAATATCATTCTAGAAACCCTTCTCAGAACCTGTTCTTAAAATTCAATGTCCTTCCTGAGGTGAGAAGCCACAAATTGAACATAATACTTCAAATGTGCCCTAATCAGTGATATATACAACGAAATTATAGCCTAGTTAGACTTGTATTTAATATTTATGTAGATACAACTACAATCTTATTTTCTCTACTACTAGTAGTTTGCTTGGATAGCTTAAGAGACTGATCAACCACTACACCAAGATCCTTTCCTTCACACCACTGTTAAGGCTATTCTTATCCAAACTATACTTTTAATTAAAATTATGATAACCCACATGCATTATCATAAATTTATTGTAATTGAAACCCTTTTGCCATTTACTTGCCCAACTTACTAAATAATCAAAATCATTTTATAAAGTAGCAGCAGCATCCTCACAGCTATCAACACCCAAAACCTTAATATCATAAGCAAATTTAAGTAATTTATTCATTAATTTATGTTAACAGCGTAAATTATAAATATCAAAGGTCCTAAAACAAAGCCTAGTGGTATCCCACTTTTGATATTAATCCAGTGTGATTGAATTTTGTTTATAACAACCCTCTGCTTTCTTCCTTCCAGCCATTCTTCTATTGAGTGAGATAAATTACCCCTACACCTACACAGATATATATTTTGCAAGGCCTGTAATCACTGAGACAATTTTTATCACTTTCCTCAAAAAGAGAAATAGCATTAGTTAACTTATAATCCTCTGGCATCTGTCTACTATTCAAGTATTTACAAAAATAGTAGCAAGTGGCTCATGTATACAATCTTTAGCCTCCTTTAAATTCATTGACGAAATATTATCTGGCCCAGGACCTTATCGTTTTTTAAACTTTCCAATTTTTTTCTTAACAAGATCAGAATTAATTTCAACTTGTTCGATCTTGTTTCTATCTATAAACTGTTCAAGATGAGGAATATTGATAAATTGTTATTGCTGAAAATGGAAGAAAAAGCAGAATTCGATAATCCAGCCATCTCATAATCATCTGGTATACAAACCTTCCTTTATTGCCTCTCAAGGATCCTACCTCCAGTCCTCCAGTGGCACAACTGTATGCTCCCGGGCTTACAACGCTAGAAATTGGGTTTCAATACCCCTGGATGGCAGAGCATACATTACCCCTTGTGTAGCTTTGTGCTTAACGTCAAAACATCCTATCCCATCCTAACATTTTGTTTACCCTTTACTTATTTAAACAAATCCTTATGGTTACTTTTTACATTTTCAGCCAATTTTTTTCCTATATCTTTTATTGTTCTAATTTCCCGTTTGACCAACTTTTTTGGTATCATATTAACACCTAAATCTCTCGTTAAACTTTAATTTTAATTCTTTAAAATTTTGTTATGATTTTCTTTAATATAAAGTCTTACACCCCTTGGGAGCCAATTCTGTTTCTACTTGAAGACTGGTTGGTTGTTTTGGAATTTCGTGCAAAGCTACACGAGGGCTATCTACGCTAGCCGTCCCTAATTTTGCAGAGTAAGACCAGAGGGAAAGCAGCTATTCATCACCACCCCCCGCCAACTCTTGGGCTACTCTTTTACCAACGAATAGTGGGATTGACCATCACATTATACACCTCCACGGCTGGTAGGGCGAGCATGTTTAGCGCGACGCGGGCTCGAACCCGCGAATTACGAGTCGCACGCCTTACGCCCTAGGCCATGCTGGGCCTTCTTTAAGATACTATTTTCTTTCTATAAGGAATATGTTTATTTTGAATATTTAAAAATATATTTACACGTTTTCCTCATGATACCATTGTCTTTAAATAATTCAGCTGTCCATTTCACAATAGATAATTATTATCTTACCCCTTCAAAATTTATTCTTGTGAAATTTGTAGCTACAATGTCATTATTCCTGATTTTCATATGCAGCAAAACATCAAACCTAATAGAAAAATGATCACTTGAACTTAGATGTTCCCCAGTTTCCACCCTTTCAACCATTTGTATATTAGAAGTAAGCAATAAAACTAAAATAGCATTGCTTCTGGTAGGTTTCTTGACCACGTGGTGAAGAAAATCACTTTGAAAAATTCAAAAACCCTTTTTTCCTCATGGTTTGACTCCAACATCTCGAGTCTGTATGCCTCAAAATTAAAATCACCCATAATTATGACACCATTTACAACTAAAATCTTAATCCCATTGTGAAGTTTCTCAATAATTTCATCTATTATTTACTAATTTTGCAGTTATATCCACTAAATGAAAGCCAAATTGATTCAATCTCCTTGCTATTATCTTTGATGTTCTCAACTTCAACAGGATGTAACCCACACATTTCAGTACTTTATCCTTATTAAATAATTCTATACTTCGAATAAATTTCTGTCATAAACAATAATCTACATTTAACCATGTTCATTTACTTCCAATACATCAAAATCCTCCATTAATATCAGCTCTATAAAATCATCTATCTTATTTCTTGTAACTATAGCATAACAATAGAAACAGGTTAGTCTTCCCTTACAAGTACCTCTTTACTCATGTCCTATGTTAAACGTTTCTTTACTAGCTAATTTGTTTTGCATTTAGTTTATCCTGGCCCTCACCATTGTATAATATTAGCTTAAAACTTCCATTACAGCTGAGTTATAGCCTTTGAAAACAAGATAGTCCCTATTCTATTTAAACATAAAATACCCATTCTACTCATACCCATTCATTGATCTCATAAATCCAACCAGCGAATTTGCTACTCCTTAGATACTTACCTAAGGCTAATATTCAGCCCTAGTAATCTACTTATAATTCCATTCCCACAGTTAATTTTCTGACACAATTAAAGTGTGTCCCTTTTCTTTAAATAATATTATCAGCCCTTTTTGCTCATCAATTAGTTTCTCTGATCTATTTTTCCCTTCATCAATAGTCCCTATGTGCACAACAAAAACAGCATCATTGCTAGCCCCCTTTATTACACCTCTTGTTCTGCCAGTTATATCTTACACTCGTGTCCTGGAATCTAATTCTTTTCTCCATATCTATCCCTACTAACTATCCTATTCACAAGCCATACCAAAAATTATATCATAAAATAACATTTTAATATTAAATATGCTTTTTAAATCTTTGATATAATACATATATATACATACGTAAAAAAATAGGTTATCTGAATTCAATAAAAATTGCCATTATTATTATTAGAGATAATGAGAGGCTTTCATAACGAGTCGTATCGTGTCAGAAGTATTAACGTTAGGGAGATTTCACGATCCCTTCCAAAAGTCAATAATAGAATATACTGAGACTCCTCTAAGAAAAGATAGAGTCTAGGTATTCAATCTACAGTATATGTTATGCGGATCTTCCAACAAGACCTTTTACTCACTCCAGAGTTCATTAGGTCGGAAGTGATAATTTTGTACAATCGTTTCTATCACCCTTAAACTTGAATAAGGCCTTGACCAGCAGAAAAAAAGACACGAGACAGAGGTTCGTCAAGTGATTGTAAGCTGTACGGAATAGACACTGCGTTATGTAACTTTAATTTTGAAGGAGAATTAATACATGTTTAAATTTACTTGTATTATGTTTGCAAGAGTTTAACGAAATGCACACCTGCAAGAAGGATTTTGAAAATATGTTCCTGAGCATACATGTATAAAGACATATTCTTTACTAGTTAAGAAAGGGTAAAAACCAGTGTTTTAGGTCGAAGGAAATTTGTTTGTTTAAAACCGAGTGCATCTATAACTTCATTTTTGTTTTACTCATATAGTGTTTTTAAGCAAAGTAAGAAAAGATAAAATATTCACATAAACACAAACCACTAAGTTATTTATTGTATCAAACGTTCAGGTTGCGAATTTTCACCAGTTACGTTAAAGAAGATTAATTCTAACTTATTAATTTGTTTATTTTAGAGCAAAGCCACATTTGGTTGTCTGTTGTGTCCACTTATTGAAACTAAGCCTCAGAAGTTATCGTTCTAAGGCTCATAACCTTACCGCTATTCCACTAGAGGATGCTGATAGTTTTAACATGATAGAGCAGATGGTTAACAATTATTCAAATACTATAAACTATTTATCACTGCTTTGTTGCATAAAATAGCTTTCTCACTTCATTTCTGTAATTTTATGATGGCCTCACACCAAAAAAATCACATTTTGGAAAATGTTTCTCTTTAGAAAATGATGTTTACAGCAGATAATTTTGAGTGTGTTAAAGATACCCGTGAATTATGTACTTTCTGCACGTAAGAAACTGATACATTTGAATGTATATGATCAAAAATACAGTGTTGAACAGTAAAAGTTTCGAATATCACCTTGGTTATGCACACTTAAAACCAGGTACTGCAGGTTATTTGATCCGTTACTAGAAAGTACATAGATTGCTTTTAAAGACACTGCTCTGAAGGACAACACTGTTTTAAAATCCTGACAAAAGGTCAATGTATGTTTTTATTTTAACTTTGTTTGACATTTGAATCCGACTACATGATATATTACGAAACTAGTATCATTAATATCCTGAAACCAGTGAAGACATATAAGTTAAAAGTACTCCAATAGCAAACTGTTGTTTTTCCAAACAACGAGTTACCAGAGCTTCCCGTTCCATGTGCTGTAGTAATTTTATAAAATTATCTACTATAATGATAGCAACAAGTACTTCACGTGATGTTTCATGTTCACATACTTAACTATAAGAGTATAATCTTCACCTACTGAAATGTTCCATGTGATCAACTCAAACAATATAATTAAATGTACAGAAGATGGTGAAATACTGGCAAGTCTCTACCCTTACATTTCGACATTTTTCATAGTTCTTCATAGGTTTATTCATATGGTATATACATCACACGATAGAAATGGTTAATGTGATGGCCTCAGTTAATGATTTTCGCACTTAATTTTATACACGTGTTCGTTACTGTTAATGTATTTAACTTTTATAATCGTACATGAAGGAGCTAATAATATCTAACCTGCTGTATGAAAGGTTACTATTCGACATTTCATCACTACAGCTGTTTTTTAGTAGTATTATATTTTGATTGTACGTACAAAGAATGGAACATTCTTCACAACATAGATCATTCCCTTTACTTTTTCGTCATTGCATTACCGTACCAAAATGCGTATAAGCAGACGCAAGCTATTTAACTTGTTTTTAATTCATGGTGACATAAGTGGTTAAAATTCGTTTTGTGTCTTAAATCTTACACGTATTACACTTTTGTGTGTGTACATCAAATTATTCTTCATTGAAAAGAAATACACTTTATATGTCTGTCAGCCCGTAATGCCACATATAAGTCGATATAATTATTTGTGTATTCGGCATCTTTTAAATATTTTCAAACTAGGACAGTGTAGTCAGTTTTGTGTACCTTATTTACCCAAGAAAGCTGAACTTACTAAAGTGGATCATTTAAGAGCTATTTTCCTTTCATTAGTAATTAGTTTACTGAAATCAGTTTTTATTTACATAAATCCATCTAATCCTCATTTATGAAAAGAAAACTACTATCGACTAATAACTAAATTAACATTTATTCATTAATGTGCATGCGAGTAATATTTAATACTCACGAAGGTTTAACTCATTCTTCCGTTCTTTATTCATACATACAAACATTTCAAGTTTTTTATTTAGCCCTTATTAACATACAATAATCTCATTAGTTTTGATTGTTCTCTGATACAACATCCCCGTCACACCAAACATACTCGCCCTTTCAGCCGTGGGGGCGCTATAATGTGACGGTCAATCCCACTATTCGTTGGTAAAAGAGTAACCCAAGAGTTGGCGGTGGGTGTTGATGACTAGCTTCCTCCCCTCTAGTCTTAGACTGCTAAATTAGGGACGGCTAGTGCAGATAGCCCTTGTATAGCTTTGCGCGAAATTCAAAATAAACCTTACACAAATAATGTTAAATAAGGTTTAGTACTATAACACTCAGCATAAAATACATTCTTGTGTCGAATGTGTACAGAAATGCTATTATTTTAAATCGTTTTTTCCTGTTCAAGATATGTTATATCTGAAATCAACTATTTTCAATTAACGGTTTAATTTCTCGACTTTGTGAATTAGCCTAGCGTCACATGTGAAATCATATTCTAGGAGAAATGAACAATAATTGTACAGGTTTTGTTTAGAGCACAATATCCTGTTCGACAAAGCAAACATGACTTGAGGAGTCAAATCAAAACAACAACAGCCATGTTTAGTTAATTACGTGCGCATCGAGTTCAAGTAAGCCATACGATATTTAGATTAATCTATCTTATTTTACTGCGTAGTAATATAACACAAGCTAAATTCCCACGTCATCTGTGTTTAAAAATACATATAGGAACTTTTACCGATGTTTTAATTCATAGTTGGAAAATTAATACTCATAACGAAAGAAGGCATTTTAGATAAAAGGTAGATAGTCCTGCTTTTAAGTTTTCACGAAACTACACGATTTAAGCTCAATTACATACAAATAATTGAGCTGTGGTGAATAACAGTAAATATTTCCGACAGATCTAATGAAAGAACGATAAATTTAAACGTTGTTTACATTCTATATCAGTGCATCAAACTTTCAAATGTTATGTGTACTTAATTTCATAGAACTATTGAAAGATAAGTTTGATTTCTTGTAATTAGAAATTGAACATCGTTTAATGATAACACTAAGTATCAATTGATGTTAAATACTGCGCATCATTTGGTGTTACACACTAAGTATCAATTGATGTTAAATACTGCGCATCATTTGGTGTTACACACTAAGTATCAATTGATGTTAAATACTGCGCATCATTTGGTGTTACACACTAAGTATCAATTGATGTTAAATACTGCGCATCATTTGGTGTTACACACTAAGTATCAATTGATGTTAAATACTGCGCATCATTTGGTGTTACACACTAAGTATCAATTGATGTTAAATACTGCGCATCATTTGGTGTTACACACTAAGTATCAATTGATGTTAAATACTGCGCATCATTTGGTGTTACACACTAAGCATCAATTGATGTTAAATACTGCGCATCATTTGGTGTTACACACTAAGCATCAATTGATGTTAAATACTGCGCATCATTTGGTGTTACACACTAAGCATCCTTTGAAGTTAAATACTAAGCATCATTTGGTGTTACACACTAAGCATCCTTTGAAGTTAAATACTAAGCATATATTGGTGTTAAATACTGAATATCATTTGATGTTACGCACTGTGCATCATTTGATGTTAAATACCGAGCAGCATGTGATGATAAACACTGAGAATCAATTGAGGTTAAATACTGAGTATCAGTTGATATTAATACTGAGTATCAAGAGATGATAAATAATGAGAATCCTGTATGCTACGTTTTAGTAACAAAGTACTGGATATATTTTTCGTTTATCAGGTGCTGATACAACTGAGGATGATCCACCTATAATTCTTGTGAGAATCCATTTTCCTTATGTATGACTTTATTTACTGAAATGGACTATTTATACTCTACCCATCACGGATAAGAACCCGGTTTTTCGCGTTTTAAGTCGGTAGACATACCACCGGGTTCCTATCCGTGATGGGTATAGTATAAATAGTCCATTGTGTAGCTTTGTGTTTGACTTCAAACAAACATCCATTATCCTAGAATATCCTAAGACGAAATATGTAAGTCCTGAAGCACAAAAAGTTAATTGGTTTATGATCTGAAAACTACATCTAAATAAGTAATTATTTTTATAATAGAAGAGCCAAAAAAAAATCCTTTTGTAGAGCCTATAACTCATTCATCATTATGTTAATGTCTTTAGTCCATCCAATAAGACAAAGTTACTCAGTACTTCTATTTTCTATTACCCGAAAACAAAAGTTACGCTCGAAGCTGTAACCTTACCCAGAGGCATCACAAACATAAAGCTTAGGAATTAGATCAGTGGTTCTTAACCTTTTTCATCGTCTTACCTCCTGAGACTCTCCAGGATATTACCGTGACCCCTATAATAATTTTTGTAATGGTGAAATTTGCGTAAGGTAGAATAAAACAAAACTATTATAAAGATCCTAATTTATTGAAAATGTTACAAATAAATGACCTTGAGAAATGCTACAAGTGCTAAACAAATGCAAAATCCATGGAATTACTGAACATACAAAACCTACTTATTCACTCAGTGTGAGGGTTGATATAATATAATATATATATAATGAGAAAATATACTAAATACGATGGAAACTTTGATATTTAAGTTTTAAGTTCGGTGTATTAATATTATATAGTTAAAAAAATTAGACAATTCAAAATATTGTAATATATGAAAATTTTTACTCACAATTAGACAGGTAGTTGCGCAACAAGCATCTCGACGCGGTTCAACTGCCGCACTTCAGCGTGTTTTTCATTGGTAGGCAGTTACAGGCATTTTCCACAAAAACTACAAACTGCTCCGTGATTCCCCCAATAATTCCCAAACCATCCGTGACCCCGCGACAAACTTCAAACGACCCCCAGGTTAAGAACCACTGAATTAGATTTTACCTGTGTTTCCTGACCAGGATCAATTAAGAAATAAACGTAATTTTATGTCAACGCACTGAAAAAAATAAGTTACTTTTAATTGAACCATTAGTGAAATAATGAATTTCGTTTCTATATGGCTTTTCTGAATGTAATAATATATGTCATACGTTCAAGGAAATAATGTACTTTAAGTTTCATTTCCTAGATTTTCGCAGAATGTACACTTACCCAAACAGCTGATATGAAATTATCTTTAGTTAATTCTTAGATGTAATGGCTATATTAGGGGTTCGATTTCCCTTGATGGACTCAGCAGATAGCTTAATGTGGTTTTGTTATAAGAAAACACATACATGCACAGAGATGTAATGGCACCTGGTGTTTAAACAGACTGTAAAAATATATAATTATACATGTTACATATTTCAGTTTCTCCATTTTGAGGGTAAGTGAAAGAAATGAAAGAAACTATGTGCTACTTCATGCGTTACGACCTGACGTTGATGGTGTTTGACTCATAATCATCGGGCCATAGGTTCGAAACTCCACTACAGATAATGTTCGCCCTTTCAGCCGTGAGGGCGCTATATGTAACAGTCAATCCCACTATTCGTTGGTAAAAGAGTAGAC
Source organism: Tachypleus tridentatus (assembly GCF_004210375.1). Taxonomy (NCBI): domain Eukaryota; kingdom Metazoa; phylum Arthropoda; class Merostomata; order Xiphosura; family Limulidae; genus Tachypleus; species Tachypleus tridentatus. Next base: position 89,427,031 of record NC_134835.1, read on the forward strand.
CAAGAGTTAGCGGCGGGTAGGGTTGATTAGCTACATTTTCTCTAGTCTATCAGCGCCAAATTAGGGATGGCTAGTGCAGATAACCCTTGTCTAGCTTGGCGCGAAGTTTAAAATAAACCAAAAATCATGTGTTGCTCACCTTTACAATTTCATTGTGCCCTTATAAAGACACAATAAAACATTACATAAGATGTATGCACTCCGATATAAATATACAATGGAACATTACGTATGATTTATATCACTCCGATGAACATTGAAACTCAGGCAATAACATGTAATAACTACTAACCACTGTATAAACTTACAATGTACTATAAATTTTAGAATATCTTCCTGCCCCCCAGTGGTTCAGCGGTATTTCTGCGGACTTACAACGCTAAAACTGGGTTTCGATACCCGTGGTGGGCAGAGCACAGATACCCCATTATGTAGCTTTGTGCTTAATTAAAAAAAAACAACAACAACAACAGAATATCTTCCTGTTTTAATTGCAACTATGATTTCTCTTTCAAACAATTACTTAATCAGTAAATTCATGCAACTGTCTGGTAATACATTTTAAGCATATCTTTATTAAAACAAAAAAATGGAGCTTCTTATTTATTAATACAAGAATAAATACAATCATTTGTGAAGTAATTGTGGAAAATGAAAAATAAACGTAATGTTTCAGTTCCAAGGTAATGCAAGTATTCACTATTTGGACTTTTCACCTACATATTTTACAGTTCGGAAGCACATTTCCGGGTAGTAACAGAATATGATTCAATATTTTACAAGTACACACGAGGTTAATTATCGTGGATTGTTTGTTTGTTTTGAATTAAGCACAAAGCTACACAATGGACTATATGTGCTCTGCCCACCCTGGGTATCGAAACCCGGTTTTTAGCGTTGTAAGTCCGCAGATATACCGTTGAGCCACTTGAGGGGACAATTATCGTGGAAAACAGAAATATTGGTATTTCACACGATCGTGTGCTAAACATTTAGGTCAGAGATCCAAAATTTCGGCATAGCTGTCCCCAAAGCCCAGCACACATATATGTTACGGAAACGTTTTAAAGTTTCTAGTATCTCGCAACTGGTAGCAAGCTAATTCGTTTTAGCAGTGATAAAAAACTAGTAATATCTTTACGGATTTTTTTTTTACTTCTATCCAATCAGAAAATAATGTTAGGTCATCAAAATGGCTGTCACAGGTAGTGTATACTAGAAATTTACCGAAACTTTGAATTTTTAAAAACGTTTTATCATTATATCGTTTCTGTAAAACGTTTAGTATGTACTTGACTTAATTAGAACTAATGAGTAAGGACTATTTCTTTGAAATTAAGCACAAAGCTACACAATGAGCTATATGTGCTCTGCTCACCACGGGTATCAAAACCCGGTTTCTAGCGTTGTAAGTCCGTAGGCATATCACTTTGACACCGGGAGGGGGCTAATTTTCTGTATACCACACTTTTAAGTAATGTTGAAGAATCCGTGTCTAAAACGCAAACAAACAATAACGTTTAATTATGTAGAGTTGAATTTCATCAAGTCCATTAAGAATCGACATCTTATTTTATTTGAAAAAATATCTTAGATGTAACTCCTATTTAGAGAAATAAGAGTAATTTGCATGTTGTGTTTGAACGTATGTGTTTTGAGAAATGCTAAAGTTCTTTCACGTACAGGACTCGAAGTATTGGTGCGCATTGCTGTACTTTGCCGTATTTTCGGATCACTAACTGACAAATTCAGAATATAATATTTGAGTTGTAAAGTTTAAAGTTTTCTAATATGGGTTAGGTTCAAAAGATATACTATTTAGATATGATATATTTATTATTTAAGTTGTAATTGACTAAACAAAATACAATATCTATTTATTTTTTAAGTATCTGAGATTTTAATATCCTACATATAAGAATTTGGCTACTTAACCTGTAGTGTCTGCTTGGAAAGATTTTTCTGGTTTTATGTTACCAAAATGACCTTGTTTATTTCTAAATTGAGTCTTCAGACATACTGCTGTGCCACTAGGGAGTAAAGTAAAAGTAAAGAGATATCAGCCAGTCATCAGCGTCTCTTGTTAAACGGTTAAACCGAAAATCTAGATGGAGAGTGATGCTTATAACTCACCATAGCTCGATATGCAGTAAGTGCTCAGAGGCATATTGCGGATTTGAACCTTGGGTCTTATGATGCGTTTGTTTTTTTTTGTTTTTGAAATTTGCGCAAAGCTACACGAGGGCTCTCTGCGCTAGCTGTCCCTAATTTAGTAGTGTAAGACTAGAGGGACGGCAGCTAGTCATCACAACCCACCGCTACTCTTTAAACAAAGAATAGTGGGATTGACTGTAACATTGTAACGTACCCACGGCTGAAAGGGCAAGCATGTGTGGGGTGACGGGGATTTGAACTAGCGACCCTCGGATTACGAGTCGAGTGCCTTATCCACCTGGCCATGTCAGGCCATTATGATACGTAGTCCAGGCTCAAAAATTTGAAAATATCATCATCTTGTTCTGAATTTGAATCCGATTGGAAACTTTTTATGCTTGAGTAAGTATCTGGAATATATTGATTCAAATCTTGATAAATTTTGGGACTAATTTGCTAATATAAGTTTTATGATGTTAATTTTGTGTAAAGTCATAAATGATTAATCTGTTTTTTTATGGTATTGATACAGTTACACGATGGTTCATCTTACTAATATTTATACTACCAATGTAAGATATATAAATTTTTATTTTAACACTTATTTAAAATTATTTATATATACTATAACAAATGAAACTAAGTATAAATAAAAAAACGAAGAAGGTCATTACAGATGTCGTTAAAAGAAACTTCAATTGCATGGAAATTGAGGTCTTAAAAGGTTTGAGCTTTATCAAGAAAAATTTGCTATAAAAGTGACAGATGACAATGTTGAACTAGGCTCTACAACACGACAGAGATCGATAAAAGTAAAAACCTCAGGAAACAATACCCACAGCACGTTCACACAGGACACCAAGAACTTGAGGGGAGGGGGTGCTGATTTCCCGATTCTCTAAAACAAAGTGAACCAACAGGATAGGTTGGGAGGCGCCAAATTTAAATGTCATAGAGGGCGCCATCAAACATACGCATCATTAATATTTTCAAAATTACGAAATATCAAAAGTTCAACCCCAAATCTATATTAATGGAGAGCTCCTCCAGACTGCTACATCTGCAAAATTTTTAGGATTACCATATGATTCGAAACTTACATGGATAAAACATGTAAATAACATAAACACTAAAATTTGGCGAAGAATAAACTATGCTAGGAGTCTAACTGGTAAAAACTACGGAACAACACCAGAAAACATCATTAAAATATACAAGACATACATTAGACCTGTAATAGACTATGCAGCTCCTGCATGGATCAATGTAAGTGTAAAACAAATTCAAACCAAACTCCAAACATTACAGAATACACTAATTACATCAGCGTACAGAGTACCTAAAACCACTTCCTCAAAGTTCATGCACAATTACTCAAATACACAAACAATACCAGATAGACTTCTACATAGTACAATAAGATATGTTGATAAAAATTGGCGAAAAAATGAGTTTTTATGCGAACTAGACAAATATTGCACATATAATGAAGAGAGACCTTAACACCTCTCCCCGTTAAACTTATACATTAGATCACTAAGATAGAATCACTTAAAATAATAATATTAATTTATTAATAGAATAGAGCTAAAATAAAACAAGCCACCTACGTTCTAGACTTATGTTAAAAATTAATAATAATAATAATAATAATAAATAAATAAAAAATCAAAGAACATTATAAATGGACATTTTCCTGAAAAGAACCTGACTAAATTTATGATATCACTCCAGCCATTCAGTATATAATCGAAATATATTAATCTGGCCACTTCAACAAAGTTATGGAAGGAGGAAGAGGTCTAGTGTACCTGACCCTCCTAGGTATACAAATATATATACCCAAACACCAGAGAGAGAGAGAAACATACGCACATATCGAAACAATAGCAGATAGACTCCTACATAGTACAATAAATTATTTTAATAAAATTGGAGAAAAAATGATCAAGTGAGCGAACTTGACAGGTATTCTTTACATGATGATAATAGATCTATCACCTTTTCCCAGCGAGCACATACTTTCTAAATAAAAATAAATATGTAAAAAATAATAATAAAAGACCACCTATTAACTAGACTCCACATTAGTTTAGAGATTAATTACAAAACATTGAATGGGCTTTTTTATGTAAACGTTTTCTAGTTAATATCTAACTGATGAAAGTGCAAATAATTTATGGAACTATAAGAGAAATGTTTTATTTGCACCAAGTGTATGTATAGATCGTGCATGGACATTGCCCTGAAAGGGGCCTGAGTAAGTGCGGGTTACTCTGGTCCTCGTGTAACATATATAAATACGCTTGACCGTTAAAAAATAAATAAATAAACCAAAATCTGAAGGACTGAGGAAGAGGTTAAAGAAACCTGACCCTCCTGGGTAGACAAACATCAATACTCAAACACCCATACAGAAAGAGAGAGTGAACATCAGTACGTGAACGAATCGCTGCCACCTCGGATAAAGTTTTAGGATTAACTTACGATACCAAATTAACGTGGATACAGCATACTAACGATATCCTGACTATGGGAGAAGCCTATCGGATAAAAATCAAGGCACATCACCTAATAATATAATAAAAATCTACAAAACATACATTATACCCATTATAAAATACGCATGTCCAGCCTAGTTAAACATAACACAAAAACAATTACACAATCTGCGGAAGATACAAAATTCAATCATAACCTCAGCTTATAACGTACCCTGAAGTACTTCATCCACATTTATGTACAAATGTGCAAACTTAGAGCCAGTATCCGATAGGCTCTTGCATAATGCGCTAAATTATTTTAATAAAAATTGGCATAAAAATGATTTATTGTGTGATCTACGTACCTGATGAACATAGTTCTAAGTACCTCTTTCCTATCAATATATATTTAAGAAATATAAATCAAGCTGGCCACCATGCGTTAGACGTTTAGAATTAGTATAATATACGTAGTTTATAAATACTGTTTATATAAATAAATTTAAAAAATAATAATAATGAAAAATAAATAAATAAATAAAAAATGCAGCTCAAAGCAATATATGGACCTGAGCTTAGGGTACTAACTCTAAAACACTACAACTACAACACAGTAGTAGCTGAAATGAAAGTTAGGGATGAAGAAAGAGGTCTTTTGCATCTGACCCTCCTGGGTATCAAGAATGTCCAACATACCCAAATATCCACAAACAAGAAGCGAACATCAGTACGACACTGACAATAAATCGTAATATCAAAAAAAAAATTATAATCCAGAGTACATTTATGAAAAATAAAATCGTTAGTTTTATATAGTCTGGCTCTCCGAAGGTATAGGAACCCTAATGAGAGTTTTTGGCAAAGGAAACTGTAGAGTTATTGCTACAATATACCGTCTTGAAATAGAACACAACCAAACATAGCAATATGGATTATAATAGCGTGATTAGTCTTAATAGGTATAATCTACTTAACTCCTAGCCCTTCGTAGAGACTACCCGCTACCTCTTGAACTATGTATTGTTAGTTATTGGAACACTTTCAAATTTATTAAGACTTAAAATGATTTAACAAGAAGGTTATTCTGTTTGGAAAGTTAAAACTGTTAATGTATTCTAAGTAGTAAATTTAAAAAGTATAAGAGCACTACTAGTGTAAGTTTATTTCAGATATTTCACTTTACTTTTCATTGTGAATAGTCACGTACTTTTATGTAATTCTAGTATTTCAAATTAATAATTTTAGTTTTTATCCCATTTTTATTACACATAATTAATGAAACATTAATGAAGTTTTTTTAATTTTCTGCAGTTAATTTTATTCTCACTTGATTGAGTTGTCATTCACATTTATCTTCTAATTAAGTAACGTTCTACTGATTATTTTGACCATATTAAGCTCCTTTAAAAAATAAGTACAATTATAAGCCTTTCAATGTCATGTGTACAAAGGAACTTAAATTTAAGACTAGTGTCATTATTATTTAAGCTCGGAGATATCATTTCACGCTTAAATTACAAACACAAAAAATTAAATTATTGAATTAAAGGTTATGCCTTACGGTAAAAAATAGGTAATTATTTATGATGAAAGACGTGAAGAGGGTTTGCAGCACTTAAGAGTTCTCCTACCGTTAAAAAAAACCCCTCGAGTTCAAAGAAAATCAGTTGGTAGTTTCGCTTACGAGTAAACAGTTTTATCACGCTAGAACGTCTACTTAACATTCTGTTAGCGTCTTGGCACAAAAAATATCCTCAAGGAGCTGTTTTCGCCGACTTGTTAACGGATAATTAGATATGTATGTTGATATAAATGTTTTGAAATATATTTCAATATTGGATAAAAAATTCAGCATTTTATTATTACTACAAGATTGAGAATAATAGAACAGTTTAGCAAATCATTATGTCTGCAGACAAGCACGTGAAATATATAAAGAAAGACATGAACGAGTGAGGGTTCTATACGCACGCATGCTAGAGGGTTTTAAAAAGCAACATATTGGACATAACACTACCGCCATCAACAAAAAGCTTCATCTTTACTAAGAATTTGGAACACTGTCAACAAGGACGTGGTGATGCCGTAAACCCCTAACTCTTACGTAATTGGATAAAATTTTATTTGTGTGCACCGAAGGAATATAATTCAAGATGAGGACGTAGGTAAATCTTTAAAGCTTCTGCTGTGAGTTTTTGCACACAAACACACATCAGAAAAAATGTTTTATTTAGTTTGTATAGCATGATCACCTTACGATTCTGTGGTAGATACAACATTCATAATCAAAAGAAACTTTTCAATATTCCAGTTAATCTTCCCAAACAGTTTATTTCTACTTCCTGCAAAAAGTATAAACTGAATAGAAAAGGTATTCTGACCAAGATAACAAACCTGTAATGATTCTGACCAAGATAACAAACCTGTAATGATTCTGACCAAGGTAACAAACCTGTAATGATTCTGACCAAGGTAACAAACCTGTAATGATTCTGACCAAGATAACAAACCTGTAATGATTCTGACCAAGGTAACAAACCTGTAATGATTCTGACCAAGGTAACAAACCTGTAATGATTCTGACCAAGATAACAAACCTGTAATGATTCTGACCAAGGTAACAAACCTGTAATGATTCTGACCAAGATAACAAACCTGTAATGATTCTGACCAAGGTAACAAACCTGTAATGATTCTGACCAAGGTAACAAACCTGTAATGATTCTGACCAAGGTAACAAACCTGTAATGATTCTGACCAAGATAACAAACCTGTAATGATTCTGACCAAGGTAACAAACCTGTAATGATTCTGACCAAGGTAACAAACCTGTAATGATTCTGACCAAGATAACAAACCTGTAATGATTCTGACCAAGGTAACAAACCTGTAATGATTCTGACCAAGATAACAAACCTGTAATGATTCTGACCAAGGTAACAAACCTGTAATGATTCTGACCAAGATAACAAACCTGTAATGATTCTGACCAAGGTAACAAACCTGTAATGATTCTGACCAAGGTAACAAACCTGTAATGATTCTGACCAAGGTAACAAACCTGTAATGATTCTGACCAAGATAACAAACCTGTAATGATTCTGACCAAGATAACAAACCTGTAATGATTCTGAACAAGGTAACAAACCTGTAATGATTCTGACCAAGGTAACAAACCTGTAATGATTCTGACCAAGGTAACAAACCTGTAATGATTCTGACCAAGGTAACAAACCTGTAATGATTCTGACCAAGATAACAAACCTGTAATGATTCTGACCAAGATAACAAACCTGTAATGATTCTGACCAAGATAACAAACCTGTAATGATTCTGACCAAGGTAACAAACCTGTAATGATTCTGACCAAGGTAACAAACCTGTAATGATTCTGACCAAGATAACAAACCTGTAATGATTCTGACCAAGGTAACAAACCTGTAATGATTCTGACCAAGGTAACAAACCTGTAATGATTCTGACCAAGATAACAAACCTGTAATGATTCTGACCAAGGTAACAAACCTGTAATGATTCTGACCAAGATAACAAACCTGTAATGATTCTGACCAAGGTAACAAACCTGTAATGATTCTGACCAAGGTAACAAACCTGTAATGATTCTGACCAAGGTAACAAACCTGTAATGATTCTGACCAAGATAACAAACCTGTAATGATTCTGACCAAGGTAACAAACCTGTAATGATTCTGACCAAGGTAACAAACCTGTAATGATTCTGACCAAGATAACAAACCTGTAATGATTCTGACCAAGGTAACAAACCTGTAATGATTCTGACCAAGATAACAAACCTGTAATGATTCTGACCAAGGTAACAAACCTGTAATGATTCTGACCAAGATAACAAACCTGTAATGATTCTGACCAAGGTAACAAACCTGTAATGATTCTGACCAAGGTAACAAACCTGTAATGATTCTGACCAAGGTAACAAACCTGTAATGATTCTGACCAAGATAACAAACCTGTAATGATTCTGACCAAGATAACAAACCTGTAATGATTCTGAACAAGGTAACAAACCTGTAATGATTCTGACCAAGGTAACAAACCTGTAATGATTCTGACCAAGGTAACAAACCTGTAATGATTCTGACCAAGGTAACAAACCTGTAATGATTCTGACCAAGATAACAAACCTGTAATGATTCTGACCAAGATAACAAACCTGTAATGATTCTGACCAAGGTAACAAACCTGTAATGATTCTGACCAAGGTAACAAACCTGTAATGATTCTGACCAAGGTAACAAACCTGTAATGATTCTGACCAAGGTAACAAACCTGTAATGATAAATGTAAAAAATGATAATAAAACAACTAGAGAGCAGTTTATTGGCTGTAGAACTAAATTAAGACCACCACCCCTCCGTTCGTGAAACCTTACTAAAATTTAGGAAAAAAAGGTCGGAGCCGAAAAACAGATTGGAGGCACCAGACGACATAACCATTATCCAATAATACAATCTAACAAAGCTTCTACTACTGATTGAAAACATTTACTCATGAGTGAAATCTCTAAAATACCTTGCCAGGAGACCCGACATGGCCAGGTGGTTAAGGCACTCGACTCTTAATCTGAAGGTTGCGGGTTCGAATCCTTGTCACACCAAACTTGCTCGCCCTTTCAGCCGTGGTGGCATTATAATGTGACGGTCAATCCCACTCTTCGTTGGTAAAAGAGTAGCCCAAGAGCTGACGGTAGGTGGTGATGACTAGCTGCCTTCCCTCTAGTCTTACACTACTAAATTAGGGACGGCTAGCGCAGATAGCCCTCGTGTAGCTTTGCGCGAAATTCCAAACAAACCAAACCTTGCCAGGAACATAAACACAGAAAGAAAGGAGACTAGTTTGTTTGTGGTCTTCTTTGTAAATACTGCTTACCATTGGATTCATGCTTGAACAAAGTAAATCTTGTTAATTGGAAGTGAAGAAAAATGCTGGAAGTGAAGAAAGAAGAGTAATGAGAAGGACAAATACTCTGAGAGGTCAAAATGGAATTAGATTACAAGAAAGTAAGGTATTGATTCTGGAGAACATAGAAATGCTGAAGTCTCTAACACCATTACTGCTATATACAGCTGTATCATTTTTCATACTTTAGGAATTTTAAATCTCAAAAACATATTCTGAATACTAGAGTTAAGTAGTTTATTTCTATCAGTCAGCGCCTTCTAGGACATAATATTTGAAACTTTTGAGCGACCCACCCCCAGAGGAGTCGGTTTTTTGTGACTGGGGATATTAAGAAATAATCAATATCGCAAACACAAACACTGAGAGAAATCTAAAGCATTCGTATTCCCTATTGTTCAAGTCTTGTTAAACTCCTTTATAGAGCTAGTTAAATTGCATGTGATGAAACAGTACAGTGTATAACCTTCTTAAGTTTAGTTAAAGTTCTATCGTTAAATTTACATTACTAGTCACTGGATATGATGAAATAGTACACTAGCTAGCCTTATTACTTTTGTTAACATTTCTATAGTTAACTTTAAATTACTAATGAATAACCTTTAAAACAGCACAATAACTTGCCTTTTCTCAAAAGACGATTATATTTTTATAGTAATAAAAGAAGTTTATTCGTTGGTCAAATAACATTAATCCCAGTACCGAACTTGTGAACGCAAACCTTTTTTTTATTTGGAGGTTCTGTTTATCACTAGCCCTTACTAAGATTTTAAACTAATTAGAATGGTCAATAACATCATATTCTCCTAGGGCATATTCCAGTAAATTAGACTCAATATGGATCTTAGGTTTGCCTTTTATTTCACTCACATTAAAACTTTTGTTTACTTATAAATTCACTTGTCTTCGCTGTCACCAAGTACATGTAAACTATTAAACTACAAGTGATGACTACGTTGGGTAGTTATCCATGAATGGTTTTTACATTCAACATAAAATTGATGAAAGATTGAAAAACTTATAACCTTGCTTTAGCTTGTTTATTAGTTGAATGTCTGAAGTGTGTTGACACCAGACAAAGCACTTTAAAGTGCTAATCTGAATTACACAGATGATTCAAACTGTTTATATGAATTAATGAATTTCACAACTAAATAATCCAGAACACTTTCCTCTTATTTGTTGTTTCAAAGTCATTGCCAAAGAAACCGTCATTTACAATAAAGTCTCGGACTTGAAAACAACAAAAATATAAAAACAAATGCTATTTTAAATACCCCTGATATCAGATTTTGAAATGATAAATAACAATGCCAGTTAATTATGCTTTTCTTTTATACACAATATTGTTTCAAGCCATTTTGCTCTTCCTAGAAGTGATATCTGTTTATTTTGTTTTTGGAATGTAATATTATGTGTGTGTGATTGTGTTTCAAGCCTATACACTTTAAATGCACGTTGAAACTACATGTCTAAGGGTTCTATAAAACCGTTAGCATTTGTTATTAATACGATAACAGAAACTCCCTTGTTTGTCTGAAGGCGATGATAGCCACAGACTTGACCACCCCATTTTTTTTTCAAATTGTGGGATGTAGTACCGTCCTGTAGACAGAAATTCAAATAAACTTAAAAACTTTAATTAATGTATCCCTGTTAGTTTATACACACACATACCTATATACGTATATACAAATGCATTATTCGCTACTAGCTGGAGTACCCGTTTCCAGGAAACTATGTAAATTCATGGTTAAAAAAAGGTTATCCTAGGACATGAAAAGTTGCTTCCCTTATATGTAAATGTAAAAAATGCAAAAACGCTGTAGAACCGACAAAAGATAAAACGTGAAACTTCAAGTCTGCACGTATCTCAGCATAGGCCCAGAAAATATTTATAGAAATTAGTGAAGATCCATCAACAGGGGGCGAAATGGTGTTAAAAAGAACGCAAAACTGCCATAAAACCGCAAAACACAAAATCCAAAACTGAAAATTTATATGTTTTTCCAGATGAACCCAAAGAACCTCCAGCCCGACATGGCCAAGTGGTTAAGGCACTCAACTTGTAATCTGAGAGCCCCCCGCTAGTACAGCGGTATGTCTCTGGATTTACAACGCTAAAATCAGGGGTTCGATTCCCCTCGGTGGGCTGAGCAGATAGCCCGATGTGGCTTTGCTATAAGAAAAACACACACTGTAATCTGACGGTCGCGGAGTCGAATCAAGCTGAACCAACATGCTCGCCCTTTCAGCTGTAGGGACGTTATAATGGTACTGCCAATCACACTATTCTTTAGTAAAATAGTAGCTCAAGAGTTGACGGTGGGTGGTGATGACTAGCTGCCCCCCATCTAGTCGTACACTGCTAAATTAGGGACGACTAGCGCAGATAGCTCTCGTGTAGCCTTGCGCGAAATTCAAAGAACAAACAATGCTTTTCTGTTTGAAGACTGAAGTCATCAGCATTATTCTAATATAAATGGTTATAGACTTATCTACTTTCACTTATAGTGAATTTCAAAAGTAATTCTGTAAATCATCATAAGTCTAATAAATTACTTCACCAAACTAGAATTGCCCTATTTATCTATTACAAAGAGTTCGAAAAAAGTGTTTTGATAGTTTGACACTGATAAGCTTTTGTCAACGATACACTTCTTGTTCACAGTTATTAGTTATTTAAATATATTTTGATAATTTGACGTGACGTGATAGTTTGATTTATGTAACGATGACGTGACATCTGTAGTTAATTTCGAATACTATACCCTCCAGTGTGTAACGTTGTCTCTCTCTTTCTCGTTGTTTGGGTATTTATATATATACCCAGGAGGTTCAGATGCGCTTAACCTTTTCCTTCTTCATTTTCTTTGTTTATGTAAACTGTTTAATGTATTAATAAATATTACATAAGGGCCAGAGGAACCCGCACTAACTCAGGGCAATGTCCATGTATCATTCACCAATACATGTGGCGCGAATACGCTATTTCTCTTTACAGTTCCACAATAATTCGCACTTTCCTTATGGTCGATTAGCTAAAATATATTTATATAAACTTCTCAGTATTTAGTAGCAAGTTCCTCACTAATGTCTAGTTCATAGGTGGCCTGTTTTTATTTTATTACTTTAATTATTATTATTATTTTTAATTGTTTAATTGTTTATTCTTATTGATCTAATGTATAAGTTAATCGGAGAGAGGTGTTTAGGACTATCCTCATCATGTATGCAGTACCTGTCTAGTTCGCATAGTAGTTCATTTTTCTTCTAATTTTTTCAAAGCTTATGCATAAATATTTAAACATACCAATAATAACAGATAGACCTCTACATAATACAGTAAAATATTTTAGTAGTGTGTTTTGCTTTCTCTGTAGTTTGGTTTTCTGTTGTGTTTTACTTACACTAATCCATGCTGGAGCTGCATAGTCTACTACAGGTTTGATATATATTTTGTATATTTTTAGAACATTGTCAGGTGTTGCTCCACTACTTTTTACCAGTTAGACCCCTAGCATAGTTTGTTCTTCGCCAAACTTTAGTTTTTATATTATTTAAATGATTTGTCCATGTAAGTTTTGAATCATAAGTTAGTCCTAGAAATTTTGCGGATGTAGCAGTCTGGAGAAGTGTTCCATTCATGTAAATCTGTGCTTTTTAGTGTTTCGTTACTTTTGTAAATATCACTAGTTGGGTTTTGCTGTGTTTATTTTGATTCTGTATTTGTGGCAGTATTCACATATTTTGTTTAATTGCGGCTGTATATTTGCGACTGCTATTACTGGTGTTGGGACACTTTTCCAGATTGCTACCTTATCGGCGAACTGTGATGAATATCCATGATTTGGATCTTTAAGGGGCATGTTGTTCACATACATGGTGAAGGGTAGAGGGCTAACCACCACTCCTTGAGGGACGCTAGCTTCTGGAATAAAGAACTCAGAGAAGGTTCCCTCTACGTTTACTCTATATTGTCTGTTTTCCAAAAAGTTGGAGAGTCAGCGAATAATTCCACGCGTATTCATTTATACGGAACCGGAGAATATTATGCCATAAAATGTCTAATGCTTTCTCGATGTCGAGGAAGCAAGCGACAGTGCATTCTCTTTTATTAAAGCTGTTTACTGTTGTTTAAGTGGCCCGGCATGGCCAAGCGTGTTAAGGCGTTCGACTCGTAATCCGAGGATCGCGGGTTCGAATCCCGGTCGCACGTTCAGCCGTGGGCGCGTTATTATGTGACGGTGAATCCCACTATTCGTTGGTAAAAGAGTAGCTCACGAGTTGGCGGTGGGTGGTGATGACTAGCTGCCTTCCCTCTAGTCTTATACTGCTAAATTAGGGACGGCTAGCGCAGATAGCCCTCGAGTAGCTTTGCGCGAAATTCAAAACAAACAAACAAACTGTTGTTTAAGTTAATCTAACTAGATTATTTGTTGTTTGTCTAAATTTTCTGAACCCGTTTTGTTCCTCAGGTAATTTTGATGTTATCTTCAGAAATGTGGAGAGACTATTACTTATTATTCGTTCAATAATTTTGCCTACACAGCTGGTCAGGCTGATTGGTCGATAACTGTTTGGTTTATTGGCTGGCTTGCCTTCTTTATGGAACATTAGTATATTTGCTTGCTTCCAGGAAACTTGGATGTAGCCAGAGTAAAATGATAAATTAAAGATTGCTTATAAATGGTCAAATAATTTCGGAGTGTCTTTTTTGATGAGCGTTACTTGTATGTCATCACTTCCTGGTGATTTATTTTTTTCTGTTTTTTACTGCTTGTTTGAGTTCTGTCATTGTGATTTTTTTGGTTAGCAGTATATTATAGTCGTTTGTGTTATTAATGTTATTATTGTTTATATTGATTGAAAAAAGTGGTTTGTATAGTTCTGTGTTATTTGTTACATGATTCTTTACTCTGTTGTACAAATAGGTGTTCATGTCTGAGCCGTTATGCGTTTTGAAAGTGTCCTGTAGTTGTTATTTGAAGGCTTTAGCTTTTCCTTTGTTTGTACTCGCTAAGGTGTTGTTACGTTCTAGTGTTGAATATTTTCTTGTTGTTTCTTCGTTGGTAAGTCTATTTAGGTGTGACCAAAATTTTCTTGAGTCTGTTTATTCATTTAGTTTGGAGCAGATGTTATCCCATTTTTTCTTGTTTTAACAATTTAATTTCTCCTCTGATTTTATTTTTAATACTATTAATTTGTGTTTTTATTTCTTTATCTCTTGTTGCTACAAACTGCCTTCTTAATTGTCTTCGTTGTTTAATTAGTGTTATCATTTGTTTGTTTGTTCTCCATGTATTATTTGTAGTTTTTTTGTGGTTGCTTTGGTATTACATCATTTGTTGCTTGTAGGAGACGCTCTGTGATTATTTGACGGTATCTGTCAATTTCTGATTGGTTTTTGGCTATATGCTTAATATGGTCTGGTAATATGTTATCTAATTCTTTTTGGTATTCTTGCCAATTTTCTTTTTTGTAGTCGAATTTGTCTTGTTTGAAGATTTTATCACTATGGGGTGCGAGATCGATTGTTTGTTTGTTTGTCCTCAGACAATGACATCGCCCCTGAGTATACGCTTGATACCGGCTATTGTAACACCTGGTTTACATCGTTTGATTTCTGCTACAAGTTGTGGTTGGTTGCAAGTGCCTGGTATACCTTCAATTAAAATCGAATGTTATGGTTTTTAGTTTTTTGTGTTGAAATCTTTGTGTCTTTTTCTTTTCGATTCGACTAGTGTAAATACTTCTTGGTTTTCGGTGTTTTGTTCGTTATCTTGTTCATAGTTAGTGGCTACTTCGTTAACTGTTGTGTTATCAACATCCAAGGTTTTATTTTCATTAGCAAGTTCATTCTCGTAGTCTGAAGCGGTGGAGGAAACTTTCTCTACTGCAGTATAAGTAGTTTCTCCCACTTCTTATTCATTTTCTGAGTTTTCACTCGAATTAGATAATTTTATTATTTTTCTTCTAGCTTTACGTTTTTTTCTTAAATTACTATCCTTTTATTTATCGATTGTTGTTAATTGTTGTTTGTTTTTTTTGCCTCATAACATAAAGCCATTAGTGGAGAAGTGTTTGCGTCGTATGAACCTAAAGATATTTTCTGGCCACCTAAAGAACAAGACTTACTTGGCTAGTTTTTTGGGCCACTGGTAGAACATACATCTTGATTCCTAGACATCATGTAGCTGCTGTCCTTTGCAGTTGTCGGCATCGCGCTTTGTATAGCGACCCGCACTTTCACCACCATGTGAAGTCTCAGTCTGTCTCTTGTGCTGCAGTTGTTGTTCCTTTCTCCTTCGAAAATATGCTTGTGCTACATAGCCCAGGTAACCAAAGATATCTCATTTCAAATGAAGGTCGAAAGTCTTGCACATAAGCTCTCTGTTTTTTTTAAGAGCCCACAAGCAACTCGCCCTTCTTTTACTTTACTCTTACCAAAAGTCTGTAACATTGTTTAATTTGGTTTGTTTTGAATTTCGCGCAAAGCTACTCGAAGACTATCTGCGTTAGCCGTCTTTAATTTATCAGTGTAAGACTAGAGGGAAGATAGCTAGTCCTCACCACCCACCGCCAATTCTTGGGTTACTCTTTTACCAATGTATAGTGGGATTGACCTTAACGTTATAACGCCTCCACAGCTGAGAGAGCGAACGCGTTAGGTGTCACGGGAATTCGAACCCGCGATCCTCGGATTACGAGTCGATCGCCTTAACCGCCTGATCATGCCGGGCCTTGTTTAATTTTATTTATTTTAATGTGCTTGAAACAAAATTAAAAAAAAAATCCAGTTATATTTCCGGGACAAAGTTCTAATGAAGCAGAGACTATATAAAACAAATGAATTTCGTGCTTCACGTTGAATTATTATGCATATTCCACAGAAGTAAGACCATTAGTTTTTAAATATATTAGGATATACATAATACAAACCTAAGCACGTAATACTTAGGTTTTCCATTTCCTTTACTGGTTAAAAATCTGTAAATTTATCTAAGTTTGTTTATTTGTTTAAAGTTAAGCACAAAGCTAAACAATGTGCTAATTGTGCTCTGTCCACCACGGGTATCGAAACCCGGTTTCTGGAGTTGTGAGTGGCAAAAGTTGCAAAAAAAGTAAATGGCTCGTACAGTGCATTGCTACTAGGTATGCAAGCCCTTCCTCTTACACAGAACGCTACGCCTTGTTTCTACGTTTTCATGCAGTTGTTTAATATGTGATTCTTCATTATTGTCCAATATAACCTCCACAATTCATCCGCTCTGTTTGGTCGCCTTCTGATTTTCACACTTTTAACATAAGCCCACATAGCCCTACTAAAACTCATATTAGCATTTATGCAAGTCAAGTTGTGGTTGTGAGAGTTGTGAATTTGTCATTATCCATTTTACCAACAATATATCGTCGTGTCATCGAATTTGCTCTATTTTTGGGTAATTTCCTTGCTGAAAGATGAATCCCAGCCTAAAAAGGTACATTAATGAAAGAATGGAACAAAACATGTAGTTGAGTACATAAAGAACACATATCTTCTGTTTTTTGTTTCACTGTTTCTCGTTCGATGCCTAATTCCATCTTTTTTTGCAACCTCTCCCTTGTTGTGAAAAGGCGCATCTTACCATTTTCGAATTAACATTCAGTAATTCACATATGTATTTACAGCAAAGTAGTTACTAATATCTCTACTTGTAGAATATAAATAATTTATAGAATGTACCTTAGATACAAGTTTTGCTTATATATTTTAACCGTTTATATTATTATTAACAGTACTTTTTTCACATATCCCACTTAGGAGTGTTGCATACAGCTTTTACTGGAATGTGGAGTCTTGCCACGACTTTCCGCTAAAACTTTGATTTCCGTATGAACGTAGATCAGTTCTAGGAACCATGACTCTAAACACACTACTACTTATATATATGATTTTTTCTTCTTTGGATCAGGATTTAGGTCTTTTGGATTTGGAAGGGTCAGGATGAATGCCGATTTCTTATTCCCTTCTTGGTATTTGGTTGATATGGTTTAACTGGCGGTTTCATCGACAAAACACTATTTTTATTACAAATTAAAACTAGATTTATTTCCAAGATGCCAGATACATCTCAGAACCCTTTCTAGTTTTACATGTGTATGTAAAGAGAGTAAGATTTAATGTGGTGTTATAATCTTTTCTTTATTTGGTTTGTGAGACAGTCTTACACATCATAATAGTTCCAATAATTAGGCTAAATCACCAAGAGTGATTTTGACATAAATACCATTTTAATGCATTTATAATTATCCAATGCAGCAATATATTTAAGTTCTAGCTTTAGATGACCTTTGATTAGATATATAATTATAGTTTATATTAACTGAACTGAAAAACTTTGGTCTGACAATATCTGTGTGGTAACGTTTCAGTTCGCGTGTCAACTCATTTATACACTGCTGGCCAAAAATCTTAAGGCCAATGAACATAAAGAAAAAAATATGCATTATGCGTTATTAGACTCAACTACCTATTTGAGTGTAGAACTTCCACAGATGAAAATAACACCACATTAAATGTTACTCTCTTTGCATACACTTTTTAACATGTAATAGGGAAAATGTGAACACTATGAAATTAGCCTAAATACTAGCTGATCAAAAGTTTAAGACCATACTGAAACGAAGCGTTAATCGGTAAATACGTAACGAAATTTAGTCATTTGTGTTCAAGCATTAGCGTTGTCAACATCTTCCACTGACATCTCCTGTGTTACACTGGGTAAAAACATGACAAAGGCTAAGAAGTTGGCAGAGTTTGAACGTGGCAGAATTGTCGTACTGCAAAAGCAAGGTCTCTCTCAACGTGTCATCGCTGCTGAGATTGGGCGAAGTAAAACTGCTGTTGCAAATTTCTTAAAAGACCCTGAGGGATACGGAACGAGAATTTTAAGTGGCCGGCCCAAGAAAATTTCGCCGCCGTTGAACAGGAGGATTCGACGGGTTGTCCGGCAAGACACCAGCCGATTGTCAAACCAGATTAAGGCTCTTACAAACGCAGAATACAGCTCAAGAACAATAAGACGGCATCTACGAGAGAAAAGCTTTAAAAACCGTAAACGTCTTCAAATGCCACGCCTCCTTCCACACCACGAAACAGCTCTGTAAAACTTTGCTGGAAAGCACCAAACATGAGACGTAGTAAAGTGGACAAAGGTTTTGTTCTCTGATGAGAAAAAATTTAACCTGGATGGTCCATATGGCTTCCAACGTTACCGGCACGATAAGGGTATCCCACCGGAGACATTTTCTACACGACACAGTGGAGGAGGTTCCATCATGATCTGAGGTGCTTTCTCCTTCCATGGAACAATGGAGTTTCAGGTTATACAGGGGCGTCAAACAGCGGCTGGCTACATTGGCATGTTGGAGAAAGCATCTTTATTCACTGAAGGCCCTCACTTGTGTGGAAATGACTAGATTTTTCAGCAGGACAACGCTACAATCCACAATGCCCGCAGGACAAATGACTTTTTTATGGCGAATAACGTGATTCTTTTGTTTGTTTGTTTGTTTGTTTTGGAATTTCGCACAAAGCTACTCGAGGGCTATCTGTGCTAGCTGTCCCTAATTTAGCAGTGTAAGACTAGAAGGAAGGCAGCTAGTCATCACCACCCACCGCCAACTCTTGGGCTACTCTTTTACCAACGAATAGTGGGATTGACCGTCACATTATAACGCCCCCACGGCTGGGAGGGCGAGCATGTTTGGCGCGACCGGGATGCGAACCCGCGACACTCAGAGTACGAGTCGCACGCCTTAACACGCTTGGCCATGCCTTTGTTAGCAACAACGTTGGGCCGGGCCCAACGTGATTCTTTTGGACCATTCAGCGTGTTCGCCCGAACTGAACCCCATTGAAAATGTTTGGAGGCGGATGGCAAGGGAAGTCTATAGAAATAAAAGTCAATTCCAAACAGTGCATGATCTTCGTGAAGACAACTTCACCACTTGGAATAACATTTCAGCCAGCCTTCTGCAAACGCTTATATCGACCAGGCCAAAGCGAATGTTTGCAGTTATTCGCAATGACGGCCGTGCAACTCACTACTGAGACCTCTTGTTGGGCATTTTCTACCCTGTTTAGGACTTCTTTTTGGTATAGTCTTAAACTTTTGACCAGCTAGTATTTAGGCTAATTTTATAGTGTTCACATTTTCCCTATTAATTGCTAAAAAGTGTTTTTATTTTTATTTTCTCTTTTCTTATTTTTATCTTTCGAAGCTCTACTCAAATGAGTGGTTGAGTCTAACAACGCAAAATGCATATTTCTTCTTTATGTTCATTGGCCTTAAGATTTTGGCCAGCAGTGTATTACATTTTTTCTGAAAGTAATCTAGTGAACTTTGTAGAAATATGTCGGGCACCGGTTGTTATTTTGCATATTTATGTAGAAAGGTTAATGATATAGATTTGGGTACTTTGTATTATGCTGTTGTGAGTATAGAATTCTATATGCTTTGTAATATATCTTACATATGTTGGTACTATATCAATCCATGCCTGGCAAGCATACTTACTGGGCGTACGCATGTAGTATAAACTTTGATGGTGGTTTTTGTTGAAGTTTCCATGTTTTTGTCTGCCAGACTCTTAGCGTAGTTTTTTTGGTTCTAATATAATTTATGTGCTTGGTTTACATTAGTTTTGAGTCATAAGTCAAGCCTAAAATTTTTTTGATATGCCACTTAGGAGGAGTGTTCCACGAATGTGTAACTTGGAGGTGTGCCTTTTAGTCTTGATTGATTAATTGAATGATAAAACCTTTATTTTTAGGTATTTATTCTGTACTTGCATATTTGACAATATTGCCTTATTCTGTTCAACTGCAGTTGAAGGCTGGTGACTACTCGTAAGGGCTGAGGGCTGTATTTCACATTGTCACATCATCCCCGAATTGTAGTGGGAATCCGTGATTTGGAATTTTTAGGGGCATATTGCTAACATACATGGTGAATAATATAAGGTTAACTACCATTTTCAAGAGATCACTAGATTTTATTGGGGATTTAATCTGAAGTGTTTGTTCAGCAGGGACACCAGAAAAAGAACGTCCGTAGTATGATCTTCTTTCTTCTTGGTTTGGGTTTAGATCATTTTAAACGTGGGAGCGTCAAGTACAATGTCGACCTCTACACCTTACCTTGGTGGTTGGTTGATGTGCCTACAATTTTTTTTTGTTATGATTGTAGAACATTATTGTTCTTATAACGTGCAAAAACCATGAAATATAACAAAGCTATATCCATATGTGTATAATTATAGTAGTATTTAATGCGTTAATATAATTATTTCTTTATTTAGTTAGGGCAGTAGTCATGCGCATTACAAACAGTTATAGTGATATTCACACGCACTTTTCGTTAGAATAAATTACTACAAGGACGTTGTGTATAAGTACATTTTCAATACCCCCACAATAATATGATTTAGGTCAAAGTATAAATAGCCTTAGATTGCGTTTATATCTATAGTTTCATCGCGCAAAGGTACTTAGGACTATTCTTTTCATCTATGCAGCAGCGGTCTAATCCTCGTAATAGCTCAGTTTGCATATTCATGTAAAAAGACAGAGTATGATTGTATGTATTTATATAGACTTTATACTGGAGTATCATTTTCTGATTTATTGGTTAACAACCAATTACAAATCACAACGTAAGTTACCTGCCCTTGACTATATTCTGCTACAGTTCATTTTCGTAGGATAAAAGGTGACATTCACAGTATTTACTTTGTATACCATTTTCTCTTACCGTCCTATAAAGGTTTTTTTCTTAGTTTAAATAAATTCAAATGCTATTAAGTGTTGTTCTTTTATGGTTTAGTTTCACCTGCTATTGAAATATTAAATATTTACTGGAATATTACACTATTTTGTTTCTCTCGCGTTTATTAATTTTTTTATCCGGTTTCGTGACTTCAGGATATAATTTTACTGAGAGTCTAGAAGAAAAACATTTATAGTCAACGTACAATATATTTTGTTGTTATTGTAAGTTCCAATATCGCTATTATCGTCACCTCTCAATTGAATATATACAGATAGAGGAATTTGTACATTTTTGGCTTACTAGTAACATAATTTATTTTCAGAAGTACTAATTTGTTTAATTGAAGTGAAAAATACTGTATGTTATAACAACCAAAATAATAAGTGTCCGACTGAGCATTATTCTTACGTACATGCTGTTGTTGTTTTCTTCTAGCTCCATCTTTAGGATGAAAAAAAAGTATTCGTTTAATTTTGAAAACAATATTGAAAAGTAGAAAGATACTTAAGATATTTAACAGTCGTAGTTAAAGCCAGTATTTCTACCAGGTTGCTGAAAATACATTTAAAAGTATGTATATATTGCCCCTTACTTTGGCGGTTGGTTGATGTGCTTACATTTTTTTTTTTTTTTGATGGCAAAACATTATTCGCCTTACAACGTGCACAAACCCTGATTTTATCAAAACTGTGTTAACGTATGTGTAATTGGAATAGTGTTTATCGCGTTGGTATAATTATTACAGGAAAAAGTCCAAAATTATTTTTACAAACATGTAATAAACAAAATGTCTGTTCGTTTTTCTTTGTTGTTCGCCTTGTTATTCTTAAATTTTAGTATAGAGCTTATTATAACCATGCTTTTTTAGACAGAAACACTGAACACACAGGAAGAATAAATAAAATTCAATCTTACCCTTTCTATTCTGTAGGTTATACTCTTCTGTAGGCAGTTCTGAAAATAAGTAAGAATAATTAAATCCGGTAGGTGGATTATCCCGCTTCTTTTTTCAGTGCTATTTTATTAAATAGTGGTAAAAACAAACACCACAAATTAAACCCGACAGATGGCGCAAACCTTCTATCTGAAGGTTCTGTATTCATAGGATCATTTAGTACCCAGTCGCAATCGTTACATACAATGAATCTGCACAAAACTTACTGCTTTCTTAAACTTAAGTAAAGGTTAGTGTTGTTTACGTTTTAATTTCAAATGACAAGTGTTTAAACACTGACACAAAATAATGTCTATAGCAATAATAAGTAAACTTTTTGTTTCCTTGTAAAGTCAATAAAATAACGTGTGTTTTTTATAAGTTTCCTAGCTTGAGTGTACTTTGAAGTGAATCACTAGCAGAACCATTAATGTTATAAAAAACAACCCCTGCATTAGATCGGTGTGCATTTTCTCTCGAAGAGCCATACTGGTGGTAACATTTATCAATGTTTGTTGTCCATAACACTTTGCAAAATCATTTAAACCCCTAAACACTTTACTTTGTATAGATACATCTATAATTTTTTTCTGGAAGATATGTACAGTATACTTAATAACTTAAGTTTAATAAGTTCATTCTTCTACTTTGAAAATACTAGAATCACTTTGAGAAATAATATCATGATAAGGTTCGTCGAAACCAGCCTGAGTAAATATCTCTTTTTTTGTTTATCTTGTTTTTTTTTAATAAAAACACTTAAAGAAAGTATCGACACGAATTCATAACAAGAAAGCAAAAATAATATAATCAGTATTGTTCAGAGCCCTACAACCAACTAAATGCAACATGGATTACTGTAAGGATATGAAACATTTGTAATCAAAATCGAAATTATAAGTACGAGACATATTTTTATTTGTTGAGACAGTAAGTTTTTTCATTTGTGTTGAATGTATTGCGGTTCATCTGCATTTATTACATGTAAACGGGAAGTATACAATTTTTTTAAAGTTATAAAATAGCTTGGGGATGTTGACAACCATCACAAAAGTCAAATTCAATATGTAATTATTTATTTATAGGCTATGCTCACTCATACATTCTGTTTAAAAGTTCTATATGCGTTTTTGGTAAACCTCGCTGGTTTAGTAATTCTATTTCTATTTATTCCAGTCCTACGGTAGCACGACAGTATGTCTGTGAATTTGAAACGTTAGAAAGCGAGTTTCGATACCCGTAGTGGCCAAAGCATAAATAGCTCTATCTGTAGCTTTGTGTTCAATTAGATACAAACAAACTATTTCCTAAAGTCTTGAAAACTCACCGAACAGATGAATTTAAAAACGTAATCAGTATCTTATGCTTTCTGAGAAATATTTTTATTTTCTTTATGATTTATTTATTTACCAAGTATATATAAACAATTTTCACAATCTCTAAACAGAAAGAGTTTGCCAGTTATTGAAAAAGACGTACATAGCCGTGCGAACATACAGAATAAAAGCAAACATATTTATGCTCCTAAAGTGTTTAAAAAATACAAAACAGAAGTGAGTGCATATTTCCTTAGTCTAGCGTGAACCAATTCAAAACAAACAAGTAGTTAGTTAAACCAACGAGAAGAAACAAGAGGATAGTTAGCTATTTTCTTCCATTTATACAGGTTGTATATTTTACCCTAAGCTCAGCACAGGAACTTCCATTCTTTCTTTCCTCTACATTACATAAACTACAATAAACTTCGACTAAATGTGATTATGTGGTTTTAAGATGTCAAGAAATACCCTTGGTACATGTTAATAACTGATGCATTAAATGATAAAACCTTTTGAGAACAAGAAGGTAACACTCTTATATACGTGTATTACTCTTTAAAAATGTACAACAGCAATTAATTTCAAAGAACATCCTGGAATAATTATTTATTTCTACGTGTCGACTTGTATAATGTTTTTTACTCACACAGTGTTTCATTATTTATATAGTGGGGCCTGGCATGACTCGTAACCTGAAGGTCCGGGTTCGCATCCCTGTCGCGCCAAGTATGCTCGCCCTTTCAGTCGTGGGGGCGTTATAATGTGACGGTCAATCCCACTATTCGTTGGTAAAAGAGTAGCCCAAGAGTTGGCGGTGGGTGGTGATGACTAGCTGCCTTCCATCTAGTCTTACACTGCTAAATTAGGGACGGCTAGCACAGATAGCCCTTGAGTAGCTTTGTGCAAAAAATTCAAAAAAAACAAACAAACTGTTTATGTAGAAAATACAAGAATACGCAGCAGTGGTATATATATATTTTTTTTTACACTCCATGTGAAGAGTAGCCATATTTTTCAATTTGTCATTGTCACAGTTATTGACGAGAGATGAAATTCCCTAAAGCCGGTATAACTCAGTGACAACTCGTAAATCGAATGGTACAATGGGTTTCACATTTAGTCTTCATACTTGTTTCTGAATATTATATAAGGTTAATTGAAACATCGTACATTAGCATCATATAGTCTTCTCAAAGGTATTTACTTATTTCCCTTCGAATGGCTGGTTAAGATCTACAAGACAAATCTTCCCCGCGGTATAGCAGTATGTCTGCGGACTTACAATGCTAGAATCCAGCTTTCGATACCCAAGACAAAAGGAAATTCTACAGAAAAATGTTCTGTAGTTAACAGAATTTTCTTAGTTTTGACTGAGTTTCAGTAGAGAAAGTAATTATATCTATTTAATATAAACCACAATTAAACAAAAATTAGTAACTTGTATAGTTTAAATTTAACACTAGATATAAAAAAAGTTTTATCAATTTGGAACAAAGCCACATATAGCTATCTGCTGTGTCCACAACATAGAATCTAACCCTTGACTTCCCATTTCTTAGACTTACCGCTGTTTGACGGGAAACATTTTAAAGCTTTAAGATCATATTTAATCCTTATCGGAAATTTAGTCGTGACGGGTTATCTGTCTTTCTACTGGAATCTTATATGAAAGGACAAGCGAGCTACGACATCTAAATCTCCGAAAATAATCCAATAAAAAACAAATGTAAATGTTAAGGGATCATCATTTTAAAATCAGAGCTTCTCTTACTTATGTACATTAGTGATTTTTTTTATGTTAGGGCGCGGTGTGAACTAGCAGTCAGCTTGCTCGAACTATGAATCCGGGAGTTTATGGCTGGTGCAGAATGGTTGATAATAACCAAGGACAATTTAGCAGTTAGCAAAGGAGTTTAGTACGGGTTTATTGTTGTGGTTTAATGTTTGAAATGCATTAATACGTTCCGTTTTCTCAATAAAAATACGAATATTAAAATTGTTTTGAACGAAAGTAATTAACAGTTTAAAATCTAAATTTTCAACGTTGGGTTTGAATTGTTCACGTGAATGAGAATAAAAATGAATATAAAACCACATATAAATAAGGTTTAGTGCTGTATTCAGATACACTCTGCATCTTTCAATCAGCATTGTAAGTCGTTATCTTTAATAAGAAATGAGAGCTGTAAACTTAAATATTAAGTTCACTTGAAGTCACCATAATCTGAACTGATAAATTTGTAAATATTTAATGGTGTGATTTGACGGGTTTTAGGGCAATCAGTGTCTTTAGAAGCTTCTTTGGTCGATAAATATGACATTAAATAGGCATTATCTGTGAAATGATAGATTAAGAGGTGTCGAAGTTGTCTGGGGGAAAGGTCAAGAAGTATGAGAAGGATAATATCGAGATTAATCGTTCTAAGATTTCAGGTCACCCCTTAAGGTCCGATTTTAAGTCCAGAAAAAGAGAAAGGATTTTAAACGCTTTTAATGTTATTTAATCAATAATGTATGTTCTATTATTATTAATTACTTCCTGTCAACGATTCACAAGTTTCTGAATGCCACTTCTATAAAATTCTTGGGGTTTGGAGGAAAAGAATCTAGAGAGGGTAGTTTTGATATCTTCCTGTGTTGCAAGCATTTTTCCATCAAGATAGTTCTGCAAACTTCGGAATAGATGATAATCAGATGGGGCAAGATCTGGAAAAAAGAAGGATGTGGAAGTTTTTCCTAGTTTAGCTCTTCAATCTTTGCAGATGTGATCCGTGCATTATCCTGGTGTAACAAAACACCTTTACAATTGATCATAGCAGGTAATTTTTCTTTCAGTGCAACATTCAAGCTCTCTAACTGTTGACAACAGATATAATATATCCATTTTTCATCTCTAGTCACTAGTCTTTCCAAAAAAGATGAGTTACGTTGCAGAAAAGTGCAAATGCCCACTCTTGTTCCAAGGTTGGCTTCTGTCAAATCATGGGGGACCTATTTTCCAAATTTTGATACCTTTCTAAGATGTTGCAGATGACGGTGAACTGTTGAATGGGTTAAATTACGCTTCTGTGCTACTTCATCAAGTGCAGCCAGCAGCAAGTCATCATTAAACTCAACAAGACGATCTGAACGTGGCGCATCACTTAAGCTGTAGCCACCTGATCTGAGGTTCTGAAACCATCTTCGACATTTTCTTTCATTGAGAGATTCTGCACCATAAACACCTTGAATGTTTTGTATAGTTTCTGCTGCACTATTGCCTTTTTTTAAATTCATCAAGCATTATATGCCTAATGTGCTCCTCAAACACATTCATGTTCATAAGGGTTTATTTGATTAACGATCTGAAAAAGAGGTGTTTGGTTAATTTTTTTATTTGTATGAATATTTTTATACACTGTCCTACTACACATTTTAGTCATTAAAGCCTTCTACAAAGACAGAAATGATGATGCACTTTCTGTAATAAAGTTTCGCACATTACTTATGGGACGACCTGATATATCTGCAAAGTAAAGTTTCTTTCAGAATTTTGCGCCAAGCAACACGAGGCTATCTGTGCTTTTATGTTTCTACTTTTGAACTGATAGACCAAAGAGAAGAAAGCTAGTCAAGATCACCTATTTCTAACTTTGCAGCTACTCTTATCCGGAAGTCTACTGGGATTTGACTGTCACTTCTATCGTAAATGTACACTCCCAAAGAGCAGAGTAAATTATCACACATTTCATTGTCATAGTTGTAGACAATTCTCAGTTCGGAATTTAATGTAACTAGTTATAATAATCACTTTTATTACGTTTTGATAGATGTTCAACCTAATTGCCTTGTTCTATTAAAATATTGATTAAACTATACAACACAAATTTTGTTCCTGGATAGTATGTGTTATTTCTTAATTGCTTATGTTGTAAAAGTACAGAAAATGGCCATTATTCCCTTCAAACTTTGCTTTTGTGACCCGGATAATGAAATTTAGAAATTAACCTATTTTCTATTTAAAAACGGGCAAATTTGCACATTTTTATTTACATAAGATCTGAATAAAACAATATATGAATCAAGATTTACATGCATTTATACTAAAGTTGTACAAAAATGTTTAGAAGTGAGTAGTTTTTTGAGATTTGCTACTGTAATGTAAATCACTTTTACGTATCAGTCTCCAAATATAGTCTCCCATCATGTTTTCGTTAGACGCTCCTTGGTATCGGCGTTCAAAGTCCAGCATAACTTGGTGAAAGCGCTCGCCTTGCTCCTCTGACTATGATCCCATATTCTCTTTGAATTCATCAAGATGAGCGTCAAGGATATGAACTTTCAGGGACATCGTGCAGCCCATTTTGCCGTAATTCTTCACCAGAGTCTCAACCAGTTCCATATAATTTTCGGCCTTGTAATTGCCCAAAAGTTCCAAACCACTGCGACAAAACTGCCCCAAGCTTTTTGTTACTTCCTACTGAGCTTCGTGGGGAGTTCTATGCACTCCAGGATCTTTCTTATTTGTGCTCCAACGAAGACACAACTTTGAGCTTTGCCTCAGACATCTTAGAGAAGAAGTCTCGAAGTTACTTGAAGGCTGCAAACTCCTTATCAAAAACTGTGGCAAATTGTTTCATAAGATCAAATTTTATGTGCAATGGTGGGAACAACACCTTCTGGAGGTCTAGTAGTGGCTCACACTTGACATTGTGCCTCCCCGCAAAGAACTCGGTCCGTTGTGGCCAGTGCTTCCTGTTGTAGTGTGCTGCGGTGTCCTTGCTGTCCCAAAAGGCAAATATAACAGCGAAACTTGGTAAAGCCTCCTCAAAGACCCATCAGGGATGCCACCATTTTGAAGTCTTCGATAACCTCCCAGCTATACTCATCATACTTCAAGGATTCTAGCAAGGTCTTGACGCTGCTGTATTCCTCTTTGAGGTGCACCGAATTTTAAAAGGTCTAAAATTTGTATAATATAAAATATTACAATTCGAGCAAGCAAAAATTGTCCGTCTTACCTTCTAGAGTTTATTTTGAAGTGCTTGCAGGGAAAATTAGGTGCCCAGGGTTTGTCTTGATCCCCGACAAACATGCCGAAATATGCCTTGTAGGCTTCACACATTTTAGCAGATGCTGTCACAGAGTATTTTTTCGCTCTTGTCTTGATAAATTGGCCACATACATAGTAGAATGCGTCTGGAGAATGCTTGCAGCTTCTTGATGCCACCTCTGATAAAATCAGTTAATTCACGTGTTCACTTGGGCAGACTAAACTGAAGTGGTGAGTGGTAAGCTCCTGTATATATATTACTATGGAAAGTTCTAGAACATTCTAAAAGGTTCTTGAAAATTTTCGTAAGTTCTACAACATTCTAGAAAGTTCTTGAAAATTCTTGTAAGTTCAAGAAAATTCTCTATCAGCTACTCAGCACTGAATCTGCCTGGAATGTTCTGGAAAATGGGTAAATTTGAAAATTTCATTACCCAGGTCACAAAAGCAAAGTTTGAAGAGAAATATGTCTTTTCCAAAGAGAAAAAAAAGCAAAAATAAATAGATTCTCCCTTTGCATCCTCAAATAAAAAGAAAAAGAGACATTGCATTGACACACTTTGCCCACTTAAAAAAAGAAAAAAAATTTGCCATGTGAAAAAAAAAATATTGCACCTTATTCGCAACATCAAATAATTGCGACAAACTCTACCCTCCATCTTAAAGGACGACAATAATCTTCACTTAGCACTTGAAAAAAAGAATTATATGTTTTATTCGCTGGCTGAAAACACCCCGAAACTTGAAAAATATGATTTACAGTTCTCGATTGTATCTTTGTCAGCATCATATTTTTAAAGTTTTGGGGTCTTTTCACACCAAACTTTTATTACTGCAAGGTTCCCCGGTAGGACAGCGCTAAATTTAGGGACTTAAAACGTTAAAACCTAGGGTTTGATTCCACGTGATGAACACAAAAATATCCCAGTGTAGCTTTGCTATAAAGAAAAATAACCAACTTACTCCAGAATTATAGAACTCTTAAAATTAAATTCCGTCATATTTATTCTACGTTTCACAACTCCAGTACATATAATGTACGTAGTTGTGAAACGTAAAATAAATACATACACATATAGTGTATAAAAGTAAACGTTATGTATTCAGTTTCTGATTTTCCAAAAATAGATATCACAATATTTGAATTTTTAAAGTTCTTGCTTTCCTTAGGAGGCCTGGCATGGCCGAGCGCGATAAGGCATGCGCTCGGAATCTGAGGGTCGCGGGTTCGCATCCGAGTTGCGCTAAACATGCTCGCCCTCCCAGCCGTGGGGGCGTTATAATGTGACGGCCAATCCCACTATTCGTTGGTAAAAGAGTAGCCCAAGAGTTGGCGGTGGGTGGTGATGACTAGCTGCCTTCCCTCTAGTCTTACACTACTAAATTAGGGACGGCTAGCACAGATAGCCCTCGAGTAGCTTTGTGCGAATTTCAAAAACAAAAAAACAAACAAAGCTTTCCTTAGGATTAAGGTAACTTAATACTAAAATCCTATTTGTAGCCGTATAAGGATTCTTACAAAACGGCATATTGTGGGAAAATGCTTTCCACTCCAGAATACAATTATAGTAATATTATATATTCTTAAATACTTATAACCATAGATATTCCATGAGAGACTTTCGTGTTCATGTCCTATTTGCCCATGTGTGGTTATCGGATATCATCTAGCTGCGGTCATTGATCTTAGTTACAACTTAGTTGACACATACAAATATAATAGAGTAACTATACAAAATAATGCTCAGCAGTAAAGTGCAGAGAACATTGAAAGGGCAAAGGTATATTTATAAAAAGAAAACTTTCCAAGCGTCGCAAGGCAACCATTTTTTCACAAAGGAGGGTTAACGGAGACTACAGGGACTACCAGTTTCCTCTCTTACAAATTGGGTAAAAACCATCGAGGCAACAAATCATCATTTGTTCCTATTCAATTGATTTTATAAAAATAATACTTTGCCCCCTCTCTATACTAAAGTGTGTAAAATATAGGTCTATTATTCAACCAAAGACGTAAATAAAATGTCTGTTTATTACCGTATTTTTAGAACTTTATACTTCGATAGATTAAGCATATTTCAAGTAACACTTTTTTGTTTTGTTTTTCTATATGCACTCGGTTTCACATATTTCTGTAGCTCTTCGTTTTATGAATATTACTGTAACTTCGTTCTTTCATTGTCGGGTTCTTTTCAATTATCTGAAGCAAATAATTTAACGTAATAAATTACTTTATCTCTTCCTTTAAGATTTGTAAAACTTTGAACTCTTATATACTGTCGTTAGTTACTCTAGGCTTACGTTAAAAATGACGTCAGCTAACATATAGCAACTCAATTTGTATGAAGTAATCGCTATAACTAACAAACTGGCTGGTTCAGTGTATATCTTCATATAACACTACACTGTTTTATCACTGACTATTTTTCAATTCACCTTCTAACAACACTTCACAGATACTTTCAATATACTATAACAAAACGTCACATCTTAAAACATTTTACGCGTGCTACGCCTACTCGCTTCTCTTCCGCCAGTTGCACGGCAGTAAGTCTGCTGAGTTATAACGCTAAACACTGGATTATACCCGTGGTGGGCACAGCACAGACAGCACATTGTGGAGTTTTATAACTAACTACAGAAAATAACAACAAACTACACCCTCTAGCCAACAACCACGTTACAACATTAAAAACTAATTTATAGCACTATGATAAAATTTTGATATATGTACGAGACCATGTAATTCGTGGGCAAAAGTAAACCTGGCAGTATTGTATCAAGGCCTATGTTAAGGCCACGGTTCCAGTTTTAATATGAGAATCGTGGCTTGTCAGTGTGAAGAGAGTTTTTCACACCATTATTTTCAGTTTAGTAATGAAAGTTAAACATACATCATGTTATTATCACTAACATAACAGCACCCTGTATTGTATAACATTGTTGCACAGTATAGAAAAGTATAACATAATGCGGCATGGTAATCACAGAACTCCGTTACCGTAACCAGTTGTATTGTTCTAATTTCATTCACCGCATTGCAGGAATTTAACTGCGATACGTTGACTACTACTTAGCATGTTACACATTGCACTTCTTTCTTGAATGAAATTATGGACCGTATATATTATACGATTTTAAAGGATCATATTTAATCACACCTAACTATTGTACAAGATGTTGCTCAGAGTTCAGAAAATATTATGGACTGCACAAAATTTAATATATCCTACAGATGTATTATCGCAATCCTAGTCAGAATTCAATGAAACCTATAGGCTCATATAAAAGTTATATCTTGAATATGATGAAATACAGTCTTGGGCAAAATGTCTGCGCATTTCTTAACAAATAAAATCATTATTATTAAGATGGAATATAAATACATTTAGTGTTGTCAAACTGAGAAATACATATTACATTAAACATTTACATATGTAATTTGTATAATGAGACAGGTTATATGGACATCGTGAACGACTTATTAGAAAAGCGAACAGTTTTATCAGACACCTGTAGACAGATGTATAATTCAGCATTTCACCTATCACAAAAAATCGTTACATAAACATACATAATGCCAATATATAACATCAAATTATTATAAACTGCATCTGTAACCTTATATTAAACAATATCAGTTCATATTAAACAATCAGTACTTGACTGGTCCTCCTAATAACCTCCTCACGGCGACGTAGCATGCTGTCGATGTGTTTATTAATGTAATCCACCATGAGTTCATTGAAACTTGTCATTAGAAGGCGCTGGAACCCAACTACAGCAGCTGGTATATGGTTGGTGTTAGCAATTTTTTGCCTCAATTCTGTCCAACAGTTTTCAATGGGATTACAACTTGGAGACGTTGCTGACCATAGCAATCTTACAATATCCTTCTCGTCGAGGTAGTCTTGTTAAGCATTGGCATCTTATGGAACACAATGTTATGACGAAACCATACCCCAGCATATGGCATAAATGTCATCTATGTGATGCCTGTAGAAGGCACCACTGACGTTTCCCTGGAGGATATGAAGAGCAGTTTTTCCATCATGATGAATAGATGCTCAAATATGTACTACATTAACTCCTGCGTGTTCCTTTGGAAAAAGTCAGCCTTTCTTCATTTGTTTTCCAGGCAAATAAGGATCGCTAGTTTGAATTCTCGTCACACCAAACAGCAGTAAAAGAGTAGCCCAAGAGATGATGGTGGATAGTGATGATTAATTGCTTTCTGTCTAGCCTTATACTGCTAAATTAGGGACGACTAGTGCACATAGCCCTCATGCATCTTTGCGCAAAATTCAAACACACACACACACAAAACCAGGCAAATGACAAACACGAAACCAAACATCAACTTTAACAAACCAATAAATAGACTAATCTGAAAAGATGGAATGTCACTAGGGTTCTGTCTTAAAGTTGACACATTGTATTGTCGAAATAACATTGTGATGGCGTTGAATTCCGATTAATATCAGTTTGTAAATAACTCTTCTTATAAAATAATCTTGTTTAGTCAATCTCCAATTCACTGTTCTTCTAGACACCCTGAAATGAACCTGTTTATATAATTCCTGTTGTAAGGCGTTTTAAGACTTCTTCCTACCGTAACGTGTTATCGTGACCAAAACACAGTCATCTCGGCCAGTAGTCTTTCGACTACAAGTAGACTTTCCTGGAACAAAGTGTCCTGTTGTCTGACGATGTTTCAGACTTCTGGATGTAGTACACTGGTGTACCTTACTACTCTAGAAATGTCTGTTTGTTTCATACAATTTCTGGATATTCAAATAATCAAATAATTTGGCACCATAAAACTTCTGGCACGTGACGAAGCATAACTCTACATCAAGTACAGAGAACCTATCTGAACAATGCGTTGATCTGTTCCGAAAAGATATCAAAAGCACACCCTTTTATACAAACAGGTGTGTGTGTGTTTTGACAAACAAATACTCAAAACAACTTATACAAACCAGAATAATTAGTACACGTCTATCCGATCATGCGATACTTTCTCTGTTACTGCTCGAGCATTTACTCAATAACTACTCCTGCATGTAGACCAGGGTTGGGCAAAATAAAGAGCTAGGGACCATTGTTACTGGCCCGGTATGGCCAAGTGGTTAAGGCACTTAACTCGTAATCCGAGGGCCGCGGGTTCGAATCCTCGTCACACCAAACATGCTCGCCCTTTCAGCCGTGGGGAGTTATAATGTGATGGTCAATCCCACTATTCGTTGGTAAAAGAGTAGCCCAAGAGTGGGCGGTGGGTGGTGATAACTAGCTGCCTTCCCTCTAGTCTTACACTGCTAAATCAGGGACGGCTAGCGCAAATAGCCTTTGTGTAGCTTAGCGCGAAATTCAAAACAAACCAAACTAAACCCATTGTTACTACTCGGATATCTATTATTAATTGTTTTGACTGACGCCTTTTCAAGGGTTCATTGTGCAGATTGCGTAGCTTTCCAAGACGACTCCCAACATTTCCAAGTAGGCTTGTTAAAATACAATACGTTACTATATGTATATACAATGCAATAAGATACAACAGTAACATAAATAAACAAACCTGTATCCACAATTCATTCACTCACTATAGGGAACAACATTAGAACAAAGTGAAACTAATTGAAGAAGTTATAGAAGGAAAAATCTTAAGGTAAAATATCAGAGATACTAAGTTAAAGTAGTTTAATAGTACGAATGATTTTCTTCTATAACAACTGATATGGTATGAATGTATTTCTTTAGGTCCTGGTGAAACATGATTATAATTATTTATACTTGCCATAAAACATTAGTATTAAGCCTATTAATTTTTTGGCACTGCATTTTTTATCTACTCCTTGAGGGATTTTCAAGAATTAGAATAGTGTATATTAATACTATTCCAATCACACTGTATTCACTAAATAGATTGCCTGCAATGTATTTCGCCCAAGCCAGAGATCCTCAGGTCAACTTGGAGTCAACAAACACAGTTCTGGTCGGGCTACTATTTGCTACAACTATACAACGATAATTGTTACGGTGTGAACGCCTTTTGCAAACTGGCTAAACATGATTCTAATTAATTACAGTTGTCTTAATATATTAATTTTAGGCCTGTTATATATTCAATACTGTATTCGTTATTTAGATCTTTGTTTTGTTTTTTCATTTTTGTGGTAGGGATGTGATTCTCAGTGGGAGGATTTATCATTAGAAGCTGTGTTGCCAGGTGTGCTTACAGTTTGTGAAATTAGGCCTTTTTTAAGTTGCTTTAATATTTTGAGAGTCGCAGATTGCGTGTTTTTTTGTTGTTGTTGGTTTTTTTTTTTTTGGGGGGGGGTATTTTGAGATTGCTCATTTGGGATATTTTGTAATAGCATACTTCAAAACACGGTAAAATGATTGAAGGAGTATTTCCGGTAATTGACTGGGTTAATTAATAGCCTGCACATCATTAAAATTTTACAATTTTCCTATTTCAACACACCCGCAATCTTGAAGTTTCTGGTACATCCACTTTACATATTGCAATTAAGCAGTACAAATCGCCATTTTTAGGGCAAGCCATAAAAGCACAGCTGCTTGTTTTGAACGGTAGTGCTCTTTAGTTTTCTCTGGAGACTTAGCAATATTGAGAATGAAACATATATATATATATATACCTTCTGTCTCTACGAGTTCGAACTCATTCGTACATAAAGTTTCACCTGTCTTACTTCTTTTTCAAACGTTAATATACATACCATTAAATATTTATAAGAATAAAAAATGTTTTTGGAACTTTTAAATTGTTTTCTAGGTTGAATATAAAAATGTAGCTAGAAAGTTGAAATGTCGCTAATTAAAATGCGAAATATTGCATTTTTTGGAACGTCTGAA
The DNA here is from genome assembly GCF_004210375.1 of Tachypleus tridentatus. Classification (NCBI taxonomy): domain Eukaryota; kingdom Metazoa; phylum Arthropoda; class Merostomata; order Xiphosura; family Limulidae; genus Tachypleus; species Tachypleus tridentatus. The sequence continues at coordinate 89,462,586 of NC_134835.1, forward strand.
TGAAAACACTTTGTCTCTCAATAAAAATGGAATTTAGAAAGTCTTTAGCGACACCAAAAGCAAAATTCGTTACCTGAAGATTTATATATTTAATGTGAATTTGTGTGTTGTATAGTTGGTTTGAAGTTTGTTTTAGAACAAAACTGTCGTAGAATTTCTGCTACGTTCACCAAAAAAAACAAAACGAACTGCTGACTTAAACACTAAACATTTCGGTGAATAAAGAAGATATATTAATTTAAAATTTGATTTTTTTTCATACATCTTCATTCGAGTACAAAAAGTGCCTTGAAGCATTGTGACAACAGATATTTTAATTGCCTGACCATCGTTCAACAAAGTATATTAATTTAGTAAAGTTAATTTATATCATTATTGTCATTTTGAAGCGTTCTATTCTCTAAAATCTTCAACAGAATGATACAGTGTGGTGTTTCATAAATCATAAAAATAACTCTGGAAACGTATTCAGTACTTTTTAAGTTTCTACTTATAACTATTTTTGAAATGTTTTGTATTAAAAAGTTCGAAAGAATTAAAATAAATCTAGTGAGAAATGTAGGAATGTATGCAGAAATTGAAATGTAGAGGTTTTTTGTTGTTTTTTTATAAATAACCATACCACAATAATTGAACTACTGTAGGGCTCCAAAGTCTTACAATGTTAATTACAAATAAAATAAAACATGAATTTTAACTGAGAAGTCTATTCTTTGTCACGAGATGGTGCTACATGTAGAAAGAACAAAAATGGTGCCTCTGAATAGTAGATTGAGAATGTTTAAAAAACAGTTTGTTTAAAGTAAGTTTACACATACAACAATGAGATTTTGTGCCTAGCTGCCAGTAGCCAATCCCTAGGCTACTCTTGTCTAACCATATAACGTGATTTGACCATCACGTTTACTATACATATACGAGCTCCAAAATATGTTTATGTAGTCAGAGCACAATCACCACTAGTCTATTCCTGGGCCTAACAATTAAAGAATAAAAAGTAAAATTTCAAAGGTAATTTGATAATACTAATGGTTTAAATTGCTTCTAGAAAACTGTGTATATCAGCAAAAATTTACGATAAAAAAGATGTGCTAGTGTGATATTATTCATGATATAATCTCAAAATATCCTTCTTCAGAAAAACAGTGAAATAAGATCTAACGTTTAAACTAGGAAATTTGATATACTCAGTGTAGAGGTTATTAAAAAACTTTACTATGTCTGTCTTGTATACTTAAAAATAAAAATGATCAAATTCAGATTCCGGAGTTTGAAAATGACCTGATCAATAATAAAAATTAAAAACAGATATGTGTTTTTTTATTGTTAATTTATTTTGTACAGCACACTTTAATGCTGACTCCTTCAAATTAAATAATTTAATATGTTTTAAGTACGGCATACATTAATTTTTATAGATATAGGAAATATTTAATTTGACATTGTTTCTATGAGTTTTCCAGTGCAAAAATATTGGATTTAACATGTTCCTTTCTTAAAATCTATATTAATATGTATGTCGTCTAATATTGTGTAACTCTAATAAGATGTGCTATCTAAATTACGTAATATGTGGTTTAAAAGGGATAATTTCCATTTTCTCATTAAACTACAAATAAATGTTAAAACTCTAGTCACTAGGAAGAGCATGACACTCTCACAAGGTTTTTATGACATGCATTCACCAAAGTGTGATCCGTACATGGGTGATGCATGTATATTAGAAATGTAAAGGCTAAATAACAATCAGGCATGAGTACCCTAAGAGCTGGCGATTGGTGCTGTTAGCTGACAATTTCTTTTCCGAATTAGGGATGTTGTTCACAGAAAGCCTTTTGTTTAGGTTTGGCCAAAACAATTTTGAAACTATCTCAATACTGTTTTTGCATTCATTTACTTTTTATTTCTTTGGTACTATGATAATTGTCGTGAAAGAAACACAATAAATTTAATGCTAAATATTTTTTATTACATCTAACGTAACAGAATTATTAGACATTCTTGATGACGAGAAACCCACTTAAAATAAAAATGAATCTTAGAACGTCTGGTATAGATGTTAACACATTGATAAGGAGAGAACAACGTTCTGAGATACATATATCAAACATTCTGATTATGAAACATTCTGAAGATATTCAACAGTGTCCATAGAGATGGCATAAGATCATTTTCAAATTTATTACAATTATATACGATTTAATCCATTTTATTTACGTATACAGATTGAAAAAGTCAATCTTGAAAAAATTTGAGAATCTGGTAGATAAATACAATATAATCACTGTATTTCTCATCCCTTGGTTGGTTGTTTACATCTCAAACTGATTTGACCCGAGTTGATTGCGTTTATTTGAAATATGACATTGTTTTGTTGTTTTTTATATCGTATACGACTATTTAACCTTTAATATTTGATGAAACGTAAATAGTCTGGTCATAAAAGGAATATATTTAAATATTACATGTCAAAGCAATTATTATATTACTTCTGTATTTCTTATTTTTACTCTAACTTTTTAAAGGGGTGATTTTGTGCGTAAAAAACGTTAATTTTATTTTTAGAAAATGTGAACACTGGTTGAAAATAAGGAACAATATGAAAATAAGTTGTTTAGGCTTAGAAGTTTTTATTAAGTATCCAAAAACAAATTTAAATTATATAATACGTGCGAAACGAGCAAAACTGTTTTTTATTTGCATCATTCTGTTCCTATGTTGTAATTGGATCGCGATATTGTATCAAAGGAACATAGAAATTATACTTTGTAATAATGAAAAAATGTTAATAATTCTCTGTTTAATTAATAATAATATAGACGATAAATACTTTGTTAAAGCAAATGCTTTCAGCAAGAGCAAATTCAAGCATAGCTATACTATTGGAGTCTGTTTTTTTGTAATTAAGCACAAAGCTACACTACCGGCTAGCCCACCCGGGCATAGAAACTTGGTTGTAAGCCCACAGATACTGGTGGGATCTCTTTGAGCCATCTATTGAGGACGTCTTAAAAGATATTCATTCGATTCTGGTGTTCGTTTTCTTCAAGTTTTTAAAGACTACTTGCATTGATTAAAACTTTTATTGTTTATAAAGCAAGGGTAAAATGAAAGGTGGAAAATTAATTATTTCACAAATATTTCTGTGACGCCAACTAAACACAAGATATATTTTATCGTGATTAAGTCACTCATGATTACATTTAAAAAAAACAACAACTGCGATTTAAAATATTTTAAATGGTAATGTTCTTCCTTCAGACTGATATTTTGATCTTAAAAAGTGAAACTTTAAAACATAAGATTTATTTAATCCCTAAATTTATTTGTTTGTTTTCGAATATTTCCATCAAAGTTGCATAATGATTACCCACGTATAGACAGCTGTAATTTTGATATTGTAGCCTAGAGTGATGGCAGATAGTCAACAACATCCATCGTAAACTTTTCGGCTACTCTTTGTTTACAGAATTTAACTATAATTCACATAAGATGCCCGACATGGCCAGGTGGGTTAAGTCGTTCGACTTGTAATCCGAGGTTCGCGGGTTCGAATCCCCGTGGCACCAAACATGCTCGCCCTTTCAGCCGTGTTACGGTCAATCCCACTATGCGTTGGTAAAAGAGTAGCCCAAGAGTTTGAGGTGGGTGGTGATGACTAGTTGCCTTCCCTCTAGTCTTACACTGCTAAATCAGGGACGGCTAGCACAGATAGCCCTCGAGTAACTGTGTGCAAAATTCAAAAACAAACAAACATTCTTATAAGAGAAACCCATAGCCCCAGAATATGGAGCATACTTTCTGTGGTAAAGACTCTCGAATTATAAATTCTCTGGTGTAGAATGTTTTAAGACTTTTCATATTTTTATATTTATTTTTTGAAAATATTTTGTTCTTTTTCAGTTGGCTTCATTTTATTAATATTATTTTTTAAAGGAATCTAAGAAATGTAAGGGAACGATAATGAAGCATTATCTTGCAGATTATAATAGTTTTTAAAATTCAGTGGTAACCTACGTACTGCTACTTTATAAAACTAAACAACTTGTATTTTAGATTCATATATTGATAAAGGTGTAAATGTGGATAAAATGATGTTAATAATGCATTACGTTGCATATAATCGTTGGAGAAGTAAATTTTTTATTGTCCCTTGTTTATCCCCTCTGTGTGGGTGTCGAGCATTCAGATTTCAAAATATGTAATAAAACATCCAGCAGGTGGTAATATTTAACCTTTTTTGCTCTTACCACTGCGAATAACATTAAATGTATGTTGTTAAGAACAAAGATGCATAAAAGGATTGAACCAAGAATTTTAGTGATATAAGCCTTTTAAGTGAACAAAATTGGTAAAAAACAACAACATTATTTTACAGAAATCAGTAAGTGGTTTCACATATTAAACACATCTTTTGTTTCTTTATAGTGAAACACAAAGCTACACACTTGGTTATCTGTACTTTGTCCACTACAGGTATCGAAACCGGGTTGGTAGCATTGTAAGTCCACAGAGATTTTTATTATGCACAAAGTTAAATAATGAGGTATATACGGTGTATCTAGGGATTTAAACAAGAATTTTAGCGTTATAAGCTAGTGCTTGAGTCTAAAAAAAAAGCGCCAGAACACGCTATGTAATTTGAACAATAGTTAAGAATTTACTAAAAATAGCATAATATAAGGTTTGCGGGTTCGAATTCCCGTCACACCAAACATGCTCGCCCTTTCAGCCGTGGGAGCGCTATAAGTTGACAGTCAATCCCAGTATTCGTTGGTAAAAGAGTAGCCCAAGAGTTGGCGGTGGGTGGTGATGACTAGCTACCTTCATTCTAGTCTTACACTGTAAAATTAAGGACGGCTAGCGCAGATAGCTCTCGAATAGCTTTACGCGAAATCCAAAAACAAAATAAACAAGATTCGTTTTTGTTTAATAAATGAAAACTATTTTTTAAAAAAAGCTTCCAAAGCGAAAAACTGAAAACAAAAACATTTACCTCTTGACACTGAAAAATGCATAGTTTCTATTCAGAATAAATTATTTAATATTTTATCTAATGTCAGTAAAAACAATTAGCTGATCATATCGTGCTGTATGTATATGCTACATCACAAAAATAATAATAACCCATTACACTTTGGATGTATAACAGTAGAAAGAGATGTAAATACACACTACGAGTTTGCTGTTTGTTTCACCACCTGTGTGTTATTAGATTACTTAAAATAACATGTTTATTTGTCCCTTTCATATCCAGTGTTTATGGCGCATAAAGGAATAACGTCAATGGAAGACTCTACAAACATACAATAAATTAACTCAGTGTTTCTTTCCATTCAATACTCAGGCAATGTGAGTTTGCTCCCTCAACATCCAGAGCAAGGCGATGTCTCGAAGACAAGTTTCTTTGATATCTCATGTCTGCAGCTAAATTCAAATACAGATTGCAGTATTTTATTTTTTCAAAAAGGTTTCATAAACTGCAGAAACCCTGCGTCGGTAAGTTCTGTTACGATTTGAGCACTGTTATAAGCTTTCAGGATTACCGTGAACCCATCGGGAGACCGAACAAATAGTAAATATAGATCAAAAGAGTAAACGTTTCAACCAAGCGACAGACATAGAGCATAAACATGAATTACTGAATCACTTTTTTTTTAGTTGGATAGAGTGGAAACCAAACCATACAAACAGTTGTGGTTTGTAACATTTGGAAGGATGGTGCCTAAAAGTTTTCCCACTAGTTCAGATGGGATTATGTAAAAGACGTTGATTTTAAGATAAACTATTCGATATGGCAACATTACGCGTCCAAATAACTTATGCAATTGCGACAACTACTCCAGATATACTAACATATAACTAGTGGAGATTCTTTGAAATACGAAGGTGCTAATATCTGGATGTATTAAGAGCGCCGTTGACCATTAACCTCCATTATACCTTAAATCGTAATTACCTAACATAGTTCTCATTCTAATGGGTTAATAAAGTGGTTAAGTAATTTATGGAAAACCCGAAATTCAAGTTTTTCCTTTCACTAACTTCTCACCAAATATTAAATTGTTACCCCTAATTTCACCAGATTTGTTCTGGAAATAAAGAGAGTAAGTAACCTGTGTTGATAAATGGACCAGGTTTTCTCATTGTGTGTAAACTAATAAGACTGGACAAGTTTAACTAAATGAACACAATTTTACTACAAAACAAATAAAGAGAATATACAGTGTACTGCTACATGCGCATACGAAAATACAGTCGTTTCTACTGGATTGTAAATTAGCTCCACAACCTTCTTTCTCTGAGGACAACTTTCGTCGACCCCAAAGTGATTTTTTTAAAAATGGTTCTTTACTCATTTTTCAGATAAAAAACTGAACTAAGAAAGCGTTCTTGAATTCAACAGATAATTTCAGTTTCTTTAGTCGGCAGCGTCACCTCGTGACTTTATTTTTTCTCAAAACATTGGTTATCTGTAATATTCGGACAACGTTACGTTAGTACAGTTGCTAATCCTTTCAATGTGGATACTATAGCATATACTACTATATGCTGTAGCATTTTCTGGGGTAGATTAGAAATTATCTACTATAGAGAACAAATAAACAAAGGAATTGGAAAAGACAATATCAACGACTTTCTGGACCACGTATTTGTGTTAAAACTATAGAAACTTGATAAACGAAAATATTTTATAATTCCACTACAACTATAGCAAGTGTAAAACTTTATTTGCCTGCGTAACACAACTGTAGCCTGTTTTTCTTAACAATTATAACATTGTTAATATTTTAAACTTAAAACAAAGCAACAAATATGCATTAACTTGTTTATCATTGTAAATGTTTATTATAAAATGAAACTTATAAGGGGCATACTCACATGGAATCATATAAAGACCATTTGAAAAGAAATGTTCTCAAATAACAAGTGCTGTATTTGAAATTTCTATTACTTTTCACAAGTAGCTACGAAATTAACAATTAGTATTTCACAGTATTGGCTGAGCAAAATTAAAACTTACTGTACTTATAAAAAACCCTAAATCGCTGTCTCTGCTTATTTGAGTGAATCAAAATTTCACTCTATCATTATATCATCTACGTAAGTAAATGACGTTTCTAGACAAGAGTACAAAAAAAATAACGAACCTTGTCGCTTTAATTCTTTCACAAAAGACTGGCTGAGTGGAAGAAAGTATAGTTTCATAAATGGAATTCAGTCAAACTGGATTAATGTCTCAAGTGGATTGCTCTTTTTGACGGATTCCAATGTGTCTCTTACACAAATCATCAATTCTACCGAAGTATCACTTGTTCTTTGTCAGTACTCGTTACTGGACATTTTTTCTTTTTGTGCTCTTCGTGTGTTGTTGTTGTTGTTTTGAATTAAGCACAAAGCTACACACTGGGCTATCTGTGCTCTGCCCACCACGGGTATCGAAACCCGGATTTTAGCATTGTAAGTCCGCAGACATACCGCTGAGCCACTGGGGGGCCTCTTCGTGTGAATTCTCAATTTAATAATTTAATATCGGAAGTGAGATTTTTTCATTATAATTTTTTCTTCACATTGAAAAAATATTTTAATTTAATCAAATTTCGCAATCTTTATTTTTATCACAATAGCATATTTTACATCAAATACTTATGTTTGAATTTACGTATTTTTTTTCTACTATAAATTCTGAGGTTCATTTTCTCATTTTAGATATTATACCTCTACATTATTTTGATATGCTGTAGGTGGGGAAGACTTGTACTTGGATTTCCCAGTTATTATCCCCCATGAGACTGATTATTATATGGGTAAATCTTATTCTCCTAAAGTTGTTCCACTATTCCTCCTAAATGTATTAAACCTGTTTGGGCCAATGAAGATTTTATAGTGTTTTATAGCACCAGATTTTGCACTGTTTTCCCCTACCACTCCTACAGAATCAACTAGGCTTAACAGTACATTTTTTTCAAGATCATTTTTCAGATAAGTGATGTTTTATCAAATTCCACTTTTTTTCTATGATCCTTTATTACCTCCATGTTGGCTCGCTTGTCGTCTTCAGGTCTTCCTTTACACAAGCGTTTTCTTTGTAGTAGGGACTTCTTGGGTCTTGATGCGATCTTGTCAAAGATACGTTTGCTGCCTCTTTCTTTTGTAATTTCTGTATATGCATCAGCACTCGGCTCTTTCCTCTGTGGTTGCAAATTTGTCACAGTTAGAGCAATGACATGCCTCCATTCCTTTCCAGGAATTTCTCTTCTAAACATTTATTCAACACTGATGAGCATATTGCAAAGAATACCCTTCTCCTTCCCCATGACTTGGGGTACTGCCACCAGCCTTCCTTCATCTGTTCAAGGTGGTACAATATTTTCTTTCTCTAAAGGCCATTGTTCGCCATCTTTCTCCAGGCTGTTTGTTGTCCTCACGACAAACCAGAACTGGATATCTATACTAGGTTTGTCCTGCTTCATTCTAATTTTCAATCTGCATCATTTTTCCTGGAAGTCGTTTTTTACTTTTGTTTTTTCCGAGTTTATTGATGACGAAGAGAGAAATTGCAAATTTTTATCTGAATATCCCTATATTTCATATTTCCAGTTTATTCTCCATAGGGTGGTTTCTCTGTTTCGTACATTGCCTCAGTACTATATGTTTTATTTAGCGTTCAAAGCATTTGTTTTTCACTCATGTGCTTTCAGGTTGCACTTTCCCCTTTCTTTGGGGCGCGGTATGGCCAGGTGGTAAAGGCACTTGACTCGTAATCAGAGGGTCGCTGGTTCGAGTCTCCGTCACATCAAACACGCTTGCTCTTTCAGCCGTGAGAGAGTTATAACGTCACGGTTAATTCCACTATTCGTTGGTAAAATAGTAGCCCAAGAGTTGGCGATGGGTGGTGATAACTAGCTGCCTTCTCTCTAGTCTTTCACTGTTAAATTAGGGAAGGCTATCGATGATAGCCTTCATGTAGCCTTTTCCAAAATTCGAAACAAATCAAACCAAACCCTTTCTTTGGTTGACTGGTTACTGTTCACTTGTTCTGAACAGGGTTTTGCCAATGACCGTTATAAGCTGCTCCTGGGGGCGGCTAAAATGGGCTATTAATCAAGTTGGAAAAGTTATTACTGTGACCTATCCTATATTTGGGCTATTTGTGTGTTTTTAGAAACACATCTTAATCAGGTATGTCCTTTTACTCTTCAGTTTTATTCAGTGGTTTTCACTTCAATTACAACTTGCATTTTATAATTTCTTGGATTGAGTTTCATAAATATTGTATGGTTTGGATCACTTTCCAGCCACAGTTCTCTCCCAGTTGGAAAAGCTCTTTCATTTTCTGCCTTATATATGTGACATCTCTCTTTAATTGAAGAAGAGTATACCTGGTTCATAAATGGTGTGATTTTTCCACATCAGATCTTGGAATTTGACTGTTTCATATTAAGATATGTCCTTTAGACACCTTCGAAGAATGCTTACCTCGCTAACACGCTTCTATGTTCTACGAAACTTCGAAATAATAGTTCGGTAGAACTGAATAAAGGGAATTACATGCGTCATGAGAATATGTCGTACTCTTATTGATGGAAGGTAGACACACGATGATTTGAATGAGAGAACATTGGAAGCAGTCAATTCCAATGGAGGGGAAATAGAAAACTTGTAGCATGCGTAATTTGTTTTGCATATAGAGGGAAGCACTGAACGGGAATATCTATTTATTTGTGAGGCGGTATGTACCCATTGGAAATACATTGTCAGCGAAGGAAAATTATAATTATTAACAAGTTAGGAGTCATCTTCAGTGAAGACAGCTTTATTTTTCTAATAGAGTTGTTGGCTTTTCGAATAGCTTACCTTAGTTTGTTGTAGGCACAGTTAATTTAAGGGAGTTTAGGGGAAGGTTTGAAGTATTTGAGTGATGCAGGCTGGCTTTTAGTGTTTTTATTTATAAAGTTTAGATGGACCGGCAGGTCTGCTTTTTGTTATTTATTTAATTTACGTGTATTTATATATTGGATGTTGGGAGTATGCTAACTAGCCAATACAACAGTGATGCTGGTGTAATATTGTAAATGAAATGTATTTTGCCATTATTATACTTTAGGGAAATTTACTGTATAAAGTTCAGATTCTCATCATCAAGATCTTACTCTGGACCATCACTGCTTTAGTAACATTAGTATTACCGTATTAGTATTATCACTGTTTGTATCACTTGGAAATACAATAGTTTATTTGGTTACTACTAGTACCATTAGTGTTATTACTATTAGCACTAGCAACATGAATCAATCAGTAAAATTTAAAAATAAGAGACACTGCCACTGTAACATTAACAGATCAAAATTATGTGTAATTATTAATATCAGCCAATAGTAATCAGATTTGACCCTTATGCCTGCAGTGACATTAAAAACAAAACAAAGGCTATAAAATACCAGTAAAGCAATATATACACTAGTCTAACAATGCAATATAATATACGTTCTTGTCAGTGGCGGAATTAAGATTGCGTGGGCCCTATATCCCACGTAATTTTACATAGAATAAAAATATCAATGGGTCTACATTAAGGCCATGGATCTTGGAGCTGAGGTAAACTGTAAAATATTTTAATAATTTATGGTTTTTCTTCATGGAGTACTCGATTATTTATGACGTAGTAGTGAAATATTGATCGGTGTTAAAATTAGGCATAAAAGTTATCTCAAAACTTCGGTTGTAAAATAAGTGTTTTGCAACTGTTATAATGAAAAAAAGTTTCAGTCAGTTCTTTCCTTTCTACATATAACATAAACAAAAATACTTAAAATTTTTATTGAATGCCTTATCTTTGAAAACCAATTTTCAGTTGTTTTATGAGTTTTTAAAATCCATTTTAATATAATAATCTTGCAGTCCATATTTCGTTTCATCAAATATCCCTGGTTTAATGGTAGCATTATTTGTGTGTGACAAATTTCTCATGTTTATCCATTTTACATTGAATTTTTAAAGGAATCTTCATAAAAACATTCAAAATATGGTTTAATAAATTGAAATAACTTTAACTATAAAATTAAATAGGTTTGCAAGAAAATGTGTTACATTGTATTCAGAGAAAGATAATTTCCTCACAAATAAAAGATTTCTTGTGCTTTTTGACTTCATATGTAGTGTCAACATTGCGAACTGTACAATGAGCCACTGGACTGCCATATCTCGGCCTTAAACTTGGAAAGGATTAGGAAATACTTGCTATTTTTCACTACTACTAGCAACAGCAGCATTCTTCTCTGAAATTAACATTATCTGTATCGTAGTTAATCATTTCAGGTAATAAATGTTAATAAATATACACAAATTTGTCTATATATACATATAAATCTCCTGTCATAATTTCAAGCATTTTTGAATAATAACAGCCAGTTTAATTCTATGGAACAATTTTTATTATGGCAGTTTCACAGAAGTTAACAGGTAATTAATTTACTAGAAACTGGTGTATATAAGCCTTTTATATGGTGTATATGAACTTAGATTGGTAACGTCTACAATATCTAGCTGTTGACAGTTGCCCCCAAAAAAAAAGCATTAACAGCCATGGTTTTAAATGCCAAAAGAACCTATTAGTTGTAAAATTTGAACTCATTATGGACAAATTAATAAAAATTTAGAGAAAAACATCTGCAGCTTACATGGTTTTTACTTTAATAATACCTAACATTCTAACAAGCAACCACTTAGACCCACTATTTATACCAGCAGTACTGCACTGAAGAGATTGGATGGTGTGAATCAATCTTGTTGGTTCACATGCTACAATACTCTAAAAGAGTCACCTCACATTGGATATGTGAACCACTTACTACTTTTTTTTTTAGTCCTTGAATAGTAGGCAGGTACCAGAGGATTGGATTTTGCTAATGCAACTCTTCTTTTCAAGTAAAATGATAAAAGATTGTCCCAGTAATTATAGACCTGTTAGTCTTACATCAGCTATGAAAAACATTTTGAAAAGTCTGTTAAAAGATGCTTTGCAAAGTAATTTAATAAAGATTAGAATTTTACTGAATAGTCAACATCATTTCACTTAGGTAAAATATTTCTGTACAAATCGTTCAATATTCTTTGTAAAGGCTACTGATTATGTAGACGAGGGTAAGAGTGTAGACTTGGTGTATTTGAATTTTCAGAAAACATTTGGCCAGGTGCCACTTAAAAGGCTTGTACAAAAAATTGACTCTATAGGTGTGGAGAATAAAGTATCAAATTGTATAGATAAGTTCCTGGATAGAAGAAAGCAGATGGTTGTTATAGATCCAGGACAGTGTCTCACTTCCTGATTATTGACTCTCACTTTAAAACAAACTTACTTTCAATGTTGCATTCCAATTCATAAATATGGAGTTTTGCAAAAATTTGGTACCTTGTTGCAAAAATTTTATAAAGCATAAGGTGTATACTTTGTAAAAAATTATAAGACAAATATGGTAACCAAAGTTGACAACCAAAATTTCTTTAATTTTCATAACTATTCAAGATTATTTTTGAACAATGCTTCAATTGTGGGCAATTGCTCTAAGTTTTTCTTTACATGAATTGTCATATTTTTTGTTTTGTGTTTGATAGTTTTATTGAAATAGAACCATTTCTTGCTAATGAGATGCCATTTTTTGAAATAAAGTGACAAATTTGTTTCAACTGTGTAATTTTTTATCTTGAACAATACAAGCTGTAATTACCTAATTAATTAGATTCTGACTTTGAAATAAACAAACCTAAAATTGCAAACAAACAAACTTTCAATAAGTCTTAAAAAAAAGTAGTAAAAATAAATAAAAAGGTAGACTACATAAAAACATTTGGGTGAAATGCTATCGTAGACCAATTGTTACAAATGGGATTAGTGTCACAAGTTGGGTACTTCATGGTTCAGTCTTTGGACCTTTGAGCATTTTGATTTACATAAATGACATATATAAAAGAATAGATATAGTAAAGGCACCAAATATCAATGAGTTTAAGAAAATGCTGGATAAAAGTATGATTGATAAAGTATTTATTTAAGTTTTTGGTGTCTTTTTTTAATGTTAGTTTAGGGGTGGAACAGCTAAGATGGACCAATAGATCCCATGTTGTCCCAAAACCTTACATGTTAAAAACAGATATTGCTGGTCCATGTTTGCTATGATGTGAACCATTCTGTAGTGTTAGGTGTATAGGCTTCAATTCCAAAAAATAATGAATATATATTTACTTTTTTTAGGTACCAAGGTAAGAAACCCAATGATAGTTCTAAACTGAGAAATTACCACTTTGTGATAGGAAATAAAAACAACAATCCTTTAATTTTCAAGAGAAATGTATAAAAGGTGATTGCCTACAAAAAACCAGAGAAAAACAACAAAGAGTAAAATAAAATACAACAGGAAATTGCATAAAGTATTGGATTATTTAAATTCAAAATTTAACATTTAATATGTAAAGAAGAAATGCAGGATGTCATAGCAGAGGACAGCTTCTTTGGTTCGGCATGGCCAGGTGGGTTAAGGCATTCGACTCGTAATTTGAGGGTCACGGGTTCGAATCCCTGTCACACCAAACATGGTCACCCTTTCAGCTGTGGGGGCATTATAATGTGATGGTCAATCCCACTATTCATTGGTAAAAGAGTAGCCCAAGAGTTGGAGGTGGGTAGTGATGACTAGCTGCCTTCCCTCTAGTCTTACACTATTAAATTAGTAACGGCTAGTGCAGATAGCCCTCGTGTAGCTTTGCGTGAAATTCAAAACAAACAAACAGTTTCTTTATAGCACTCCATTACAACTATGTTGGATTAGTTTTAAATACAAACTGTTTCAGCTATATTTATAATATTGACATTCCATTTGAGTAGCTGTGCATTGATTTCTTTTGTTGTTTGAATCAGTGCAAATAGAAAACTAAATGACCTCATAGTAATTCTATCCTGTTATCTGACACTCCTCAGACAATAATAAAAAATATGTGATTAATGATGATAATTATTTTAAAATCAAATATGTATGTACTTTCTTTTCTACAAAACTCTTGCTGCTGATATTGTACAATATCTTGGAAATAACATCTGATACAAAGATTCCTGTATAATCAAAAAATGTATCTCTGTTGTATAAAAACAATACACTATAGGAAAAAGAAAAGGACAACTTAGAAAGTGTCTAGCTCACAAAGCTGAAACTCTCATTCTGAGATATTAAAGGAAATGATATAGTCTTTTAGTACTACACAGAGCAACATAATTCACAAGTGTTTGTGTTTCATGTGAACCTGAGCTTTAGATTAACATTTTCTTTTACCAAGGGATACTGTTAAGCCACTACACTTTGCATACTAGTTTTCCTAACCATGATGAAACTGTATGAAAACTATGGACTTGAAGATTTTTCCTTTTGTTTTGTTACAAGTGAAACTACTGTTTCAGATCATTTTGAAACATTTGCAAATTACTTGCTTACAGTTTTCCATGTTGGGTTTATGAAAAACATTTCCTCAATCTCTAAGAACAAAGCTTTTCTTCCAAGTTCTTTTGCTACATTTAAGCAATTGTAGAATAATTCTTGATTGTACAGAATGGAATCCAGTGGTACAGGATTGAAGAGTAATGACAGAACATTTCAAACTATGAATGATTAAATACACAAAAGAGTTTTGTTTGTAGGTGTTGCCCTAAAAATATGATAACATTCTTACAGTAAGGTACTTTTGGATTAATGCCCATTAGAGAGATTGTGAAGGCATATAGCATTCTAGAAAAATTTTCACCAAGAAATCATTGATTAGCTGAGAATGAATTTTACATGCATGACAATATACCTCAATGGGTATTTTTGAACAATTCACCTCTCACTAATTGACAGTTTACATTCTGATAATGTGAAGTGACAACACAACATATATGACATTCTACCTCGAGGATTCTTATTTCAAAATTCTTCGGTAATTTGTAGTTTACACTTACATAGTATGAATTAACAACACAACATTCATGGCATTCTACCTCATGGGGTCTCATTCCACAATAATTTACAGTTCACATTTCAGCAGCATGAAGTGATGACTAGGATAGCATAAATCCATGTAGAGAGAATGATAGCAATAATGAAAGGTTGCCACATTCTAAATTTTATCCCAGTGCTATATCAAAAACAGAGATAAAAATATTCTAACTATGTGTTTGGCTTGTACATTTTAATCTGTGGTGTCCCTACTAACCTTTCACCTCAATCTCAAGTTTCCCTTGTAATGTAGTATTAAAAGGTTTGATTTTGTAAACTTTAGAAGCCAATATCCTGTGTAAGGGTGTTTGTTAAGTATTTACAGTTTTGTCAAAAGCATTCATACTTCACTTGAGACAATGTTATTCAGTGATTCAGTTAGCTTAATACAGTTCCTTTTATTGTATTTGGTTCCTGGCTTGCCTAAGCAAGGATGAAACTCTAATAGCACTTATCGGTACTGAGAACTGGAACTTATTTTTTGAGGTGGTACTAGCAGTGAGACTTTTTATGTTTACACATAGTATTTTTTTTTCCAAAAACAGATTCATTTTACCTCTGTGCTTAAGTGTGAGTTATAAATATTAAGGCATGATGTGGCTTTAGTCACACCCTCAAACACATTTTGTATGAAGTTTATATATATATGTGTGTGTGTGTGTTGCATTATAATCAACACTTATACAGAAGGTTAAACCATCTGTCTGTAAGAAGCTAAACAATAAGATACACTCAGTGTAGTGAACATTATAAACTGGATGCAGTTTTTATCATTTATAGTTTCAAACAATAAATATTTAAATATTATTGAAGTACAAGGTTCTTAGCATATTTTTTATTAACTTTTTCTATTTATGGATACTTCACATGATTGTCACTTAAGTATTTAACAGTGGATGAGTACCTAATAAAAAGTGACAGTTTGGTGGATAAAAGTTGATGCTAAACTCTCAAATTAAAGAAAAAAAAAGCCATATGAACTTACAGGAATACCATCTTGTTGGTTTGTGTAGAATTGGGTTCATGGTCAACATAGCCATTGTTATAGAGAGATGCAGTCAATTCTGTCCCATATTTTCATAGTAACTGTTCAAATCAGTTGATGCTCCAATCCTATTCCCATATCCTGATTTTTAGTCTGGATATTCCTTTGCAGCTTAAATGAGGATCACAAGATTGACATGGTTACACTACACAAAATAAGCATTTTGGTCACAGTTAAAGTAACTTTCTGTTTTTATTTCTTCCTCCTACACTACTTATTTCTATTACTCCATAAATAAATGTTTTCAGATATTATAATTCTGTGATACATAGTAAAATCCATTCATTAGTGTTGATTTATCAGATCTGGATCATTTTAAAAACAGAGAAAATTGTTAACAAGACTTCTTGTTTTTGTTTGTTTTGTTGCTTCTTGCCATATAAACATTGTCTAGAAACTATATTATTTCCATTTATATGTAGCATACAGAGCATAGAAACTATAAATATCTGAATCTACAATTGTTTTTTTTTTTCATTATTTGTGTAGTAAAGAACTGAATTACTTAAATAATGCTTATTATGTATGAAAGCTTTTGTTAACATTTGAATTTGTATAGAACTTTTATAATGTGAAAATTTTGTAATGGTTTTTTTTTTTTTGTTAAAGTTTTTCAACTTTTAATGGAGTCATAAGATATGTTAACTGGAGTTTTATTTTAACTGTTTAGACCATATGGTACTTAAACCATTCTATATTTATCACTTTACATATGGATCTTCAACAATCAAACTAAAAAATTATTCAGCATTTACCTTATTCTTCAGGTGTAATTTGTCTTGAACAAAAGCAGTTTAGATGATGCGAGTTATTTAGTATCCTCTTGTATGTAACTGAAAAAAATTTAACATTATTTTCCTAGAATATGTGTATGTGTATTTTTCTTATAGCAAATCCACACTGGGCTATCTCCTGAGACCACCATTTTCTAGAATAAAAAAAGAAAATCTAGTTAGGAATGAGACGAATTTTGAAATACATTGAAAATACTAATAAATCTGCCCACAGCTGTAATATTAGTTAACATTGCTTTTTTCTTTTGTAATGACCATTCTTCTTTTGGTTACTTTTCAAGTACACAGCTTCAGTGAAATGCCTTAAGAAAGTCTCAAAATGAGTTTTATTTATTAGATATACACAATTTTTTTTTATTTTTATTTTTGTATATTGATAAGAAATATAAAAAATCTTGGCAATTGGTGTAATTTGTTGATTGATTATTCACTAGGCTATCAATTAAATATAAACAATAAATTGACTATTCTCATGAATTATGAAACTGATTAAGTTGAATAATCTTGAATTAATCAAAACAATAACAAGAGAACATAAGTGCAATATTTCAATTACTTGTAGGTGGAATAACTGCAGATACTAATTCCAGTTAATTATTTTCATCACATTAGCTCATACAGTTCTCATGGTAAATCTGAAGGCTTATAACACTAAAAACCAGAATTCAGTACCTTTGGTGGGCACAGCACAAATAACTAATTGTGCTTTGTGCTTAACTGCATGGAAACAAACAACTGATATAATTATAAGTTTAATAAATTGCTCATAGGCAATGAACATGTTGATTAATCAAGTTGATCTAGCTTAGTCAAGTCATGCATTTACAGGGATTTTAATGTCTATAAAATTAATAATTAACATTAAAAAACTGTCGTTTTTCTTTATTATTTCAGATATATTAATTCTAATATATGTGTAATAATATGTTGTGATTGATTGTTAGATTAGCTTTTACCAAATTATGTTAAATTACATTTGCCCATTCAGTATTTTTTTGTATTCTGAGTGGAATGTAAGGTATTACATTTTTTAACTGTAACCACATGTATCTGGCAGCCTTAATAAAGGATCTGAAGAAATTTTCAGCAATACTTGGATATACAGGGTGTTTGGAAAGTCACTGTGCACTTACATATTTATTAACAGACATGTTTCAATATAGAATACAGGAGGTAAATATGAATGACAATTATAAACAATGTTGAAAGTGACCCCTGTTGGCATCAATACAGGCTTGGATCCTTCTTATTTTGTTTCTAAACACTGCTATCAGTTGTTGGCTTGAAATAGACTGAATGAATGCTGATTACAAAACTGCAAAGTGACTTTCCAAACACCCTGTACTAAACAAGATCCATTTTGGGAAACTTACCTCTGAAAGGTAAAAAAAAAAATTAATATTGTAAACTATCGTATAAAAACTTTGGACTAACAGGTAGGATTATAGTAAGGGATTGTAGATGTTAACTTTAAAAAATGGCATTGCATATTTACTTAATGTGAAAAATTTAGTTTGCAATTATGCATACTTTGTATGTGCTATTGATAAAAACAAGTCATAAATGTCATCCTCTTTTTTGGAAGCCACTTAATGAGTCACAACCATTATGGAAGATTATTACATGAAGAAAAGCTTACAAATAAGTGCATTATAAAGAAAAAAATGGAAAATTGCTTTAAATAAACAGACAAAAGATATGTCTCTTAGCAGGTTGATAAGTTCTTAATTTTTTGGCAGTTCTCATAGCTGACAATCATAAACTTTTGTTTGAAACATCCACAAGTTACAAACATAATTCTGTAATTTATTTTTTTAATACAATTCATAGCAGATAATCAGTGAAGCTCAAGTTGATTTACACAGTAAATAATATAATATTGTTTTCTTTAGCCAATCAACATTCATAAATAGATTATAAAGTGAAAAAAGAAAATGATAAATATATATTTAAGTAAAAACAATAATATTCAGCTGTGCAAAGTCAGTTATAGCTTTTAATATGAGAAGTGTTTTACTTCTAAGTTAAATGTAAAAGATTAAGAAATTCTAAGATATATGAAAATGTTACTGCTTTGGTAGTCACTAATACTTGATCTGTGAGTACATTTTTTATTATTGAAAAATTTACTTTTATATCTAATGAAAGATAATTAATGGAATAGAATTTTGAAATACATTATTTGATTTACACACATATTTGTATACATTTCACTAAAGATTTCATAAATCTTATTTCTGAATAGGATTGTAGTTTTTGTTTGAATACTGTGATAATTTGTTTCCGAGTGTAAAATATTAGCTTATAGCTATGCTGGGTACCTCACATTTAACTAAAGCTTCATAGAAATGCCATATGTCAATATAAAACTATTAACTAAGCTCTTTAATAATAGTCGTATCTTACTTAAAATTAAGGAAATTATATGATTTTAAAACCAGAAATATTTCTGTGTTTACTTTTGAGTTTCAGTATTTATTTAAAACCTATAGGCCTGGAAATTTGTTATTATGCATTTTTTCATTTCGATATATGTAGTTAAACTTAGCTGTATAACTAGTTAATTATTAATGTGGGAAATAAACCTTTAAAAAAATTCATTCTCAAGGAGGGGTGATAGCACTACTGTTAAAAGATCTAGCAAGAATAAACTAGCAAATTTACAAAATATATATTTTGACAGGTTTGTATTGCTATTCACTTCTGAAAGAATAGTGCAATGTAAATTAAATATATATGATTATCTAAATATCACTTATGATAGAGAAATGTGTTGATTTAAAAATTTGTAATACTCACATTTAGTTTCTTTTAAAGCAGATAAACACGATTTTCATTAAACTTTTGCCTCCCATAGTCTCAACTAAAGTATTTAATTGAATAGAAAAAAAACATTGGCCAGTAGTTTCTGATAGAAAAGGTTAAGTGAAATCTAAAATGCCATAAGAAAATTATCACCACATTTGACAGTTTTAATGAGCATTTCTGCTTATTAATTTAAATATATTACACATTTATGGTCAGTGGTTTATATTGCAGTTTTGTAAACATTATTTCAAATTGCTATAATATTTGATAGAGTATGAAATTCCTTAGTTCTTAAAATTTAATGAAAAAAAGAATTTGCTTGCTAAAAACATTGATATATTAGGTTAAGAAATGAGTTTTAAAAGTTAAAAATCAAAGTACACATTACAAAACAGGAACTTGCAAATCTGTTGTATTAATGATTGTAACTTTTGGTGTTTGTCAAATGGTGTCATTTATATATTGAGATCTGGTGAAAAATAACATTAATTTTTCAAATCTGTGTCTAAAGTTTTGAATATTGATATCCTTTTTAATAAATGATACTTCTCACTAGATGCAAGTTTTCATATTTCCAACATTTTTATAAGTTTTTTGTGTTTTTTTTTATTGCCAGGGGCACCATCTTCATGAGGCTTAAGCTCCTCCAAAGATATTAAAGTGGAACTTAGAGCTGGGTTATTGATGGCTGTAACTACATAATCTATTAAAATCAAAACTGTAACTTTTTATTCTATATTTTAAAAATCTAGCTATGATAGGATGCCATAGAAATTCAATATAAGTACACTAACTAATAAAGTATTGTTTATGCATATATTAATATGTATAGATAAGTGAATCTATTTACCAAGTGCATACATACTTAATACGTTTAATACTACTCAGTGAAAATATTACTTAACCTTTTAGATATACACCATAAAAAACTATCATGCTTCATTTCAGAAGTTTCTAACTAACATTACATTAAGTATTTTTAACTTGTAGGACTTGACTGTTTAAACTACTAGTTCCAAACAAAAATAATAACATTGTTTTACTGTTTTTGAAACTATGACTGAATTTTTTGTCCTCTTTAGACAAAGATTCAAGGTGTTTTACCTTTGTCACAATAATTTGGCTGATTTATGATAGAAATAGTGCTACTCTCATCATTAGATTAAAACTGATTATAATGGAATATTTTACTACAAAATGATAACATGTTTAAAAGGCTAAAAATGCTGTGATGAATTCAGTATGTTTGGTTTATAAACGAGTTTTGTTTACCGGAATGTCTAAAAGATTAAAATGTTGGTTATTGCTGTATTCAATATTTTATTAAGGAGCCTCAGTAACAACAAAAAAAAGTCTTGGTAACATTATTAAATAACTGTTTCTTTAAACCCATGGCAACTGCAAACTTGTATTTTGCTTGTTTTTATTATGTACATATTAATATGTTTGACTCTGTACTTTACATATAAATTTTTGCATACTATTGAGACAGACTTTTTTGTAGCATTGATAGATATGTAAATCAATGCAATTGTTTGTGAAAACAAGCTACACAGTCCACAGTAAATTAAAACAATAATTTTGTTATTCAAGAAAAGTGCTTTAAATATGACTAGATATAAAGTATTATGAAGAGTAATTTTTTACTTATTTAGTGTTTAACAGCAAAATCATCATAATAATATTATCCAGGAATGACTATGTTGAAGGGTAAATATCATTAATTATCATTAAATATCATTAATTAATATCACTGTTAAAACACTTCTTTATTTAATGGTATAAATGAGTAGCAGCGTATTGCTGCTACATTTGTCCATTATTTTACAGTGGCCATGTTTTTGAAATACTTTAAAAGTATATATTTTGCTGTATTTTAATGATAATTATGTTATAAAAATGCCTTTTACTTATCTGTAACCATCTTGTTTTAATATTCATTATTTTATCATAACATTATACAGAAATTATGGATATTGTAATTATTATTATAAGTGCAGCTAGTTTAAACTATAGTTGAGCAAAAAGCATAATTTTCTAACTGATTAATCATTGGGCTTGTTAGCTGAATACATTTACTTTATTAAATCTTACATGAGACTTTGTTAGTTGCCATAATTAAAAATAGTAATTTTGGTTAGTTTGTTGCTTTCATGAGTTGACACTAATCAGTCAGACTGAACAACTTTGGTCTAATCACATATAATGATGAAAAATTGTTTCAGTTACCTTTATAGTTTTAACAACTGAACACAAGTTTGATTAATGGATTATTTTCATGACATAAATCCTGATAGTGACTTATTTTACATCTGACTTAATCAATGCTCATGGTACTCAATTAGCCAACCTCTAGTATAAACTGATCTAAAATTGGATATAAAAATGTAAAGGATCCATTAACATGTTAATTGTAACTCAAAAGTCTGTAACTGTGTTAAAAAGACTTTGCTTTGTAGAACAATCTATAGTTTTAAAAGTAGCAGTGACCTGTGGCTTGAATGATATATGTTAGCCTTCATCTGTTATAGAGATAAAAATCTGATATTTATGTTTAGCGTTATTTAAAAGTATGTCTTTAAGCAATGATGTATGAATAAATGATTTTATGCATGTTTTGAGATGTTTAACTTACCCTAGATTCACTCTACATAACATCTTCAACAGTGTTGTAACTGCAATCCTGTAGAGTTTGTGGACATCTTCTATACAAACACACACAAACACAGATATATATACAACTTGCCCAAATGATTGTGAAGAGGAACCTTTATCCCACAAAACTATTTTATACTTGAACACCAATACACAAAGTCCATAAGCTTTCCCTGTCTGTTAAATCATTTCATAATTTTATCACTCTTCGATGAAGTCAGTCATTTTTATTTCTTTTGGTTTGATTGTTCCTCTGCTTAAATTGAGTGAAATAGAGCAGAAATAGTGTATACAATCAATGAATCGATAAGACATAATTCAACTTTCCTCTGATTCTGTAAACATGTCATTTTTTAAAATTTGTACTAGTAAACACTTTTAGAATTTTCCACAATAAATCTTATTAATGTTGCTTTATTAAAGTACATATCTTTTATCACAAGAATCACAAGGGAGCTCAGCTATTAACGTTTTTTCATGAGAAATTACCTATATAATGAGTAAAAAAATTTCGTTACTGCATCCGTATTCTTTTACACTTACTCATGTAAAAATCTTCAACTCAACCATTTTCATTAACTTTTAAGAGAAGATATCATAGATCTAGAAATTTATACTCAAATGTTTCAATTATCCCAGGAAGCACACAATTTAATGCTTCATTTATTTTACTTGTATAATTAGCCTTAAACACGTCTTATACCAAACCTTACTTGATGATTACAAAGCCTTAACCACTTTAACGAAAATAACCTGAGATAAGAAAATAAAAGATTACAAACTACTGATCCTACACATATAGCTTTATTAAGTACTGAACATTGTAAATTAGAAACACACAACCTTCACAAACCAATTTCATGATTATGGCGTAGCATGTACGGGTTTGAATTTGGGAATAAATTTTTAATGTAACACTACGTATTTTATACAAGTGTCTTTTAGACGAAAACCATGAATATGTATAAATTGAAAAAGAGATGACAGTATTGAGTTGAACAATATGTTAGCATTAAGCTGTACGATATATTAACAGTTAGTGTATGGTAGTGTAGAATAAAATTACAACATAATATAATAATAACTTGCAATATATGGCAAAAAATGTTATAACATATTGTAGGCTGGGTATGGCCTATTAGTTTGTGTTCACGGACTGTGAATCTATAGACTCACGGTCCACGTTTCTTTAGCACAAAAACATACTCGCTATAGTGACTATCAAACCGAACTATTCGGGCAGAGTACAGATAGCCCATCGTGTTGCTTTATTTCAAACAATCCATATAAAGATGGTTGGAACTGTTTTCTACTTGCATTCTCTCTAGTCTATTAGTTCAAAATTTGGAACGGCCATGCGCAGATAGTTTTATGAGTTGTTTTACACAAAAATTAAAACGCACAATAAAGTAATTTTAATAATAATTTGTTGTAAGATATCGTACTAGTATATTGTGAAGTAATAAGTTTTAATACAGTCATGTGAAAAAGTTAGGACACCCTATGAAAGCCTGTGTATTTTTGTAACATTTTTGGATATATAGATATTTAATCTCAATTTTAACAATACAATGAGAGATTATAGGAATATAACTAAATTAAAAGTGAAGAAAAGACTTTTCAAGATCTTCTGTAAATGTAATTCTACAAAAATACATATTCTAACTGAGGAAAAAGTTAGGAAACCCTAACGACGGTCCCTAACTTTATTGTGGTGAACAGGTTCCAGGTTATGTGCAATTACCCGGGAATGCGTCGATTGTGTTGCCGTTGTGACCATGAGGGCCACCTGTTGGGCGAATGCCAGACCCCGCGGTGCGGGATATGTCTGGCATATGTACACATGGATGCCGCGTGTGC
Source organism: Tachypleus tridentatus (assembly GCF_004210375.1). Classification (NCBI taxonomy): domain Eukaryota; kingdom Metazoa; phylum Arthropoda; class Merostomata; order Xiphosura; family Limulidae; genus Tachypleus; species Tachypleus tridentatus. The sequence goes on from NC_134835.1 coordinate 89,486,771, forward strand.
TATTAAGTGTAGTATTTGTTGTGGTGGCCACACGCCCTCGCGATGTCTGAGGCGTGTGGCGACAGACGCCTCGGTAGCTGCAGGGCTGCCGACGGTTGCGCGGCCCAAGAAAGCAAGGGCGAAGCTGGCGGGGTCGGCAACTCTTCCTCCCACGTCGTCTGCGGCAGTTGTGGGAGGGGGCGCCTGTCCCGACGGCTTCAGTGTCTGGGGAGGGTGTGTCACGGTCCTCTGAGGGGGTCCGTGTCTTTTCCACCCAGGACGTGGAGGCTGTGTCCTCTGTGGTGAAGGGTAGCGCCTCGGGTGGACGGGACCTTGTGGGGGTTCAGTTCTGCCTGGTGGCCCTGAGGCGTCTCCCGACTCTGTGGGGGCTCTGGCCTCCCTGCCGGGTGGTGTGGGGGTTGAGGCTGTGTGGGCACCCAAGATCCAACTTCCCCTGTAAGTGTTGGGGAAGGTCCCTCTGAGGAGGGTCCTGCCCCCCTGTTCGGGATAGGTCAGTGGAGGTGGTTGGGGACTCTGAGGAGCCCCTGGCTTCCACTGCTGGTGATGCTGAGGCTGGGAGTTCTGAGTGACCCTCGGTGCTGGCTCTGGGGTTGATGATTGTTTTGGCCCCTTTCCTTGAGGTGCAGACTCTGACATTGGACGAGCTGTTGTCTCCAAGCTCGTTCATGAGTATGTTGGACTTCCCCAGTTTTCCTTGTCTCTCTGGATTGAGTGAGGACAGTGGGGAGGTGTAGGGGCATTGCAGCCCCGTTATGTTGCCAGACTTCGGTCCGGATGTTCCTCGCATGCACTAGTGGTGATCGGATGTTGGCAGCTACTGCTGCAAAGAGGGGTGGGGCAGGTGGCCTGCCTTACTCTTAACATCCAGGGGATGCGTAGCATTGCTAACCAATTCTACTACACCTTCTCCCTGTTCAACTGCTTAGCAGTTGATGCAATTTTCTTGCAGGACACCCATTTTGACTCTCGGAGGGACCATTTTTTTTTACTTCCCAATACCCTGTCCATGCCTTCTTGTCATTTGGCACTACACGTTCGCGTGGGGTGGGGATCCATTTCCATCTGCATTTTCCTGGTACCATCCTCGCATCACATGGTGATGCTGAGGGGCAGTTGGTGTTCATTGATGTTGTCACTGTAGGTCGTAAGGTTCGGCTTGTTAATGTCTATGTGCCTGTCTGGACCGGGGAGTGGAACGCCTTCTTCTCGGGCTTGGACAGTTTCATGGTTATACAGGCTGATATCGTCCTTGGGGGCGACTTCAACTGTGTTTTGGATCCTCCACTTGACAAGATTGGGGTGATCCTCTTTCTGGTGATCAATGTACGTTGTCTCTGCGTGTGGTGCTGTCGGATTTTGCCTTTTCCAATGTCTGGCATGCACTGCATGGATCTGCTTTTATGGCTATCTAAACCAGATGGGGCATTTCTTGCCACCTCGACCAGTTCTATGTGACACCTGGCCTACGGCAGAGCCGCACCGGGGCTGCTGTTCATTGGATTGGGGATGTCTCATTTTACGTGTCTGACCATCAGGCTTTTATCACCACATTCCAGGATTTTGTCCCCATTTATTGGGGCCCTGGTGTGTGGCAGCTCAACGTCTCCCTCCTTGCCGAGGACGGTGTTGGAGATGCTTTGCTTGCCCTTGTTCGGGGGCTTTGTTCTGTTGAGACTGTCACCAGGTCTTGGTGGGTGAGTCTCAAGGATGCCTGTGCCTCCTTGCTGAGGCAAGCTGGCATGCAGCTTTCGCAGGCACGACGCCTGGCCTTGTGGGGCTAGCAGGACATCTTGGCTGCCTTGCTTCGTGGCAGACCGATGGATCACTGGGTCCTCTCGAGACACTTCATAAGGATATCGATTTGGATTATTTTATGCTGTTCTGTGCAACGAGCGTCTCTAGTCTGAGTGAATTGCTCGATCCCAGAACAGCAGACGATGTGAACCAGTTCCTTGAGAACCTCACATCCTTAGGTTTAGCACTGGCCATTGTCCATTGTTACTCTCAGGCTAGCACTGCCCAGCTGAATGTCCCCAAGTCTCATGCACGGGGCTCCGTCAAATGGGCCTCGTCTGCCGACTCCCCGTTTGGTCTGGATTGGACCTCCTCCCTGATCACCTGCTTTGGGGTCGTTTTCACGTGGTCCCTGGGTGGTTCAGTGTGTTGGTTTGGTGGTGCAGGATTACCGCTACTGCCCTGTGAACCTGTTAGACAGGGCAGAGGTGGTGCAGAAGAGGATCCTTCTCTTGGTCTGGTACCTGGGGGCTGCCCTTCCTCTGGATGACTGCACTGCTCGAGCCATCGAGTGCCATGTCTATGCCTTCCTGTGGGTAGCAAGCCTGAGGTGGTGTCTCGGCACTCCTTGACGCTGCCGCCTCGTAGGGGTGGTCTGGGCATCCCATGTATCCAGACCCAGTGTCTTTCCCTTCTTCTGTTTGTCTTTGGAGGGTCACCCCTGTTGCTACCTCATGTGATTCTTGGTTAGCACAGGGCCCAGGCTCTTTGGTATTCCTTTGAGCCTGCAGACATCTATGTCTTTTGTCCCTCCTTCCTGGTATGTCGACGCTGCTGCTGCATTACGGCAGTGTCGTACTGTGTCTGCTGATGTACCAACAGACTCCAGTTCTCTCTACCAGCTGCTGGTCCCTGCATATACCAACAGCATTGAGCAATACGATCCTGCTCTACCGTGGGACGTTGTTTGGGGCCATGTTGCACTGCACCATGTTGTTCGCTACTTTCAGGTTTTCAACTGGCATGTGGTGTATAACATTCTGCCGGTGATGGAGCGTACTTACCTGTGGAACTCATGTACAACTGAGTTAAATTCCGTGTGTCACACCCAGGTGGAGTCTGTCTTACACAGGTTGGTCCTCTGTCTGACGTCGGCAGAGATCTGGGAAAGGGCTGCAGGCCTTTACCAGGTCCCGTCGTTTTCGGGGGAGACCATACTGTATCACATGCCAGTCACAGTTCCCAGCCACCTGGTCTTTTCCTTTCAGTATGCCATTACCATCTTTAAGTACATCATCTGGCTTGCTCGAAACACATTGGTACGGCACCGGTGTCGTACTTTTCGATACTGGGTAGGGCCAGGTACCAGCTGTTACTCCGCCTTGAGGTAGACTACCAGCGCCTGGGTTCCGGGACATTTTACCAACTCTGGCGGCCGGACGTCTCGCCCCTGCGTTGGTGAGAGGTCGGGTTGAGATCGGCTTTTGAGCTTCCCTTCCTCCACTCTCGCTTCATGTATATTTTCAATTTTTTGTTTTTCTATCTTTACTTTGTTTTTTTTCATTGTATCTATTGTTTATTTGTTCATGTATATATTTAAGGGTTTTTTGTTTTATTTTTTGTATGCCTTTTCTCATTGTATATATTTAATGTTATTTTTCCTTGTATATATTTACTGTTGTTTTTTCATTGTATATATTTAATGTTGTATATATTCTTATTTTTTCTTGTCATGCCGCCTTGTACAGCTTCTTTGGTGTAAATAAATTTCAAATTTCTGCTCACTGAGTGGTTTGCCGTGCCAGTTACGGGTAAACGTTTGTATTTTTTGTTCCCGTGTACAGTATCATGTGTGGCTTTAACCATGGTACTTGGTCGTGTGTTGTGCGTGTCCCGTGCTGTTTAGCAGCCTTTTCGTGTGTTTGTGTATGTGTGAATAGTGTAGTGTAAGTCAGTATGGCCATGGCCATCTGGCCGTTTTTTGTTTGGCCACTGTCCATCCACTTGTTGGTGCCCGTGGCCACACTACCCTCGGCAGTGATAGACGCCTTGAATGCCGCTGTCGGGTGTAGCCATACTGAGTGCTTATAGCATTATGGCGGCAGCCGTTATGTGGCCACTGGCGTGAACATGTAGTGGATCACACTGTGGTCGGTTCTTTACGAGATACCACATGATGAGGTCATGAACGCGTTGTCGGCATATGGAATAGTGCGCAAGATTGAACATCAGGTGCACCAGACATGGCCAACCGTATGTACGGGGAACCGACGTGTGTGTTTACACATGAAGATGCCGGTTCCAAACTTCCTTTCTGTGAACGGGTTCCGGTTAATGTGTCATTAACTGGGAATGCATCTACTGTATTGCTGCTGTGGCCTCGAGGGCCACATTATGGCAGTGCCAGACCCCTCAATGTGGGACATGTCTGGCGTATGGACACATGTAGACACAAGTAGAGTGTCCTACTGAGTTGTCCCATGCAGCTGTGGGTGGGGTCCTCGAGGGGCACCTGTCCCGGCTGCTGTGGTGTCCAGGGAGGGTGTGTTGCAGTCCCCTGAGGAGGATTGCACCTTGCCCGTCCAAATCGTGGAGGCTGCGCTCTCTGGGGAGGTGGGTGGCACTTTGGGTGCTGTTCAGGTGGAGGGAGCCTCTGAGGAGGCTTTGGCCCATCCTTTGGGCCCGGGTTTGGTTGGAGCCCCTGTGGGAATTCTGGACGGTCCGGGTGGTCCTGAGGCATTCCCGACTCTGTGGGGCTCTGGCTTCCCTGTTGGGTGGTGTGGGTGTTAGGGGCTGTGTGGGCGCTCACAATCCCACTGCCCCTGTAAGTGTTTGGATCCTCCACTCGACAAGATTGAGGGTGATCCTCTTGCTGGTGGTAGGTGTACACAGTCTCTGCTTGTGGTGCTGTCAGATTTCGTCTTTTCCGATGTCTGGCGTGCCTTGCATGGGTCTGATTTTGTGGCTACCTGGACCAGTCAGGGCATTTCTTGTTGCCTTGACAGGTTTTATGTCACACCTGGCCTATGGCAGAGTATCAGCAGGGCTGCTGTTCATTGGGTTAGGGATTTCTCGTTTTATGTGTGTGAGGGCCCCACAGAACCCACAGCCACAGCATCGTTAGCAGGAGAAGCCTGAGGCTCTACAGAGTCTGCGACCACTCCCACTGACCCATCCAGAACCGGAGGCAGGACCATCCACAGAGGGACCCACTCCCATACAAACAGGGGGGACAAAATCCTCCACAGAGGGACCGTCCCCAACACAGATCCTCCAGAGAGACGAGGGACACCCCTGGGCCACCCGGTCTGGCCTGAACCACCACAGGGGTTTCATCTAAACACGTGCCTGAAGGGTAGATTGAAGCCTCCTCAGAGGCCCCTCCACCCGAACGGCACCTGAAGCACCACTCTCCACCTCAGAGGATGCAGCCTCCACGTCTAGGGCGGGTGAGACAAAGCCCCCTTAGAGGATCAAGGCACCCCCTTCCTTGACACCAACGGCTACTGCGGACGTATGCCACCGAGGCACACGTCGCCTTACACCTCAGGCAATGCGAGGGCACGTGGCCACCACTACAAATAGTACAAGTTACTTCACATGTATCATCAATGTGTCTATATGCCCAACATACCCTGCACTGCAGGATATGGCATTCTGCCAACAGGTGACCCTACAGGTCACAGCGACAACACAGACGACGCATGCCCGGGGAATTAACACATTACCTGGAATCCATTGACGAGAATGAAGTTTAGGACTGGCGTCAGCATATATACAATGAAAAAAAAACAGGAAATAAATACAAGCATAAAAACAATAAACACAAAGTGAAAGTGGAGGTTGGGTAGCACAGACGTCGATCTTAAAGGAATACCAAAGAGCCTGTGCCCCATGCCAACCAAGAATCTTATGAGGTGGTAACAGGGGTGACCCTCAAAGACAGATAGTGAAAGGAAACAGACAGAAGAAGGGAAAGACACTGGGTCCAGAAACATGGGATGCCCAGACCACCCCTATGAGGCAGTAGCATCAAGGAGTGCCGAGACACTGCTTCAGGCTTGCCACACCACAGGAAGGCATGGTCATGGCACCCAAAGGCTCGAGCAGTGCAGTCATCCAGAGGAAGGACGGGCCCAAGGTACCAAACCAAGGGGAGGATCCTCCTCCTCGCCACCTCTGCCCTGTCAAACAGATTAAAAGGGCAGTAGCAGTAATTGTGCACTGCCAAACCAACATGCAGAACCACCCCCTTCCAAGCAGCCCTAGGGCCCACGAGAAAACGAGCCCCGAAGCAGGTAATTGGGGAGGGGGTCCAATCCAGACCAAACGTGGAGTCGGCAGACGAGGCCTATTTGTCAAAGCCCTGCACACGAAACTTGGAGATATTCAGCTGGGCACCACTGGCCCGAGAGTAATGATGAACGACGGCCAGCACTGAACCTAATGATGTGAGGTTCTTGAGGAACAGGTTCACATCGTCCACATGCGCGACATACGTCACGCACAAACGTGGTACAGATGAGAGAGCAGGCACTAGATAACCAACACATAAAGTGTTTGGGACAATGGGCAGCCCTGATGAACCCTCTGTAAGATGAGAAAGGAAGACGTCAGGTACCTGTTAACCAAGAGCCTGCTCGAAGCAGTCGTATAGAGAGCTTGCACATTCCAGACAAAAACTGGAATGAGGCCACATCTCTCCAGAACGAACTACAGAAATCCATGGTGAACTCAAACAAAAGCTTTGCTCTAATCGAGGGACACAAAGACTGCAGGGATATCCTGATTCATGATGTAATGGAACAGGTCTTTGAGAAGCACCAGATTTTGTTTAAAACTTCCACCTAGCACGCCACAAGTCTGAGCGCAGTGGACCAAGAAAGGCATGATTACACCCAAATGGGCATGATCTTAGAAATAATCTTCACATCCACGTTCAGGTGAAAAATGGGTCACCACGAGGAAAGAGCTTCAGACTTGCAGGGATCCTTATAGATAAGTGTAATTAGCCCATCCAGCATTCCTGGTGGCAGAGACCCTGCAGCCAGGCAGCTGTTAAAAAGTCGGACGAAGGAGGGTCCGACAACATGCCACAAGTGGTTGTAAAATTCCACTGGCAGCCCATCCAGCCCAGGACACTTACCAAGTGGCATGGATAAAATGGCCGACCAACACTCACCCAAGAAGACTGGTTTCACCAGCTGTTCGTGAAAGGAAAGGTCGAGGGAGGGCAAAATCCGAGTAATGTCGTCCCACAACCCCTATTCCATGGGTGAAACTGAAAATAAACGGCGACAGTAACCGAGGTATGCATCTAGAATGTCAATGATATCAGATGACGATTGACCATTCTCCAACACCAGACTGGAGATGTCTTTGGCATCTCCCGTGCCTTGCACAGCTGAATCCTGGTGGCAGTTCTGGGATCAAGTGGGTAGCCACACTGACTGCTTGCAGCATTTTGTGGGTGGGTGTTATGTGGCAATGTTGGCATTGGCCACTCATGCCCATTGTCTACTGGCCCAGGGGGACTTTCCCTTGTGGGACCAGCGTGTGCCCATGAAACTGACTGGCCAAAAAATTAAGTGGGTCACCCTCTGGTCGGCCCCATTTGAAATGTTCCATGACGTCGTCAAGGACGTGTTGATGGCATATGGGACAGTACGGAAGATCGAGCATGAGGTGCAACAGTCTCGCCCTCATGTCTGCATGGACATTCTCATAAACGGGTTTTGGGTAATGTGTAATTACCCGAGCATGCGTCATCTGTGTCGCCACTGTGGCCTAGAGGGCCACCTGTTGGCATAGTGCCAGACCCTGCAGTGTGGGACATGTCTGGCATATGGACATGAGGACAGTGCCTGCTCTCTCAAGTGTACTGTGTGTAGTGGTAGCCAAACTCCCTCGCGATGTCTGCTCTGTGTGGCAACGTATGCCTCAGTGGCTGCATGGTTGCCAACAGTTTCGTGGTTCAAGAAGACCAGGGCTAAGAAGGCGAGGGCGGCCATTCGTCCTCCACAGCAGCTGTGGGTGGGGTCCACGAGGAGGCACCTGTCCTGGCACCTAAAGTTCAGGGGAGGGGTGCCTCGGTCTTCTGAGGGGGCCATGTCTTGCCCACCCAGGATGTGGAGGCTGTGTCCTCTGAGGTGGAGGGTGGTGCTGTACGGGTGGAGGAGGCTTCAGTTCACCCTTCTAGTCCAGGTTTGGATGGGGCCCCTGTGAGGGTTCTGGATGGCTTTGGTGGCCCCGAGGCATTCTGTATATCTCTGGAGGTTCAGGCCTCCCTGTCAGATGGTGTGAGGGTTGGGAGCTGTGTGGGTGCCCATGATCCAGCCACGTCTGTAAGTGTTGGGGAGGGTCCCTCTGAGGATGGTCTTGTCCCTGCTGTTTGGGTTAGATCTGTGAGGGTGGTTGGGGACTCCGAGGAGCCCCTGGCTACCCCTGCTAGTGCTGCTGAGGCTGGGGGTTCTGAGGGACCCTCAGCACTGGCTCTGGGTATGGTTGTCGTTCTGGCCATCTCCTCTGAGGCCGTGCTGGCGCTGACCCCAACTTTGGACGAGCTGCCTTCACCCAGCTCGTTCATGAGCGTCTTGGTCTTCCACGGTCTTCCCTTTCTGTCTGGACTGAGTGAGGACAGTGGGGAGGTGCAGGGGCCTTGCAGCCCCGTTTTGTTGACAGACCTCAGTCTGGATATCTCTCATGTGCAGTGGCGGTGGTTGGATGTTTGCAGCCACTGCTGCGAGGAGGGGGTGGGGTTGAGTAGCCTTGAGAGACCTCATGCCCCTGCCTCTGTCACCCTTGTCCAAGCAGCAGCATCACTAATTTCTCCCCTCTGACTATTTGATGGGTTTTCCTTGCACAACTAAACATCCAGTTCAACTGCTTTGCAATTGATGCTATCTCTTTGCAGTAGACCCATTTTGCCTTTCAGAGGGACCACTTTTCGTTTTCTTCTCACTACCCTGTCCATCTCTTTTGATCGTTTGGCAATACACGTTCACGTAGGGTGGGATCCTCTTCTACCTGCATTTGAATGGGACCATCCTCGCATCACTATGTGATGCTGAGGGGCGGGTGGTGTACGTTGATGTTGTCACTGGGGGTTGTAAGATTCGGCTTGTCAATATTTATACACCTGTCCGGCCTGGGGAGCGGGAGGTCTTCATATCGGGCTTGGACAGGTTCATGGTTACACAGGCCAATATTGTCCTTGGTGGCGACTTTAACCGTGTTTTGGATCCTCTCGCCAAATTGGGGGTGATTCTCTTGCTGGTGATCGGTGTACACAGTCTTTGCATGCGGTGCTGTTGGATTTCGCCTTTTCAGATGTTTGGTGTGCACTGCATGGGTCTGCTTTTATGGCTACCTGGACTGGACAGGGCATTTCTTGTCACCTTGACAGGTTCTATGTGACACCTGGCCTTCGTCAGAGCCTTGGTAGGGCTGCTGTTCATCGGGTTAGAGATGTCTCGTTTTATATGTCTGACCATCGGGCGTTTCTCGCCACATTTCGGGATTTTGTCCCATTTTTCGGGGCCCCAGTGTGTGGAGGCTTAACTTCTCCCTCCTTGCTGAGGATGGGGTTGGAGAAGCTTTGCTTGCCCTTGTTCAGGGGCTCTCTTCTGTCGAGTCTATCACTAGGTCTTTTGGTCAGGATTGGACCCCCTCCTCGATCATTTGCTTCAGGGTTTGTTTTCTCGCGGGCCCTGGGGCTGCTTGGGGGGTAGTTCAGTGTGTTGGTTCATGATTATCGCTACTGCTCTTTTAATCTGTTTGCCTGTATATGCCTTCCTGTGGGGTGGCAAGCCTGAGGCAGTGTCTCGGCTCTCCTTGACCCTGCCGTCTTGCAGGGGTGGTCTGTGCATCCCAAGTCGCCAGACCCAGTGTCTCTTCCTTTTTCTCTCTGTTACCTTTCCCTTTCTGTCCTTGGAGGGCCATTCCTGTTGCCACCTTGCAAGATTCTTGGTTGGCACGAGGCACAGTTTTTCTTTGGTGTGCATTTGAGCCTGCAGACATCTATGTGTTTTGTCCCTCCTTCCTGGTACGTCAACGCTGCTGCAGCGATACGGTGGTGTTGTACTGTGTCTGCTGTTGTATCGACAGACTCCAGTTCTCTCTACTGCTTGCTGGTCCCTGCATGTTCCCACAGGATCGAGCAATACCAGCCCGCTCTGCCATGGGACATTGTTTGGGGCCACATTGCGCTGCATTATGTTGATTGCTACCTCCAGGCTTTTAACTGACGTGTGGTGCATAACATCCTGCTGGTGAGGGAGCGTATCTACCTGTGGACCTCATGCACAACTGAGTTAAGTCCCGTGTGTTACACCCAGGTGGAGTCTGTCTTGCACAGGTTGGTTCTCTGTCCGATGTCGGCAGAGATCTTGGAATGGGTTGCGAGCCTTTTCCGGGTCCCGCCACTCTCTGGGGAGACCATACTGTATCACGTGCCAGTCATGGTTCCCAGCCACCTGGCCTTTTCCTTTCAGTACACAATTATCTTCTTTAAGTACGTCATCTGGCTTGCTCGGAACAACTTGGTCTTTGAGCAGGCTCCAGTGTCGTACTTTTTGATACTGGGTAGGGCCAGGTATCGGCTGTTACACTGTCTTGAGGTGGACTACCAGCGCCTGGTTTCCGGGACGTTTTATCATCTCTGGCGCCTGAACGTCTCGCCCCTGAGTGCATTGGTAGGGGGTCAGGTGGAGATTGGCTTCTGAGCCACCCTGCCTCAACTCTCACTTCTTGTGTTTTTGTATATATTAATGTTGTGTATATTTACTGTTTTCTTTTTTCTTTTTTTTTTGGTCAACATTCATATTTGTATATATTTCATGTTTTTTTTCCATTTGTTAATATTGATATTTGTATATATTTAATGTTTTTCGCTTGTTTATATATCTTGTCTTGCCTTTATGTTCTGTTTTCTTTGTTAATAAATTTAAAATGAGAGCAAAGGAGCTGTCTGAGGCCTTCAGAAAGAAACTTGTAGCAGCTTATGAGTCTGGTAAGGGATTATAAAAGATCCCAAAAGATTTTGAAATCAGCCATTCAACTGTCCGAAAATAGTCAACAAGTGGAGGGCTTTCAAAACAACTCCCAACATGCTCAGGTCTGGTCGTCCAAGCAAGTTCACCCCGAGTACACACCATAAGATGCTAAAAGAGGTCTCCAAACACCCTAACATGTCATCATGGGACCTACAGCAGGCTTTGGCTACTGTTGACGTGAAAGTGCATGCCTCTACAATCAGAAAGAGACTGCACAAGTTTAACTTGCATGGGAGGTGTGCAAGGAGGAAACCTTTGCTCTCTAAGAGAAACCTCAAGGCCAGACTGAAGTTTGCCAGAGAGAATGTAGACAAAGACCAGGACTTCTCGAATAATATTCTTTGGACAGATGAGTCCAAAATACAGAAAATATCAAATAAAGCATTCCAGGAAAAGAATCTCATACCAACTGTGAAGCATGTAGGTGGAAGTGTCATGATTTGGGGCTGCTTTGCTGCAGCAGGACCTGGACAGGTTACAATCATAGAATCCACCATTAATTCTACTGTGTATCAGTGGGTGATTGAGGATCATATGAGACCATCTGTATGAAAATTAAAGCTGAAGCAGAACTGGACCCTGCAACACGCAATGACCCAAAACATACCAGTAAATCCACCAAGGACTGGCTGAAAACTAAGAAATGGAGAGTCCTGGAATGGCCGAGTTAAAGCCCAGATCTTAATCCCATTGAGATGCCGTTGGGTGACTTGAAAGGGGCTGTACATGCAAGAAACTCCTCAAACATCTCACAGCTGAAAGAATTCTGCATTGAGGAGTGTGGCAAACTTTCTTCAGACCGATGTCAGAGACTGGTAGATGGCTACAAGAAGCGTCTCACTGCAGTTATTTCAGCCAAAGGGGTAAGACTAGCTATTAGAGTGTAGGGTGTCTTAACTTTTTCCTCAGTTAGAATATGCATTTTTGTAGAATTACATTTACAGAAGATCTTGAAAAGTCTTTTCTTCAGTTTTAATTGTTTAGTTATGTTCCTATAATCTCTCAGTATTGTTGAAATTGAGATTAAATATCTATATTTCCAAAAATGTTACACAAATACACAGGCTTTCTTAGGGTGTCCTAACTTTTTCACATGACTGTAGATTTTGGGCTTTAAAATAGAGTGGAAGCAAAATTCTAAAATTTTTGTTACGAAGGTTGAAATTGCCTGCAAAGGTTGAAATCTCCCAACACTCAGGCCCAAAATGGCCTGGTGGCCAAGGCGCTTAACCCACAATATGAGGGTCGCGAGTTCCAATCCCCGTTCCACCAAACATGCTCGCTTTTTCAGCTGTGAGGGCAATATAAAGTTACTGTCAATTCCACTATTCATTGAGATTCGTACAACAAATTCATTTATAGATTATCATAGGTATATCATAATCACTATATGGTTCTGTTCTTCTCCTCAAAAGTCAACTTAGACCTATTCAGTGAATTTAAAATTTCATTTGACAGACCAAACTATTATTTCTCCATTACTAATGCCGATCTATCCAAGTATAGTTCACTTTCATTTCGTCGAATTATTACAGTTGTATTCTATACTTCTAAAATCGTCTGTTTCTTTTTCGTAGCCTGGTATGGCCAGGTAATTAGGGCACTCGACTCGTAATCTAATGGTCACGGGTTTGAATCCCCGTCACACCAAACGTGTCCACCTTTTCGGCCGAGGAGGCATTACACTGTAACGACCAATCCCACTATTCGTTGGTAAAGAGTAGCCTAAACATCGGTGATGGGTGGTGGTGACTAGCTACCTTCCCTCTAATCTTTCACTCTTAAATTAGGGACAGCTAGCGCTGATAGAACTTGTGTAGATTTGCTCGAAATTTAAATCAAACCACACATTATTCTGCAGCATTCCTGTATATTCAACGGCGTGTTAACAATAGGATTGCCCCCTCCCCTGTGGCACAACGGTATGTCTTCGAATTCACACCGCTAGAAACTAGGTTTCGCTTCCCATGGTTGGCAGAGCACAGGCAACCCATTGTATAGCTTTGTAATTAATTCTAAACAAACAATGGGATTACGTACGGTCTTGACCAATAGGTAACGTTACAAATTCAAACCCTGTGTTAATGTCGAGGAAAGTCCTGAAATTTTATGTGGTTTAAATGAATATGAAAGATAAAAGTCTACATAATATTACATGACAAAAATTTGTTTAGGAAAAACAACGAAAATCTACCACTAAGACACAGGGTGAGAGTACAGATTGATGACTTACGGTAAGTTTGAGAACTTATAAAGTTACAATTAGAAGTTTGGTCCTTGCAGTGGATACAGTAGAGATAGTCTTTTGGGCTTAGCAACAAAACGCTTGCTTCTCGCTGTTAGAAATTATTCATGTATGTTTTATTTCAAACTTCAAGCACAATGGTATACCATTGTATACCTGTTCACCTGCCTAATTTAATATATGAAGTATTAGCTTTACGGTGCATAACAAAATCATTTGAAATCTAATTTCTCTAATTTCTGGATAGTGAGACTTGTATGCTTAAACTGAGCTAAAATAACAGTGGTAAAAACAAAACACTGTAATGAAATCTTGCGAGAGATCAGCTGTTGTCATTTAATTAGCAACATATAAATAAACCCAGCAAGTGTAAAAGCGTAGTAATAGAAAACATGCTTCAGATGACTGACCTTCTTCATTTGAAGGTTGTTAGACTGGAACTTTAACAGCACCTTGTGTTAACGGCCATCTTTTATTTGTTTTATATGGCCTAGGTTGTAAACAAAGTTCAAGGTGGATTTACCTCTTAACTACCCTACTATGTAGGTTTAAGAAGTTCCTTCGAGCTGTACACACAAAATATTTGCATTAATAAACTTTGTCTTCCAGTGGGTGACGCATACATTTGCGGACTTACAACTGTAAAATCAAAAATTTGATTACCGTGGTGCACAAAGGTAATCTACTGTGTTGCTATGCGCAAAAACAATAACAGAATTTAAATTTATATTATGTAAAGTATGAATTAATCAATGTATAAGTCTTCTTTATGTGGAAGATCAAAGTACAGTATATTGTACAATGGACCCATCACTCATAAAAGTTTTTCTTGGGATTTGTTGGTTTTTTTTTTTTTAAGTAGTGGCTCGGTATGTAGCACCATGGTACCAACTGAAGCTCTGTTCTTTGTGTTCTTGCCTCTTTGTTTAGATGATACACAGGTTTATTTATAGGCTTCTATATTCTC